>NW_026087742.1:108953322-109612488 GCF_022539395.1 Myiozetetes cayanensis | reverse complement strand
AATGTGGTGTGATGTGATGGAGAGATGATGAGCACCCACACTTTCCACTGCTGTTGTCAATGGAACTTTGACTAGAAAACCAAGCATTTCTGAGCCCCTTTCAAGCCTAGCTAGTCTTCCTGGTCTTGCCACCATAGACAAAATCCACTGGAGCAGGATAAATTTTAATTCCAAACATGAGAATAAGTTTGTTGTCTTGCATGTGGTTCTTCATATCCAACCTTATTCAGGTGAATGAATTTGTTTGTAACATAATCCAGAGTGACATCCAGCTTTGGTGACTTTTTTTACTGAATTGCTTACTAGCATATGGGAGCAAAGATTTTGTTTTCTGTACCAAAATGTAATTGAAGATTCCAGATTGTAAAATAACTGTAATATGCATGCTGTTTTAACATTTCCCTTCTTTTATGTTGTAATTTCATGTTGTAGTATATAAAAATTTATTCAGTGAATAAATTTCAGGGGCTTTTTTTCTTGAATTAATGGCTGTCTGTTAAGCTGAAGACAAGATGCAAAGATAGTAATAAGGAAATATAAAGTAATGACATTTTCTGTGTAATTTTCTGTATATAACTCATGCAGCAATGATAGATGTTGGCTTAGAATATGACTGACAGTTTGACACTAATACTCTACACAGCACTGTACTAGAATAATGTAAACCACTCTCAGGGTACTAATACCTTTATTTCAATGCAAGGTTCTGGCTTGGACAGCAACGCTGCAAACAGTCTATAAAACATCTGCCTACAGTGAGCAGTGAGACTCTTCAGCTGGCTAATTATGCCAGCCATCCCGTGGGAAACCTTTCCAAACACAAGCTGTTTATCAAACTCACTCGCCTTCCACAGTACTACATTGTAAGTAACTGGAAATTGCTCCTGTCTGTTGTTCCCAGTCATGGTTAGCCCAGACAGTTCACTGTACTCTGAACTTCAGGACCCAAGTGATTGGTGTCATCCTCAACTCTCCCCTCTCCCTCCTCCCATTCAGTGAGTTTGTTGAGCATTCAGGCTTATACAGGTTTATTACCCAGCAGCCTTCCCATTCTCTGTGTTGCCTGAAATGTTTGGTCTCCCTTCTCATCCTGGATCCCTTTCCTAGCCACAGTATTAATATGTTGAAAACAACTAATGTCTTTGCTTTGAGGGGGAGAGGATAGGCACGGAATTAGACATACTGTTAGCTTGAGAATCTTCTCAATTTGCTGTTTTGTTCAAATGTAGGTTGTAGAGATGTTTGATGTTCCTGGCAACCCCACAGAACTAGAGTACAAGTACCATTTCCTGTCTGTGAGCTACGCTGAAGGAGATGACAGCCCTGCTACTGCACTTTTACTCCAGCAGTTCAAACCAAACATTGAGGAGTTGGTACTAGACACAAAAAGTGGGAGACAAATGAAAAGTGGTGTCAAGCGCAAGGTAAGTGCTCCAAGAGCCACTGGGATAGCGAAGGTGCATGAAAGGTCAACACATGTTCTGAGCATCAATGCCAACTTTAGGAGCATTGTTTTCAAAGTTTGTGTGGCTGACAGCTTTCTCATATTGGTTCTCTGGACTTCTTCACTGGGGAGATGCTGGGAAACTGTTTTGCAGTAGTTGTCTTTTAATTCATGCTTTTAATTCTCCACTTCTCTACTGAGCCCAGGCAGAGCTCTGTGCAGAGGCAGCTGTAGTGGCTTGGACATACAGAGGGCTGGTATCTGTGTGATTGATACATTTTGTGCTGTGTGTAGTCTTGGGAGGACTTGCAGGGGCTGATAAGAGTTACTTCTTGGGGTCAGGCTGAAATGGCTTAATAAAACTTAAGTCCTGTTTTAAGGACGGTCTTTAACTGAATTGCTTCAGTCCTGAAGAGGACCAGATCCTTTCAGGAGTTTGTGCTCAGGGTGTGATTCATTTATAACTTAGATGAATGAGGTTGTTCTCTGACATCTCTTCCAGTTGTTTACTCCAGATATGCAAGAACATTTGTCTTTATTTTAATTCTAGTTATCTGGAGATCCCTGTTCATTTGTCTTTATTTAAATTCTAGTTATCTGGAGATCCATGTTCCATAGAACCCAAGAAGCCAAAACGGTCGGGAGAAATGTGTGCCTTCAATAAAGTGCTAGCTCATATTGTAGCCATGTGTGATACAAATATGCCGTTTATAGGGCTTCGGATAGAGGTATGTGTTAAAAAATACTTTGTTTCCTTCCTTTCCTCTGCAACTCCTGATTCTTGTGTCTATACGTGACTATTTGGCCAGCTTGTGGTCATGTGCTCACTCTGGAGTTCCCCTGCCAGCTGAGCGTGGGTGACTCAGTGTTCTACACTGAGTTGCTCTAGTCCTGTTGGAGCTGATTCTCTAATTCCAAGCACTGCAAAAAGCTTGCAAAGTCAAGAGAAAAGGGAAAATGAGAATGAAAGACACACCAGATTTGCGCAGACCATTTTTTTTTTTGCTTCTCAGTGCTTGAGGATGTGAAACATCTATCACCCTTGGGGGGGGGGAATCCTTGCAAAAGTTGCAGGTTTTTTGCTGGACTTTTTGCTTGGGGTAACATTTTTCTTTGTTCACTCCTAGTTATCTAATATGGACATTCCTCACCAGGGAGTACAAGTAGAAGGAGATGGCTTCAGCCATGCAATACGCTTATTAAAGTAAGAGGACATCCCCCTGTGTTTTTTTTTTTTAATTATTGTGTGTCTTGGTTGTGAAGTGGGACTATAGAAGACTATAAATAAGAGTATTTATGAGAGCCAAGAGTAAATAAGAACCAACTGCAATTGTTTCTTTCATTGACCTGAACTGGGGAGCTCTGAAAACAGTCTGACAGTCCTCAATCCTAAAATCTAGGCAGTGCTAAGGAAGATAGGGTGATGATTCATGAACATGCAGTTTTAGATCAGATCAGAGGCCTACATACTCCATATGTTGTTTAACAATGTGATACTGCAGAGAAAAATGCAAGGAATCCCAGAAAAGACAATTGCATGGTAAAGAACTTGTAGAGGAAACATCTGAGAATCACACGGTAATTTAAGAGTGGAAGGGACCTGTGGAGGTCATCTGTTCCAACCTTCTGCTCAAAGCAGGGTGGATCAGCTGCATTTTCCAACCTCCAAGGGTCATCTGAATGGCAGCCCTGTCCTCCACCTCCCTTCAGTTTGGCATTATCTGCAAACTTGCTATTCCTTTGGATCATGTGTTGAAATTGTTAACAGTAGGCCAATAGTATTGTTAACCTCTGTGTTAACCCTCAGCAATGCCAGCCACAACCAGCCACTAACTGGACCTGCAGCAAATCAGTTGAAAACAAAAAGCCACAAGGACCCAAAGACACCTCCTTGAGTAAAACAGTCATAACTCCTTTTATGCTGCTGAAATGTATAGTGACATAAAGGCATCAGTCTCTAAAATGCATCAGGCCTTCCCTTTTTAACTTTGCATAGGAGCAGAGAACTTGTGAAGCTGAAGTTAAGGGTGGAACATGAAATTCCTGGATAGATCCTCAAGGGATTTGAAAAAAGAGTTTGGCATCTCTTTATTTAAGCTTTATTTAGTCTGTCCCCTGAGCTCCATTGTGATATGAATAAATTAGTGAGTACTAAGGGAACTGCCAGGTTGTTCATTGTGTTTAAGGCAGGCTTGTTCTACAAGGTAAATTAATTCAGTTTGCCACAGAACTTACTTATTTTCATCTTTTTTGGCTTGTTTCTTTGTATAAGAACTTTATATTGGTGGGCTCTTAGTTCACCAGGAGAGAAGGGCAATTCAACAGATCCCTTAGCAGTTTATAATCTCCAGGTATTGAATCCATATAAAAATTAGTCTTAACCCAGAGAGCTTTTGTGACACACTTAGTCCTTGGAGAGGAATAGGATATCTCACTGTGCAGTCCAGGTCCCTCTGCTGTTGATTTGTTCATTCTTTCATGTCCAGACTTGGAAGTCCTTTAGGAAATATTGGAAGGCACTATTGTTACTTTTGAAACTGTACTGTGTATAAGTGGGGTTTTGGTTTTTATCTTGTCTAGAATTCCTCCCTGTAAAGGTGTGAATGAGGAAACACAGAAGGCTCTGGACCGATCTCTTCTTGATTGCACTTTCCGATTACAAGGTAGAAATAACCGCACGTGGGTGGCCGAGCTGGTGTTTGCAAACTGCCCGCTTAATAGCACTTCATCCAGGGAGCAAGGCAAGTTTTGTTCAGGAAGACTGGTAGTTTTTGTTTCGTGGTGCTTTGCATTGTCTGTTCCAGTAGTTTTAAATGTCTTGGAGCTCCTGGACTGCTGTCTGCTCCTAAGACTTCTAATAAATCACATTGTACCTGAATCAAAATTTTGACTGCTGATTTGATGCATTTTCGTTATTTAAAGTTTGCTTCGTGGTTACTAGCTACAGTTCACCCAGAGTCCATAAACCACAGGTCAGGAACCAGTAGTTTGATCGGTATTTACCATCTCCTAACACTGCAGGACCGAC
This sequence comes from Myiozetetes cayanensis, assembly GCF_022539395.1. Lineage (NCBI taxonomy): Eukaryota > Metazoa > Chordata > Aves > Passeriformes > Tyrannidae > Myiozetetes > Myiozetetes cayanensis. Next base: position 109,608,016 of record NW_026087742.1, on the reverse strand, counting down.
CCGTCACGTTTACCTGACGTATGAGAACCAGTTGTCTGAACCAGTTGGAGGTCGCAAAGTGGTGGAGATGTTCCTTAACGACTGGAACAGCATCGCTCGGCTCTACGAGTGTGTCCTGGAGTTTGCACGGTCCTTACCAGGTACAGAAGTCACCTCCTTTGTGTTGAAATGATGGGTTTACAGATTACTGTGGTTCTCTCACTCTAACTGTCTTTCCTCCTCTCTTCAAAGACATACCCAACCACTTAAACATTTTTTCAGAAGTTCGTATCTACAACTACCGAAAGCTTATCCTTTGTTACGGAACCACCAAGGGGAGCTCAGTAAGTAACTCCTAAATGCACTTTAGATGTGTGCTTGAAAACACAATGGGTAGGCATAGAGTTCTCAGAATTTTGCTTGCATTACGTTGTTGTGGAATTAATATAGATGAATATTAAAAGAAATAGAAGATGTTGCATTGCTACTTTGACGGGTTGCTGGAAGTTCAGAATGTTTGGGAATTTCTGTAGGATGCTTTATTTTGTGGAAGGGACAGTCCTGTGCTTCTGATGGTGAAAGCTGGTGCGGCAGCCTTTTTTTGACAAACTTATTTTAAGTGTTGTTACCAGTCACTGCTTTGCTCGGATATATGGATATGTTTAAACTGAGTGCCTAGTTCTGCCTTAGAAGAGAGGACTCTAATAAGGTTTTAAATGCAGTACTGTGCTTTCAAATGAAGTGGTCCTTAATTATTTTGTAGCAGTGCTGTTCCCTTGTTCAGAACTCCAGCTTCCTCTGTAGTATTTGAATTTACAGCTTATTAATTAGTTTCATAACTGATTACTTGCTCACACCCTTGCTTTAAATGCAAGGTAGAGGAGGAAGTAAGTGCACATTTATTACAGACTCATTTTGGGTGCAACTGCTGCAGAGTAGCTGATACACTTGAAATGTGCTTCCTGGAAGGTTTTTGTGTTCATATTCTAAGCTGAATTTTTAATGAGCATTTTATTGGAGAGTGTGTGTGTATGTGTACATATATATATACACACACACACACTTATACATATCCAGGCAGCCAGAGCAGCAGTGTGCATTTTGCAGGTAACTTCCTTACACGGTAGGATGTCCAATTCTCATTTTTGTGTGATATGATTTAAGAAAACCAGTCCACCTCCAGCAACTCATTAATCAGTTTTCTACAGCACGAATCTCTTGAGTTTAATTTTCTCCATCTCACCTTTGGCAGAAAAGACTTTTTTTCTTTTTGGTTGAGTTGCTAATATAATTGCCCATTTCTGTGGTTGCCAACAATCCATCTGGCTAAATGGATGTTAAAGCTAACAGTGCTATTTTTTTTTTTTGTCTTCACAACCTCAGCAACTTTTGAGAAAGGTGAATTAGGAATCTGTTGAGGTTAGATGAAAAATGGGGGAAAAAATTAAATCAGACCAGCTTTCTTGTTATAACCTCTTGTTATTACAACCTAGTTGGTTCTAGCTACCAAGACCATTTTATGTTCATGACATTGCAGATCAGCATTCAGTGGAACTCGATACTCCAGAAGTTCCACATTTCACTGGGAACTGTTGGCCCCAACTCAGGATGCAGTAACTGTCACAACACAATTCTGCACCAGCTCCAGGAGATGTTTAATAAAACGCCCAACGTGGTGCAGTTGTTACAGGTAATGTTCTAAAAAAGTTCTCTCAAGCAAATTGCAAGATATTTAAGAGCTGAGTTCTGATTAAACTGTTCTCTTCAAAATTATTTGTGTGCCAGGGTTGTTTATGGATTTCATTGCTAGAAGGTGCCTTGGGGAAGATTGTTTTCCCCGACCTTTACTTTTTGGTAAAGCTGCCTGATCTCTCAATATCTGTTCTCCCTCAGGTTTTGTTTGACACTCAGGCTCCGTTAAATGCCATCAACAAACTTCCAACCGTGCCCATGCTGGGTCTGACTCAACGCACCAACACTGCCTATCAGTGTTTCTCAATCCTGCCCCAGTCCCCCACGCACATCAGGCTGGCTTTTAGGAACATGTACTGCATTGACATCTACTGTCGGAGCCGCGGCGTGGTGGCCATACGGGACGGGGCCTACAGTCTCTTTGACAACAGCAAAATAGTTGAAGGGTTTTACCCTGCACCTGGACTTAAGGTGACTGTTTCTGTGTTTTCTGGCATGTTGTGAAAAAATGAGCTTCTGACTTGACGTGTGGATCTGGCGTGAAGAGCTTCGTGAGGCTTTTTTTTGTGAAGAGCTGCTGTCCTTCCAGAATCCTGAGCACAGAAGGAAGTCTGTGATTTATCAGTAGATTCGTTAATTAGTTTGAATTTAAACATTTCCTTTCAGAAATCTAACATCAAGTGTTAGCGTTTGTGGGGTTTTCTTCTTATCTGTACAATAAAATAACTTAGAGGCTGCTTCAGGCATCCTTTTGTTATAACTTGCTGAAGCTTTTTGGCTAGGCTATATATATGCTCCAGGATTAACAACTGCTCCTCACAAACTATGATGTGTGGCACTGCAGTGCTCATACGTTGCAGATCAAAAAATGCTCCGTGTCAGTTGATTCTAGGCAGAAACTTCTCTTTTAAAATAGTTCCCATCAATGGCAGGAGCCTGTGGCTTTGCTTCGAAATACAGCTCTGGTCTGCTCATCCTAAAAAATGAATCTGTGCACACTGACAAAATACCAGAGGGAAACTTGTACCAGTGTTAGTTGTACTGAAATATTGGAAAGTGGCACCCGTTGAGAAACAGGCTATTTTGCTAATTTTTCCTTCTGACAGTTGCAACTGAATGCTGATTCTCTGACACTGCATTTATCTGGTCCTGAACATCTATCTCTTTCATGAATTCCAAGTGGAAAGCTAATGGGAAGAGGAAGGGGATTGTAGATATACCAGTGGAAAGTATAAGAGAATGAAATTGTGAAGGTAGAGGAGGAAGTAATTCAACAGGGTTGGCAAGTTCCTCTGGGTACAAGAGAGTGCTACGGAGGAGGTGACCTGGGTGTTCCTACCCAAACAGGAGAGTTTTAGGGGTGATATAGCAGGTTGTGGCTACTTGAGAGTTGTTCTGGAACAGCTATTTCCAGATGTAGGGTTTCCCCTATTTTTAAGGAGGAAAGAAAAATGTGGTATTTCAGTTTACTGGAGGTAATTCATGTTAATGAGCAAGGTGTCTCTCTTTATGAATTGATATATTTTGCAGACTAATTATACTGTAATTAATGAATATCCTCTAGTTGTTAGTTCTAGAGACCTGCCTGTCTCTTACGTGCTGTAGATAATAAAGGTGGTGTTAAAGCTCGGTAAATATTGTGTTCATTTATGTAATAAATTTTACACAGGGAAATTGCTAACAAAACTGACTTTTCCACAGACATTCCTGAACATGTTTGTGGACAGCAATCAGGATGCACGGAGACGATCTGTAAATGAAGATGATAACCCACCTTCTCCTATCGGGGGAGACATGATGGATTCTTTGATATCACAACTTCAGCCCCAGCAGCCACCACAGCAGCCACAACAACAGGTACCCTTCAGGCAAAACAAATGTTTATTGTCTTCCACAACGGCAGGTTTCTGAGAACTTTATGTTCTGAAAGGATTAGCAGTAACAGAGTGGAAAGGGAGACTATAAACCTGCTCTGCTGTGGAATTCCCCTTCGGGCAAAATGTATTAATTTATTTTGCCATTTCTCGTTGCAGTGTAAACAGCCCATAGCATATGAACAGCAGCTTTGGAAGGTCACATGAGACCTGCTGCCTAGAAGCGAAGGACTGAGGGAGGGAAAACAACTGTCTCAGATAAAAGATGGGAGGGGGAGTCAGGAGGCTTTGCTGTCTCGGGGTGGCAGATAAAATGAACGAGGTACAGAGGTGTTATGTCTTGAGAAGAAACTGAAAATAAGAGCAAGCACTGAACAACATGATACAGAAAATCAAACAGCTTAACGTTGATGGACCTATAAGACCCAACTGTCATTAGTCTTCTGCACATGCTTAACTTCAGTTTTAGTACGAAATGATCAAAAATGTTCTTTGTCCTGTGTTGACAATTTCAGCCGTTTGCAAAACAGGCGGGAGCATCGGGAGCGTATCCTCTCACTTCACCACCCACCTCCTACCACAACACGGTGACGCCGTCCCCGTCCATGATGCACACGCAGTCACCAGGTAGGATGGCCGGGAGCCTGTGTGCACCTGCAGCTCTCTGTGCATGCTTGTTTTTTCTGTTATTTGAACTCTGTTTAGCCCCACGTGAGACAGGAGAATGTACCTTACACACTGTGTCAAAAAAGAGCAAAGTCCTGCCGTGCATGTTTTGGAAAGTACATTTTGAAGCTAAAAAAATCCCCAAACATGAAGTGAAACTGTCGTCCTTAGCTGTGTAATACCCGGGACTGTTTTGTTCTTACAGTTTATAACTTGCTAAGGCAAAAACCTGTTAATTTTCAATAGCTGCTTCTTCAGAAAAGCTTTTCATCACCAAAGCTCTGCTTTCTGCTCCCAGCTGTTGTAGCACAACAGATGAAAGATATTTAAATTCAGGGAAGGCCTGGGCAGGAGGGAAATGCCATTCTTCAAGCCAAGTATTTTGGGAGGTTTCCTTTGTGTGGTAAATCAATCTGAAAAATATAACATTCGTGCATGTACAAAGTAAAGCCTTAGCAAAAACAAATTCTCTTGAATCTTGTTTGCTGTCTCCCTAAAAAGGAGGGAGCAGTTGATAGAAAAAAATTAGAACAGAAAGATGGGAAATGTGTATGTCAAGTGATGTGATGTCTTTGATCAGGAAATTTGCATGCTGCAAGCTCACCTAGCGGGGCTTTAAGAGCACCATCACCAGCATCCTTTGGTCCAACTCCTTCACCTTCCTCTCTTGGAATCACAATGGGACAAACAGCTAACTTTGCCAGCCCACATGGTGAGTTCTTTACTAACAGGTGTATATGCAGTTACAGGGAGGGCAGATTGGCTTCTTGAAATCTCAGGCAGATCTAAGTTAATTGAGAAAAATTCATGTTTTGTAATTGGCTCCACTTTTCATATATGAGGGTGTAACTCTTTAACAGTAGTCAGAAGACGCTGCATGGCATGTTGAGGTGTTCCTAATGTTTAAAAATGGACTATCAGTCACTCCTTTCTACTTACTAATGTGGGGAAATTCCATGTGGTCTTGTAGCAGAACAGTGGCTGCAGCTTTTAATGAGCATTGTCTGTTGTTAGATTAGTTAATGGATTTTCACTGCTTACATTTCCTGGAAAAATAAGTGGAAGAGGTTAGAAATTCAAATACTTGCAATTTGAAAACATTGTCGAAGTCTGGGTTGACATACATATATGTGAGCAACATGCCTCTCAGTTGTTTCCTTTATTAATTAAGTTGAGTTTTTGGAAAGCTGCCAAAACAATTGTTTGTGTAATCATGGTGCATTGGAAACTGTTCTATAGATCACAGTAAATGAACAGTTCAGATGGTAATTTTGGCACACCAGTTTAACTGTTAAGATGAACAAAGTGAGATAGATTTACAACAGACTGTTTAAGGAGCTTGTTCTGATCAGTCTCTATAGCAGAGTACAAAACCAAAGATATTTTTGCAGAGATAATTGCAAGATACTGAATAAATGAGGAACAGTCTAGCTGAGGCTTCCATTTGCTAAGGAGCAGTAGAAGTCCAAGTCTGTAGGCAAGACCTGCTTTTAGTTTAGAACCTGTTATGTGTTGAACATGACAATTTTCCTTAATATTCAATTGTATTTCACTTTTTAAAAAATGCAACCTGAAAACCCTTGAATCTGCATCTTGATTTTTTTTTCTCCCTTCCCCCCACTAATGTTTTTTTTTATATGTGGTTGTAAAATGTGGTCTAAAAGCTTGCGGGCACTTTTTCCTACTTTACAGATTTTGGTAAGAGCTTTTTTAGATTTCTCTATTGGAAAACCTTTTACTTTTTAAAGGAATAACAATGGTCTTGTAACGTCTGTAGGTACCATAGACCCAAGCTCACCATACACCATGATGTCACCCAGTCAGCGTGCAGGGAATTGGCCGGGATCTCCCCAGGTCTCTGGTCCATCACCAGCAGCACGGATGCCTGGAATGTCACCAGCCAACCCTTCCCTTCATTCACCTGTCCCCGATGCCTCTCATTCCCCACGAGCTGGAACAAGTAGGCTTCTTTATCAGTGGTATAAATGTGAAACACTCATGTTTAACATTTCTAGTTCTGTTCCTTTTTTTTTGGCAGTTTTGTGTCAGCATGACAGTCCTTAGTGCCCTTGTGCAGTAAAATATCTAAGGAGATTAAGTATTTATTCTTATCCTAGTTCAAATCTTCTGTAACAAATTTGAAAATGAGCTAAATCATACAGCACAAACATCTGCAGGATTGATACCTCTTGTTGCAGTGCAGAAATCACTGAAACTATTGAACTCCATGACTGAGAGAAAAGTCTTCAGAGTGAAAGCAACGACAAGGCACATTTGCCAACCCAAATACTAACTTTTCACATCACAGATTTGTAACGCTGCTCTTGCACGACTGATTTAGCCATCTTTACGTCTCATTGAGTTTGTTGTGCCAACCTGCTGTCTGCTGGCATGCTGCAGAGAGAGGAAAGGGGAGCAGGGTTTTAGTGTTACTGAGATTCTTTGCATGGGTGGAAGGTCGAAACTAACTCTTTGTCTACCTGATGCCTACCACTAGGCAGCCAGATTCTTGGATGATTAAGCTTTGGCCCAGAGAACTCACTGATGTGTAGTGGCACCAGTTTAAGTGAGCTCATACCTTGTGTTTCAGCTTAAATCCTCCCTTACTGCAAGTCCTTTCTGTGCCCCAGCAGGTTCCCAAGCCATGCCGACTAGCATGCCTCCGCCTCGGAAACTACCTCAGCGCTCCTGGGCTGCGTCCATTCCCACAATCCTCACCCACAGTGCCTTGAATATCCTACTGTTGCCCTCTCCTACCCCTGGGCTTGTGCCGGGACTAGCTGGCAGCTACCTGTGCTCCCCTCTTGAGCGATTCCTTGGATCAGTTATTATGAGGAGGCATCTTCAGAGGATCATACAACAGGAAACGGTATGGTTTGAGTTCGGTGATTTGTTTCACAACTGTTCTTTTTCATGCCTCTGTACTCCCCCATGTCTTTCAAATCGGTCACAAACTGAAATGTGTCAAATATAAGAACTATTTGCTATTAGACTTTTTGCTGTACTTCTGAATTTTGCCATCTAAAGCGGCAATATTTAGAAAAATAATTTAGTTCTGCTTCTTTTGCACAAAAATCAGAAGTGGAGAACCTGTTTGGTGAGGTGAAGTTGGGTGACTGGTGTGTGATGGCAAGACTGTGACCAGATTTCCAGATGCCATGGCTTCTGTGAGTTCAGCGTGCCCATTGGGAGTTAACTAGGACAGCCACAGGGTTACTGTGGAACCCACTGCTTGGCAGGACTGCCCAAGAAATTAGTTACTCGTGTACATTTAACTGAATTACTCGGTCAGGAATGTTGCTTTAGGATTTGGGACAGACCCTGTGTGTGCCTCTTCTCTCCTTTGGTGTGGATTCAGTGACAGAGAAAGAAGCCAAATCTTGCATAAATTTAATTCTCAGGGCAATTTTACCTGTATACAAATATCATGTGTTTCCTTCTGGAAAGAGAAGCTGAACACTGCACTCTGGGGAGGGAGTGAGAGCGTGTGTATGTGTGAGTTCACACTATTTAATGAGTGACTAATTGACTGTGCTTCTTCTTTTTATGCAGCTACAGTTAATAAACTCCAATGAACCAGGTGTAATTATGTTTAAGACAGAGGCACTGAAGTGCAGGGTTGCTCTCAATCCTAAAACCAACCAGACCTTGCAACTGAAAGTAACACCTGAAAATACAGGACAGTGGAAATCAGAGGAGTTGCAAGTGTTGGAGAAGTTCTTTGAAACAAGGGTAGGTACTCAAACTGTGAATGTTTAAGTTTTTGTGCATTGCTTTTAATCTCTGGTGGTGTTTGGAGTGGTATTGCTGATCACTGGCATGTGTAAAGGCTGCAAAATATGACATTAACAGCTGTACATGCTGGTTACATGTTAAATGATAGAGCTGTTATCTAAATAGGCACTACTGAAGTGGGTCTTTCTTTAGGTTGCAGGACCACCTTTTAAAGCAAACACCCTGATAGCCTTCACCAAATTACTAGGGGCTCCCACTCATATCCTGAGGGACTGTGTACACATCATGAAACTGGAGCTGGTAAGTTTAGTTCACCAAACTTTGGTTATATTTTTTTAAAAGGTGTTTAATCTTTATCTACAAACGCATGAATTACTCTAAATTTATATATATGCTACTTAATGTTATTTAATAAGTTTTCTTTTTGCTACTAGCTCTCCTGGAAATTCCCAAAGTTTCTCCTTTAAACTGATGATTTGAGAATCTGCAGCCATGTTACTGCACAGCAGGCATATGCATTGGCTGACTGGAATCTTTCTGATTGTGTTCTTGTTTGCCCCATGCTCAGTTCCTTCAGAGTTATTCTGACTTTGCTAAACCTGGCAGCATCTGCATGTTTAGCTAAAGAGGCACATTCTGCTTTGTAATGTTTCCCTGTTTCAAAGCCATGTATGTCACTGACATGAGACCTTTGCTGTTCTTTCCCTGTGCTGCTCTTTGTGAACAGTTCCCTGATCAGGCGAGTCAGCTGAAATGGAATGTGCAGTTCTGTTTAACAATCCCTCCCAGCGCTCCGCCAATTGCGCCTCCAGGAACACCTGCCGTGGTGCTGAAATCCAAAATGTTGTTTTTCGTAAGTGGAGATACCTGTTTTAAAATTCTGTGGGCTGCATGTCTCTGAGATCATCAGGGGTTGGTAGCAAAACACACACCTGCTGTGTCTGACAGCTGTGATAGCTGAAAGCGTTGTGCTGTTTGGAAGCCTGGATTTACGTGCATCTCTTGTAACGAGTTCGGTTCATATTCCTATTCTCCCTTCTGTAAAAGCACAGCAACTCCTCATGTTTTGTGTTCTTGGGGAGGTGTTGACAATATATAAAGTTCAGCTCCCTCCGGGCTGCATCTTCCAAGTGCTCAACCTCTGGGTGTTTTGTTGTTCTTTGAGGCACTAACCACCTAGATTAGGTGATGTGCACATTAGTGGTGCTGGGAGCAGGAATTAGATGTTTAGAACAAATCCATATTAGTGTTTTCTCAGAGGCAACTCTCACTGCAGGGTGCTTTTGAGAAGAAAATAGTCTCCACCTGATTGATAATTTCTCTGTTACAGAACTGATGTCTGAAAACTGAGGGGTTGGACATACACACTGGCTGTAGGCCTGGAGTGTTTATTTGTGTCAGAAGTTGCACTGAAGTGCGTGGTCATTCAATTTAACACATTTTTGGTTTTTTTTTCTCCACAGCTCCAGCTAACACAGAAAACAACAGTCCCACAGGAAGCTGTTAGTATTATTGTCCCAATTATTTATGATATGGCATCGGGTACAACGCAACAGGCTGACATTCCCAGGCAGCAGAACTCTTCTGTTGCTGCTCCAATGATGGTTAGCAATATTCTAAAGAGATTTGCTGAACTGAATTCACCACGACCAGGTACTGTACATGTCCAGTAGATATATTCTCTTCACCCAGACATCTGTGACAAATCTCCAGTGTAAAACTAAACCTCTCTTAAGTCTGAATTCCTCTTGGTTTCTATCTTACTTCTTTAGTAATTACAAACTCCTGATGTGACAGGCAATACATAACTTAATAGCAAGTACTGGCAATGCAGCAGAAGGTTGCACTGATGATTCAGGCTGGGTTTTGCTGTTCTGCCCAGGTGACAGAATGCACCTCTTGTTGGCCCAACTCTTGTTGCTCAGTAGGAGTCACACTTTTTAACAGGGCTCAGAGTGAGTCACCAGATATGCTATGGTCAAGTGTCAGTGTTCATGGTTAATTATGAAGTTATTCAGCTTAACAGTAGAATATAGAGGGATGCTGAAATAGTTTTCAGAACTTGTCCACTTGCTGTGAATGATTAAAAAGTAGTTGGAGTGACTTTATACTCCTTTGTCAGTGTGTCCGCTGGCAGAGGCGCGTACAGTTCTGTCCACCAGACGTGCTGTGAAGTGTTTGAGCTAGGCTGTTCTGAGTGTTCACTGGCCTGTAGGTAGTGCACTGTGAGCATCGTTGTGCTTTGCTTTCCCTCTTGTTTGTCATGCTTTTTACTCTTTTTTTTTTTGGTGTGTGTCAGAAACACCGAACAACAGTAGCAGGTTCTTTGGGCAGCATGTTGTCTGTAAGCAGTAGTTTGGGGTCCTAAATACACAGATGGCTCATAAGAACAATAACTTTCGGTTCTACTGAAGAACAAAATTTTTCCAATAACCCAGTGAATAGATTGAAGTTGTGAATCCAGAGGTTGACTCTTAACTTCTGTTCTGTATAATTATTCATCTTGCTGTTACGTGGTAATTTTAACTCTGCTTGATGGATTATTTTGATTGCTAGGACATGACAATGTCTATCTCAAATTGGTGTGTGTATGCATACATTTCTGAAAATGGTGATGGGATTTAAATTAACATGCCTTTTCCGTTTAACATGTAGTAATAGTGTAGGTAAATAGGAGACAAAATAGCCTTGAGGGCATGTGGGTTTCCCTGTGGGAGTTCTGTATGTGGTACAGAGCTGTTGTTTGTATAGCACTTTTATTTCAAAATAGGTTAACTAAACTTCAGGTGTTGCTTTTGGAAGGTGCTTCCCCACCGAGTTCCCCTGGCATGGTGAAGGGTAGATACTTGCTTTGCTGTTTATTGTTGTACTAAGTTGTGTTTTAAAGCAAACCCTCCACAAAATGCCTCAGTGTAGCAAGTGACTGTCAAAGCTGCTCTTGCAATCCCAGGTGAGATGCTTTCTGATGATCATTAGGTAGATAAGAAGGGACATTTTTTTGTTTGTCATGCAAGTTTTGAAGCAGTTTGGGAAGGCAGTACAGGGAGCAGGGTATAGACAGGAGAAAAAAATGCATAGGAAAAGAGCTTGTGGCCCCAAGCAGGACCTTATCCAGGAATAGAAGAATGTAGATGGTTGAGCAGAGGACATTTCTAGTAGTCCTTTCTCTGACTTCTAACAGAAACAATGAGTCTGTATGGATTGATTGATTGTGTTTTTTTCCACCACCACCCAGCCAAAATAGGATCTTCCATGAGGACACTTGAAATGCAATTTCCTGTGTTCTTATTGTCGAAACATACATTATTATAGCTGATAAAAGAGAAGAAGGTACCTTCTTTTCTTGGCCACTGGAAGCTGATAGGGGAGCCAAGAGATGAAAGTAGATAGCTGGGAGACTTCTTTTACAACAGCAGTACACGGGAGATCCCAGATGCATATCCTTTCTCTTCTGATCCTATTGCGCTGTACCCGGGATTCTCCTGCCTGTTGGCTCTTCTGCTGCACTCGTTGCAACCTGCTTGGTTAAGGGAATTTTTCACTGTTGGAGTCAGGAAGGAGCAGGGCCTCCCATCGTGCACGTACGACATTACTGGCACTTTTGTTGTAACCCGGGATCAGTGTTGCCTCATTCTGGCTGTATCTTTTTTACCTTTCTCTCTTTGTGAGAAAGTCTTTTGTATTCAGCTTAATTTTCCTCTTAATAAAATGGTAGTGCCTGAAAAGTAAGTTCTCTTGGAAGAGTTTTCTTTTCAGATCTGTGGGCAAACACATTCTGCTGTGTTTAACAGTAAAATGTTGACTCTTTGTGAGTAATACGCTGTCTTTCTGAGGTCACTTTACCTATGCCTTCATGGGAAAAATTACTTTACTTTGGGAAAATAATTGTATGAACTGAGATGGAATCAATGCCCTGGAATAATAGGTTTAAACCTGAGCTGTAAGTCTACAGTGTGCAAAGTATGTAGTGGACATGAATCTGGTAAGGAAATGAAAGTCCCTAAGGATGCTGGAGGTCACCCTTAGAGAGGAGCTCAAGGGACTCGTGGTGTTTCTTAAAGCACTTCACAGCTAAACATTTTTTAGTCTCTGATTTTCATTGATTCAGCGGATGCTGCTTAGCTCAGATTTGTAGCTTTGATATGATAATGACTTGCCCAAAATAATCTTGGGAATCCCTAGTTCGGCAGTTAAGACTAATGCATCCCAACAGGCTCTGCTCTTGTCTCTTTGCTCACACTGTTGCTCCTTCAGCAGCAAAATTCAGTGTCTTCTAATTGATGTGTCTTGAAATATGCAGGAAAAATGCAGCCCACAGTGACCAGGGTATGATAGTAGCTATTAATTGTATTCTCTTACCAGGAAATGGTAGATGAAAATCACAGCTGCCTGATACTTCACCTTTTGTTGTTCTAATTAAACCCTTTTCCTTCTGTCAGTTTTAATTTCTTTAAGCTATTCAGAATGTGTGTGTTTTTGTCAACAAGTGCTGGTATTCAAAACTCGAGGTAGCTGTGGCTGGTTTTTCCTCTCTGTATTAGATCTCAGCTGTTGGAAACAACAGTCCACTCGCTCTGTATTTTATTTTGCAAGTTTAAATGTCAAGGGTAGAGCCAGAGCAATTTGGTTCAAAGAAACAGATTTCTGACTTTTGCCCAGTCTTGAAATTAGCAATGTGTCCAAGACTAGGCTTAGGACAGAAAACATCTTCCAGCTGTTTCAGACTTGAGCCTTTTGAAATGTTTAGTGTCTGCTCATAATCAATAGAAATAAAACTTGAAAAAGTTGGGTTATTCTCCTCTACAAGATGTGGTGCTTTTGATTAATAACATACAGAATAATTCGGACTGCGATAAATTCTAGCGTAGATTCAATCTGACATTCAAAAGCAACTAAAAGTTAAGAGCTTCTTGCAATTTCATGACCACCCAGAGCAGTCCTGCTGGGAAAGCCTGGAAGCTACTTCAGCTAATGACTGTTACAAATCCCAAAGCCCCTGGAGGTCACTGGGATCTGGGAATCGCGGTCGCCGCGTGTGGTTCACCCTCAGCCCCTGCCCCGCGGGGTCCCGGGGGGTGCCGGGGTGAGGAAGGGCTGTTGGGGTGCGGGGCTAACCTGTCTCTTTTCCCTGTTCCAGAGCGAGGAAGGGCTGTCCGGGGCGCGCTGCTAACCTGTCTCTTTTCCCTGTTCCAGGTGAATGCACAATATTTGCAGCCGTTCGTGATTTGATGGTTAATCTTACGCTGCCCCCTGGGGGGCGTCCCTAGACACTTTTAAAAGAAGGCTGAAAGTGAGACAAAACAGCAAAAAAAAATATATATATATATTAAAAAAACCCATAAAAATAAAGCCTTCGGTTAAAAGAGGACGTTTTAATTTTACCTTTTTTTTCTAAGAGCTAAATATAAACTGGCAAACTTTCAGGGATGCACTTTCATCACATGAGTATCACCACGACTTTTGTATAGTGCTGTTGTATAGTGTGTTTTGATGGGAGACACTTCAGACTAGGTAATAGATTGAAGTATCAGCTTGCTGGTAATAGATTTAATATTCTGTTTTATACTATAAAGATTATGAAAATGCCAAACTTGTTTGTTTTTCTGTTTTTCTTATGTTTTGGTGTAATAGTCTTTTTTTAAGGCAGGTCTGTCATTTTTGAATACTGTAAAACTGTGACAAACTTTATATTGAAGCTGTATTTTAATATGACTGCTTTGAATCCTTAAACAATTTATTTGGGCTTGTTGTAAACATGTCCCCAAAAAGCAATATTTAATAAACTGGATTAAAAAAATCTTAAACTGGATGTTGTATAATCTTAAAATTTATTCCTCTCCACTGTAGCCACTGGCCAGTCGTGTTCACACTTACTTGACTGTCTCTGTATGTGATCTTGCTTCCATACACACCACACACACATGTGATGCTAACTTAAAAACCCAAACAAGCCCTTATTTATTTATTCTGTGGGTTTGATTTGTTCTAAGTCAGAGTACAACAGAGTTTGTTAATTTTCCTGGTTGTACAAATAATTACTAATTACTTCAGTGCTTCATTTCTTTACAGTCACAAGGAGCTACACCTGTTCTATCCCAAAAGCAAAGTTTAGTGGAAGAATAACCTTTTCTCATCTGTCATGGAATCTGTAATAACAGATTCTTATTTGTAGAAGCAGGTAAGGTGGGAGCTGGAACTGCATACCACAAAACTGGAGAGGCTCATCCAGGAAAGAAACAACCTCACATTTAATTCTTGAATTGGATGTATATAAATAACTTTGTCAGTGATCACTGAAGGCTCTTCTAACTGAATAAAATGTCCATCTTTAGGAATTACTCTGTCATTTAACCATTTGTCCTCATGGATCAGTATTCTCAATTTTTTATCAAGTTCAAATTGTTTTCCTGACTTCCTGCAAGAGTGACTTTCTGCTCTGCTGCCTCACTCCTTCTGCAGAGCTCTCTCAGCTCCCTGCTCAGCTGAAATGTGCTTAAACTAATTTTAAATATCTTCTGGTGGATGTATTCCAGCCTGCCTTACTGTCTTTAGGGCTCCCCATTGCCCCTACAACTGTCACAGTGATTTTCTGTGAATGAATGAGTCTCTTTCAAAGCTCTTGCCATTAGAAACCATCTTTTGATTGGTGCCCAGTTTAGATTTCAGCCTTGAACCTGTGGGTTTGGGTGTGGTTTCTCTCACCTGTGTGTATATAACAGATGGTTATGCAGTTTCTACTTCTGCAATACCATACTCATCCCCCTGAGTGAAAACCTGCAGCTTTTAAATGTTCATGGTTGCTACTCCATTGGAAAGAGTCTGCATTTCTGTCTTTTCACAGCTAAACCGGTGTTTTAAAATTAACAGGTGATACAAGTACTTGTCTGAAAAACACTGGCTGTTTTGCTGGCTGCTGGTCTGGATTCAAGGTCAGAGCATTCCCATGCCTAAAAGCAGATTTTTGATACACAGAAAAGTACCTGCTGCCCTTTGTGCTGAGGGACAGGGGGGTGTGGTCGTGGGCAAAGGCTCCCCCGTGGGTGCTGAGAGCTTCGGCACTTGAAAGTAAAAGGGAGGGGAGAGGCCTCCCCACAAGGCAGAGAAAACAAAACACGTCTGTACTGACAGAGGGTTGTGGACTGACACTCCAAACCTGAGGTGATGGGCAGATTGAGTTTTATTTTATGTTACCCACACCACTTCTGATACACACCACATTTTGAACCTTTCTCCTAAATAATTAAATTCTTAAGGAAAAACATTAGTAGTAAAAAGAAGCATTTCCCACTGACCAGAGACACACATTCCTTTCAAGGCGATGACTGTGTGTATTTACAAGTGCAGGGTGAAGTTTAATCTTCCATGTGTTCAGTCTGTTTTTCTGGTGACCAGATGATGTACCCACCTGCTGCAGTGGGACCTTTTGTAGATTTTCATCCTTACAGGAGATTTGTTTGCCCATTTATTTCATTAAAAGTACTGCAGTGACTCCACGTATTTCTAGATGTTTCTGGATTTCTCATCAACCCACCTGTGGGACAAGGATGAGGGAATTGAGTTATACAGAGGAAAAATAGCAGTTCTGAGCTGATCCACAGCTTTGGCATAGCAGTGTTAGCCGGGCTCAGATGGGAACACATTTTAGGTATCCAAAAAAAACATCCCAGATGGCAACCACAGGCTTTGTGGCTTTCCAGGTAACAAATACTGATCCTGTTAAAGGTTTCCTCAATATGGAAAGAGTGGAGAAGCCTTTTTGAGCCTTACAAACACTCAGACAAAGAGCTGAATCAAGGTAAGGTTTGAGGGGGGGTGTTGTTCATTTGAAACTAAGTTTAAATTACTTGTTATCCTTACACGTTTGAGTGTCCTTTGAGACTGCAAATATTTAACTGAGTTTGCAAAGGCTGCAGGAAACAAGTTCTGATAATCAACTGCTGAGACAAAACAAAGCTCCATAAAACCAGAAGCTGTTTTTCTTTACGAGCTACAGTTTGTCTTTTAAGCATGTGCTCGGTTTCATCTGTCAGTTAGAAGTGGTTAGCAGGCATCTGAAAGCAAAATCTTCTGTATGAAAAATAGACTACTGGGAGAATATTTGGGTCATGTTATTCAGATTTGTGATTAATCTGTTAAAGGTGTCACTTCATAAGTTGTGCTACAGTGGTTATTTTAGCTCAAGGTTATAGTTGTTCTCCCGGCCCAAATTTTCCACCTACTGCAGAATTTCAAATGATTTTAAGGTAAGAATGTATTTCAATAAATTAACGTGTAGTTGAATTGCATTAACTGTATGTAGCATCTAGGCTGTAATTACAAAGCTGTGGCTGTGTAACCCCATAACACCAATATAACGGAGACGTTCACATTTAGATTAAATCCTCTTGGACTTCAAATCTGCGTCGCTTTCCCTCAGACGCTCCGACAGCCGCTGGTGCTTTGGCGTTCGGCGGGTAGACCCTTCTTTTTGGGGAATGTTTTGAAGCCTCAGCTTTGGCTCCAGGAGCATCACACGCCCGGGAAGCGGGTGCTGTGCTACCC
Organism: Myiozetetes cayanensis; assembly: GCF_022539395.1. Taxonomy (NCBI): domain Eukaryota; kingdom Metazoa; phylum Chordata; class Aves; order Passeriformes; family Tyrannidae; genus Myiozetetes; species Myiozetetes cayanensis. The sequence goes on along the minus strand of NW_026087742.1, from coordinate 109,591,529 downwards.
CCTCACTGCGTGACGCTCTGCCCGTGTACTCCCAGCCCCTCACGTCCCTCTCCCAGAGCAGTAATTAATTTCTCTGGGAAATGACCCCTCTGAATAGGTTTGACGGGAAATGTCGGGCTGCTGCTCTGGAAGATAAGAGAGGCTGAGTGGGGAAGGGTTGTGCTCCCGTTGGCTGGAGGCAGGAACACCGAAAGCTCCAGCAGCTTAAGCCTGAATTCCTGCCCCTGGAAATGGAGCTCAGAGGGGCCCCTGGAGGCGGTGGCGGCAGAGCCTCTGGAGCATCCCCTGCTCAGTTTTTGGGAGACCTGCTGCACACAACCAGGAGCCACCGGCGTCAGCAAGTGCTGTGGGAAAACGGGGGAAAATCATGTTTAGGCTTGTCATGGACTGGGTTTACTCCCCCTATGATTCCCACCACCACCACACGTGTCTTAGGAAGGCCATTATCGAGACTGAAACTACCTGAGCAGTGGGAATTTCAGCTGCGCGTGGGACTCTCTTTTGGAGATCAGAGTCTAAGGAAGAGCTTGTCAGAAACTACAAAAAAGGGAGTTGTGAACTGACTGCTCTGGGGCAGGGAAGGGTTTTGCTGACGTCCATTCCCTGTGTTAGGGCAGGCAGCTCCCAGGGCAGAGCAGGTTCAGGCCAGAAGGGGTTCCTTCCCTCTCCTTTGCCGTGCCTGGGGATGTGCTTAGAATCACAGAATCATAGAATCACAGAATCAGCCAGGCTGGAAAGGACCTCTGTGATCATCCATCAAGTCCAGCTTCCTCCTGGACAAGTGGTGTTGAAAGCAGACTGGCAAAGCAGCATTTAAAAGACACGGAGAAAAGCATCCCCGCCCTTTGAAGCTGATGTTGCAGCAGAAGGAGGGAGGGGGCAGCTGGGGGGCCAGCCTGGGTCCTGCTGTGCTTTTGGCACAGATCTCTGCAATGTAAATATAAAGCAGGGACAGAGCCAGCCTGGAACAGGGCTGGGAACTGCTGGTGGTGCCTCTGGTGCTGCCCTGTACCTGAGCTCCTGCTTTGCTCCTCGAGGTTACATAGGATAGGATAGGATAGACTGTTTCAGTTAAGAGAGTGCCCACAAGGATTCATCTAGTCCAACTACCTGACCAGCTCAGTTAAATCATGTTAAGGCATAGTCCAAATTCCCTTCTTGCAGCATCATCCACCTCTTCAGCAAGTCTCTTCCAATGTTTGACTACTTTTACTTTCCCAGTAAAGAAATGTTTACTAATGTTGTCTAAACATCTCTAATGATGCAGCTTTGAATTGTTCCCATACATCCTGTCACTGAATCCCAGGGAGGAGAGATCAGCACCTCCCTCTCGGTGTACCCTCCTCAGGAAGCTGCAGAGAGCCATGAGGTCTCCTGTCAACCTCAGATTCAAAGGAGATAAATCCAAAGTCCTCAGCCTCTCCTCACAGGACATTCCTTCCAACCTTTTCACCAGCTTTGTTGCCCTCCTCTGGACACACTCGAAGGACTTCAACATCCTTAGATGGTAGGGCCTAACACAGAGTACAGTGGGATAATCGCTGCTGACCATCTGCTTATGCCGTGTCTGCTGATGGGTTTTGCTCTCCTGGCTGTCAGAGCACACACTGGTGACTCACCATGAGCTGCTGCCAACCAGCTCCCCCAGATCCCATCCTGCAGGGCTGCCCTCCAAACCACTCCTCTCTTCATTATACTCATTATTATCAGGCCTCTTTTTCTGACGTGCTGTAGTCTAGGAATGTGTTGTGATCTCCATGCACAGGCTGAGAAGCCCCACTGTTCACTCTGTGTGCACCCCCACAGAAGCTATTCCACAGCTCTGAACACTGCAATAATCACGCACTGGTGTTACGAAATAAAAGCCAACACTTTGACTTGCTGATCTGTGTAAAACATCAGCCAGCAGGACAGACTACATCTTGTTTAATTCCATTTATCCTCGATCCTCCCATCAAAAGAAGGACAGGGAAAACGCAAAGAAAAGATGTGTTTGTGTACATGTGTTATCAATGAGCTTGAAGAAAAAAAGAAGAGGTAAAATGCCTATTTGGACAGCCTGCAAAGCTGACTGATTCCTAGGGATTTGGTTATGTTAAAATAGCTGTTTTAATAACAGTACTGTGTGAGAACTGAAGTGTAACTCCAAAAGCTACGGAGACATCCTCCCCCCTCACTGAAGCAGCTGGTCGAGCCCAGCTCAGTCATGAGCCCTGCTCAGCTGTCACCTCAGTGCCCAGAGAAGAGCTGCCAGCTCCTAGCTGAGACCTAACCCGTGTTTGAACCCAGCTCTGCCCTTTCCACCTACTCTGCACTCTTGGGTTCAAGTTTTCCAGTTCAGCTCTCAGTTGTCAGGACGCCGTATGAGAAGCTGTTCACTGAGCAGCTCTTCTGGCAGCAGCTGCCATGGAAAAAAACCCTCTTGTGTTCCCCACCATCACAGTGCTCCAGCAGCCATTCCTGGGGTGGGTTAGAGTGAAACAACACTGAATGAGTGCTCATATATATATATAAAAATATATACATATATATAAACATATATATGTGTGTGTGTGTGTGTGTAGGGTTTATTTTAGAGCAATGTGGTTGCAATGCAAAGGAGGTATGTAGCCTTTTTGGTTATTATCCATTGTAACATATATAGTGTAAAAGCATAAAAATATCGCTTCAGAAAATGTATGAGGGAAAAGCAAGCAAGCAAGCAAGACAAAGAAAGGGTAAGAGTGGAAAGATCTCACCACCCATGGATCCCCTGACGAGACTTGATTGTTGCGCTTCTGATGTCTTTTGGTCCAAGTGATGATTGCAGTCTTGATCCGCTGGGGGTGGTAGAAGCCCATGAAACGCAAAGTCTGATGGGTTAATAAATGTTCAGGTTCAGGTGGGAACACTGAAGCAATGCCCACCAGGGTAGGGAGTTTTACACTGTGAATCAGTTACAACACTTTTGGATCGCTTGCATTCCTCTGGCAGAAGGCCCCAGAAATGAGTCTGGGGGCACTTTGGGGGTCTTCGATGCTTTATGACACCTTCCAAGACGTGACAGCTGCCTCCTACATCAGCGTAGTTGAATCAGTCATGCCCCATCAGAAGGGATTAGCACCTTCACGTGAATGATAAAAGCCACCATCCTGTCTCCCCAGGGTCTGCTCCCCCTCTGGCTCAAAGCCCGGCTTGTAGGCTCTGGTGGTGGCTGCTCACCCCTCTGTTAGTGCCTACCCAGAGACTTTATCTTCACACACCCAAAAACTCACATCCTCCCTCTCCAGCGGTGAAAACCCAGCCCCAGCAAAGCACCCTCCGCAAATAAAAGCAGCATCCTCCATCCCAAATCTTTGCCAGAATGTCCCATGTGCTAAAATGTGGGGGCTCAGCCGAGTTCAGGGATTGGCAGAGAGCAGGTTGAAGCTGATGAAATGAAGATCCTGTGAGCTGTGCAGGAACAGGCCAACCCTGGAGAATTAATTCACGTGTCCTCTTGAGCGAGAGATGTCCTGAGGAGCCTGTTCCTGGCTGGCACCTGAAGGAGCACAGGAGGAAACCTGTCTTGGCAAGAGCAGGTCTGGACCTGGGGCTGGACAGAACCTTCTTGAACACCATAAACACTTTCACTGTGGGGGAAAAAATGTTATTATTTTTTTTTAAAATGTGGCTCTGAACACAGGGGGAAAGGAAGTTGTGTTTAACCCTTAAGTTTCCAGCAGTGGAAGGATGCTTGACATACACTCACACACACACACAATTTTTACTTTGGGTGAACCCATCTGCTGGACATTGCAGCCTTATCCCAAATGTGGCTGTCTTTGTCTGCTTTGATGATGTTTTACACAGAGAAATTTGGTCTTTATTTCTTTTCTCTTACCTGTATTTCATTCTTGCATCTTGAAGTCTTTGGGTAGAAGATGACGTGGGAGCCCTGGAAACAAAAAGGTGAATAATAGCTGGGGTCCGGTTGAACCAAGGCTGCCCATGTAGGCAATTTCTGACCTGAATTTTGGATATGCAATTACAAAAACTGTGCTGTCAGAACTCCATTTCCCAGCTCTAAATAAGACTCTGGGTTTAGCAGTCTGTGCCATTGTCTGGCTCACAGCCTCCTCCAGCCCTGCTCCCTGCACAGCTCTGGGTTGTTTTGCTCCACAGATCTGGAGTTAAAAACAAGCTTTTAGCAGATGTCATTTCCTTCTCCCCCAGTCTTCTATTGCCACAGATTATTTGATAGAACAAATCTAATTTTACCTTTAGCAAGTGGGGTATTTTTTTCGTTCTTGTTTTTTTTTTTCTTGTTGTTGTTGTTTTAAACAGCAGTTCTTATAATGACAGTGGAAATGTTCTTTTAAATGGAAGTGTTATTTTTCTGGGGAAAATACCCTCCAGCCTAGCTTTCTCTGCATTACACATATTTTCCTAAAATTTGTAGTAGGTTATAAATTTCTATAAGTACTTTTAACCTCATAGTTACTTGGGGCATACCTGGATCCATAAGAAAATGAAAATAAATATTTTTCCCTTTAACTATTTATTATATCACAGTTACTTCCTCTCTGGCACTGTGTGTACTCAGTAGGGGCACAGAAGTATCCCTTCAGATGGGATATTTTCAGTATTTCAAAACCAAGATGCTGTATGGGAGGGGTTTTCTGCTTCCATTCCCCTTGTCTGCTCTGAGGAAGTGTCCACCCAGTGCGTGGTCCTTCCTCCATCCCTCCCCATCCTGACCATCAGCTCTCCTTTGCCAAAATTCGGCATTTCAAAGACTTTAACCTGAGAACCTTTGCTGCGCTTCACAAATTATCTTTATAAATTTGCCTCTGACATGGAAACTCACTTTCCCTGTGTTCTCAGCACCAAAAACAAGAAGAAATCCTTTCAGTGTTCCAGTGTTGGATACAGCAGAAATTTTATTGTCTGTCTGCTGGAACTCTCCTGGAGCACAGGGATGTGGTCCAGCACCGCCCCCCAGCACGTATCCACTGCACAGGCTGATCCTGCTCCCAGGAATTGCCTGGTAGGGGGAGTTTCCCAGGTTTGCCAGGTCAGAGCAGGTTTTCCTCAAAGCTGGTGTCCCTGGCAACCTCACTGCTCTCATGGACAACTTGATTATAGGTTTGCAAATTGATTTTCAACACTGTAGAATGAAAGAAAACTTTGCAATCTTGGGAAATTGCTTTCTCCTGACCACGAACATTGGATGGCACTTTATTCAGTGTTAGTTTACTCTAGTCCATGTTCACTAACAAGGCTCAGCACCCTTGCTCCCACCTTTCCTGGGTGTGCAGGCAGCAGGGGAGCTGCCAGGGAGGGTTCAGGCTGTCCTGGGGTAGGTGCTGTGGGACACAGCCAAAAATTAGGGCAAGGACAGCTGAGATTGACTCCCTCTTTTGGTAGGGGGGACTCCACATGCAATAAGATGTTCAGTTATGGATGTAAATTACAAAACTGAGGTGCTGGAACATGTCCAGAGAAGAAAAATGGGTTTGGAACACAGAGGCCACAAGGAGCAGCTGAGGGAGCTGGGGGTGTTCAGCCTGGAGAAATGGAAGCTTGGGGGAGACCTTGTTGCTCCCTGAAACTCCCTGAGAGGAGATTGTAGCGAGCTGTGGGCTGGTCGCTTCTCCCAGGTAAAAAGTGACAGGATGAGAGCAAATGGCCCTAGCTTGTGCCAGGTGAGGTTTAGAGTGAATATTAGGAAAAATTTCTTCATGAAAATGATTGTCAAGCCCTGGAACAGGCTGGGAAGAGGTGGAGTCACCATCCCTGGAAGTATTTAAAAGATGTGTAGATGTGACACTTGGGGACATGGTTTAGTGGTGGACACAGCAGTGCTGGGTTAACAGTTGGACTTGGTGACCCTAAAGATCTTTTCCGACCTAAATGATTCCATAATTCTATGACTCTGAGTGAGAGGATGAATAATTTGTGCCACAGGCAGCTGGGTCAGTGGTGTGGCAAAGCAGGGCAGTTTATTTCTGGTTTATTTTCACATTAGACATCAGAAAAATGAGGCACTTTATGTAGTAATACATCGTTCCACCATCTATTTGTGCTACTCCAATGTTTGCAAGAGATGCAGATTATAAAGAACTTTTTGAAGGACAGGAGTGCAGAGGCCACAGTGCTTTGAAAAATGGAAGCATGGCCAAAACCAAATTTTAACAGAGACCAGAGAGGAAGAGTTTGAGGAGAAAAAAAAAATGGAACTAAGAATGCAAATATGTTTATTTTCCAGCTAAGGTTATGCTGCATGTTACAGGGACATTTCGTAAAGGAATTTGGCAGGCAATAGTATTTAAAGACTTTAGCTTTTCATATTTCTTACTCCTCTGCCAAATAGTTAATTTGTAGGCTACAGGAACCAATGACTCCTACACAAGAGTGGAAGTGATGGAAAGTGGGACTTGTTTCACCATGGCAAACAATCTGAATATTCCAGCAGCTGTGGAATTTGTTAAGATTCAGGTCTGTGGCATGGAAGTGGAAAGAAGAAATAAACGTGACTCCCGTGTTGATGAATTCCTGGGAACCTCTGGGTTAACGGAGGTGGGGAGGGACAAATTAAAAAGCAAAAAAGGAAGAAAAAAAGAGAGCAGAGGAGGAACTAAAACGCAGAATGGTTGTTTGTGGTGTTCAGATCTGGACAGTCTGCTCAGGACAGGAAGCTGGTCTCATGACATGAGCACGACTCCTATTGCAACATCTCAGAGGCTGCTTTTCCAAGGGATGTTCCCGGGATGGAGCAGTTTGTCTGTCAGTTCAGCTGCTCCACAGGAGCAGGGGAGGCAGACTCGGAGACAGCACTGCCCTGAAACCACTTTCTAAAGTTTTAGGCTTTCCACTGCCGTTTGGGCCACGGGGCAGTGTGAGGAGGTAGAAGTGGGCTGGGGGCTGCCACTTCTTTCAGTCTTGTGCCTGTCCCCTGTGACTCCCTCTGTATTCCCTTTAGTGCTGACTCTTCCATTCCCTTGGACAAAACACAGTAGTTAAGAGACAAAGCCAAAATTAAAATGACCACTGTGCTGCAGGTTGACACTGAGGCCGTTATGCTATTTCTCTTCATGATGCTTAATTTCCTAATTAACTTGTGCTTATTTTTGAGGGGTTATTTTGATTTTCTCCATAAGTAACAGGCATCAAAGCCAACTTCTGCTAATCAGCATCACCTTTGGGTTGTTAGTGGTACAGGCACAGTTTTCCTGCAGATGTTCTTACTGAACATCTTTTCAGGTGGATGTGTTCCTATTCGCCTCCTGAGATTCATAAATCCTCATATTTACAAAATATTGAGCATACGTTTTAAAAAAAATTCTTTTAAAATATGGAAATTATTTTAAAAATACTTTCACTTAATAAAAGTACTGTTTTTCATGGGGGGAGAGGAAACTTTTTCCCTTTCATTTGTAAAGACCAAACTAACACCGTGTATGTGTGTGTGTGCAAACGTGCAGGAAAGAGATCCACATCCCTTCATACATGGAGAGAGCTTAATTTTGCTGTTTCCAATTAAGCCTCCTCACCCCTCCTGCTGCTCTGCATGACTGACAGCTGACTGAACTTCCTTTTTCTAGCCCATTTTCCTGTCAGGTTACCCAGAGTTATGACCATCTGGGTGCCATCAGGCTCACCTGGAAAATACAACAGCGTTCAGCTGTGCAGCAGAGCCTCCCTGCTCCCGAGGGCATCCGTCATACCCTAGGGCACAGCTCCCTGAAGATTTCCAGAGGGGAGAGCTGCACATTCACCGAGGTGGCAGAGGTTACACAGACTCACCTGTTTAGCTGATGACTTTCCTGGGCTTGGCTGCCCCAGTCAGAGGTGCTCCAGAGTTTGCAGCTCCACTACGGGAAGCACTGACACTGAAGTGTAGCTGCCTCCTCTTGGCTCTGTCAGCCAGCTGAAATATTGGGATAGGTCCACGTAAAATAACTGGTACAGATGTTTTTATGTATTTCTTCCTCTTTTTTTTTTTCTTTTGCTACAGCATAGACCAAAAATGGCAGAAATCGTTGAGAGCTGGTTTTTTCCTTCCAATCTGATGCTGTACCACAGTCAAGACTTTGATTGATCACCTACTGTAGGGTGGAGCTCCCATTTAGCTCTGCAGTGTTTCAAATGCTCCAATTGATCACTCAGGTGTTGCAGCAGATTTTTTTTTGTATCAATTGCTCAGGTACTTTGACCATGGCATTGTAAAGAAGTACTGAAAATGCAGGGGGTGATTGGCAGGTTGGCAGCACTGAAGTTGTTCAAGGCAATGCCTTAATAGTGCTGGCCATAAGGTACCAGCTGATTTACTGTGAATTGATCTTAGCCACTGTGCCCCACGGCCCAATGAAAACTAGATGTGCTCACTAGATTAAGGGCATGTAGATTTGTCATCATGAATTCATGCACTGGAGTATAATTAAGTGGAAATTTGACTGCCTTTATAATTTTGTGCAACTGTGAATTCTGTTTCCCTTATGAAACATTCTAAATATTTTATGATGTGCATTCCTGCCAAGAACTTAGCTATGTATTTTTGGTGATGGGTGACATCAATGGCAATACTAAATTTGATTGCCTGGGTCCTTTGGTGCATGTCCACTCTTCAGCAATAGAGGAACCTCTTTAAGTTCTGAATGCACACTAGCAAGGCAAGTCCCTATCTAAGGTGAGGATTTATGTTCTGTTCTGGGATATGGCCTCTGTGTACTCTGTTCCTGCTTCCACTAATTCCTCTTCCATCTTCACACCATGAGCTGTAAAAGCCCTTTACAACTTAGTTCCTCCACAGCTACACCTTGCATTAGTGACAAAAACTTCTCTCTTTTTCCCCAATGTCTTTTGTTCTGCTGGATTTGAAATCCTGTAGATCCACTTCTGTTTTCCTTGATTTCTCTCATTTTCTGTCCTGCAATACTTGTGTGGGTATCCACTCCCTCCTCCCCTACACAGATGAAAATTCTTAAGAATGTGGTTCAGGGCCTGCAGAAGAGAAAGTAAAAAATGCAGGACAGTCCCCAAATCTTACTTGAGCAAAAAATTTAATTTTTTCTAGAGATCATTTGTGAATTTTAGCTCAAAGCACCCAATACACCAGAGCCCAAAACTGTGCCAGTAGAGGACCCAAAATATCATTGTTGTGGGGCTTCTTGTTTAGTTTTGAGATAGATGCTTATGTCCTTAGGTTACACTCTGGCAGTGTCCTCATCATTTCCATCAAGCCTGACCTGTAAATCCCAGCAACCAATTGCCAGGTTGCTCAACATTTGCATTTCAACGTGGTTTCTTCATTTCCCCTTCCTTCTTGCAGACAGGAACATATCATTTCCACATTTCAGATCTGCTCTAGGCTTGCCCTTGCCTGTGTGTTGCTACAGCTGGAAGAACTCTGAAAGTTGCCACACCTGCCACAGAGAAGCCTGGAAAGTTGAGGAACATGCAAAGGCCGATTATACCTCCCTCTGCCAAGTTAAGACTTTGGGGGATTATCTGGAAAAAGCAGCATACTGACTCTTAAAAGAACTCTTTGTTTTATGGCTTATTTTCTCTTTTCAGTCTAAACATCAAAAGCAATGCTCAGTCTTCAGTGGTGACTCAGAATTCTCTCCTTCAGAGACGTCAGCACTTCTGGAGGACAGCTACCCCCACTCCAGGTACTCCCCAAGCCAAATACTGGACAATGTAAGCCCAGGGTCTGAAGAAGACCCCATCAAATACACCTCACCCAAGGAAAACACTCTCTTTGGTGACGACTCATGCAGCAGTGACATCCTAAATCCCACAGACAGAACTAAATGGAGCCTTCCCCAGCCTGGCTCAAAGCTGCTTGCTGATTAATATTGTGTAATGGCCTTCCTGCCCTTCTCACTTTGGCCACACAGGATCCCAATCCAGGCTGTATTTTCCTTGCATCCTCTCCCTCCCCTGGCCTCTCACTGTTGCCTTCCTTCAGAGAGCTTCATGTGACAGTTTTTGTAGCTTTCCTCGTAGCACCGTACACAAAACCTGTGATTTCTGCCCCATCACATAAATATTTTTAAAAGTTGTAATTCTTGGGATGTTTAAAGAGAACCATCAAGAGCAGGTCTCATGGTGTTGACAGCACTTCCATTCTAATTAATTCTGAGTTCAAGGCTGTTCCTGGCCCAGCGATCAGGATTGCAATTGCCTGTTGGATGAGCAGTTATGGACCAATATTTTGCACAGTAAAACATGTCTGGCTTACCTAGTTCAAACTAAAGCACAGGGCCTTAAAATGGTTCAAAAAGGAGCTTGTGTTGCATGAAGCAACCTGTATTTAAGGCACAGCACACATGACAGTGCTCAAAAGCACCTCTAGTACCATCTGGATGCCTACAGCATGAGAATGAACAAATGTGGTACTAACAGGAGAAATGGGAATTCAAACTCACCCTTCAAAGCAGTCAAGGACTTGCTTTGAAAAGTAAAATTAGAGCCTAAAGGAGCAGCTAGAAGAGAGCTGACAGAATGACCATCTCAACAGCAGGTCCTGCATTTAAACAAGTCTATACTGCCAACTTCAAACTGATTAAAATACAGCTGTTAAAGACTTTTCATTAATTAACAGTCACTTTAAAACTTGCCCCTGTAAAACTGCACCAGTATCTGGACTATTAATCTGACTAAACCTTGATTTAAGTAAACTAGGGATGCATGAATTCAATATAGACCAGTAAGAAGCTCAGCAAGTCAAAGTAACTCCTCACCAAAAAGCCTATAGAATAATTTTCATTATTTGAAATGAAGAACCCACAGCCCAGACAGTCTAATCTTGCAAAAGCACTGGGAGTCCTAGTACTAGATGGTAGATGTGTCACGTGTTTTAGCCTCTTTTTCTCTCCTTTCCTGTAACAGAACCTGACAGCGGTCGTTCTTCCCTCCTGCCAAATACATCACTTTTCCAAGGTATAGTTCAGTTGGAAAGATTCTTCCACTAATTACTACCCCCTTTCTTACCTTAGATCGTGATTCCTGCTGAAGTTCTGGGGCACTGCCTTCCATATTAAGTGATCTCAAAGCAGTCATTACCACATAATAGCTTATGTAAAACGTTAGGGTTCAGGCCTACCAACTGGGATGACAGAGCTGTGTTTTAATTGCTTTGATACAGTTGTACAGCTTCATCTGATGGATTTGACTCTCATGGAAACACTGCAAGTGTGTGTGGCACAAGGAAAGACAGCCAGGTTCACATACTGCCTCCACAACATCCGCTGCTCCCTTGCAGTCTTTGGATGGGCAGTGTGATTTGTCCTAAGGTGACAACTCCAGGTGGGAAGTGCAGGAGGAACTGTCCGCATGTTTGCATAATTCACGCATTCCAGAGATGGGGGAGCTGTGATGTTGGCAATTGTTGTGCCCATCAGCCTGTAGAGACTGGAGCCAACAGAACAAAAGGTGTCCCCAACTTGCAGGCAGCTTCCAAGCGGATCCCGCTGTGCTGCCCCCTCCCCACCCCTGCAGCCCGAAGACAGGGAACACTCACATTTGGATGGGTGAGTAAAGGTCAAATAGGGAGATAAAATCCTCAAGTAGCTCCATAGGTGCTTTGTTGCTTTGCAACTGTGAATTCTGGAAGGCCAAGGACTGTAAACATGCAGGTTTCCAGCTGATCCTGCTGATATTGTAACCCTTTAGACACAAGTTGTTGAGCAAACCTGAGTTTGCACGGCCCTAACCCCACTGAGACTTCTCAGAGAGGTTTAGAGAGCAAGGGGAGGGGGTTTCACTGAAGCTTGTGACTCAACAGGAGGGACCACAACCTGAGGACACTATAATCTGTTGTTACAGACTATAGAGTTGTTACTTAGATACTGCAATGGCAATATTTAGATAGTGTATTAGCAATAAATCTAAACATAATCATCCACATAATCACTGTGTCCTACTTCTCACACCTGCCCAAGAGCCTTCCCTTGACTGCTTTGCTACAAGCACATTAGAGAGTGTTCAGTAATTAGAGCACACATTCTCGTCAGAGGAACTGGCAGTGCAACTCTCCCCTTCTATCTACTGATACAAATCATCCAGATTAACTTTAAATGCCATTAAAAATTATGTCAAATAATTGTAACATATACTGAGCTGGACTTCCTGGACTCGGGCAAAGCTGCAGAAAATTGCTCAATTCCACATGAATCGCTCTCCAGGACCTCCAAGACATGAGAAACTTCAAGGCCACCAATTCAGACAGATATTCCCAGTAAATTCCCAGAGTAATTCAATGAGCAGATCTTTTCTGGGAAAGTTGAGCACATTAGAGGACAATAAGAAGCAAAAAGTAGTTCCCGTTCACGCTGTTGTATCTGGAAGATCTCCCTTTATCACAAGAGCAAATGAGTTTCTAAAAACTAGGTAGTTGTACAAAAGATTCAACCCAGAGATCAACCACTTTTTTTTAAATACACTCACTATTTGGTTTAGGAAAATTAATCCATACAGGATCATCTTTCTTTTGAAGGACAGTTAAAAACTAAACTGCTACAGGCTTAGGGCCACTGTCACACGTTGGATGCTGCTGGAACCTGCCCTAGACAGCTGAATAAATACTAAACAGAAGTAGCCACACCTATGAAGCCACAAAGAATAAATGCATTCAAGAACAACTGTTCTTTGCTTTATTGAATGGCTGAAGCAGGACTATAATCCAGGTATACTTAAATCAAGTGTTGGTCCACTCTTCTCATCAAAAAGAATCGTTTTGGTGGGGTTTTTTATAACAACATCAACACAAATGGAAGGAACATGAACCATCATAACAGGAACTTTCAACTGCATGTGACGTCAGACCATGACCGGATTGATGCTACCTCAGTATTTACAGACTCCACTGTACAGACCAGCCACACTAGTGTTATTTACCTCCAAATCACTGAAGTTCCAGGGAAAGGATCCTTCTCTGTATAGCTCACCTCTGAGCCACCAACATGAGATCAAAATGAGTTGTAAGTCTTCTAGAAATATTTCTATATTTAGTATTTTACTAAAGAATATTTACTATTCTCTCTGAAGTTACGTACAACCATTATAAATATTTACATCAAACATTTACAGCTGGTTCATAATATACAACACAACAATTTAGCTATAATTTCTAATCGTCCAGTGTAAAAGTTTCAAACAACATGTTGCTATCATAATTTCAATTTCTCTGTTTTGCACACAGTCACAGGCAGTACAGGGCTTTTCAAAAACTCATGTTACATAATAAAAAAAATGGAATGATGTTACTTTAATGACAATTATTTCGGGAGTTGTTGTTTTAGGTTTTTTTAAACAAGCAGATTTCAATTCCTAAATCCCATCTGGTGCTACTACTAACATTTAAAATAGTCTTGGAGAGAGAAAAAATAATTAAGAAATAAATACACCTTTAAAAGACTTCCACAATTAACCATGTCAGAACATTTGTTTTCCACACAGTTTGAAGGAGACCTCACTCCTCTCATCATCCTCCTGCGCTGAAATACGGCGCGGTTCAATCCATTCTTATCTTCTGGTTTGTCATCCTATAAATAATGCTGTCATACCCAGGATCCATGTTCCAGAGGTTGTAGGAGATAACTATCACAGCTAAAGCAAGGCCTATCATCATCCACAGAATAATGTTGAAGATTACAGAGTAGTTGTAGTTATATGCGTAGGCAAGGTTATACGGATTTTCTTTCTCACTCTGTAATAAAGAAAATTTGTGTTACTTCAGAGTGAGCTTGCACACAACACATTCTGACTCCATGGAGAGTCTAGGCAACCTGAACAGGGCAACTCCATCCTGGGCTAAGTCTGGAGTCCTGCCAGCAAGCCAAGGAAAACACGTTTTCCCACACTTGAGAGGCAGGACTTGCAGGCACTGCTGCACTGGGGACAAAATGCAGAAAAGCAAATTCTAACAAGGCATAAGGGAAGAAGTTTTCAGGGAACTCAACTGGACAGCCTGATCTAACTCCTAGATTAGTCCTGGCTCTGAGTAGTAGGTTGGACTAAATGACCTCCACAGCCCTCCTCAACTTAAGTTACTCTATGATTAAGTGAACATCAAGGCAGGTAGGTAAGCTGACCTCTGTGTACCCGCGCCTAAATCATAGTCAGTATTTTAGTCTTTAAAGAAAAAGTTACACTCAAGTGAAGAACTGATGCAATTTGGATGAGTTTTAATAAATGAGATACAGAAAAATGGGCCTCTACTACCTGTGAAGACTGGAGAATGGAGCGAGACTTCCTTATCAGGGGGGAATTAAACTCCTTTACAGCCACCACTTCTACCACTGCATTCCCACCATACAGATTAAACATCTCATCTGCAAACTGGAAAAGCAAAAGTGATTTAATTAAAAACTACACTGTAGCCAGGAATTAAGCACAGTTTTGTTAGCAAGATACAGTCAAACATAAGATGTCAGCTTCAGGAATAATCACGGAAAGCTAAACTATTTTAGAATAGCTACACTATTTTAGACTTTCACTCGCAAAGTGTGAACTTTCTGCTGGTTTACAAGGCCTCTTTCAAACTCCTCAATCATGGTTCAACAGACTGTAGCTTATGCCTGCTTTCTGGCTTAGCAAACTGGTGCTTTTACACTTTTCCATCATGATTACTAAAAATTTAACTGATGATTACATAAGACCTGTTGAAGAATTACTTTGTTGAGCACATTGATGGATGATCAGCAGTTATTTTAAAGGCGTGGAAATTTGGATTTATACATTTCCACACTTCCAAGAGCCAGTTTTTGTGAGACATACTGATGGTTTCAAATGCAAGGTATTTATTTAAGAAAAACAAATATATGGAGTCATGTTGGTACACGGTTTCAATATGACCCCACTCCTTTATGCAAACTATCTAAACATTCTAGAATCATGTCAACACTTCCAGAGAGGCAAACTGTGTAAAACATCTGATTTTATAACTGAACAACTGCATTTTAAAAACCAAACATCAGGCAAGCCATCACCAATGAAGTGACAATTCAAAGCATAAGGCAGTCAGTAAACTTAACTTCCTTGTCATTAGCACAAAAAATTATTTCCTTAATATCACCGTGAAGTTTGTTCATTAGGTAGAAAAATATACCTTTTGCAAGGAGTCTACAAGAATTTGAGAAGCATCCTTGAACTGCTGAGAGTCTTCCCCATACCGTTTTCCAACCTCTTCCAAGCCAGACAGTTCCAGAGAGTACAGGTCTGGAGAGTGATCTTTGGCCAAGTGCTTGTGTCGAGACAGCTTTGGCACACCATTGGGGGCAGAAAGAAATTAATTCATACACAGGTTACTTAAAAAAAAAAAAAAACCACCACATTTCACAGAGAACATGTTCTTAACTGCCATTGTACTTCTCAAGTAAGAAAACAAAGGAAGCCCCAGAAAATTCTTCATTGAGTACTTCCCATGTCTTTGGGTATGGAGAAACAGCAGCTCAGAATTCCCCCTGCTCCCACCAAACACAACACAAAAGACACTACAGATGCCTCTCATTCACAATTGCAGTGACAGGGCTGACACAAATTGCTTCAGAATGCATTTTTTAAACTGATGCAACCAACTGATGACACACTAGAATATATATCACTGGTTGCCAAGTCTGCTGGTTACAGCTTCTCTACCTTTAAAAGATCTCTGAAGTTTGTGACTAAAGATGAGGAAAGTGTTTCAAAAAAACTTACCAGGCTTGTAATATCATGTAGGACTTGAAGTTCTGACAGAAAAAGCAAGTCAACCTGGGGGAAGAGGCAAAAAGGGACAGGTATTTGTTTTGATGAAACCTAAGTTTGTCTTGTTTGATTGCAACTCTCAGTATTTTATAGCAGGTCATGTCTGCTACAGCATCAGAACACAGTAGAAGGAAATAATTCTTTCACAAAAATTGCTTAAAACTTAATTACTAGAGTTCCATTAGAAAAAATTAAGAGTGGGCTCTCCCAGGCAAAGAAAGGAGGAAGAAAAAGGGAGGAGGAAACAAAAAACACAAACTAACTAAGAATATTTGGAAAAAATCATAAAAGTTCCCACTGATTGACAGGGTTTTTTACCTCATTGTTTCTGCTGAGGGAGTTGAGGGGAAGGGAGCTGAGAATGGAGTTCTCCTGGAACAGGCGGTTCCGCAGCTGGCGCAGTGTGACAGAAAGATCCTCAAAGACGGCGTTTGCCTTGCCCACCATGTACACCCTCTGCAGGAACAGCCATTGTTTAGTGACAACAGAGGTTCCCTTCCAGTTTTTTCCAGGCACACACTAATAATCAATCACAGTCGCCCTCTCCAATGCAAAATTTCATATAATCAATCGGTTTTGCTCTGGCCACACAAGTGGAAAGAGGTTTAACCATTTAGAACATCTGGAACCAGAAGTGAAGCAATACTCACTTCCTCACTGGGGGCCAGCTGCAACACCACAGGCGTTTCCTCAGAGAACAAACTATGAATAGCGTTTGCAACACTGTCAAGACTGAAAGGAACAGCCTGGAAGACAAAAGCCAGTTAAATTTTGAGGTTAAACAAGGCCTAATGATCTAAAAGGATATAATTATGCATGGTAAACTGGTGCAAAATAAAAACTTTCCAAGTTGGGCAGCAGCAGAATTAACTAAGTAGAAATAACCTTAAAAACAACTTATTTGAAAAGGGTTTGTGGGTTCATGATGGACAAAAACCAGCCCAACATGAAGAACTCATCCAATACTGCAGCAAACTGGATTACAGCAGACTATGTAATTATAAAGGACAATGAGTAGGCACTGCACAGTTACCAATATTTTGTAAGTTACTCTGTAGTGTTAAAAGGTCTCTGGAAGAAGTCCTATGACAGAAGAGGCACCAGGCATAAATTTAAAACCAGGAAATTTTATCTGAACACAAGAACAAAGTTTTTCACTCTAAGGATGGTCAAATACCAGCAGAGGTTGCCTAGAAAGGTTGTGGAGTCTTCATCTGTGGAGATAATCAAAGCCTGACTGAACACAACTCTAGTTTATCCTGCTTGATCAGGGGGTTGGACCAGATGATTTTAAGAGTTCCCTTACAACCCAAATGACTGTGGTGCTGTGATAAGCCTGAGAAGAGTGTTAGCAAAGACAGACAGTGGTAGGTGAATGTAATGTTGTCTGTTGCTTTCTTTTTGATGCAGTGTAATGGAATGGTGTCTCAAAGTGCTGTATTTCAGTCAAGCACTTGAGGAAGACTCAAAAGACCACTAAGAGGGCGATTCAGTTCACCAAAGAATCAACATTATATAAAATGTCATCACAAACCCAGCTTGAAGCAAAAAAATTTAGTAATTCTGACTATGAATCAGTTGCCATGGGAAGCAGTGGATTCTCTGCCTCTTGGTACAAACATTTTAAATAATATTAAATATTAAATAAAACTAGATGTCTTTCAAGGAGAACATGCTTTGGTGAAACAAGTTACTGAACTCAACACAGGAGGCCCTGGGTGCTCTCGAAGGCCTCTCCCCTTGTACAGGAGTCTGATCGAATTACTGATCTATACAGCCTGATCCATCATTTTAGGGGACAAGTGAACCTCAAGTGTAGTAAGAAGTAAATGCACAACCAGGACTATGGTAGAGAATCGTGTACTTGTGATCAGACCAGAGGAAATCCCGTGACAGTTCCAACTGTGGATACTCACATTCTCAATGGGGTAAGAGAACCCCTTCACAGGCAGTGCCAGCTTGTCCACTCCCTTCACTGTCACCAGCACAGTAGCTCGTGGTCTGTGAAACAGATCCCCCACTGCAAGCCCAGGCCAGGGAAGGTCCTATTACAAAATAATTAAAAAAACCACCTGTGTTTCACAGGTAAAAAGAGGAGCCCTCCCCAAGTATTACAGCACAATAACTTACTATCTTGTTAATATCTCTGTGCAGGACAACCTACTGGGAATTTCATGAGGAAGTAAGTTAATACTAGGCTGCTTTCATCTTGAGTAATGCTGTCTCAAGCCAACCATGAAGACATTCCTAATTTAAAAGCTGTCAGTAACTTCATAGCAGCATTATACATAATGAATATATGAAGAGTTATCTCCCATAATTAAATTAAAAATATTATAGTCTGTATTTAAAAAGTGAAGGCTGAATTAAAAAAAAAAACAAACCACACAAAAACCCCCAACAATAAACCAAACAAACTCAAACCCTTTCACAAAACATGACAGAAAGAAGTTTAGGCACACTAAACCACTAACAGCTGGTATTTTCAGAACCAGAAGGAAACAGGGGGATAAAAAGAGAGGGGTGTCAATCATACCAACAATTTAGTAATCTAAAATTTACAAATTTGCAGAGAAACAAAGAGATTCCTTAGTAGCTTACTACAGTTATGAATCAGTAAGGGCACAGTGAAGGATAACCATGACATATCTTTGGATAGCCAGTATGCCAAATGTCAAGTGGTCAAAATGGGCCAAACCCTATTGTTTTGCTGGGTGTCTTTACGTGCAACACACACAAAACCATTCAATGCATCGTTTTTTCTTTATAAAATAATCAAAATTTACTTCTTAGGCGTACAGCTCTTACGAGTTTGTTACTAGTTCGATGACAAAAAAACTCATAATTAACTGACAACAAGATATTTTCAGACTAATTCCAAAAGGCAGGCTAAACAGACCTGCATTCAAACCTTATCAGACCACTTCACTAGCTGCAGACTGGAAAAAGTGGGAACTGGCTGCCCACACCAGCCTGCAGATTTGAGTATCTGGCTGCACACAGACACTGCTAGAGATGCCTGGCCATCACTTTCAGGTACTGCTTCAACAGCCAACCCTGCTGAAGCCCAGCAAAATATTCAGCAGGCAAGACTGGAATCAATCCAAGGGCTCCTTCTCATGTGCCCCACTTTAAACATCACCAGAGCTATATCCAAACACTTAACGTTGGAAAACACTACCACAAATCCTGATTTCAAGTCTTTGGATTACCTCTCAAGCAATAAGCCAGCCTACTTGTTCTTACTAACTCTGCTCAGCAGACAGGTTTGCTGACCTGACAAAATGCCTGCCTTGCCAAGGCATTTCTCACAGTCCTCAGAGAAGTCAAGAGTAGAGCCCTGTGGGGAGTGACAGGGGTCACTCAGGGTGTGACCGTGGATGGGGGGATACAGCACACAGCTGGGTCTCAGAGGAACTGTAAAGCCTCTGCAGGCTTCCTTCTACAGCTGATGATTCAAACTGGCCAGCACAGCCCCTGGCTGCTCACATGACAGACACAGCTCCCTGCTCGGAAACCACCCCGCACAAGTCACGCATTCCCCGACACAAACAGGAGGGTATTTTATATATTCCAGCTCATGACAGGAAGATTTCTGTGTTGAGTGAGCAGGTCTGTAGTTCTAGAGGCGTTTCAAAACCAAGACCTGAAACGTACCTCTTCAACAGAAAAGCCCATGGTTAACGCGGCGACATCCGGGATCCGCTCGCCAGGAATGGGCCAACTTCCATCTCGGAAAACAACCGACTGAGGTGATCGTAAGACACTAAATTCATCTCCACAGACACCTGAAAAGCAAACGTAAGAAGGTGTCAGAGTTCTTTCAATCTTTCCCTTACATAACGTGGAAAAAGGTACATTAGAGTTTGCTTTCATTCCTTCTTCCTCCCTCTCATGCCTATCCCTTTGTGTAAAACAAGGAATGAGAACCCATCGTTTTGGTGCTCTGGAATACAAAATAAGGTTTCTATACAGCAATGACTAAGGACAAACAAACCCATATTAAAAAAAGCAGGAAAATTATTCAGGCAACAGCACAGTTCTGTGTACTCAGTAACAGGCTGCAAGCAGTGCTACAGTTGAGACCTGCTAAAGCCAACTCCCAGTGGAGCCAGGCAGATTCCAAAATCCTCTTCAGCTCACAGTGCACCAACACAGCCCTGTTTGCTTCCAGGACTGCTTGGCATAACACAGACAACAGTCTGAGCCACTGAGCCCAGAGCCAGGAAGTCCAGCGGAGTCTGTCAGTGCTGGACTAAACCGAGCACTGCCAGGACAACCTGGATCCTGCAGAACAGCTCCAGTGTCCCTGCTCTGCCTCCTCCACCACATGACACTGAGAGATGCTTTCCTGCCCCTGGATGCAGTGCTGGACCTGAGCTGACTGTGTGAAGCCCCAGCCTGCACTACTTCACATGTTGGGTTTTCACTTATCTGGGATCCCCCTTCACTCTCTCCCCCCATTACCTCAAATAGCAGAGTTGAATAAAAGCACATTTTTCAACTGTTTTGTGGTGAGAGTAATTTACTGTGTAATAAAGTCAGAAAGGACTCCATAGGTGTAAGACGTGGGCTTGTTTCAACCTGGCTTCCTCCTCTGAAGTTGCTTTAGCAGAGATGCAACACTGTGTACACAAAAATTTGTGTGAATAAATTTTAAAACTTATTTAGTGTATGTAAGCAGTGACACACGCACAATGCAAAACTTCAGGCATGTGCTCCTCAATGACCAATCTGAGAAGGTTTCCAACAGAAAACTGATCTGACACAAGATATGAGAAAATCAGGTAGTAAATATTCACAGGCCTCTAAGCTGAAGTTCTAATCATAAAATGTGTCTGACTGCATGCTTCAAAATTATATGAACAACTGCCTAAAGAAAATAAAGCCATTTAGTCATGTGATCACTGAAAATTGGTTACCAATCCAAGCAGCAGTACACAGTAGTTTTCCCAGGCTAAGATCTACAAATCTAAAAGCTATTTACAAAAATAACGCGAGAGCAAAATGGGGTGCTGCGCAGCTAAAATCTTCCCCAATGTTAAATTTAACCACAGTGACCTTGAAGATGCTGTTTTAAAGCCTGGGTCATGACCATGCATACAAATGCTGACAGTAAACCTGAGCTGTGTTGTGATAAACACAGGAAAGGACAAAGTTCTGCCGTGCAGGCTGGGCAAGGGTGGCAAAAGGAAGGAAGCAGGCCAGACCAATCCATGCATGTGAAGCAAATTTGAGCGCTTTTTGATTTAAATTGATGTGTTCACTGGATGGCCTGGTGCAATTTTAATGCCAACTGAAATTAATTACAATTTTGAAGGACAGAAATATTTCCATGCCAGTTTCTTTGGAAAGGAATTTACAAAAATGGCTACAAATCTGTGGGATTTCACGTGTTGCTCTCCACTGCTGTGAGACATGAGTCACAAGTCATGCTGGACAAAACTGGCTTACTTGGGGCTAGACTGTTCAGGTGGGTAAAACCATTTAAATTTCCCTTGTTCAAGATTTCAATGATGAAAACTGAATTGGAAAATGAGAACACAAGCAGAGTCCCTGTAATTGCCCTGGGAACACTTAACCAAATTCCCACCCTGCCGAAATTCTACCTCAAGCTCTCAAAAGCCCTTGTGAACCTGGAGAAATAAGAAATATTGAGTGAAAACTATTTACAGGGCCTTCAAGTGTCATCACAAGCCTGACCCACAGCAGGTGACAGGAACCCTGTAGTGACCACGAAAGCAGCTCAGCAAAACATGAAAATTCACACAGAGCAACTAAACAAGGTGTGTTTATCACAGAACCAAGGTTGGGAGAGACCTCTGAGATGACCCAGTCCAACCATCCACCCAGCACTGCCACCGTAACCCCTAAACCCCTACACCACATCACCCAGCAGCAGATCCAGAGCCTCTGGAACAACTCCAGGGGTGGTGACTCCACCACCTCCCTGGGCAACCCATTCCAGTGCCCGACCACCCCAACAGTGAAAACATTTCTGACTAATATCTGATCCGAATCTCCCTTGTCTCAGCTTATAAAACTGGACTGTAATATAATTCATATACAATGTATGTAAATATACATATACAACTATATTTTGTTGCATATAATTTATATACATTGAAACATATTATGGAAGGTGTATTTTTGTATTGTGTATACGACATAAAAGCATAAAATACGTATTAATTTTAATAATAAATTTATATAAGTGATACAGTTATGTAAGGAATTTATATTATTTACGATTTAATGTAAAGCAGACCTTGGACAGAAAGGGAGAGGGAAGTGTTCGAGCACCGTGTCTGGAGGTGGGTGGGAGAGAGGGGGCAGGGAGGCGCAGCACGATGACAGCCCCCTGCTCCCACCCCTCCCTCCTGAACCTGGCACAGACACACAGACAGACACACAGACAGACACACAGACAGACACACAGACAGACACACAGACAGACACACAGACAGACACCCCCCCCGCTTCCCTCCCCGCGCCCCTTCCCCAGCGCTGCGGCCCAGCCCCTTTCCCGCAGCCTCCCCCCGCAGGGGCCCCTCCCGCTCCCCCGACCGCGCTGTCTCGCCCACCCACCGGCCACACAGACGGCCGCCAGCAGCGCCGCCAGCCGCAGCGCCGTGTCCGCCATGTCCGCCGTGAGCCGCCGCCGGGCCGCCCGTCCCACGGACACCTCACAGCGCCCCGCCCACCGCGCTGACGGACAGCGGCCGCAGCCAATCCGCGGGAGGGATTCCGCGCGGCTGGGCGGGACTCTGCGGAACTGACCAATCGCAGCCCTTCCCGGTCACGGGGCTGAGCGGTCAGCTGTGCAGCGGAGGGCGGGGTCTCGCTTTGAGTGGCGTTTCCATTCGGCCAATCAGATCGCGAGGTGCCTCTGCACCATTTTCCTCCCCGCACCGGGAACGCGGAGGGGAGTGGCGAGCAGGCGAGGATGATTGACAGCTGATTCGACCAATTGATGCGCGACGGGGCGGGACGGAGCGGTGATTGACAGTTAACTCACCAATCAGAGAGCGAGACCGCCGGCTCCGCCCTGTCCGCCCCTGTGAGGGGCGGGGGCTGTGGCTGTGAGGGTGTGAGGGGAGGGCACTGTCCCTGCCCTGCTCCTGTCGCTGTCCTTGTCTTTATTCTTGTCCCTCCCCTCAGTGCTTTCTTCCCTGAAGTTTATTAAGAACACCTACAGTAAAACACGCAGTGACTGCCCCAGCCATGCCCATCTTACCTCAGCCGCCCTTTCCTGTAATGGGAAGAGGCGAGTGGTGCGTGTTGTTCAGTATATGTGTAATACTCCTGCAGTACACCGTGAGCCATCGAGTTGCGGGTGTTTCCTGGGGTCTTTGCACATTTCTAGGCTCTAGATCATCTCGATGATAATCTCTGCGGGTTGAGTCAGGGAAAACCGGGCTTTGAGGGCGAATTGTCGCAGGGCATGGGAGGTTAATATCCCCTATTTCATTGCAGGTAAAACTGTGTTGGGAGCACTTCAAATTAATCCTCACTTATTCTTCGCTGTATGCTGTTCATCACAAAACTGGCACCGCATAATGGCTTCTGTAAAAGAAATGCAAACAAATGCGTGTGAGATTACCTGGATGCTGCAGCAAAGAGCGTGATAAGAACAGCTCTTTCCCAGTGGGTTTTTCTGAATTCCTCAGGAGGCAACGTGTGTGAGTTCACACGAAATCCAGAAACCCAGCAGTGCCCGGGAGGGTTTTTATTCTTTTCTGGAACGCAGCAACTGTGCCACATCCACATGGTAAAACTGTATTTACGTGCAGGACATGCCAAGGATTACTGCCCATAGAGCTTATCCGACCAGAGCTATTCTGCTGTGCATTTAGAAATTCCAGCCGACTGCAGAAAACACTTAGAAAACCTTCCTAGGCAACATTTATGTACTGAAAAAATAACCAAAAAAAACCACCCAAACAGAAAACGGTTGTCTAGGAGAATCAGTGAGTGGGTTCTGGAATGGCAGGTAGTAAAATGAAAGTGTGTGTACAACAAACAGTATTTAAGAGAGCAAAGTTATATCCCTGCCACTGCCACGTGATAGGGTGTGACGACGGGCAAATCACTTGCACCCAGCTTTTCACAGGCGGCAATAACACAGTCTTTTCCTTGCCTGGGAGTCAATTTGCATAAATGAAGAGGAGCTCCTGTTCACAGTGCTGCCAGGTGGAAACTCTACTTTGAATATGAAAATAACGCCAAATGCACAGACTACTCTGAAACTCAGCAGCGGGGCAAGTTATGAGCACCTCAAATGAATCCTCGCTTATTCTTCGCTCTGTACTGTGCATCACAAAACCTGCACCACATAATAGCTTTTGTAAAATAAATGCAAATAAACGTCTGTGAGATTACCTGAATGCTGCAGCAAAGATATGATCAAAATAGTTGTTTCCTGATGGGCTTTCCTGCCTTCAGAACAGGATTAGAAGAGCACAAGGGAGAGAAGGCCTGGATCACTGAACAACAAAGATATTGAATGATTGCTTTTCAGTGAGCCCAGCCTGTTGGTGCACTGAGCAAGGCAGGGTGATTTTAAAAATCATTTTATCTAGTAAGCTGACAATGCTACTGCAACGTAAATGCCCATGGGTCCTGGATTGCTTATTTTTAGCATTTACTGGCTCTTGGGCACTTGACTTTGCAAGTGTAGTGTGTCTATTTTAGCATAATTTCACCAAGTTTTACCTTTCTAGGAGAATGTGATTTGTGAAACTGCTAGAGGGCATTGGGTGGATGTGATTCTGTCTTAGGTGGGAATGTAGTGGAAAGTGCAGAGAAGGGAGAGGAGCAGACGAGGGAAGATGTTTTTTCATCTAAATTAAGGATTTCTTAAAAATATGATGTGAAAAAGAAGGTCCTAGAGTGAATAAGACTGTTTTAAAGAAGGTGTTTCTCCTGTAACTGTTACTCTCTGTTTCATATCTCTGCATGTTAGCAGTCATTTCAAATTGTGAATATCTTGACACTGTTTTCCATAAAGCATTCACTCTGGAAGTCATACCACAACAAAAGAGCATCATCTTATTTTTTTCCACATTTGCACAATGAATTGTATTTTTGAGATTTTAGCATTCGCATTCCTCTTTTCTTTCCCTGAACTCTTGGTGCTAGGAATACCATAATGTAATTCTAGAAACAGAAGAGAAATCAGAGTTCTGCATTTGGGTATTCTTATATCCCATCTCTGCTACTCAAATTGCTTTTCTTCTTGAAATCACAGTACAAACATGGTTTCTGATGTATCCTATGTTTTTATGTTCTCAGCTTGGTTTCTTCTTTGGGAAAATAATAAATAGAAGCAATAAATTTTATTATGAAACAGCCAAGTCTCACCAACTCTGTAACACTGGATTTTAGTGCCCAGTGGGTATATCTGTGTGCCAGTGAAGCCCAATATAAGAGAATAATACCATCACTTTGTAGGCTGGCAGAGTTCTAGCTATTTTCTCTAGGCTTAATTTAGATCCCAGCTGTGCTTTGAAGAGAGCGAGTTTTGTAATCCTGTAAGCAATACTTGTGACAAAATCTACACGCAGTAAAATTATTCTATTAAACTGATTTCATTCTGAGCTTCTGCTCAGGGCAAGTGAAAAATTGAGGCAACATGCACATTAGGTCAGAAATAATTTTTATAAAGCCATATACTGCTAATAGCAGTCACAAGAGCCAAGTGCCAGCTGCAGGCAAAATACCAGTGTTCAGTGTTCACTGGCTCTTTTAGCACTGGGCTCTGCAAAAATGTCTTCAGCAGGAATTGCTCATGTGGTGATTGGACGCTGCCTTTGCCCAGAGCCCTGTCTGTACCAACAGTGTTGTGGGTGAAGTGATGGGAGAAGAGGGAATATGAGGAAAAGGCTGAGTCAAAGAACCCGCCATTTGTCTGTGCTGTACTGCTGTGTTACCATTTGATTTCATTCTGCCACTGCTAAACCCAGCGTAGTTGCTAACAGAGTAACTGTCTGTACCATCATTTCCAAAATGGTCCTTCATGGAGAATATTTGCCTGGATGCTGTGATCACTGGGCCAGTTGTATCTTATGGGAAAGAATGAAATCCCAGTGCCAGGTCCAGAAGCACATGGGGTGAGTGATGTCCCCTTTGGTACTAGACTTTACAGTCTCACAGAACATTTACGCACAGAAGTTAAGCATAAGCTTTTAAAATAAAATTGAGCAGATAAACCACTCTTTTCTGTGATGCTTTCTGACCTTGACACACTGATGGAACACATGCTTAAACTGTACTGTTAGTTGGACACCCCTTGTCCTGGTGTTTTGGGGGAATGGGACAAGTTTGAAGGACTCTGTTGGGCAGTTAGTTTTGAGACTGCTGACATGCTGGGAGGTAAGAGATGAGACAATTGTGCACAAGGTGGTGATTTATACTGGCTGCAGCTGATAGACAGGTCTTGTGAAAAGTTATTGGTCCTTGCTGCTGAATTGCTTCACTATCTCCTCTCTCCTGTCCCTGTTTGCAGACTCCATAAATGTAAGCTGAAACAGTTGTTGTTTCTGCAGTTGTGGATACCAAGGCTAAATAAATCAAGGACAGCTCAAATAATTTCTAAAGGACTAAAAAATACACCCCAAAAACCAATAAAAAACTACACCAAACCCATCGTTACTGAGCCAGATCTTAGGCTGTGTTAGAGCTGATTTCATGAAGACTCAGATAATAAGCAAAATGTGAGTGCTGCCCTCTCTAAAAGGTGGATTTGTCTTTGATATTTCTTTTCAAAAGTGCCTTTCTCTTTTACTTCTGTCACTCAATAGCCATCTTAAAGAGAATTGCTAGCTCTCTCTCTGTAGAACTGAGCCACAGTTAAAGCCTCCAAATATGCACAAGAAACCCATTTTAGGGTCCTTTTTGCTAGCTTCTATATGCACATCATATAAGGAGTACTATTAATCTTTTTTGTGTGTCACAATGTCAGAACTGTGATCTTTCAGTGCAGCTCCTGTAGACTTGACATTTTCTGACAGTTCTCACCATAGCCTTGTTTCTGACTTTGCCACCTACAGGCTCCCTGGAGGTGAGAGTGCCCCTGTACATGTGTTTTGTCGAAGGCAGTCCCAATTCTGTGGAGTTTGCAGTGGCTGGAACAGGGTATTGATGAGGTGACTGACTCACCTGAGCTCCTGTGGTGGGATCAGTGGGAAGATGAGGAGGACCTTGCCTCTGTGGTGCGTACTTCACCCTCTGCTGCCCTTTCAGCCCATGAGGGATTTCTGTGACTTCAGTGACTACAGATGATTTTTAGAAATGTATTTTACAGACATTTTGTCCTCGAACACAACACTGTAACCTGCTGAGACTGCAATTTTGATGTAACAGTTCTGAGGAAGACGGTCATCTGTAATCCACTTAATTTTAGTAGTTTCAAAGTCACTTTAATAACTATCATTCAATTAAGTCTGCTAAATCAAAACGCATATTTAATGTATTTTAATGGCATTGAAGATGGAGGGTGAGTATGGTTTTAAGGATAATTGATATAATTAAAGGTATGCAGCTTCTCTATGTTGGTGTTGTAGCACTAATGAGGAATGAGCCCCAGGAGAGGGAAATCCTGAAATTGTGGAGAGAAATTAAGAGATGTATGTGTGTGTGATACATATGAATGGTAGTTGATCCATTCGTTGCATTTTCCTTCACCTTTTCCTGATGACTTTGGCAGTGAGGGCTGGACCAGCCGCTCCAGCAGGTGGGAATGCGCATCCCTAAACCCGAGCGCTTTGGCACCATCTCGTGGTCCAGGATGCGGCTGCAGCCGCGCTGGGTTCGTACTCGGATCCTCACACCGTAAGATAAAGGGAGCACAATCCTTCGGGAGCACTTCAGCTGTCCCCTCCTCAGCTTCTGGTCTTGTCCCACTACCCAGCCTTTCAGGGAAAGAGCGGCTCAAAGTATCTCCAGAGTGGATGACAGAAATTGAGTCAGAACAAGTGCAGAAGCCCAGGAAATAGAGAGGTAATGTGTATGTCTCAAACACTGATAGCCACATGGCTGTGGAGACAGCCAAGGATTGTTGGTAATAACACCCTGTGGGAAGGAACAGGATGTGGCTGGAGAAAGGACCATACGGAACGGAGGGCAGCACTTCCATAGGACAAACGTTCTTGTTCTAGCTCTGGGAGATAAGCACAGCACAAGACAAGTGCAGGAATGAGGCTGAGAAGCGGATATGGAATGTAGGGGAAGAATCAAGACCACCAAAGACCCCCGAAGCCCTTCAACCCATTTCCAGAAAGGTCTGGAAGAATGGACTGCACATGATAACCAATTTGCACAGAAAGTGAGAAAGTTCTCTCCAGTGCAGGGAAAACTTATCTATAAAAAGGTGCCCCACAAAGCCCAGTGCCCCAGGACCCTGGACACTCCAGCTGGATCAAGGCTGGAACCAGGACTGGTGATCTCTTGTCCTCACTTTCTTCTTTTCTTTCTTTCTCTCCCTCTTTAATTCATCTCTCTCTTTCTCTCTTCCCTTTCAACTTATCCCTTTATCCAAACCCCACTGCTGTGTGCTTATACTATGAGGTCAGGGACAAACACACCAATTTCCATGCCAAGTGTGTAATTTACTAATAAAACTTCATAAGTTTTTGGGGACCCTCTGACTTTTGTGATTCCTTTTGACCATGAGCATCTATGAGTCATGGGTGCTCCTTTCCTATTAGGGGAGGGTCACCAGAACAAGAAAACACAAACTTTTGGTGGGACTTAGGGTGAAACTGGCATTTACCATTTCCTTCCAGGTCAATGTAGAATTTAAATGGTTCTATTCCATCCCACTTGTTTGAGCTTATATGGTTTCATAAGAGATAAGAAGGCAATTCACTACAATTTATTAGCTTGTTATGGGGAAACTTGCCTTCAGTAGTGCCAGGCTAAATCTTACAGGCAATCTGCAGAATCTCATAAGATACACCATGAGGAGATTAGCATGCTGTAGCTGACAACACTTGAAGCATCTCTGTTCCAAATTCTTGTTCAAGACTGAAGCTGGTGCCTTAGTCATCCAAAAGCTAAAAGAAGAGCAAGAGCATTATCCCTTCTCTGAATGCAAGAGCAATACCAAGAATATCATCCCTTCTCTGCCACAACTGCTTAATATTAGCATCAAAACCCAATCTGAGCTTGAGGGTATAGGCCTGTCAGCCACTTGTCACTCAGTCAGTTTGGAAGTGACTCTCCAGCAGGTCAGAACTCAGCAGTAACCATCTGAGTCCATACCCATATACAGCCCTGACAGCAGGGCAGGGTGCTTTGGCTGCATTTTGGTGAAAGGCAAAGCTACTTTTTTTCCATAGCTAGCAGGTTTAAGAGCTGGCTTCTGAAATTTGCCTTCATCACTTCTCCAGTTGAGAAGAACAAAGGTGGTCTTTTATACTTTTGGTTAATGAGGCCTCTCTGCTGTGACCTTTTGTGTTTTGCAGCCTCACAAACCTAATATCCTGTTGTGACTACTCAGCCTTTCTGGAAATGCACCTCTTCTTCCAGTCTGAGAAGATTTAGGATGTGGTGAGAGAGAGAGGTAAATTTTACATTCTTCCCCCTATGGTTGAAGAGATTTAATTGAAGTTCACCCAGGGGAAGAGTCACTACCAGCAGATAAACACCTTAGCTTGCTGTTTCTACTAAAATGGTTAACAATGGAGTAGTTAAGACTTAAAATATAATTTCTTGTCATTAAGCTTTTATGTTACCTCCATCCTGAGCTCGATAGAAGCTCCTGTTGAAGAATCCAGGTGCTTTAGATATGTCTTATATTTTGAAGGTAATCATTGCAACCATTAGTGTGAAGACTGCTGAGCTAAGCTTGTGGCTCCTTGTTTTTGAGAGGTGTTCTCCCCCAAGCCTGGTTATAGCCCAGAGCTTTGTTTTATATTGGCTGTGGGTCTCCTCTCACTTTACTGAGTGGTTATTGTGATCCAGCTCTTTTGTGGTGTTGGCTTTCTTAAACTTGAGAAAGCTGAACTGACTTGTTGAGAAGCAAGATGAGTACCAAAGTGAGGGCAAGGGAAGAGGCAGTAGTGTGTGGATGAGGGCAAGGGAAGTGGGGTCCTCCTTGTTTTGGTGCCCTGATGGCACTTGATTAGCACAGGCTGAATGCACCTCTTGGCCTCACATCTAAGACCAGCTAAGGTCAGGGGCTAGGATTAAACATTTTAATTCAGTTGCTGCCGCTGTCAGAAAAGCTCCTGGTTCCCTCCCCCTGTTGGTGTTGTCTCCCTTGTGCTAAAGCTCAAGTTGAGGGTCACTCCTCAGCAAGCACAGCTCTGTGAGCCAGGTCATGGTGTGGCTGTAGGAACATCCACCTTGCTGGAAGTAGTGAGGGAGGAGCCTCTGGCTGAAGCCGCCTCAGCACCAGCACAGATTCATACCTTAACGAAGTGACTATGTATCTATGGCTTTAAACTGGATTTTTTTTCTCTACCCTTCAAATTAGGCTTCCAGCTGAGACACCTAAATGCAAACATACTGACTGTTCTCCTGTTAATCACACTCTCTTTAGCAGCAGGGCCAATTCTATTCAAACACAGTTGTGCTGCGTCCTGGGTCTCGTTTGTTGCTGATACTTGTTGCAGGAGGATTTAGCCTGCTTCAGAGCTGAAGGGACAGCTCTGTAATAGTTAACATCTGGAAAGCCAAAGAGGGAACTGAAGGGACATAATGTTTTTGGTAATATACCATATGAGAAAATGACCCTTTTCACATTGCATCTTACCTTACGGAATTTGAAACCACAGTGTAGCTGCATACACCTTGGGGAGGGTAAAGAAAGATTCAGCATTTCAACTGCAAGCTGCAGAAAGGCTTTTTCTTTGTCTCGTTTAACAATTTCTATAAGTATGTTTTGGTGCTTGCCTTGGGTATTTTCCCTAGTGGTCTCCCAAGCTGATTATAGACTTGTTCAGCCAATTTCCATCTCAGGGTTTTCTGTCTGTCATTGGGTTATTGGAGAGCTGTTGTCAGATTTAAAGCAACCCTTGTGAGGGTCCCCTGTGTTTAAAAAAAAAAAAAAAAAAAAAAAGGAAAAAAAAAAAAAAAAAGGTTCATAAAGTGAAAAAGAAAAACTGGTCAAAAGCACTCTGAGCTGTGGGTGAGGAAGCAGCCTGAGCAATGGAAAATGCAGGGCTTTGTCTGAGCAGTTGTGTGAAAGGGCTCTCTGAGCCAGTGTGGACTTGGCATAAGACAGATAACCTCAGTGGGGTTGAATGGAGTTTACCTTTTAGTGGCTTGAAATGAAATACAAAGGTGATGCATGAAGTGCATTATTCTCATAAGCCTCTGTGAAATGTCAAACAAAAATGTCTTTCACATAATGGCGCAACAGACGCTGAGAATCATGCAGGAAAAAAATAGAGCCTTGAAGTAAACAATTCAGTTACTGGAACTATTGGAATGGAAAAGAAAAAGTTGTAACCTGGAATAGTGAGGTAAGGGATTAAAAAAAACCCAGCAGAAAACCCGTACAACCTACTTTGTAGGTGAGTAAAAGATACTTTAGACTGACCCCTCTGATTAAATATTGCTAATTCTAGTTCTTAAAAAAGACAAACAAACCCAAGCAAAAAATCTAAACCCACAATAAGACCTAAAAAACCAAGAACCTTGCTGATAGAAGGTTACTTTTTTAGGGATCCTACTACACAGGCCCTGTATACTATTTTTATGTATAATAATCATGGAACAGAGGCTGTCTGGTTTACCTTTGCAGAATTCAATGTCCTTTTTTACTGAATCTCTATACTGACTGTTCTTGGAGCACATTAAAAATATTTACCTTATAAACAATTCAAAACATGAATGAAACACAAAGGACTGCTACACCTATTAGCAGCAGGGTAGAAATGTCATCAGCAATGTTAAATCATAAAAGGGCTTTGCAGTATTTCCCTGCCGCAGTTCAGTTTGTCAGTGCTGCCCACTCCAGCCAGGGCTTTTACTTCAGCATCTCCTAAGTACCAGAAAAGTTGCTTACCCTTGACCATGAACAAGGAACTTTGTTCAAGTAAAGGTTGCCCCAAAAGCTGCGCTGTCTGATTCTTTGGAAGATTTCTGCCTGAAACATTCTTGTGTCAATAAACACGACATTCCAGCGTAGTGATGCTGCAGTGACACTGCACGGCTCTGTACTGCATTTGGCTCTTAAAAGGGACATTGTAGTGTGAATAAATCACAGCACTTGTCCCAAACACAAGAGCTCATAAAATTCTTGCGATGATGTCTTAGGCCAACGCTCTGGAACACTGCAGTGACTTTCAAAAGCTGTTGTGGTATTAGTTCATCTACAAATTACTTGTTCTGAGATGGCGTTTTTGTAAAACTTATGTAATAAAAATTAAATAATGATAATGTTTTTTAAAGGAGAGATATTAAAAGTGCCCTGTTTTGCAGACCAAAGCAATAGTATGTTGGGCAGCATCAAAGCATTAAACAAGATGTTTTGCATCATTAACATTAAATGAAATGGCTTAACAAGCCAATAAATGATGAGAATAAACCAAAGTTATCACACAATACAGTTTTTGAAAGTGCCAGAAACAAATTTTCTGAAGCAAATCATTTTCCAGTAAAGCTAGATGGAATTAAAAGGAACATGTTTTTCTGATGACTTAGTGCAAGAACAGTTAAATACTATTTTGCATCTTCAGAATATTGTATGTGTGGTCTTCATAACAGCCTAAAATGAAACAGAGAGGAAGAGTGAGCATCATTTTATTTTGTAAAACAAGCAAATTAAGGAATTACAACAGGAATACTGAAAAAAATTGCCTCACTCTGAAATCCATATGGTAGTTAAATCTTTAAGTCCTGCTTTTTCTGTATTTTCTAAGTTTGCAGAAAATGTTTACACATTACATTCCATAGACAAAGCCATGGACAGAACAGTACTTATAGAAGGGGGGAACCTATGGTGTTGCCCTATGGAAAGTTTAGTTTTTACAGTGTGATGTGTGTGTGTGTGTGTGTTAGGTTTTACAGACAAGAAGTTAGGTTTCGTGTTCCACAAAGCTTTGTCTAGGGTAAGGGTGGGAAATATTTGTTGCTGGGTAACTGTGACCTGTGACTTAATTTCACCTTGTGGGATTCTTTTAATTTTTAGATAAGGTAAGTTTTAGTGGGGCTAGACAGCCCTCTTTGACCCTCAGCAAGGAAAAGCCCGTGCCTGGGCTGACACAAAGTTGGTCAGATTAACATGCTTCTCACTTCCACTTTGTATCTGCATGCATAGCTACAGTCCTTGGGAGCTAAATATTTTTCAAATCCAAAATTTATTGCTCTTGCTTTGGAAGATATTTTTCCCCGTGCCTCTAAAGAGTACAGGATGGCACAGATGAACCTGAGAGATTTTATCAAACTCATTACTGCAGAACCTGCACACAGCGTTCCCAGACGAGAATATAATATCTCAGGATACTAATTCTGTCCTTGTGACATTCCTGTGCTTTTAAAACAAACCCTGCACATAATGTGCATGCCCAGCCAGATTCAGCCATGGCAGGGCCAGGCCTTCTGCAGTGACTTCAGGAGGTTATAATTAGCGTTTGACTGCTATATACCATATTTTCTTCCAGACTCTGATTACTTGTGGTAATTATGAGCATCTGTTAAAGTCCATGGTATAACCCCACAACATCTTCTTCATAAGCAGAAGGGTGGGAAATATTTCTTTTTTTTACTAAATTAATTTTCTGAGAGGAGAAAAGAAGTATTTTGGTCCATTCCTAGAACAGAAAAATGGCAATAGATTGGGTATAGTGGCTTCTTGGGTCAAGCAAGCAATAAATCCATGCAAAGAAGTAGCTGAAAAGACTCTTGGGCAGTTCATGGATTATACTTGCCTTCAGATAATTTTTATTTTATTTAATTTTACATTAAGTGCCCGCTTAATGTTTTTCTGAACTGGTGTTCTCATCAGATATTATTTCTCTCTCAACACATTGCACTGAAAGGAATTTTGAGACAAGCGCCTCATAATT
This sequence comes from Myiozetetes cayanensis, assembly GCF_022539395.1. Lineage (NCBI taxonomy): Eukaryota > Metazoa > Chordata > Aves > Passeriformes > Tyrannidae > Myiozetetes > Myiozetetes cayanensis. The sequence goes on along the minus strand of NW_026087742.1, from coordinate 109,557,798 downwards.
CCCGAAACTCCTCCAAGCTCTGTTCTTACATGATTTGACTGATTTTGATTTCTCATTGCTTTGTTTTCACAACAAACCCCACCTTCCTTTGCTGATGGCCAGAGAATGCTCCAGAGTCCTTTACCCTGACAGAAACAGGACTTAGAAAATAATGAGTGGGGCAATGCTGTCGAGTGGGGCAATGGGCTGCTCCATTCCTCTGCTGGGAGATGACTTCAACAGAAGGGCAGATCCAGTGGTGAGAGTTTGGAGTTATTTCTCTTGCTACAGGAAGAATCCCCATGGTGGTGTTGACTTTCTTTGGAGAGAATTCCCAGTAGAAACCGCCTGTTGCCCATGGATGGGTTCAGACAATAGATACTTTTTTTCTTCCTAGCATCTTGCTCTGAACTGTCATCATGATGCCAAGCACTTCCCTCTTTACTTATGAGGTGAGGCTGCAATCTTTCTGTGAGGGGCCTAAGAACCATAGAGGTGAATTTGGGCAAGTCTGTGATGGATGCTCCTTGCAGCCAGGTGTAATGATGCTCCATGCTTTGAGGTCTAGCAAAATTTCAATATAAATATAAAGGGCTACAAGCAAAGCTAAAGTTAATATGGAAAACAAAGCTTTAGAAAACAGTTTTCCACATGGAACTTGGCAATTTATTGTGTTTTATAGTCTTTTAATTGATGTTTTCTCAAAGACGCATCACAGACCTACACCACCAACAACCCCTACAGCAATGGCATTTTCTTTCTGATTATAAGGGGAGCTTTGAGTCAGGCCCTAAAGCTTTGAACCTGCTCTTGCCTGTCTTTAAAAGAAAATGACGGATCAGTTGTCAAAATGAAGAGCAAAATGACTGGGACTTTTGGAGATCCCTTTCCACCCAGAATTAATCTTCCAGAGGTGCTCAGCTCCTGCTGGTGCCCGTGCATTGTGGTCAATGCTTTCACTGCAGTATCTGCACTATCTTCATATTTTGGTGATTTCTCCATTGGTGAGTGCAGTTGAGCTTGACTCTGTAAATGCTTTTAGGATCTTGGAGCATTGTTGGACAGCCTTCAATGGTATGTATGTGACAGCATGAGCATCTGGAGGGTTTGTGTGCAGATAAAGCATCTGTGATGTTGGGAAATCACTGTAGTGTTTTTGCCAAAATGAAGTTGAAATGTCCATATCTAATTGAATGGCAGCTTTTGAATCACAAACACACACATAGATCTTATGGCAGAAAGAATACTTTCCAAATCAACACAGGGAAATTATGCAGCTAACTCCCTAGCACAATTAGAGAGTACTAAAGGCATGTGAAAACAAAAGTAATTTTTAAAGCTAACAAAATAATCGCAGGTTGAGGTTTTCCACAGTTTTATAAAATGAAGCCAAGGATCATTTCAGTGCCAGGTAAAAGTTTCGGTCCATAAAGAGCAGCTGTGTTGTGCTACTTTACACAAAACAAATAAACCAGTAAAGTTTTGCAGGACGTGGTTATACCAGACTCAACATGCCTAACAAAGAGGCTCTACTAAAGAAAAAAAATATTTTTTTTTTACCTAAAAGAACTTTTGTGTTTCCATGCTTTAGGGAAGATGATTTAAGGGCTGATGTCTTCTTGGTTGTGCTGCAAGTTCAATGATCTGAGAGACAATGTAAGTGGAGAGACTTCATGTCAGCTGATGGATGAAGCTGATGTAATTAAATTCAGGTCATCATAATGTAAAAAGAGTTTCATTGAGATAAATAGTGTCTGCATACCTCAGCCTCATGGACTGTTGATAATACATCCTCTAAAGTGCTAACCCCAGCCCTCGTTCTACCTGGAGCTCTGTGGAGTGACTGAAAAGGCAATCATACTTAAAAATTGGACACCCTTTGTGAATTAGCAATGGCTTGCCCATAAATCATCCATAGGAGCTTTCTGCAAAGTGTCTGGACCTTTCCAGCTTCTGTCCGTAAAATACTTACATTTGAACCTGTTTGGTAGAAATGGGGTATGTGGGGAAGAGTTGCAGAGACTGCACTTAAAATCCAAGTTTACCTTAACATCAACATTTGCAGTACTCCTGCATTTAGAGTGGAAAAAGGTGGGAAACTGCAAGGTCTGTCTAGCTGTTGTGAGTGCATAACAACAATCAGGGCTGGTTCTCAAGCTCCTCATTGCTGTTGGGCTGGTCAGTCTGGCAGTGGGGAATTCTCAGCATGCCAAGGGAAGTGAAGCTGGAGAGAGGGAGAAACTCCACTCTGTTGGCACTTCACTGGCTCCAGCCCCTCAGGGATCCTCTCCAGTTCTCACAAGTTCAAGCACCCCGTGATGAGAGAGGCTGGGTGAGGGCCAGCATCGTCCGAGAATCAGCACAGGCTTACTAGCATCCCATCCCTTCTCCTGGGCTTAACATATCTTGGAACAGTGAGCAATCTGGCCCCCTCCTCAGAAAGCTCATGTCATTTCTTCCATGTCCTGTGCTGACTGAGTCCCTCCCGAGTGAGCAGGCGGGTCAGCTTCGCACAGTGCAAGCTGCTTTCACTGGGTTTCTCAGAGAGAGACCGTGTTTCAGCTGAATTCAAAGCAGCTGGATAGTCAGGGAAAAACATTTCTTCTTGTCCCTTGTGTCTGTCTAGATCTGGCAGTCAGTGTTTTAGCACATTATTATCTTTTAATTCCCATAGTTATTGGGCACTGTCCAATTCATAAAATGCAGACTTATTTGGATCTTGGAGTAAGTACGGTGAAAACACAAAGAAAGACAGCTGAGGGGAAAGGTTCTCGCTTTTCCCAAAGTGTAGGTAGTTATTTCAGGTTTGGAATAAAGGTTCCAATTTATTCTTTTGTTGGCTGGAGTGGGGGGGGGAAGGGGGAAGAGTCTTTTGTTGGGCAATTTCATAGAATTTATTTTATTGTGATTAATGTAAGCTTTTAATTCTTATTCTGGTATTGAAAAATAAAGAAGACAACCATTCAGGGAAAATACCACTTCCCTCTGTGAAAGCTCTCCTTTCCTGCCCCATCCCCAGTCCCCTTGCTGCACACCATGCTTTATCTCCATGATGAGACAATGGTCATCACAGAAGGTGCTGATCAGTGCTTGTTTTTTCCTTTTCTATCACTGCTCCTTGTTTTTTACTCAAATGCTCTACTGAGGTTCCTCCATGGGCCACAGTCCCTGCAGAGATGTAGCTGCTCCAGGAACTCCTCACCCTTGCTCCAACCTCTCCTCTTTCTCTGCCACTGCTTTGCCCTGGATCAGGCTCCTCTTGTTCCTCCTTTTTCTCCAGTGTCTCCCCTGCACTGGTGTCTCTCTTGTCCCTGCTTGGGCACCTCTTCTTGTTCTGTGCCTGCGCTGGCATCCCTCCCTCTCTGGCATCCCTTCTTGTTTAGTGGCTGCCACCTTTCTTAAATATGTTTTTGCAGAGGCACCATATGGTCCTCTCATGGGTTTGATCTTGATGCACAAGTGGGTCAGTGTTGTCTGTTGCAAAACCAGCTGGAAATGTCTGTGACCAGCACGGGGCAACCCATCACCTCCCACACAGGTCATCCCTGCAGCCCCTTCTCCTTCCAAAACCTTACAGTTATGCCCAGTATAGCAAATCATTCCAATTATATCTCTCTTTAATGTATATTACACTGATCTCTGTGAGCACTTTTGTTCTCTTGTCTTCAAGTGCATCTGGCTATGGTGCTCAGCACCTTTCAGAGCTGAGCTCTGAGTGAAAATTGTTATAACTGTAGCAATTCTGTCTAATAATGTATCTTGCATGTACATATACTCATACACTTTGCTGGCAAAGAAACCTGGGAACTATCCATAAATAAGAGCAAATAAATTAGAATATGTAAAGCATTTTAACGCAAATGTGAGTATTTTTGAGGCTTCGGGAAACATGGCTAATTTAACATTAATTTTTCACAGTCCTCTAGTTTCTTCATCTGTTCATAAATTTAAGAGGCAGTGAACATCACTGTGACATTTCTAACTTTAACAGCAATAAGAAATGCATCATATATGTGTTATTACACATGTATAAAATACCAGTTTATAAGGTTGAACTCTGTTTATAAGGTTGATCAAATCAGACTTGAATCTCTATGTTGAACACAAGCCAATTTGCTAGGTCTGTATGTAAATAAATACCTGAACTATTTCTGGGTGATGAGGTACCTGGGTGCCAGACGTGCATTCAGCAAGCCTTGTGATCTCCTCACATCTCCAGTTGCTGAAAGTCTGTTGATAAGTTCCAGTGATCCTGTCTGTGTGTCCTCTTTTCTCCCTACTTCTTGGATTATGGCACAGTCTGGGGCATGGCTGCACCTGACAAGGAAAAACGAGTTTGTGCAGACCTTAATTAAGGCAAGAAGCCACAAGATATGTGTGTGCCCCATGTGCTCTCTATTTTATAGCTATATATTTCAAAGCTTTTATCTTTTATTGTTCCAAGGTGGGAATAAAAAAAAGTTAGACCTGCAGAAGGGCATAAGCCACCACAAGGCACAGTAGGTGATTAAGTCTGATATTTAGAGCCTCAGCCAGAAACTTGCTGAAATGAGACAGTTGTTACCACCATCTCTGCTTCTTCACCACTCCACTCCACTCCTGCACCTGGCACTGGGGTTCTGCCCTCTCTCCCTACCTGTGTGGGCAGCCCAGGCCCCCCAGGCAGTCACCACACCACTGCTCCCTTCCCTGGACATCACCCTTAAAACTGCCAACTGATAATTCTGAAACTCTTGACCTACCTGAAGCTCACAGCATTATCTATGACACTGAGAAGCGGATTTCAGTAGCTGCCAGAACTCCTGAATACTGTCACCTCAGCAGCCTAAATCCCTGAAGTATTTACCTTAGAAACATAACATACAGGAATATATATGTTTGACTACATCTTTTTTTAAACTCTTGTGTCCCTGCTCATTGGAGGGGGTTTGGACGAGATGACCTTTAAAGGTGCTTTCCAACCCAAACCGTTCTACGATTCTATGATTTCCTTTCTGCTGTGGTGGAGGCAGTTGCATGCAAAGCTAGCACAGCTCTATTGTCCCAAAATAGCCCTATCCATGCTGTTACTTATTTTAGGATCACATATGGCCTCTCTTTCTTTAGCATTTGAGCATCTCACAGTCCCTATGAGACTATTTTGCTATTGTCTCCCATTTTACACATGGGGGACTGAGACACAGAGATGGGGTGACTTAAAATAGTGCGAGGCACTTTGCATTCCCAAGGAGGAGTCCTGCAGATAATACAAGTAATGTCCTCATGCCTCTGGTAGGACAAGGAGTAGACCCTGTGCTTCCTGAGTCTGGACTTGCTGCTTGACCTCTTGACCATGCTTTTTCATGGTAAGCCATTCTTTCATTTTAAAGATACATCATGCTTAGCTAGCAGCCAGCTTCTGATTAATTATCACCATCATGTGTAGAGCAAAACCAGCTTTACCAGATGTATTGCAGGAAAAGCATCCTAGCTGTCCTGGTTAATTCCAGTTCAGAGAGTAATAGACCCTTTCTGAGTAAGAGCTAGTTCCTGTTCCTCCCCTACTCTACATACATTTGTAGATGAATTCACATAAAATTTTTAGCTCCAGATGAAAAACCTTGGTCCCATCTTGGGCTTCCCATCTTCAGCCTTGCAGTGGAGCGTCAGCTCCAAAAACGGTGTTCCACCTTAAGCGATCTGATTTGTGGAGCTGTAGTCCTGATGAAGTACAAGACTGGCCAGAACTTCTGACCTCTGCTTTCCCTTCCTTCAAGGTATAAGGGGCCCCTGAGCTCTTGCACAGCTCCTGCCCCTGTGTCACGTTCCTTTCCTCTCAGGACAGCTGCAGAGCTCTCAGTTGAGCAAGACCCCTTGGCGTGCGCCTGCGTTTTCCCGTCAGCTTTCCATGAGAACAGTGCAGCTCCGGTTGGCAAGTGCTGGCCAGAGGCCTGGTGCTCCAATTCCCTCCCTCTGTGCACGAGGGACCTGGCCTGCAGCCACATTCTCACATTCCCCAGGCAAGGGAGGGCTACTGATCTGGGAGAAAATGGTGTCTGCAGACCTGGCTTCCAACGCCCTATTCTAAGACAGAAGATCACTTGAGGCAAGGTCATTCCTATTCTGTATTAAAAATAAGGCCTAGAAAGCACAGTTTTGTTTGTTTTCAAATAGACTAAAATAGAATCCTTTGGATATGTGTAGCACTCCCATCTCTGGATCAGAAAGCACTTTGTAAAGCATTGAATTAATTAAGCTTAAGAAACACTCCAGGGATACATAAGTATTATTACCCATATTTTAAAGATGAGGAAATGGAGACAGAAAGAGGATAAGGAACTGGAGTGAGAACACACACTGGGTCCCTTGTAAACTCAGAAATTCAACTTAAATTCAATATTTCATATACTTCCCTGCTTGCAACTAGAATTGGCTAGAAAATTGCAGTTTTCATCTCTTGAGGCATATGCCCCTTTCTATTATAAATAAGTTACAAACATTTTTAGTTAAAATATTTAATAGACTGGAATGCACCTATAATTTTCTATAATAGTCTTCATAAACATTCAGTTCTTTGACATCCATAGATCTGAAATGCGTGTTCCTGTCTAGGTGGTGAGAGGAGGGTTAAGGTACAATTTCCCCCGGTTCTAAATAATAGGACCGCGTTTCTTGTAATAAAACCAAACCAGATAAAAGTTTACGTAGGTCCAGAAAATTCAATTAAGACCTGTCAGTGGTGAATATAAGAACAATGGATGCTTATTTCTTCTAATACCCTTGATTTCTAATTTGCTTACTTCCCAAGAGGTGCCTTCTCCTAATGACTTCCCTTCCTTGCTCATGTTTGTTTCAAGAATTACGCCAGGCTCTTTTTGGCTGGCTTATCATTGCTCATAGTCAAAATCCCCAGGGGTATATAAATTAAAGCTGAAAAATAGAAGTAAGTTTCCAGTCATCCAAATAGTCATGTTAGGGAAAAGTGTCCCAGGAAGAGTGGTGGTTGCAAACAATTTAGCTTATTAGCAGACTATGCTTGGTCACTTTATGGAAGAGATTTTGTGATGCAGTTTCGGTGATAGAAAAACTTCAAATTCAATGACCCGTGAGATCTTTTCTACTCCAATGTTATTAACAGAAAGGACCTTGGGATAGATGTGAGCTCATTTTCTCAGCTCAGAGTTTTCTCAAGTGTGCTGGGGGTGTGGTGGTGAGCAACTGCCCTTGTCTGGAAAGGGGATAGATGCCTCTAAACCATGGCAACCAAGGACAAGTCCTGAATTCTGGCTCTGAGTGCCCTGGTGATGCCTTGACTATGTGTGAGGGGAGATATGGAACCTTACCTTTCTAGCTGAGCCCTGAGTGAGCGCTGGCGTCCATGGGCAGGGGGGCAGTGATGCAGCTGCCGTGTTCTCCAAGAGGTCCCTTGGGAGCAACAGGAGAATCCCAGTGTGCTGGTCTGGTGCACGAGGAGTGAGGAAATACCATTTTTGCACAGTCTCTTTTTCTGTACTGCTTTTGCACTTGAAGAGTTCTGTCTTTTTCGAAACCCTCAGCGAACACCAGTTGGATAACGCTGTGGGCCATGAGCGATATATGCATGGGGGGCAATCAGGTTCAATTTCCAGGAGCAAAACTTAAGGTTAAAGAGAGCAGGGTAAGGAACCATGATATTTGGATTTTTAAAAATCATTATTGCCTCAGAGATCTCTCTTTTCATTTTACCAATTAATTGATGTCCTTCCACTAATGTGTATATAGAAATAACCCACATATCAAAGTAAAGATTAGGAGATTATTACCTGTTTCAACATATAGTGCTGAAAGCATTAATTTCAGCTAAAAACACTGCTACTCTTCTCACCTTAATTAGCTTTGTTCATTTGACTCAGCCTAACGTTAGAATGGAGCTAGTCCATGCAAGTGACATCATTCTATAATCAGACTTTTACTACTTTAAAATTAATTTCAATTAACTGTTGAAAAAAAAGCTTTTTAGTGTCGTCTTTAACTGTGGAAGTATTTCTTTCGTGTTGAATTGTATACCTCAGTTAGAAGGAAAAGTGTTGCCAAATGAGCTGGATTGTGGGCTAGACCCAACCTGTAAAATATGGGTTTGAATCCAGATTTTAAAGGCTAGAAAGTGTCCCATTCCTGCCTACCTTCATACAAAACCATTAATTTCGGGGTCTTAAAGGGAAAAAAATGCTACTCATTGTGAAAGCTATCAGAGTCTATCAGGCCCAAGTGGTCAGGCTTCAGAATTTGATCCAATCCATTAGAAAAATAGGTACCATGCAAAATGCAGTGCTAAGTTTAAACGTACCAAAGGTTTGAAAGTTTTTGTGTAATGTTTGGGGTTTGAATCTAACCCTATGGGTCCATTAGAAAAGGGTTTTACTTTACAGCTCCAGGACCATCTGTGTTGTGGTGAAGGGTAGCTAAAGGCAAAAAAAATGACCTGTATTAATCTAAAGTTCAAAGCCTGAAATCCACAAGTAGGGGAGAGGAAAGATGTCGTTTTCTCCATGGTAACATGGATGTGTACTCACCTTTTCATCTCTGAAATAGAGAATGGCTTTAAATGCTTTGGAGAATCCTCCCTACTTTGGGAACGTTAGGGCTTTCTTTTTGGAACAGTGGGCACAGAGCAGCTGATTGAACCATCTTCCACCATTTCTCATTGTTAACCCTTCACAACTTCAATTCATGTTGGGGGTGTAGAAGCATCTCCCTCTGAGTCACTTGACACTTTTTTCCCAGCTGGTAGCTTATGTAGCTGAATGCTCCAAAAGTAAATATAATTTCTGTAGCTAACTGACCTTTCCCTGAGCGAGATCACAGGAGGGACCATGCTGTTACTCTGCATCCTGAAGCTCAGTGAAATATTCTTTTATCATGTGGGGAGGACAAGATCATCAACACTTCATTTTATTTTGCAAATAATTCCACCTTTTATGTGCAACTTTCTCTGAAACTAAACCAGTTGTTGATGTTCAGCTTGGCAGTTTGCAGGATGGAAAGCAATAAAGACCTATTCGTAAATTTGGATGCAAAGTTTGGGTTCTATATATTGTATAGTGAAACAAACTAAAGGGTTCTGTAAGCACTCTGCTTTCTGTTGTTCTATAAGGACTTGAACCGCAGTAGCTTGTGAGCAAGATGTGTTTGTTACCTGGGTAAATGTGGTGGTGTTTTTGTAGTTATTTGTAGTTGTTTCACCTTTCTAGAGACCGAGGCAGAGTACATATAGCAGCTCACCTACACCAGGCAAGTTGGCAAGAGCAAGGAGCTCTTCCATTCACAGTGTCTGATGGCTTTTTTTGATAGAGTAATCCTGCAACCTACTGGAATGTAAGGTTGGCTGGTATTCATGCTCATTCCCAGCAGAGGAGATGCTATCACAAGGTCATTGTTTCCAGTAGCAGTGGTTGTCAATGCTGCCTTGTTGTCTCTGCGGTTCAGGCTCCCTTTCCTTATGCCCCACCAAGAACCTTCTTGAAAATCCTGGTTGTGCTACTCTTGATTCCTTATTCTGAATGAGATCAGCTGAAGTCCCTGGCCAAGATGAAACCTGTGTTCCTGGAGTCAGGGGTCCTGAGACTGAACATCCCAGCAGCACCATCGGTTAATGACAAGAGGTTTGGCACAGACACTGCCTTGGATCATCCCCCATTTACGCCAAATCTGTTCCAAGAGATGGCTGGCTCCCCCCACACTCTCTGGGAGCCGGCCACTTCTTGGAGAGTCATTTCAATAAAACCACATCATCTCTTTTGAGGGAAATATTCCAGCTCATTGGCTTTTTGGTTTGAGAATTCAGCTGTTACTTCTGGATTCTCAGCCTTCAAAGCCCTATGGGAGAGGGGCTGGAACATCACATATAGAGGTAAAAAAGGGAGCATTCATATTCTTCAGCTGTAAGGCTTTTAAAAAAACCAACATCACGTGTTTTTATATTACTTTACTGGTTTTGTCCTATTTCCTGCTTCTTATGTATGTAGCTAAGTGCTAAAGACCCAGAAAAAATAGTTCACTTATATCAAATCTGATCCTCCCATGCACTGAGCACTTATTACCTTACAGGCATTCTTCCAATATCACCAAAAGAGATTAATGTAGGAATATTAGTCTGAGCAACCATCACCATAATATCCAAGGCCCCAGTAATGAAGACATTACTGGTGAAGCAGGTAGTAACTCTTTCGCTTAAGTTCACCTGACACTTCCCATTATAGCTCTTTTTTTTTCCAGACCTTTTACCAAACTTTAACTGTTGGATTTGTAATTTTCTGTTCTGTATAACCTAAGTTGATTACTTTTTTTTGTTGTTGTTGAAGGGAGACAAGGACGATGAGGTTTCATATTAGATAGACATTTCTCAAAATCAGGCTGGCTGTAAAACTTTGGTTTTTCCATGTCAAATAAGAGCTTCAGTGCATCCATGCATCAGTAGCAGGAACACAGTATTAAATGGGGAAGACCCCTCCTGTTGGCAAGGTACACTTACACTGTAAGAAAAAGTCATGTTTGGCCAACTTATGCACCTCTAAATATTTTGTGTTTCTGATCTGGGGTGTTCTGAAGTGTGAAAGGACATGCAAGGCTGAATTTTTCGTGTAAAATATTCAGTGAAATTACTTTGCTTTTTCTATGGTTGGGGGAATGTTTTTCTCCCTCCTGGAAACTCTGAGCCTCCAACGTCCAGAAGATAAGGTAGGTAAGAATGACAGGAGAATTTAGAATATGGAGATGTCACATTTTAAATTTATTTCAAGATCAATACTTGAAATCACTCTTTGAATATATACCCCACTGTATTAGTGTTTGGTCTGATAAAATAAAATCAAAGATGGTATTATGATGAATTACAGTTTATGAAATAGCTGGGAAGAAAATGTTCAGGTGACCCAGCACTGACTGATCGACTAGAAAGATGATGGCAGCTGAATGTTTTCAGGGCTATCTGGGGATAAAGGAAGAATGGAAGAGCAAAGGTCATTAAAAGTCTTCTTTACACTATAGTTGCTTCATTTTCAAATATGAGCAAAACCCTAAGTTGCATCAGGCTTGCCTTTGTCCCATCTGCCCCCTCACTAAAGAGAGTTCTGTGGCACTCCTCTCATGCATGGTAGCCAAAAAGATATTTCTTTCTGAATATATGATCTTTCACTGCTTCTTCTACTGCTTCCCACTCCGTTGGCAATCACATTTCCAGAGGAAAGCTCAGTGCCTTTTAGCTGCCACAGGTGGGACTGCCTCTTCACTGGGAGAGAAGGCCCTGGCAGAGGCCAGGAGCTGTTTCCTGCCATCCTCCAAGTGCCACACGCCAGAGTTCACGCACGGCCATCCAGCTGAAATCTGCTTAATGACACAATCTGTGCCTGAGCGTTTCTGGCGGCGCTCAAAAAGCCGCCTTTGCAAATGTGCTGTGTGTGTTTGTTTACTTGGCACAACGCAAAGCCACACAGAGACACCCGAAATGGTTTCCAGTGGGGCTCATTGGGCCAGGTGGAGCTCTGCAGTACTGCAGCTATGCTGCCCCTCCTGCCACGCTCACCACTGCACACTCAGGACACCAGTGTCCACAGAGAGCCTGGATTAGCAAGGAAGGGACCTTTAAAAGACTCATGACCTCCTGCAGAGGCGGGCAGTGTGAGGGGTACTCTCCTCCTGTTGGAAAAGTTTGGTTCTCTCCTGGCAGGTTCAGCCTGTGGGGGAAGAATGAAAGTGCTGCCCACCAAAGTCCTGTGCAGAGAGAAGCAGTTTTTGCTCCTGCTGAGCATTCCAGGAGAGTGCCTGACAGAAGTCACTGAGACAGGCAGAGTTGGGTATCCATGGGGAGCTGTGTCAGGCTGTCAGTGTATCCACTGGCCACCTTTGGCATGTCCTCCTCCTCCTTGGCTGGCATTAGTCACTTTGCAGGTGGTTGCTTGCCGATCCTGCATTAGGCTCTGGGTGGCTGCTACACTGGGATTCATGCCCATGGAGAGCAGCCTAAATCGGATTTCAGCACGTTCAGTGCAAGGCAACTCATTAACACAGACAGATGTTGTAATGGGGAGGGCTGGAAGATAATCTGCCTACTAATCTCCTGCACGCTCTCACTGTGCTGTCTGAGGCCTGAGACAACCAGCAGACAAGATCCCCTTTTTACATGGAGTTTACTCTCTTTTATTGTAGGAAAGAGTCAGTTTTCTGGCAATCAAATGCAGTCTGACATTTTAGCTTCCTCTTTTACTGCTTTATTTGCAAAGAGAGATGATTCTGGCTTTCAGAGGGGAAGGATACAGCATCAAAGAAAGTTTGAGTTTCACTCTCCTTGTTTTTGCAGCCTAAAAGTTAAAAGCAAGTTACAGTTTTGTGTTGTTTTTTTTTTTTTTTTAATAAAGCAGGTGCTGCTGTAAGGTTGAAAACAGAAGCTGATTTACACGTATTCCTCCTCAGATAATGAACAGCTTTGCTGTAGACTTCTGTCTCTGGTACCTGAAGCTGGGACTCTCAGAAATTGCATGCACTGGAAACTTGGAGAGGTAAAAGTAGTGCTTTCCCTGGATTCCATATTCACAAATGGTATTTTCAGTGAATCGCAACTTTTTTATTTCGATGTTTTTAAACTGATTTGTTCATAATATTTTGTCTTAAGCTATTACCACTCCCTTTAATTGCCCACACATTGCTCCCCTGAAAACAAGAGAATGTGAAAGTCAGTGCGGTGCTATGTACGGAAGTGTTAACTGAGTGTTAATGAGCTGCCACGTCGGCTCCAAGCCATCTCTGGAAGCCAGCACAGTAAAACAGAATTTAAAGGCTATCAAGTCCATTTCATGGCTGCGAGTCCTGACCATGTTTTGCAGTGAAGTAGATGTCCTTGTTATCTCGGTGCCAGTTAAATGCTGCCAGCTCAATGTGCGGATGGGAAAAGCTGCCTTTCTGTGTCTGGATTATTTTACTGTACACACCTCAGATAGGCACTGGCCCTCATCTGCACCACATCTGCAAACTGCAGAATACTAAAAGCTTTTGGTTCAGGAGGAGGTAGCAGCAAGTGCAGAGACCACTGGGTGCTTGATGTGAAGCAGCCACAGAACACAAGGAGAGAATGGCTGGCATGTGGTGGTGGCTAACAGCCTTCAAATACGTCTCAAAATCTCTTTTGTCTCAGTGTGGCAGAAACGTCTCTTCAACTAAAAGTGAGCCATGGAAATTCTGGAAACCATGATAGTGAAATTAAAAAGAAGCCCCATTTATGATCAGTGTCCTCTCCACATTATGCTCCTGACTGCCATGTTCACAACGCCGCCATTCTGCAAAGCACCGTTGAAGGCAAGCATGTCTGTATTCTTGTGATTATCATTTCCCTTCATCTTTTTATCAAAGTGGGAGGGGTGGTAGTGCTGACTTAACCATACGGTAGAAAAATAGTGTAGGGAAAGGCAGTAAAAGAAAAAGGTGACAAGCAAGTTGCTGTTCCTGCCACTGGGAATTAGTCGTTGAGCAGGATGGAGTAATTGCCCTTCGATCTCTTTGCAATACCTCCTCTTCCTCTTTCTTTGCCAAGATATTGATAAACATGTTTGAAGAACCTACACAGGGTGAAATTCTCTCTTCCCCTGCAGGAGTTCGAAAAAGATGAAGAAGTCATCTCTCTGGACTTTTCTCCTTGGGGAAGACTAACCAAAATACAGACACCTGGTGAAACTGATGTACAGAGCTGTCAAATCTCAGTTTTGTTGTAGCCATTAGGTGGGCATCACTCAGAACCACATTGTTGCATTGGCTGAGCTGTGGGTGTGTGGTGGTGGACATACTCCATCTGCTATCACCCATATCCATTCCAGTAAAGAAAGATCAGGTGGAGATGTATGAGTAAGCCCTGTCTGTGCCAGCTTGTGTCCAACAGTTGTACTGTCTTGCTGAGAGGTGAAGAGTATTTACTTGGGCTCAGGGCCATGAAAGAACAACAGTGTTGGTTCTCTCTGTTAGGACACAACATGTTATAAATACTGTGTGCATCATAGCATCTCAGGCCTTGAGCATCTTGGATTTTCAAGCCCTATTGCTCTGTTGCACTGTCGAATACGATTATTCAAGTGCCAGGGGGAGCTGAAGGAGTTTGTGTTTGGACAGTAAGTTGTAGGGATGAGGAGCCAAGCAGTGTCACGTATGAGAGCTGAGCTGCATCACGTGTGAGCTGACTTCTCCAGCCCACTCTAAGTAAGCAGACGTGGGATGTCTGCCCAGGCTCCACGGCTCTCTAAATAGCCTTTCTGGCTCCCTGCCTAATTTAGTTGGCAAATTTTATTCTGGAGGTAGTTTTTTCCTTAGTTCACTTTAGGAAGCCAGCAGACAACTTGCCTCTTGGTACGCCTTTGGTGCTACACTGCTAGCAACAGTGCTATTGCACAGTTCTACCTCTCTTCTTTGAGGTAGTTAAGCACACCTAGAACTGACATTGAATATTTAAACTCACATATGAAGTATGGTGTTTATTCAGACCTTGTTATAAAGCTTTTTTGTTGGGTTTTTCGTTTGTTTGTTTGTTTGTTTTGGGGGTTTTTTTGGGGTTGTTGTTTGGTTGGTTTGTTTTGGTTTGGTTTTTTTTTTTTTTCCACTTTCTTGCTGTATATCCAGAAAGAAAACAGTCTAGATTCAAACACTTCCATTTAGAGGGAACTTTCAAAGGAGAGTTGTAAAATCTGAGATGTAAAATACTGGATACATAAAATTGCTAAAAGTCATCTTTTCCACTGGGAATGGATACAGTGCTTTACCAGTTTAGGTTGAGAAAACAAAACTTTATTGGTTCAGTTTTCCACACCCTATTATGAAATCTTTCCAGAAAATGAAGGATTAAACTTCCTTTCCCCTTTTAAGGAAAAAAAAAATAATTCCAGCCCGAAGAACCAGTTTTTAATTCTGTGTCAGTCAGAGATTTCCTACAGAAAACAATGATTGAAGATTGCTTGTACACACACCGGAGAAACTGGTATCATCTGGAGGACAGTAAATGAAAAATATTTATCTGCCTTTTGGCCCTTTGGGCTATGATTTTTCCTTACCATCAAACTATAATTCTCAAATGGTTTAAGAATATAAAGCAGTTAAGAGTGTGATTCAGGAAAATATTTAAGTACCTGTATTTACCTTACTGAAAAGAGCTGATTTCAAGGATATGCTATTCTGAATAGGAACAGTTTTATACCTGTGCTTGGGCACAGTACTGAATTAGGGCCTCAGGCTCATTTACATAGGACATTCAACTTAATTAGTCCAAATTCACTTAAATTATAAATTGAAAAATGGATTAAGCTTTATACAAAGCTGAATTAAGACTACTTTAATTTTGAAAAGTCTTCACAGGGTTAAATGCACTTTAACTAATCTGCTTTAAATTAAGCCTTTGGTTAATTTGGATTAATTTTCCTGAATATCTTTGTGAAGACCCGCTCAGAGTTAGGATCCAGTCCTGCAAATACCCACAGAAATACCTCACATTAAAGGAATTATTGCAATACTAAGAGTTGAGAATGTGCATAATGTTAGGTATGCAGTAAAGTAAACACAAGCTTAAAGAGCCATGCACATCTCTGCAGCGTGCAATGACTTGAGACCAACTCAAATGTCTGATCGAGTTTTCACCATGACTGACCAGTTTGTCTGGTGTCACCAAACAATATATGGTCAGGTTGCTTGTTTCTGAAGTGTTTGAACACATGTATAAATCCTTGGGCTTACAGCCCATTTGGTATCATCCCCAATCTCATTGAAATTGGATCTGGAAAGCTGTACTAGAATATTTGCTGTATGTTAATTTTGTATTGCCTTCTGATGTTCTGATGTTTGTGATAATAGAGTATTTCATTACCACATCCTTACTAGTGATGATTTTTATTTTAAATCACTTTTTAAAGAGCTCCAACTTTGTGCCCCAGCTCTTGATGTGATTGATATATTCTTGGCCTCTTTGCTGTGTTGGATGGAAAGGGTGATTCAAGTCAAATACAAAGTGTTTCAATTGAGAATGTCCCAGCAGAAGGATTCCCATGAATAATTCTTGGTCCACAGTTTACCAGTGAGGAGCTGATGTCAAAGAACTTGCTGGTAGTTAGTTTTGCTTTGAACATTTACATGACATTTTCATGCTTAGGCTTAGAAGGGATATAAGTTTGCAGTCAAGTGTCCTAGACAAGTGTTTCTTTCCTATTTCCAACAGCTGACATAGGAGTCCTGTAAACCGATGGTTTTCTGAGGTGAGGGAAAGTTTCTGTTCCCTTTCCCTCCTTACGAACAGTAGAGAACATGAGGACTCATTCTCTGCACCCATCTGAAGATCCCCAGGCCTTGAAAGGGAAGAATGTGTGCCTGTTCTTGGGAGTGCATCTCCCTGACTTTCAGCTTTGGGCTTGCCAATGTTCTTCCCATGTTCCTCACATATGCTGGGAAAGCGGGAAGCTCACACTCATCTTTAGGAAATCATATTCCCTGCTCTTCAGGTGGCAGAGAGCTGCTTCACTAACCTCAAGACAGGAGAATTTGCCACCCCATGCTTCTGGCTGGTCTTGATCTTTGTGGCAAATTGGATTCCAGCTCTCCTGCGTGAGGCTGAAGAGTCTTGCAGTGCTGCAAAGGAGGTGGAGATGCTGCAAATAGAGATGGAGAGGGAGCTGTGGGAAGGACCCAGCCAGTCAGGGAAAGGAGACCCCCAGAGCCTTCCAGCAGCGAGCTCTGTCAGGGTGGCCAGCTCTGTACCAAACTGGGTCAGGTGCAAACTGCATGTCCTCTGGCCTCACTGGGCATACCTTTGCTGCCTCTGAAAGGGACCCTGCACAGGCACACGTGGGCAGATTTCTCTGCCAGTGTTGAGGGTGAAGCTGGAAGCATTGCTTCAGTGAGGGGGGAGGATGCCCTGCAGCACTGTATCTCCGGGTGCTGGAGGTGTGTTACCCCAGTGGATGCACCCAAACATGTTTTCTGTGGTCTGCCCACAGTGCTCTGCACGTCTTTGGTGGTTTGCCTGTGAAATGGCCACACGTGGGAAGACCTGGAGGCTGGGAGAGCACGTCATGCTTGTGGCTGCACTTGAGGGCACTTCCAGGGGTTGAGATCCTGAAGTTCCCAGGGAAGAGAGATGGACACGTCATGCCTTGCAGACTGGTGGTTCCCTGCAGGTTCTGGCAGTGAGGCTCTCGCAGTTTGCATGAACCTTACGGGTTTTAGGCTGTCCTCACAATGAAAAGGGGAGAAGCACAATTAAAAACTAAACAGAGATACCAGAGCACTGTTGCATAGGAACGACTTTCACAGCTTTGGGACCGCAGATTGTATATATATAACACTCATTCTACTGAAATTGTAGCTGGCTTTGTATCAGAAATTGTATCAGTTAAGTTGTCTGAAGTCCTATTCTGGCTGAGAAATGCAGTGCAGTGATGGCTCTCCAGGACTTGATGCACTTGATGTGCATCCCCCCTACAGGAGGGACTCTTGCTGGAGGCTGCCACCCCTTTTGGTTTTATGGGCAGTTCTTTGCCTTTCTGCCTGCAGTTTTAGTGAGTTCAGCACAGCGTGGACGATACAGAGGTCACAAGCACAGAAACTCACACAGGGCAGCCAGGAGCAAAGGGGAACAGAGAGGAGGAAAAGTCATCACCATCTGTTTGAGGTTAAAGTGAGGAGGATTTGTGGTAACTCACTGCCTAGAAAGAGAAAAAATTTGGCTCTGGCTGATGGTTGTGTGGCTGCCAATACCACACCAACTGTAGCGGGAAGGATCTTGCCTTTGCTCCTGCAATGAAGAGGCAGGACTGCTCCTGATTCCATGAAGTTCAGTATTTTCTCTCTGGGATGAGGAGGGAATGAGGAGAGCAAAAGGCAGTTTGCTGCAGCATGTCTCATGTATGGGCTACCTACTGAGCAGCATCAGCAGCATCTCCTCCTGTAACTGCTCACAGCTACAGAAGCAAACAGCCCCAACTATTACTTCTAATACCTGGCAGATCACAGACCTACCCAAATTTGCAAAAGGTTCACTAAAATTTTCTAGGAAGATATTGGCAGGAAAAGTGTTATGGGAGGTTTCAGTTTATGCTTTTTTGACCGAACACATATATATTTCCCAGAATCACAGAATATGCTGAGCTGGAAGGGACCCACAGGGATCACTGAGTCTGACCCTTAGCCCTGCACAGGACAATCCCCAAGAGTCACACTACGTGCCTCAAAATATCACCCAAATTCTTCTTGGACTCTGACAGACTTGGTGCTGTGACCACTTCCCTGGGGAGCCTGTTCTAGTGCCCAACCTTCTGGAGGAAGAATCTTTTTCTAATATCCAACCTAAACCTTCCCTGAAACCTATTGCTGTGAGCAGGATGTATTTGTGTATATATTTCTGGTGCTGACTGATAAACAGCACATGTTTTTTCCAGGTGAAGGTTTTCAGGGTATGCAACAAAATCTGAAGCTCTTCTCTGAGACCCTGTATTGGTAAGCCACTTAGAGCTGAAAAAATATGGAGTGATATCCCGCTTACAGGTGATAGCAAGGAGATTATAATGTTTCTGAATTTCTAGAGCCTACCAAATTCCCACCCCACAACCTTGTAGGCCATATGTATTTTACTTGGCTTACTTAAAAGGAATTACACAAGCCTGCAATTTGCTACATTACTTCCTTTATAAAACCTGAAAAGCTCACATGCTTTTTTTTTCTTTGCTCTCTAAGTGAGAAACAGTTTTACTCTTGTGGATTTTGAAGGCCTTTTATGAAATTGATGATACAGGAGAAAAGATTATTTTTATAAAGCCAGGGTCCCTTGTGTTGCTCTGGTTTTGATTAGTCTGTGAGCTTTGAGACAGACTTCATGGTGAGTGACTTGTTTAAATGCTACTTAGTTTTTAATATTTCATTTGTTGCCTTTAGAGAAAGTGAGATGTCCATAGGAACTATGATTAACATTCTTTGCTGTGTTCCCAAAGGTTTACTTCTGTAAGAGAGATTATTGATTGTGACTCTTTGAAGGAGAATTGGCCAAAAATAATCCTTCTTGACAGGATTTCTTCTTGGGATAGGACCTGAGAGGGGGCAGTTTAACAAAAATAACAAAAGCAGTTACAAACGAAACAGAATTTGTTTCAATCTCATGAAGGAATTCTGTGGATTTTGCTAGTTCTAATAATACATCACCTTGCTGTGCAAAGTCTGCTTCTCACCACAGGGTGGTAGGGGAAAAGCTGCTTTTTTCATACCAGGAGCCTTTTACATCTGCAAACAGACGATATTACATTCCTTAAGAATTAGTGTTTCGGTGGGTTGACACAGGAATGAGGGAGGGAATTAAAGTTCTGTGTCTAAGGACAAGGCCTACTTTCATGAATCACAAATTGTGGTAGATTGGCAGAATTGACCCATGAAGCAGAGGCACAGTATTCAGAGCATTCCATTAATTTTCATATATCATTATGTACCTGCACTGGAGATTGTTTTAGGGATCTGTTCAATGCAGGCAGAGTTCTTCCTTCAAACACACACTAAAACAGTGGCAGGTTTGAGAGGGTTAGGGTTTTTTTCTTGAAGGACACAGAGGACTGCCACAATGGTGAACAAAGCCAGATCCCTTGAGACAAAAAGAGACACAGCTTCCTAATTTCTTGAGATGATGTGCATTTCTGAAACAGCACATTCAGGAGACACGGCAGAATTAAAACACTGACCTCTGGGTCCAAAAGGCAGCTGGTCCTAAGCTGGCTTAGCACCATTATAATGATTTCTCTAGACTTATAAATACTACCTCAGATATTAATCTTCCTCCCTCTACCCTTTTCAAATATCTGCAATAGATAGTACAAGAAAAGTGCTGCAAGTCACAAGCTATTTTAAGCCTTTTGTGACACCCACAGGGAGGAGGAGAGGAGGAAATCCAGGCACATGTGGAAGGGTAGTTTCCTCAAGTTCAGTTTAGGTAACTTCTGTGAGAATTAAACACTGCTGTTAATAGAAGAACAGACAACTCAGAATATCAGCCCTGTGCTCTGGGCAGGGTTCAGGCTCTGCATTTGACTCCATGGCCCGATATGGAGGTGAATTTGGGTACCACTGGAGTTGAACTGCAGGAGCCACTCTTTTCTCAGAGCAGCTCACAAAAGGGGCTAATAACAGTGGCAAGTCATTGATTATAGGCCCTGAGCTTGCAAGGACTGTCCTCCCAGTACAAAAATCCCAGAGTGAAAAAGCTGTGCCATGTGGTTTCCTCACGTTGCCCTTCCCGTGCAAGGATGGGTTTCCAGGAGCTCACTGAGCTTTACGAAAATCCATAATTCAGAGCTTGAGAGATAAAATGAGAAACATCTCCTTCCTAATCCAGTATTTATTAGTGGGACTGTATACCATTAACTTACTCTGCTGCAGTCCTACCTATTGCAGGCTCTGCTAAAGCAGGTTTTTTGATTAAAAACCATTTTTCTGAGCACACATGTTTTAGACAAGAAACTGTCCAGTGAACATCGCTGAATAGTTAAGATGATGAAAATTAATCATTCCCACAGATCCAGTGAGTGCAGTGATTTCCAAACTCAGGCCTGCAAACAGAGTTTTTTTAAGGTAAATATTTGCCTCTCATTTGCATGGAGCTTGGTTTATGTTTACTCTCCTTTGGCATCTGAGCACAATGGGGAGAAGCAGATGCTGTTCATGTATCTGAGGTCTTTTTATCCCAGGCACACCAAAAGGGAAAAAAATCATTAATGTTCAAAAGGACATCTCACTTCCAGACCCCACCACAGACCTCATCACAGCAAAGGTTTCAGCCCGTCGTCGTGTCTGCTCTTGCTCAGGAAGTACCTTCTTCACCCACCCTCACACAACCCATTTTTCAGCTGTTTCATGAAATCCTGGATCCTATTTCTTCCTGATTCTTTGCTGTTACCCCCACTCAATCCCTCAGTAACTCCCAGTGCTTTTCATCGAAGGTCACGTTGTTTATTTTGGATAGATAACATTGAGCTCTTCTGCTCCCAAAGCTCTTTCCCATTTAACCTTTTCTCTCTGCATTATAACTTCCTTCTTTTCTACTTTAGATCACTCCCTGAATCCTGTGGAAAAGTCTGTTGGAGGGAGGAAAACGAATAATTGGTTCACCAAATCTGGGCTGGGATGGGCAGGATGTAAGGGCTTAAAATTGTAGCAGAAGAGATTTCCTTGCAGCCTCATGGTAGAGCTCAGGACAGCATTAGATTACTTAGGGAAGCTGGTCTTGAAAGAGAGAATAATAAAAAATAAAACAACAAACCCAGAAATATTTCTAATTTTGACTCCTGGTTCAGGTCTAGTTCTCTTTTGGTCTTCTCTTCCGCCCTATTTTCTGTAAATCCATAATTCACCCAGAAATTCTTCTCACCTTCTTCTCACCTGCTATAACTTCTATTTTGCACTTTTCCCCAATACCTTGTTGACTCTTCAGTATATGTTTGTGGCATAGTGACTCTACCTATATATTACATATATTATTGTTAATCCTCGTATGGATTAATAATAGTTGCAATACAAAGAATTTATATCTATAGTACCAGATCTTTGATTGATCAAGACAACAGCAAGATATGTTACACAAAGAAGAAAATCTTTCTTCTGGTAGAGATATTTCTGGGTTTTTTTATAAAATATTTGAGACTTTTCGTCACTGGCAATAAAATTATAATCTACTTGTCTTTTTAAAATGCCATTTTAAAAAGAGCAAATTAGCAAAATCCTTTTTTACTTTTCATTGACAGAACCAATCCCTTTACATATATTTTCCTTGAAATTTATTGCTTCAACATTTCTCATTTTCTAGAGTCTTCACCTAAAGCTGCTTCAGAATATTCATGATAAAAATAACTCTAGAATTATACTGAAGTATCAGAAGAGCAAGCAGTGAGTACTTTATATGCATATATGCAATTTTAAAATAGTTATGTGTACATAGTATTATCTGTATGACTGTATGGCATGATGGTGTATGATAGCAATAGTTAAATGCACTGTATTTTGCTATGTTATTTTATTACATTTTATTACAGTTACAGAAGGTCTGTGTAAAGCTGATAATACCTATTGGATCTTGTCCCTGTTGTCTTTTATAGTTGGTATAGATACTTACTCCACTGAAAATAAGAATTTTTGCTCAGTTTTATTCAGATGTTTAAAATCTGTTTTCACTTGGACTCTGGATGAAAACTGAACTGGAATTAATTTTTCAGCAGGACAGAATGTCTTAAAAAATTGAATTTGAAATCTCTAATTTCAAAAAGTCCTCTCAAAAAATTAAGATATTCCTGGTCTGAAGTGCTTGCTTTGCACTTGGGAGAAGGAAGAGGACCTGTTGCCACTGAGCTCTCTGTGACATTAATCTGTCTGCCTGGCAAGCTGTGGGACCCCACGGGACATGTATTGAGTATCAGAGGCTGAAGTGCTCTCTTAACCACTTGGCTCTGGGCAGGACAGTCTGTACCTCCTTGCAGTGCCTCAGACTCTGGTGCAGTGCAAAATCAACATCCCTGCTCACGTTACCATTTGGAAGGTGCAGCCTGGCCAGCCTGTGACAGTTTGATGTGTGGTGGCCTGGCTGGGTCAGGGAACCATTCTGGGTTTAAAATTACTAATTTTTTTTTTTTTTTTGCATGTTTATTTTTAACTCATAGCAGTTCATGGTTCACAGCACGGCCCCATGAGCAGCTGTTCTAGCACAGTCAAGACACAGCAAGGTGTGGGAGCGAGCAGCAAGGTGAGGGAGCTGCCTACATTGGCACTGAGGCTGAAGGAAAAGGCCACCAAACTATGGTAAGGGTTTCCTTTTCTCCCTGACTTTGCTACCAGCCACAAGGGAACCACCAGGTCAAATCAAGGGCAGTCTGCTGCTAAGGTTACACTTAAAACCATGCCCAGGTGCCAAGACCTGACACCGCCCCAGCAGGGTAAGTTCCCAGTGAGTTGTTTGTATGATATGCAGGAGAATGAAGGGAGGTGAACTTCAGCCTGAACAATGGCTAGAATACTAAAAGATGGCAATAAATAAATGAATGACAACTTTTGTGTCATGCCCAATCTTATCCTGTGTCTTGACTGGACCCAGGAGCTAAGAGAGGGTGTGGTGGTAGTCTTTGATCACATTTTTACATTCTTGGCACCTTGCAGGACCCATTCCCTCCCTCTCACTAAGAGGGTGTGCTGTGCCAGGCACAGGAAAGCACACAAACAGTATGAGTGAGCTCCTTGATCCTGTGATAGGTGTGATGAGATCAGTGTTTTCCTGAAGTCAGTGCAGTGAACTAAGTGCATAAGAGCAACGCAAGCCATCTGCAGAGTGGTATTTCTCTCACCTTGCTTTCCTTGGGTTTCTCAGTATTGGCTGTCAGCTGTGGAGCTGAGATGACCCTTAGAGCAGAGGGATATGGAGGAAGACACTGTCCTCCTATTCCTTGCCTGTGTTCCTCACAAAGGACTGGAAGCAGAGAAAGAGAAAAGCCTCCCAGAGAACAACAAGGAATTGCCTTAGAAAAGCCACCTCTCTGAAGTCTGGAAGTTTGGCAAATATTTGCTGTTGCACCTTGAGACTGGTGATGTTTAAAACGTTAAAATGTTTTTCTTACCCCGAGGCCAAAGAAGTTTGTGCTTTGATTGAAGCATTCGCTCTGGTTTATATTTAAGCCACCACAAAGTAAACTATCACACAAGCAGGGCTCTTGAAAACACTCATTGTGCATCCACCCTCTGGCTTCTATTTTATCACAAGTGATGATGGATTGTAATTTGATAAGGGATAAGCTGCAGAGCTGGCCCAGAGGGTTAACACAGCCACCTGGGCTCTCGGTGCCTGGTAAGGGACTTCTGCACAGCAGGTTTCTCTGAGGTTTGGAAAGCCTGCGTCACTGTGCAGCACTCAAGAAGCAGCACAGATAAGCTCCCTAGGGAGCCTCTTCCAGACCCTCACAGCCAAGGCAGATTGCTATAAAGACAAGCCTTTGGGGAAAAAGGAGCCTTTTCCAGCCAAACAGATCCCATCAAATAGTAACGTGTTTGGCCATTCCGCTGAGTCCTCCCGCAAACCTGAAGAGGGAGAAGATCCATTTCTCATGCACAGCCCAACTGCCTTTCTGAGGAGCTCCAGAGCAATAAATATGGGCTGCAGCCTGTGAGTGGCTCTGGGGTTTATTGACCTTAAAGAAATCCCATTGACTTCAGTTGTGATGTCAAGTGAGTGCTGTAATTTCAAAACCCTTAGAGAATATACCTATGCATTCCTAAGACTGCAGCCTTGTCTAATGGTTATAGTAATATCTGTATGTCAAAACTGAAGTGTTTTATAGGTCATCTATCACCACCAACTGTGGGGCTGAGCCTCTTCCTCTACCACAGCATGCCCATTTGTGAAATGGGTAATATTTAGTTACAGCAGAAAATGGTTTTGTAGGACTGATAAAATGTCTCCAAGCAGTACAGGATCTTTATAAAGAAAGATTGGATGGTTTGAGGTTGTTTTGGTGTTCTTTATGTTTTGTTTTTTATTAAGCTGTTTGTCAGCAATTATTCCAGTTCTTTACACACAGAAAAAAAAAAAAAAAAGAAAAAAAAAGGTACCCCCTCTCAACCTAGCACTTCTGTACCACACTTCTCAAAGCTTCAGTGTAAAGGCAAGGCTGGAAGAATTTAACTCTCCTTCCATAGTAAATGGAGTAATATGAACACTACTCTGTACACAACTGGATTCTTTGAGTAAGTGTTTGGGAGGATATCGGAAGAGGAAAGGGTTTCTTCTTTGGAAGGATTTTACTCAGAAGTGCTCAAACCTTTGTCTCTCCTTCCCCTGAAATCACTGATTTAACTTTTTAATTTAAATTAGTATTTGACTGGATGTGGTTATTCTTTGCCCTCATCAGAGCTGAAAAGTTTCACAGAAGTAACTACACCAATTGTGAAGGTGACTTCCCACCAGTGTTGTTATATCTGTAAAAAATGCCACTGTACATGTGGTTATGTGTAAGCAATAAGTGGCATTGCTGTTCCTTGACCCCTAAGGGAACACCTCTACCAGAACAAACCACATCTGAATACCAACACAGCCATGTCTCCAGAAAGGAAAATGTGCTGGTTTGCAGGTTTCTTGCGTTAACTGGAGGAAGGAGGATGTGAGGGGAAGCACCGTGCAAGAGGTGAAGCCTTTTGCCATTTCCAGACTGAGATTAAGCCCTGCACTGTCTGGCATTGGTATTGCATTCCTTTTAAATCCATGCAACTGGGAAATCACAGCTGGTCTTATACCACTTGAAAGTAGGTTCAGATGAACCCTAAAATTGTTTTTAAAACAGTTTGTAGTAATACGTTTTTTAATCTAAGTGATTGCTGGCAGAAGTTAAACGGACACCAGCCATTCTTGAATTGGATTTGAAACTGCCTGTACTGGATGGAAAAGCCAATGTTTGGCTTTTTTAGACCACTGATGAAGATTTGTTTGGGAACCAACATAGGATATGATGCTTTTAAAAACAGACAGATACAGGTGTGGGATGTAGCCCCAACCACCCAAAGCATTCAGGCTTAGCACTCAAAGCAACTGGGTAAATGAGGAGCTATTTCTGAGCATTACACCAGCTGTAGGCGTGCTGCTGTCTGTGGATCTGGAGACTGCTAACAAAGCCAAGAGAGAACAAAATACTGTTCTTTGGTGTCAGCTCTCTTGGAATTGAGGAAATGGAAAGGCACAGATTACACCACCTTACTTCACCAGTGACAGTTTTCAGTCTTTATATATACGAGTTATGAACTGTCATTTTGCAGATTTCTGTGGCTGCCTGTGCCTGTAGCCATACTTTTCTTTTATGGTGCATTGTTCTGCTTCCCTTCTTTTTTTCTTGCTGTCCTGCAGCAATTCTAATGTGTGCGGGTCCCATGATTTGGAGGTTCCATCTGCTGCCTGGGAAATTCTGGGATCTATACTAAAAGATGAATTTGGAAGTTAACTGGCCAACAGATTGATTGTTAAACAGTGTTCAAAAGTTATACACACTATTTTAGGTCAACTTTAAAATAGCCAAGTACCAATTGCTGTGGCTTTCCTTAGCCTCAGTCACTTGTTTAAGTGCAATTCTGAGGTATACCCAGTCTCCTAGTGCCAATAACCCAGAGGTTCTGAATGTAAAGACGTCACTGCAGTCTCAAATACCAGCACATATTTATAGCATCTGTCTCAGCAGAGTTCCCTTTCTTCCCTACAATTATTTGAAGGCTGTAAGCCAACTCCAACACCCACAGAGAACTAATTTAAATCAAGATTTAAATCAAGTAGGGAATCTTGGTTTAAATAATGCATTTGATCTCTTACTGCAGTAGCAAGCTATGCTAGATATTTTTTGAAATAAAAGTTGGCTTTCATGGGCTGGTAACCATTAGAACACCTAAAGGGGGCCTACAAGGGAGCTGGAGAGTGGCTTTTTACAAGGGCATGTAGGGATAGGACAAGGGGAAATGGCTTTAAACTGAAATAGAACAGATTTAGATCAGATATTAGGAAGAAATTCTTCACTGTGAGGGTGGTGAGGCACTGGAATAGGTTGTCCAAAGAAGCTCCATCCCTGGAAGTGTTGGATGGGGCTTTGAGCAAGTTGGTTTAGTGGAAGGTGCCCCTTTCTATAGTGGGGGTGTTGGAACTAAATGATCTGTCACTTCCAACCCAAACCATTCTGAGATTCTGTGATTTATAACAGAAGATGATACACAGTGAAGTCCTTCTTCTGTTAACCAAAAGTATTTATCTATGAATATTTATTATGCTGATAAATTAATACTCACTTTATCGTATTCTTTATTTTGTCGCATTTTTAATTGGAAAGTGAAGGATGGTTCATTTGTTTCCAGTTTTTTTCTTGATTTTGTGAATCTATATTTGAATGAAACCAGAATTCAATAAAAATTTCCCCAAATAATATAATATTGTCCTTGCTACCTAAATAAACTCTATTAAGTGATATCACATAAGGAAGTAAAAAAAACCCACATTCTTTTCTTAGTTTAAAAGCAACTAACTGGTTTGTTACTATGAATAATTAAGATATCAGTCACTGAAGTAAGTCAGAGCATGAACTCTTTCTACCCATTTTTATTCATGGACTGGAGAAGGAAAAACAAGTTCCCTCTTTTTTTTTTTTTTTTTTAATTCTCTGTTTTTTCACAATTTGAAATGAACTTGTTAAATAGAACTAACTGAATAACATTAGTAAATATTTTGTATGTTCAAGGAGGCTACTGCTTCCAAATCTGCTTCCTAATTTTCTACTTCAGCAAATTCTTGTCTGAAGGAACCCATCTAGTTCACCTGACTAAAACCCACCTAGCACAGCTGACTAGAACTTCAGCAGTACGCTCCTGAACGTTATTTTAATAAATTATATAATTTTAGGCCTTGATATGAAGTGTTTTAATTTCACATTCCATTCAAATAAGGGGCTTTTTAAAAAGTGTTTATTTCATGTAATGTTGTTTAGTTTTTAAGTGACTGAGGTTTATTTGTCCACTATGACAACTACCAGGGAGGGGCTTGTGTTCTGCATAGCCCCACTAATACAAGTCATGCAGGTTGTGAATTGGCACAAAATTTGTGCTCTCAAAACCACAAAACTTTGTGAAAATGACCTGGAAAACTCATTTTCCAGATAGAAGAGGGTATTTTGAGCTCTTGGCCTGCCCAGAAATTCCCCGGGCTGAGAAATACCCATCTCTGGCAGCAGCAGCATCATCCCTGCTCAAGATCTTTTTTTTCCTCTGTGTAACCGCAGAAAGAAGAGGGTAGAGGTCATAGCAGCAAATAACAGTTGAGGCACAGGGCATCTCCCGGGGAATTAATGGCAGGCTGGGGTTAATGGCCTCCCAGTTTGCTCTGGGCCATCAGCTCTCCCAGCTCCTCATTAATCCCTAGGAAATGCCCTGTGACTCAGACATTGCTTAAGCCCAAAGTATGAATCAACAACGTTCTGCATCTGCTCTAGGTATTTAAGACAAGAATGGAAGGTAATCAACTTCCTTTCATTGTGAAAATCTGCTGCATTTGCATCCAGGAACCTTTAGTTCTCCCTCTTAACACTGATCAAACAAATCCTCCATCGGTAAAGTGATGTCAGAGGCTTTCAGGACCCAGGTGAAATGTCTCTCCTCTTTGCTCCAAGATCTTTTCACTTTAGCTTTTCCACCCCCAGCAGCCCATTTGCAGGTTGTTTTATACCCTGGTGTATTTTAGAGCATGTTTAGTTCTTCACCTTAACTAGTACGAAGTCATTTAGCAGGCAGGTGGGTATTATGTCTAGACAGGGGTTGCTGAGCAAGCGTCACACTCACATCATCCCTCTGCTTTGCTGCTGGACAGGCCCAGAAGCACTAAAGAATGAGCAGAAAACTCCCTTGACACAAACCAAAAGGAAGATGAGGAGTGATGTACCTGTCTGAACAAGTGTCTTTGCTGCAAGAAAGGAGGCATCTGAACAGATATAATCAAGACTCTGAGTTGTTTGTAGAGCAAGTAATGTATAGGTAGAAGGACATAATGCATCTTTGCTGGGGATAACACTTTGTATTTTGGCTCTTCACCTTGTCATTTATTTATCACAATTTTGAGTTGTGCATTTCGGCTGTTAGACACAACACATCCTCTAAAATGCACTACTGTAAAATGCAGTACCTCCTGCCTGAGGTGAGCTGAATTCAAAACTTCACATGTGCGTATTCTAATTTTGGCAAGCACAGATTCTGCATATAACTTACCATGGTATGAAATGTTGCTATGGAAAAACTCTGATTTTAAACTAGCCATACATGCTGCAAAATAACCTTTTTTTCCTCCCATAGCTCTTATTTATAAGGAGATATGTTCTAGCTGCAACTGTACCTGTCTTTGTATGGATGGGTCTGACAAGTTCTGTGAGTTTGCTCAGAGACTGCGTATTTTGTCTCAGGCACGGTGTCTGCAGGCGTGCTCTCATCCCTGAGCTGGACAGCACCCCTCAAAAGAACAGAACAGCAGAGCTGACTCACTCCCAGGCTGACTGGTTTGGTCTGAGTGCATGTCAAAGAGTTCAGAGGAGGCTGGATATGCACAGATGGGTGCTAGGAAGTGTTCACAGACACGCTCTGAGCCACCTCCAAAGCCCCGATCCGGGGGAGAAGATTGAGCGGTGCAGAGACCTGCTAAGGAAGAGCTAAAAGCAGACATCGTGTCTACCTCCTGTTGAAAAGGATTTGGAAAATTTGTTCCTTCTTGTTTCCTGCACACTGGGAATGGTTGCCCAGTGTTGTTCTCTCTAGGCCAGTTGCTCGCCTGTCTGAACAGACAATCCTAAGATCAAACCTTTTTTTATTTTTTTCTTTAATTCAGTTTGTGGGCTGATCTAGGAGAACTGGCTTACTGTCTTTTTTGGCAGAGGTTCCAAGTCAGGCTCTGACAACCTGGGTTTGGCTCACTGTTGGGTACTGTAAATTGCAGATAGAGCCTAAAACAAAGTGTTCCCTTGCCAGTGCCTTGAGCCACTTCTGTGGAGGAGCTGCAGGCCATGAGGTCTGTGGGGATGCTGTTCTTCAGGAGCTGCCTGCACATTATTGCCTGCATCATGGTCCAGTCTCCATCCTCCACCAGCCCAGTGCACTCTTGTGGGTTTCAAAAGCCTCATATGACTCCTCTGATACTTCTACAGCCTACAGCAGTTCAGGGAACTGGAAAAGGAGGAAAGTAAAGCTGGAGAAGTTACACGAGTGGGAAGGAAGATGAATTCTCATGAAAGAGGCATTGGGCATGCATCTTCAGAGAATTTGTCTCAACTACCAGCAGCTTTAGTATAAGTCCACGGTCCTCCAAACAGACTATTGTTGATCAAGAGGTCATGCATGACCACATTCCTGTTACCACATTTTTACACATACAAGGTTTGTAAAGAGCAGTGTCTGGTGGAGTCTGAGAAGAATAGAAATTTAGTACTGGTCTAAATAGTGGTCTGCAAGCATGGGGATACATTGTTCATCATCCCACTGGGAGTCCAGTAGCATCTTGTTTGATTTTTTGATAACACACTTTCACATTGGGCCTGTAGGCAGAGGAGATTCATCTTGTTGTAAAGGAAAGGTTTTTATTTTAAAAACAAAGCCAACACTGTTATCTCCAGCAGTTTCCACGTGCTCAGCAGTACACTCACCTTGTATTTTGTGAAATTAGCTGTTGTGCTGGCAACATGGGCAATGATCATCTGAAGAACCCTCTTATGTTTGCCTTTGGATCTCAGGTAGATTAAATGATGAAATGGTTTCTTTTGCTGTATTTCACTATGCTTTCTGTTGAAGAATTAACAACTTCTCTTTAACTTTTTCTTCTGAGGCTTGCACATCTCCCTCTGTTGCTGTCTCCTTCCACTTGTAAATGCACCAGGGTCTTACAAATCTCTGTGGTTTTGGGAAGGAAGAACATTCTGTGCGTGCTACCCTGATAAGCCTGGATGAGCTGCTTGCTCTCCTTATGCCACAGGGGAATCCCTGGTGGCAAGTGCAGGGCTGTGACATGGGCCAGAGCTTGACCTGTAAATAGGGAAGGAGCTGGAGCACTCAACAGCCAGCAAATTAACAGCCACAAGTTGTTTCCTCAGTCCCTGTCCCTTGCAAGGCAGCACAGCTGCCTGTGGTTTTGGGGGCCTGGGATGTAAGGGAAGAAGCTGGCATCTGCAGCAGGCTCCCTTTGGCTAAGTCCCCTCCTGGAAATTGTAAGTACCAGTGCATTCTCCCTTTCTTTCAAGACCCTCATTCCTTCGTGGGGTGCAGGTAAAAGTAGAGCAGTGTTGTTTTCCCAAGGCTATTGCTCTGGGTAGGAGCATCTTCCTGCTCCAGACCCTCTGTCCATGTATAGAGGATCTCATAATGGTCTATAATCTGTGGAATAAATATCAAATCCACATCCTCTCTGCAGGCACAGCAGGATCTTCCAGTCCACCTTATATTTTTCTGCAATAATATGGCTTCAGTCATTAAAAATGTGAGGTGTATGTGTTTTGAGGAGGCAATTCCAGGACAAATCACAGAAGAAAGGCTCTGACTGTTAGCAGTTCTCAGAGTTTACCACTTTTCACCTCTGCTCCGTTGTATAAACAGCAAAGCTTTAAATTTTCTTTCATATCAGAACATGAGTACTTTCATATTTTAAAAATAAATTATTTAAAATTTCTCTGCAGTCAGCATTTTCAATAACTTAATAAAATACAATTTTCTCTCTGCAAGTCTCAAATCAAAAGCTGTTCCTTCCCCCTGTATTCCTGAGCTCCCAGTTTAAAATAAAAATTAATGTATCAAATTTGAAGGATTGTGGAGCTGAATTTTACTACACAGCTTAGACCATCACATACATGATTTTAATATCTGGAAATGTGTGGGTTTATTCTGTCAGTTATATAATGGTAGGTTATTAACCATTCTATTTCAGTGCTGGACTGGGATACATTTATGAAATTCCTTAAGGTGAACTGAAAAAAAAAAAGAAAATACAATGGCCTAAAATGTAATGACTGTGTGCCATAAACAGCAAATTAGTACACAGAATCTGAGAGTTTTAAAAGCCCACACTATTTAGGGATACACTGAGTGAATATTGGCGTTGTGTTAAAAACGTGGGCTCCTTGCCCCAACTTTGCTGTCAGGGGCTCACAACATCCTCCAAATACGTGCTCTCAGATTGCAGCCATAACTACATTTTTCAGAAGACAGTCCTTCATGTGGGAAAAAAAAAAAAAAGAAGTCAAGAAGACAGATTTTGGTTTCTGCTTATTTTTTAAACGCTACAAAAACATGTTTCTATAGAAGCCATATGAATTTTATTCCTACACAGTCCCCTCCCGATCACTGCCTGGGCTATAGACAAAGGGCTGTGTTGCTTAGCAACCCCCCTAAAGCTCATCAACACAGCCTCGGTATTAATATTTATCCCCCCCTCCCCTCTTAAAAAAAAAAACACCCTTACTCTGAAATTTGAAATGGGATCTGTCCTTCCTCTCTTTTGTGCAATTAAAGCAATACTGCTCACTTTTTCCAATTAATGTTATTGGTTAACCAAACAATTTCTTCCAGGTGGGCCAAATCCAGCTCTTGTGTTCCTGACTGAAATCAAAGTTACATCAGGGATGAATTTCTGTAGCCCAGTGTGTCTTCTCCTGCTGTCTGTGTCTTGTAGTTTCTCTTTCCTTCAGATCACCTACATCCATAATTTCCATCTTCCCAGCCTTTTTTTCTGAGTCCTCTCCTTCCATGCCTGTATTGAGGGGCTCCCTCCTGGCTTCATGCTCCTCGCTGCCTCCAGCAGTTCTTTCTCAGTGGGGCACTGGGGGGTAGGAGGGGTTTTCCTGCAGCCTCTGAGGGTCTCTGCATCCACTGAACAAGACTAAAAGCTCAACTACCTACACTAGGACTAACCAAGACCTGGCTGTTCCTTGACAAAATGCTTTTCTGATCAGCAAGAGCCCTTTACAGCCTATTTTTGAGAATTTCAGTGGAATGCAATTAGCACATAGGCTGAAAACAGGGATGAATGAAAATGTCTCTGGAGGGAGCAGAGCAAATTGTTCAATGCCATGAAAATATTCTGGATAGGCTCCAGCTTTCTGTTTGTGTTAAATGGCCATGAGATCCAGGGATATTCACCTTTCTGCCCTCCAGCCTTTCCAGAGAAGTACCATCACAGGATGCAGAAATACAGATCTGAGTCTGCCAGGCAGTGTGTACTCCTGTCATCGGATCAGAGCACCGTGGATACACTGGGACTTGTGTGAAAAAGAGAAGCAGAATGGAAAGAAGTCAGCTGGAGCTGTGACACAACTATGCACTGCTGAAAAAAGGGCACTTACAGAAATGCCTAAATATGGGCTGGAAGCTTTGGTCACATTTGCTTTCCTCAAAATCTTGGCCGCAAAATGCGATGCTCTGCAAGGCACAGGTTCTTTCTAGAGTAAGCTGGAATGTGTGAGACTGCTGCCAAAGATACTGAAGGACGAGAAAAGAACTGTGATTCTGGAAGCAATTTCTTTACAAAATCATTTTCCTTTAGGGGTGGGAGAAGAAATTATTTGCCGGTCAGGAGCAGGTGTGTATGGAAACCTGATTGCAAAGGTGATAAAGGAAGAGAGATGCAGGGTCCTTCAAACAGAAGCAGCAACCCTGTAAACATCAGGTAATATTGACTTCAGGCTCCAGCAGGGTCTTAATACTATGTCTAATTCTTTTTTTTCCCCCCATAACTTCTCCCCCTTCTCTCAGGTACAGCAATAGTAAGGACTGCTTGCTGATACCACCGAGACAGAAGACCACAAATCCTCGTGTTTGTTAGGCTAGTCTGGAATGGGGAGAACATCATGCAGATGCCTCACAGCCAGTTCCAGTCTACCCTTCCCAGCTGTGAATATGGAGCATATCTTGGGCCTTCCTTTCCCTGGAAGGTTACACCAAGACCTGTCGTGTGGACTTTTCTCTGCCTGTAAACTCATGCAGAGTTCTTTAGAACAATGTTAATTCCACTTGGCCAGATCCTCAGCTGGAGTCAGCCAATACATCCATTGCTTTCATCATCTACACTAGCTGTGACAGCCAGGAATGATCAGCTCCTTATATCGAAAAAATTTCTTTCTTAGAAGTCCTGAAATCTGAAAGCTTCTTACTTCTGACTGGATTAGCCTCCATTCAAAAGAAAATAAGCTTTCAGCCTCTATAAACTGGACCTCCTTTTGATTCCTTTCATTTTTCACTGGGTTTGCCCTTGTGAATCTCCTTTAGGATTGCTCCTGACTTACCCTGATATAAGAACAAGAAGATACAGGACCACTAAGTGGGCTGGGCATTTATAGCCAAAATGTGTGCATCAGTCTAGGTGCAGGTACCCCTCAGCACAGTGGGTACAAATACAGGCAAGGAGAGAAGGGGAACGGGGCAGATGTGAGCAAGCTGAGTGACAGCTATGCATGGGGCTGTGCCTCTATAAAACAGTAGAGCACTGTGGCACCAGCATCTCCTCTTTCACCAGCTGTTGATGATACGACCTCACCCTTGGCAGGTCTCACGTCACTCAGGCTACAAGCAGACACCATCTTCTGGATCCAGCTGTGTCAGTGAGCAAGTACTCTTTAGCACCTTGCTGATAGACTTTAAATCCCTTCTTTGCAGGTTTGGCAGGAAAACAGGTTGCATAAACTTCTCCCATTTTACTTTGGGTGAAATAAGTAGGCAGCTCAGCCTAGTTATGCCTGACCCTTCCTGCTGGGGGTTAGAAAGCGTACACAAGGGCTACTCCTTCTGCACAGCTGGAAAAGCCACACTGCAATGGGAAGGAAGTCCTGAGGGTAATGATGCCTCCCAGGGACTTTGCTACAGCAGAAGACACTGGCTGGTTGTTGCTGTAGACACCCTGTTAATGCTGTCTTTATGCCCAATCAGCTACAGCATCTGGAGAAGCTGCAGAACAGCATTTCCAAGGGTAACTAGTGTAATTGGCTTTGTCCTGCTAAGTTCACCTCCTTAAATGGCACCTTAGGAGACCTGTTGCCTTTCATTTACTTCCTCCCCCACATTTTTTTTGGTTTTTTTCTTTTTTTTTCTTTTTTTTACAGGAGCTAGTGCTGCTGCTCATGCTGATCTCCTGAGCAGATTCTCATCTTCACAGTGACAGGAGCTCCTTTTGTGCCATAGGCATTTACTTTTGAATGATTTTAATTTAAAACAATGGTGGTGAGAAACAGGAGGAATAGCCGTATGATCCTACCTTTAATACCAAAGCCTGGATCTAGCCTAAGCAGGGCAAGTGCAAATTTCCTTACCTTTCTTTGGTCTCTTTAAAAAGCACACCTGAGGCAGCATGGAATTTATTTGTTCTTCTGGAATTCCAGCTGGGATAATGTGTATTTTCCACTGGGACCACTAAGGTCCATGTTATGCCTGTTGGCAGATTGACTGGATTCAGAGGCCACCAGACAGTCAGGATAACTGGCTGCTGACTCCATTGGGCTTGAGCCAAGAGAGAAGGAAGAGAGCCCATTTGCCCACTATGTGCTGCTCATTTCCCCCTCATCTGGCTTTCAAAGGGCTGAAATGTTTTGTGTTTGCAAACTTTTCCGTTTTAAGGTGATCCCCCTTCATCATACATCCAAAACCAGCATTCATACATCCTGCTGGTTTTGAGGGAGCCAGTATCCTCAGCTTTTATTGTCTTTCGGTTTGAGCTTTTAAAATCGCTAGTGTAAAGCAGAGAGAGGGTTTCTTTTTTTGTCCCAAAGAAACAATACTTAACATGTGTAAAATGCTTTTCACCTTTCTGAAAAACTCAGTTAACTAATTAATCCTTGCAACATCCCTGGAAGGAAAATAAACGTTATCTCACTTTTACACGCGGGGAAACTAAGGCAGAAAGGTGAAGGGAATTGCTCAAGGCTAGTGAAAGATTTAGTGCTGCAGTCAGTTTTATAAACACGGGGGTTTTCTGGCTCCTGGTTCTGCATGCAGGCAATTAGAGAAAGACTCCAGTGGATTAAACAGGCTACAAGGCATGACCTTCCCCTTGAAGCAGTAGCATTGCTCTGGAATCTGCAGAGCGGTCGAGACTCAGAGCTAGGGAGAGGTGAGGTAGGTCCTGGTTTGAGCCTCATCCCTTTCTAACTGTGCCCCATCACTGTCCCAAAGACAAAACAAGCTGCACAACATGTACAGCAAATGGAGCTGCAGAATGCTGCAAGAGTTCAAAGGAGTTTGGGGTCATCTCTGGTAAATCAGTGCAATTTGGATGCAGCGTGGAAGACGTGAGTGCTGCATCTCCTGCAGATGAGCTTCCCTATGATGGACATACAATGTGCTATGCCTGCCATCAGGAGCAACAAGAAGGAATATTTATCTGCCTATCTTACAGGTTTTCCATCTCAGGAAAGAAAGTGCTCTGCTCGTTCTGCTTGAAACAGTTCCACTTGTTCCAGAATTACACTGAGCGGGCGAGCAGCCTTATCACAGTACAAGGAGCCAGATTCTGGTATCAGTGACAACAGTGTGAACAGAGAAGTTGATTCAACTTCAGAGGAACTGCTCAAGCTTTCTGCTGCATCTGAGCACTGGACTGGCCAAAAATATCTGGACCAACTGAGAGAGGAAAATCAGAGCATCCATGCAGCAAGGAAACTTTGCTATGTCATCAGCCAGCACTATCAAAGGCACTGCTCCAGGGAAGCTTGCACCAGTGCTTCAATCTCATTATTAATAATGAGCATTCCTGCTTTTTCTGAGACTGAGAATTGGTAACTGAGGAATTAACACTGCCCCTCCAAACTTGCCAAACTGTTCTCCTAGTTAGTGGATCCACGCTTTAAAACAAAAGAAAAAGAGCTCCAAAAATATGGCAAGTGAGTGCCTATAATTTTTATTTCTGCACTGAAGCAAATTGTTCCAAGCATTTTGTGAGAGAAGGACAAGAGAGGACAATCCATCAGTGCAGAGTACATCAACATATTAAAAAAATGCAAGTAGTGGGGAAAGCTTTTAATTTGAATGATATCAGTGCCCACAAGCATGACAATAATTAAAGGTCTGCCAGCATGGCTATTATACATTCTGGTTTAGTGCATTTAATATCTCAGCTGCTTCAAATCACATCAGCCTGATGGCTGGCAAGCATGTTTCCACTCTGGATGCAAATCAAACTCTCACACACCGTTCTGAAGCCTCACTTTAAAGGTAGGACTTTTTTGCATCAGGACAGGACAGGCTGTCCTTCGTCCTTGTGGTTCTGTAATGCTGATACACTTCCACTGCCCAAGAAAAGGGAGAATAAATTATTCTCTTTATGGTTAGACTGAAGTGATATTGTACTCCACTCCAGGGCAATTTCCCCAGTTCTCAAAACTTTCTTTCTCCCCTGGCAGGTGTATATTCTGTGAACTGCCAGGGATGAGCCCTCCCTTTTGGGTTGTAATGAGGGTAAGAGAAGGGATGTAGTCCCTCCCTCCTCTGCAGCCCCGGGCTGGGGGCCGACAGGACACATTGTGCTACATCGGATTCAGCCTGTGGTGGGTGGGCTGACTGATAGGCTGCAGCCAGGTCTGATGGGGCAAGTGGGCAACCAAGGGGTTTCACTTCATCTTCTGGTGCTTCCATGCTGCGTTATTCCTGCAGAGCCACAGGAACCCCTCAGGAAGTGCAGCCCGGAGCAGCGCTGGCACAGGACCAAGGTGGATGGGAGCAGATGATCGCTTTTGCAAACAGTAATTTCCAACACTCCCAAAACCAAGCCAACAACTTATTTTATTTTCGGGGGGGAATGGGGGGGAGGAATAAAAACCCCCAAACAACAAAACTGACAGGCGATGTGACCGGCATTACCATGAATACTCCACTTACATGTCTCCCACTCACTTTCCCTCTGCCTGCTTCCCCTTTCAGCCCATAACCTCAGCAGGGCAGGAGCTGTCTCTCACTGGGTGTTTATGCAGATCTGAGCACAATGGGGCCTTGATCCTCCCTGGATCCTTCTGATCCCACTGCAGCACAGCTGATGGGGCTGAGATAGCTGCTAGCTTCAGCTCCTAAGAGACTGAAAGTGCCCTGGAGGTCAGGGGGGAGGCGACACATCCCAAGACCTTGGGAACGTTAAGGAGTCGAACAATTAACTGGCTGGATGTTGGCAGGGAGAGAGCTGGATCTGAAGCCACCAAGCAAAAGTGTGACCTTGTTAGGATTAGAAAGTGGAGGACTCAAGGGGGTACAGAAGGGAGAGTGGGAGGCCAAATAAAGGATATAGACAGACAGATACAAAAGTTAAAAAAATCTGACTGCAGTTTTCTTTGCCAGTTTAACGTCTGCTGTTGTACTGACTCAGTCCCTTGGAAATCACATTGGAACAATTTTTTCCCCTTTAAGAGATATGGCAAATGATGGCACGTACTTCTAGACCATTGCAAATGCAAGGTAAAGCATAAAAGCATTTCAAGCAAATGTTTCACTGTGATTTGCAGTGGACCAGAAGTGGAGGTATCACAGGTTTGTATCACATCAGCTGATGGGACAGGAAACTCTCTCCTTTAGGAGTAAAATATTTCTTATGCTGTGCTGATTTGACCACTCAGAGCAGCTTTTTCTTGAGGGCACTGTCATGTGTGGATTCACTCCACCCAGAGGAGGAGTGAATTCATATTGCAGCCTTTCCTTAGTATAGCTCTGTCTGTCTGCCCCTTTGCATACACATCTTGGAGGCTGATAAGCTTTAAAGCCTCTCATACCCTATCACAGCGTTCAAAAGTCATTAGGAACAGGTGTCTACTCAGCAGTTTAGTGTGCTGGAAGGGTTCTTGCTATAAATTCTGCTTGTGTCCTTACTTTGAATCTTGCAGTTGCACTCAGGCGTCCACCTGATCATAGCACTGACCAGTCCCAGGGCTATTTCCCACCTGCTGCACCCAAGGCTGGAGTCATGAGGTGCCACCCATCGTGCTGCACTTGCAGAGCAAGCAGGCCAGCTCTTAGTGCTCTGAATTTTGTGTGAGGGATTGCACCACAGGCTGCACAGCCACAGGCTTCGTGGCTGGTAAAGACGTGATGGGAACGTGCGGTTTTGGAACTGTAGTGGGAGGCAGCAAAACAAACCAGAGTCTTTCCTGCTCAGCATAACTCCGGTTGGTTATGTCAGTGTGTTCACAGAGCATCTGAGATCAGGTGAACCGCCTCTCCAGGAGACACAAAACCACACCAGCCCTGATCTGTTGGCCAGCTTTGGCTGTTAGCTGTAATGAGCAGCTTGAAACAGCATCAGCTTTAGTGACTGCGTTGTTAATTTTAACAAGAGTTTTGTTTTATGCCGATCCACCTAATGATCACTTTAAATATTGCTGTCTGCTGTAAACTGGCGGCCGTGCCGAGCGTGCGACGCGGCGCTGGCTCCCCGCAGGACACCCTGCCAAACATCCCCAGAGCAGGCAGGCCCTTACAAAGAGCTGCAGCCTGAAAGGAAATCAGATCAAACACGCTTTCATTTGCATTGTGCCCCTCACCCACGGGATCCTGCTGCCCAAACCTGGGCAGTGTTTGCAGTTACTGCTGTTCTCTGGCACCGTATCAAACTGGCCCAGACTCACAATTTCTGCTCCTTTCCGTTCCTTACTTGCATCCGTTGTGCTGGGAGCACAGTTTTGGGTTTTTTTGGAGATGCCCTAAGCCTGATTTCCACGAGACCCACTTCTTTTCCACATCATCCAGCTCCCATCACACCGATGCTCCTACACAAGCTCCTTTCCCACTGCACTGTCACTTGGCTGTGGGAATGTGCCAGATTGCCAGTTAATATCTGGGAAGAGATGAGTGTGGAACTTCATTTTGGAAAATGCATCCAAACCCAGTGTTTGGCACCTGGAATAAGCTGTCTAGTAAAAAACCTCAGCCACAGAGAACAAGCTGGACACAGAGTTGGCCTACCACCGCAAGATGATGCTGATTGGAAATACGGTGAATCCTACCCTATCTGCCCTTCTGTAAGGCTTTGATGAGATGCTACCCCATAACCCTGGTTTCTTCAGCTGTGCAAGCATCCACATGATTTTGGAGACAGTATCCTGTTCCTTTATCCTGCCAAATGTGCCACTGTCTGCAGTCCTCTGTGTAATGAAACATTTTTCTGCCAGAAGGGTCTCGTATGCTCACCTGTGGGCAGCAGCCTTCGAACCAGCGGAGGGTAAACACCCTCTGAGTATTGTGTGAAGTGAACACCATCTCCTGTCACTGCCTGCCATCCTCCTGGCACATCCCACGCCAGGGTTCATGAGCTCACCGTCCTGGCCAGACAAGGTCTGCTTGAGGAGAAGGAAACACAAAGCGTGGTCTTACTTTTTGCAAAGCCTAAGTCCACAGGGATGAGGCAGACGTGCTCTATCAGTGTCCCTCACAACCTCAGCCACATCACTTAGGTCCTCTGAGCTACCAGAAGTGTCAGTGACCTCCAAAACCTCACTCAGCACAGGGTTTATCACAGCAGGCTCCAGAAGGGTGCTAAGGAGCCTGTGGTTCAGGCTGTGTGGGAAGCAGCAGGGAAGGGAGGGGCTGGGGAGGAGTTGGAGTGTAAAAACAGATGGCATGGGAAGAGATTTATCCCAAAAGGAGGGACATATCAGAGCAGCCTGAGAGGGGATCACAGCAGCAAGAGCAAAAATGCAGCATTTTTGCTACAGAATCAAAAGATAGAGTTAGATTGACATGCAGATATCACTGCTGGCAGATACAGTTCCCAGGGAGTTTCCAGCAGCACTATTAATAAATAACAATTTTTATTATATGCTTTGGGCTTCAGAACTCTCAGTCATTGCTCTCACTGCTTGCTTGATGGATTTTTGAAGAAACACCACCGCTAGAGTGGCACTTGATACTTGGGCACCCATCTTTCTAATGCACAAGTTTACCCTTGTCTTCTTGTATCTGCAGGTTACCAGCTGGGGGTAGACATTTCATTTTGGGGTTAACTTCCATATCTTTCAGTATTTGGACGCTGGGTTTGCTTACACCCAGCATCACAGACTGGCCTTTAGAAGATATACCAGGGGTTGGGGTAGCTGAAATGTGCACATTCTGCTGGTTCCTGGGCAGTATGGGGACTTTTATACTCTCTTTAGGCGTAAAATAGAAAAAAAACAGGCCAGGCTAGACCACTCTTACCCCTGTCTGGTCTATGCCTCCCATGGAACATCAAAGCTTCCCAATAGCTCCTCATTCTTTGGGGTAAAAAAGGTGACAGATGAACATGGACACCTTTGAAACAGCACACCTTTGTTGTCCCAGTTAGTTTTTGATTGTAGGAGCGGCAGGAAATGTAGCCAGAGTTTCTACTCTTGGGAAGTGTCTGGGGATCTGAAAAAAAAGAAAGCAAATCTAAACCCCAGTAAGATTCACCTGAATGCTGGCATTAAATTCACATTAGGACAGCAAATTTGTGAATTACAGGCTTGTGATCGTAGAGTAACTTCCCTTGTTTTAGATGTAACGGTGAAGCCAAAGGGCAGCACAGCAGATCAATGGGAAATTGATCATCTCCTCTGGACATATCCCACTGTATCCCAAAATCTATGTGCATGGCCTAGATACTTCAGTGATAAATGCTTTGGAGATGAAGTTAGATGAGACTTATGTTGTTTAGGGCACAGTGAAGGAATTCTGGAGCTCTGTGCCTTTGGAGTTTATGATTTGCACTGAGTTTTCTGACCAGCATAGTTTAGCCTTTTCTTTTTCCTTTCCTTTTCTTTTCTTTTCTTTTCTCTTTTCTTTTCTTTTCTTTTCTTTTCTTTCTTTTCTTTTCTTTTCTTTTCTTTTCTTTCTTTTCTTTTCTTTTCTTTTCTTTTCTTTTCTTTTCTTTTCTTTTCTTTTCTTTTCTTTTTCTTTCCTTCTTTCTTTCTTTTCTTTTCTTTTCTCTTTTTCTTTCTTTTTTTCTTTTTCTTTCTTTTCTTTCTTTTCTTTTCTTTTTCTTTCTTTCTTTTTTTTCTTTTCTTTTTCTTTTTCTTTTCTTTTTCTTTTCTTTTCTTTTCTTTCTTTTCTTTTCTTTCTTTCTTTTCTTTCTTTTCTTTTCTTCTTTTCTTTCTTTTCTTTTCTTTCTTTTCTTTTTCTTTTCTTTCTTCTTTCTTTTTCTTTTCTTTTCTTTCTTTCTTTTCTTTTCTTTTCTTTTCTTTTCTTTTCTTTTTCTTTTTCTTTTCTTTTTTTTCTTTTTCTTTTCTTTTCTTTTCTTTTCTTTTCTTTTCTTTTCTTTTCTTTTCTTTTCTTTTCTTTTCTTTTCTTTTCTTTTCTTTTCTTTTCTTTTCTTTTCTTTCTTTTTCTTTCTTTCTTTCTTTCTTTTGTTCCTTCTTTCATTCTTTCTGTCTTTCACTTCCTTCCTTCCTTCCTTCCTTCCTTTCCTTTCCTTCTTTTCTCCCTATGATTTTGCTCCAATTGAGTAGTCTCAAGAATCCACAGACTAAATTTTTGTTGCACAAATTGGTTTAATTTCTTAAATCCTCTTACTTATTTCTGCAGGTCACTAAATAAAAATTCAGATCATCTAGGGTCACTTCCATATCAGACAGACATATTCAAACATTTCATGCACAATTTAAAGTACTCAAGCACTGCCTTCATGCCTAGACCTATACAATCTACATCTCCCTTTCACAGCAATGCTTGACAAAAACACTCCAGATACGCTTTTTTCATAGATTAGCAACGAGTTTATACTAAAGTCCAGCCCTCTGAAACATGCTGCCCAGACCAGCTTTCATCCAACTGTACCCAAGATTAAAATGGTGTTTGCTACCTCCCCGAGAACTTGTGCTAAAGCAAAATAAAAACCCAGTCCTCAAATTCCTGACATTTTGCTGGATTACAGCACAATTACAGTGTAGTTTAAAAGCATTTGTTACCTTTATTGTTTATCTTACTAGATTAATGTCACTGGGTCAGTCATTTTGCCAAATTGAATCATCTGTTCAAAACTCCAAAACAAGTGTGTGAAAAATGCCCCGCAGAGTATTTTCTCTCTGAGATTAAGTTCTATACTATCATCCAGGGTTAATTTAAGATCATTAATTATGTGTGGGTTGGACGTAAGTTTTCAGGCATGTATTATTTTATTACCTGATCACATAATTAAAATGTCACTTATCAAAGAACAAATTTTAATGAAGTTAAAAGCACCTTGATGACATATTATTATTTGACCTATTATATAAGAGGATTACTTTTTGTCTGTTACTGATTGAGTTTCTTTGACAGCATGAAAATTAC
Source organism: Myiozetetes cayanensis (assembly GCF_022539395.1). Classification (NCBI taxonomy): domain Eukaryota; kingdom Metazoa; phylum Chordata; class Aves; order Passeriformes; family Tyrannidae; genus Myiozetetes; species Myiozetetes cayanensis. The sequence goes on along the minus strand of NW_026087742.1, from coordinate 109,515,042 downwards.
TGGTTTTCAATTAGCTTTTTCTTCAGAGAGGGGCCAAAGCCATACACTGCATCCTTTTTATTGCTTCCAAGACCCCCTCTCACTGAGGTACACTGAGAAGTGAATACCTCTGTGTTTACGCTTTGAGCTCATCAGCTGCTAAAGAAAGGGTAAATGTTGTTAGACTGTGATAAAATGTGTGCAAAGAGGGTCAGGAGGAGGAGGCTATAATGACAGTGATATCTGCTGAAGATCACTCAAATAGAGCTTGGTTCAGCTGGGATTGGATGCACTGACTTGGAATACAAGAGAAAAATGTAAATTTCTTCAAAGTGACAGCTGGGAGAGTGACAAAATAACCTACAACACACTTATGAAGTATGTAAATATCCCTGGAAAGAGGTGAATCTTGTGTGGGGCAAGATGTTCTAGTGAAGGGTAATGAAAAAGAACTAGGAAAGCACTGGTTTATTAGCAGGTGCTTCCTGCTGGTGCCACTCAGGGGATGGATGAGCGGGACTAGGTGTGGAAGGGGTTTGCTGCTCCTCAGATGGTCACAAACTGGATGGATCATTGTCATTCCAGGTTCTGAAGCCAGGCAAACAGTTTTATTCAGTTAGCTGCTTGAAAGCATTCATTGTGAGTTTGCTTAAATGAGAACCTGACATAATATACCAGGGTTTCCCCAGTATTGCTTACACCTGACAGCTTGCCTGCTGGTAGCAGTAACACACTTGTTTTCTAGGATATAGAAGCTATATGGGAAAAGAAGGAATGGGGCAGCTCCTTGCAGCAGCACACATTCCTATGTTCCCTCATCCTGGCAGAGATCACTCACTTGTGAAGATACAAATACGAAGTCTCTGGTTGTTGTGGAAGGAACCAGAGTCAAAATAAAGCATTTTTGAAGGTGAAACGGGAACCATGGAGTTAATTCTAAGGAGACAAAATGTAAGACTAACTAACCAGCAACAAAACCAAAAACATGCTCTGGAGAGTCCTGCTAAGATTCCAGATGGTCTCTGAGAGTAGAAGCCCTGTCATTTCAGACACTTAAAACATAGAAAACAAAGCACTAGTGGGACTTGCTAAGCCACTCCCCATCATGTTTGAGAAGGTATGGCAGTCCAAAGAAGATCACACTGACTGGGGAAAAAATAACCTCCATTTTTAAAAAGGGAAGACTGGGGAAATACAGGCTGGTCAGTCTCACCTGTGTGCCCAGCAAGATAACGGAGCAGATCCTCCTGGAAACTATGCTAAGGCACATGGAAAGTGAGGAGGAGATCGGTGTCAGCCAACACAGCTTCACTAAAATGCAGATCATACCTGACAAACCTGGTGGCCTCCTGTGATGGGGTAACAGTGTCAGTGAATGAGGGAAGAGAAACTGACATCATCTGCCTGGACTTGTGGGAAAGCATTTGGAATGTGCCACATGACATCCTTGTCTCTAAGCTGGAGAGACATGGGTTTGATGGGTGGACAACTCAGTGGATAAGGAATTGGCCAGTTGGTTGCACTCAAAGGGTTGCACTCACTGGCTTGATGTCCAAGTGGAGAGCAGTGACGAGTGACATTCCTCAGGGCTGGGTATCGGGACCAGCTGTGACACCAACCTGTGTGATCTGATCAGCTCACCAGAGGGAAGGGATGGCATCCAGAGGGACCTGGACAGGCTGGAGAGGTGGACCTGTGCAAACAAGACCAACTTCAAGGGGTGGGGCAATCCCGGGCATAAGTACAGGCTGGGTGGAGAACGGATTGAGAGCAGCTCTGAGGGGAGGAACGTGGGGGTGCTGTGGAATGAGAAGCTCGACTTGACTCTGTCAGTGTGCACTCACAGCCCAAAAAGTCAAATGTGTCCTGGGCTGCATCCAAAGCAACATGACCAGCAAGTCCAGGGAGGTGGTTCTGCCTCTCTGCTCTGCTTTCATGAGATCCCACCTGGAGAACTGCATCCAGTTCTGGGCTCCTCAGCACAGAGAGAACATGGACCTGCTGGAGTGAGTCCAGAGGAGGCCATGAAGATGATCTGAGGGCTGGAGCACCTTTCTTACGAAGACAGGCTGAGAGAGCTGAGGTTCTTCAGCCTGGAGAAGAGAAGGCTCTGGGGAGAGCTTATGGCACCTTGCAGTGCCTAAAGAGGGCCTACAGAAAAGCTGGAGAGGGACTTTTTGCAAGGGCTTGTACTGATAGCACAAGGGAGAATACCTGAAGCTGAAGGAGGGTAGGTTTAAATTAGACATTAGAAGAAACTCTTGACTGTGAGAGTGGTGAGGCACTGGAACAGATTGCCCAGACTTGTGGCTGCCCCATCCCTGGAAGTGTTCAGAGCCAGACTGGATGGGGCTCCAAGCAACCTGACCTAGTGGGAGGTGTCCCTGGCCATGGCAAGAGGGTTGGAAGAAGATGATCTTTAAGCTCCCTTCCAATCCAAATTGCTCTGTGATTCTGAGACTTAAGAAGGAAAGAAGCTGCAACAAACAGAAGTTGGAGTAGATTAGCTAATTCTCTCTTTATTCCAGTTTATGATCTTGAGACTAGGCAGATTGTATTAGCCTCCAAATTACAAAACTGTGCATTATACCAGTCAGGTCCACTTTAGAAAGGAAGGAACATAGCAATTTTAACCTACAGCTGTGACTGCTTCCTTCGATCTCACAGAAGTGGTGGGGTTTTTTTGAGGCCACCACCCTACTGGATGTATAACCTTTCTGAGAGGTGCAGGGATATAACCCTGGCATTTGCCCCAAGACAAAGGAATAGTTCCAGAGTTTTGTTTCTTTAGTAGATGGAGCATGGCAGTGGGGGATCATGTAACAGAAGTCGTTTGCAGTGCAGCAAGTACTTCTATGTCTATCTGGCTCAGTGACAACAACATAAAGTCAGAAATTTTCTCTGTTTATTCTGGATCAGAGTTCAGCCTGGGGGTGAGCACTACCTTGGTCTGACACATACTGCATCCTGAAGGAAAAGCTCTGACCACCAGCCCCCCAGTTCCCTGAGAAGGGAGCATCAGGCTGTTCATCTCCCATTCTTCCCATCCCCCATGAAGGCTCTGAGTCCACTAAGCCTAAGTGGAGTGGCTTTGATGGGACAAGGCCTGCAATGTTTTCCCATTGCCAGGTAAAATATACCCAGGATGATGGATGAGCAGTGAGGAGCAGGAACACACTGCTGCAGGATGCTCTGAGCTCTGGTAACTCCAGGGGTCCAGGCTGCATTCAGCTCCAACTCTGGAGTGCCAGGACACTTATCCCAGGGCAGCCCCTTGTGTGCTGCTGCCAGGAAGAATCTCTGCAGCCTCCAAGATCCACTGGCTCTCGGCCATAGATGTGAAATCCCTCTGTCTGTCTGCATGCAAAAGTTTGGTGGGCTGAGGCTGTCCGCAGGCCAGGCTTCCCCTCAGCTTACCAGCCCCACTTTGACCTCAGCTAGACTAAGCTCAAGCTATTTTGCTTCTGCATGTCTCCTCTGCTCACATAATATGGCAAAATTTGGATGCTCTGTTATCCACAGTAATACAAAGTTTGATAAAAGACCTCACCCTGTGTTCCAGTTCCTTTCAGAGCCCTGAGACCTATATTACACAAAAAGGAGCAAGGGCAGGGAACCACCCACAGCCACTTATTACACATTATCGATTTCTTTCCATTGTGAAAAACACTCCCTTTTTCAAAAAGCCACCTTCCACCCCCTCCCTCGTAGCTATTGATTCCACAGACCAAAACAATAATGTGCACCTTGCTGCAGTGAACTTATGAATGTCTAATTTTGAACAGGAAAAATGTCACAGACCTCCACTCGCAGGCAGGGCTTTGAACTGAGATGTATATCCTGTCCCTTCATCCGTGGTTTCCTGCAGGGGTACATTTACTCCCTCCAAAATTCGCTATTAATTTAAGCATTGTTAATGATACCCAGCCTCTTGCTGGCAGAGAGAGGAGGATGCAATTGTCCATTTTGGTTCCCAGGAGGTCCTTGAATGGCTGTGACAAGCACCAATAATAGGACTTAGATAAAAAGAGAAGTTGCTAACTTTGTCCTGATGTATCATAGTTATAATTTCCTTGAAAGATGAAAGGATTGTTAAACTGACTGGGAATACAAAGTAACTCTCCTCGGATTGAACTGAATCATCATTGCCCATTTCAGCTGTATTGTTCCTTTTCTTATCTGTGTATTGTGGAGTCCTAACGTTTCTTGTAAGTAACTTACTCTTCAAATCCACCCATTGGATAAGTCTGGATTTTGATTGATTTAAAATCCTAAGATACCTACCAGAAAATAAACTCATTCAAATTCCAGGCTTTACAATATGATCACTATTGTTTCTTTTAGAAGATTCCCATAAAGATTGATTATGCTGAAGAACCTGTGTGGACAGGGAGAAATTTCCCCCCTAACCCATTCAACAATTCTTATTTTGTAGTGATTAGGAGCTTTTAAGAGAGGGCATTAAATAAATAAGAGACATTTTGGATTCACTGCTAGTTTCTATTTTCAGCTTTAGACAAAGGCATTCTTGGCATGGCAGCTTTCAGCCACGCAGGATGTAGCACCAGAGGATGATGACAAGGGAAATTGCCAGTGTAGGAAATTATCTTTTCCCAGGGAAGGGAAACCAAGGGAAAAGAAGTTTACATATTGGGTCTTTGCAACAGTAGATCAACAGAACACTTATACTAGGGTAGAGAAATCGAGTCTTTAAAAGAAACGGGCTATGGGCTCTTCTTCTTTGGGTGCTGAGAAAATTTGTAGCCTCTGCATATCAGAATTAAGGACCCCAGAAATTGTTAGGCAAGATCTTGGAAAAAGTAGGAGAAAATGGAGTAAGAAAGTGGGGTAAGAAAATGACAGTGCAGGAGAATGGTTTGGTTTCATTGTTGGGGAAGTAAAATGTGGGAGGTATTACTGGGATAAGAAGCAACTGAAGTCAGAGAAATTCACTGTGATGTGAGTTTGGAGCCCGTACTAGTTTTTGTGTCTCCATGAAAGACACACGATGAGACCAAACTGCTGTAGCTTGTCTTACTTCATGGATAATTTCTTTGTATTTAATTGCTTATTTCACTGCTTGAAGACACATTTTCTTTCCCTGGTATTTGTATGGGATTGTCACCGTGTTAAAAAGTTGAATGGATTTCCAAAAGAAGGCTGTGCATGCAGGTGCACGCTGTGTTTGTTTATGGGTAGGTACGCTTATCTGGATTAATTTTGTTATCATGCAGGCTTAATTCAAAATACATTGGAGGAAGACATTATTCAACAACTAATAGATGTTATACCATCAACATATTCTAATGGGCTGATTAGCAATTTTATTGTATTCAATTTGCAGTGTGGTAATTCCGTGTCAGGTGGAAGAGCTATCAAAATGAAAAACTGCATTAAAATTAAAAACCAATAGCCCAAGTTTCAGTCTGAATGAGCTTCGTGGTGGAATGATGAAGTGTGGTTATCCATGAGTCTGCCTTGGATACCTGGTAAAAAAAAGGTTGTGGAAATCCTTGGATAAAGGTGGAGAAATTAGTTGTTCCCACTATTTCACACACAAAATTAGTAAATATGTCACTGGGGTTTTAGAGTTTCTTCTTTTAATCCTCTCTGTTCCCTCATGAGAATAACACTGGAAACTTATGACCCTGCACCTTTCTTTTTGGAGAACCTTTTGTCCTGCACTCAAAAACTGTTTGGCTTGTCTCCTTCTTTCTGAAATATGAGGATGGAAGCAATAGTTTGCTGTCCTTTGCCTCTCATTTTCACCCCTATAAAGCAGACACCACAACTCACTGGCAAAAAAAAAAAAACATATGCTGGGGAAAGCATGAGAATTTTTCATGTATCCTGCTCAGTCCTTCGCAGAGCCCAAGAAAAGGAAAAGCTCCTGCCTAACAGCCAGCTGGAATCTTGAAGGGAATAGGTAACACCACCTTTCCACACACAAATGTGAGAGGCAACCCTCTTCCCTCCCGAATCACTCCAGAGCCCCCATGTTGTTGCTGGTTGGCCCTCATGGTGCCAGGGCTCCTGTGTCCCACATCCTCACATCTTGCTTCCACCCTGTCTGCCCTTTTGCAACTGTTTGTGAAGCTGCACTTCGACATCTTGAGTCACTGAGATGATCCTGTTAAAAACATACCCCCCACCCAAAGAAAGAAGCAAGAAGATGGACTTGCAGCAGGTGCAGGTATTTGCTGCCATCCTCTGCCCTTCTCTCTGTCTCTGGTGGAGCATCTTGTTCCCTTAGCAGAGGCTCTGGCAATTTGCTTCAGCACTGCCAGCCCCAGGGCACTAAGGCAAACCAAAAATTAACAGCAGCTTAAATTAACACTCAAGCTGTCAAATAAGACTTTGCTGTCAGCTGAGCTGAACTAATGACTAATGAAAGGGAGAGTGCCCACTTCTCCCAGCCATCCACAGAGCTCCTGCCGTCCACAGGGTGGGAACAAGGTGCCTTGCTGACCTGGTGGAAAAAAAAAAATCTTTTTTCTCCTTTTGTCAGGTGAGCTTTCAGCTCCATCAGCACCTGGATCCCATTCCATGTGGGCTGCAGGGTCAGCAGCACCAGTGGGGGCAGGCACTGGGAAATTACAGCCAATCTGGAGGAAGACAGGGCCATCTCTTTGTAAGAGAATGTGGCTTTAGGTCAGTTTAACCCCATCGCAGGGCTGTGTTTTGAGAAAGTTTTGGAGAGGACAGTCAGCCTACTCATGGAGTTCTCTGGCGTGATGGTGACTGCTGGCTGAAGGCCTTGGCAGACAGATAGGACAAGAGCTGCCTCAGTCCTGGCCATTAGACCCACTGGGAGTGATAAGACAGGTCCCCAGGCATGCACATAAGCACCCAGGAGGCTGGAGGGGTTGTTCGTGTCACCGACATTTTTTCACTGTGTGTTTTTGCAAATGCATACTCTTTGGGGATCTTTTTCTCTCGAAGGCGGTGGAGAAGCATCCTGGCTGACACAGCTGTGACTTCCAAGAAAGAAAAGCTTGGAAAGCTTTTGGAAGCGATGCCTGGCTGAGCCCTGCCGGGCCGGGCTCCCCGTGGCAGGCTGAAGGCGGTGTGAAATGCTGCCCGGTGTGAGCGGCGCTGCTTTACACCCCCTCGGCAAATCCCAGTGGAGGGAGCAGTGCCGCGAAGCATCGCCTGGGGAAAGCCTCAGATGAGGAGGGAGGTGGCACGTCTGAACACACACACAGTTTGTTACAGTCCTATTTCAGCAAAAGCAATGAACTGACTAAGGCAGAAGCTGCAACAAACTGCAGGACAAATTCTGTGAGCCAAAGTACGCTGAGCATCGTGTGGCATCCTTTTGAATCTTGTTTGGAACTAAAATATTCTCTTTTCTTTTCTTTTTTTTTTTTCCCCTCCCGACAAAACCCATGTTCTATTGTTACTTAAATGGCATATATTTCTGTAATAGCCTTTTAATGCAGAGCTGTTTTTCTTTAGGGCCTTGAAAATATGCAAATGGAAATGAAGAAAAGAGATGAAGTAGAAAGGAAGCACAGTAGTCTGGGAAAAACGGAGGGGTGAGTGACTGTAAAGATCAACGGGCAAAGCAAGCTTATTAGGGTTTTGGGGGAGGAAGTGGGGGGTATTAAATACCTCGTGTGTCATCCTATGTGAATATAACCGCCTTATTGCAGCGGCTCTGCAGAAGTCAGAACATATGAAGGAAGCAATCTCCACTGAGATAAGTGATACAAATCAGAACGTTTCCATTCCCTCAGCTGTGATGCCATTCGACTCCAAAAGCACAGTTTAAATATGAATGGCATCCTGTTTATGTGCGTATTAGCAATATGTGTGCCTGTAAAGACCTGCAGAAATGCAAATATTGCTCTACACACAAGTGTCTCCCACTGAGGCTGCCTGGAAAAATAGCATCAGGACACAAATGGGTAACAATAAGTACAGCTGAAGCCAATAATGAGGTAAAATACATATGCATGGGTTAGGGGCGTAAAACCTTGGCTCTGAATCATGTGCCTCTTAGTGTCTGGTGATACCAATTCCCCAGTGCCTCTTCCCCTCTGTCCTGGGTTGCAAGTTCGACCAGGGGATCCCTCCTTCTGCTTCCAACACCTTGGATGAGTGTCCATTTTACATGACAGAGCCTGCCAGAGCAGATGGGCTGGGAACAGCTTTGTTGCACATGCGCAGGTTTAAGCAAATAGAGTGATTATGCTGAAATTTGCTTAAAATGAAAACATGGGAAAGGATGCAGGAGCAGAAACCTGCACTGCAGTATCGAGTGGATACATCCCGTCTGATCAATGAATTCATTAGTGCTGCCCAGTTTACAGCAATATCCTAAGCACATGCTTTGAAGGAAGAGCTCTAGGAGAGACAATTCCCAGTATGGAAGTTTACGGGTTTATGTGTTTAGTTATTTCTGCCATGTTATCACTGGGAGGGTCATGGAAGGTCCCCGTACGTAGGGTGTCTTTTTTTCCAACTCATCAGCTGTTTTAGCTGTGCTGGAAATTCTGACTACATAGCTTTTGTTCCGTCCAAGAGGTCTCCAAAGCATTATTTGTTGAACACTCATTCAGAGAAAACCTTAATATTTGCCTAGAGTTGTTTTTCACCAGCATTGGCACAAGTGATACCACTGCGCTTGCCAGAGCGTTGGTGGAAAGCACAAGCCTTGCAAGAGTTCATGTGAAAGTGTCAGCTTGCAGGTTCACAGAGGAGGTTTTTCCCTTCCCCTAATCTCTTTTACTGGTTTTGCCATAGAAAGGGTAGAAGCTGATCCTCAGCAAACATGCTCTGCAGGGGGTTTCTTCATATCACGTATCTCTGAATTCTCACCGCCTCCCAAACTGCAGCAGAATACTAGTCCTGTGCCCTCATGCCAACTTTCCACCAAAGTTCACCCAGCCTTCAGAAACCAGGCTGGAAACAGGCCATTAGATCACTTTCACAACAGCGAGAAGTGTCGTGCTTTTTGGTTTAGCTGAGAATAGCTAACCAGGAAAAAGTCTTCAGAGTGACGTTCCTTTAAAGAACTCCCTAAAATCCCTTATCTTCTAAGCACTGGGTAATCTCAGACAGAAAGCTGAACCTCTGAAGAGCCAAGAGCTTTTGGTACAGAGACATTAAACTATTTGCAGTTAAAATTCCAACACTTACAAACCAAACTAGTTACAGAAGATACAGATGCAGCACTTCTTAATTAGTCTCTGTGTCAGTTGTATTTGGTCTCTGTACAGCAGACCATTGTCTCACCTGCAGTGAGGAATCTTTGGAGTTTTGCAGTTGCAAGAATCTTTTTGCTGTAACTTTTGTTGTTTACCTCTGAAATTTTAATGAAATGGAAATTTGGGGGAGGGGGTGGAGGGAGGCAGGTTGGGTTTTTTTCCCTTAAGCATTATCTTACTACCTTGATTCATAAAACTTCCAAATTGTGCATATCTCCTGAAGACAGAATTAATAATCATATGATCTATCATGGGGAATTGACTGTCACTTTGACAAATGAGATATTAAGCTCTGCCAGGCTGTAGAGCTGAGAGGGTTTGGTGAGTTGGCAGGTACAGAATGTTACCCTTGCTTTCTTCCCTGGTGTTTTTCAATCCAGTCTCCAAAAGGTCCAATCAAGTGACTGTGAGTTAAGCAAATCACCCATGCAGCTGAATGGGAGTTTTGCTCAAGAACAGCAGGATCTGAAATGATGCAGGCCAAGGCTACCCGAGATTCAGAGGTATGCCCAGCTCTAACAGCAGCCAGATATTACAGTTAAGATGCTGCAATGTAAAGAGAGACAGGTAGGGCTACCTTTACCCTGGAGGCCACATGTTGTTTATTCTCATATACCTATGTTTCATAACCCTGCCATATCCTGTAACTTATACATAATGCAGTGGCTTGTCTATATGGTGTTTCTCCTTTTGTGGAAAGGAGCCCTTAGCAACTTACAGTAAACAGGAATGCCCAGGGAGGAACTTCCTGAGTGGGGCTTTAAGGATACAATAATACTGGGAGCATTTACCGTCTCTGTTATTATCACAGATTGTGTTTAGGTGCTTTTCTCCTTGCCTAAGTATATTGATAAGTTCGTTGCAAAGCAGTAGCAGGGCATGTGTGGGATTGTGAGGTGCTTGACATCACAGAGGTGCACAGGATGGGGTGGGAGGTCAGGGTCCAGCATATTCACCAAACACTGGTTAGCCTCAGGCAAAGCAAAATGTGTCACTATCCTGAGGCACATCCTGTCCCAGACTACTCCTCTCTTTCGCTTATGTTTGGACCAGTTTCAATGCTCTGTATCTCTAAGGATGCTCTGCCGCTCTGAACACCTGCATAGCCTGTTCACACTGCCTTCTCACACACCAAGGCATCATATTTGGCACATTTTTGGGGATGGTGGCAGCAACAACAGCATTTTCTGCCCCCAAGCCTTGAACATCCACCAAGGACCAGAGCTGGAGCACTCTGCCACTGTGTAAGACTGGGAAGCTGGGAGTGCCCAAAGTTCCCAGGTTGGGAAAGAATCCATACTCACACCCAAAGCTGAGCCCACTTGGTGGGGCAGAAGCTGGGTTCATTGCACTGGGGCTGGGAGCCTGCACTTGCCTATTCTGACATCCTACCTTGGGCAGGTCACTGCTCTTTAGGATGCCAGAGCCTGTGTGACCAGGTGCTGCTGAATCAGGAGACAGCCACCTCCCAGACTGCAGCTCTCACTGCCATCCTGCCCCAAACCTCACCTAATTCCCCAGCAGCCTGGCTGCATTTTTGGCCAAGAGCACAGCAGGTAACAGCTGCACCAAGTCTGTTTCCAAACACACGCAGGACTTTTTCAAAGCATCCATTAACAGCAAAGCCCTGCTGATTTTCTGCCATTGTGGGGTGGGTTTTTTCCAATTAAAATGAGCTTATGTTCTTTGGGGCACTCGGTGAGAAAGATCTCGATATTCCCTGGGAAAATGGAGCTTTTCCAAACTCTTTTCTCAGGTTTTGGTCACGGATGGGATTGGGCTTCTGCTTTATTAACCAGCAGACGTGCCTGGCGGGGCACAAGGGTACACCATGATCCTCTAGGTAGTGCTGCTGTGGGTGTGAGGTGCAGCTGGATCCTTGCCGGTTGCTGCATCCAGTCATTCCTACTGACTGCTTTCATGTGGTGTTATCTCATCTCTTCCACTGCAGATTTTTATCCCAACTTGAGGTAAGGCTAAAACTCTGAAAGCTGAAATGATTTAATTACAGCTGTATAGACAGCAAATGAGAGTGTGTTCTCGGCCACAACCCCTGCAGTTGAGATAATAAGAGAATTTCCATTACCCCCCTCTTTTCTGTCTCAGGAAAGTCTGAATAAAATCTTTCACTCTCTTTGAATAGCTGTAATTAAGTCAGCACAGCTTTCAGGATTTTAGCTGTACCCCAAATTGAGGGGTAGTCTCTGCAGAGACCATTCTTACCTCTGAAAGCTACTGTCATGGGACTAAGAAATACTTTCTGAGTACCAAAATGATCAATATTCAATATACACTGGCATATCGCTCTTCATGAATACCTGCATGAAATACTGGATCTAATTGGCCCCTGGAAAATCAGTTTATGCATTTGTGTCTAGGTTGTAAACAAACCACAACTTTAGACAACATGTGATGACGCTAAAGGGTCAAGCCAGTTGTCAAACATCTGGTAAACATGCGATGATTAAGAAACAAAAAGTATTTGTTCATACTTTCATCTGAACACCTCGACTTTCACTGTTGCCTGTGTCATACTTTGAAGAAATTCTAACTCAAGTATTAATTTAACCCCCCTAGGCTTAAAGCCATTTTCTGGTGGCTACAAGCTTCTGTAAAATGGGCTTTATTGATCCTTTGGTTTCCCGGTGCAGCAAGAGTTAAGGAGGTGGGATCAGTCAGGTTGGATGGGGCCCTGGGCAACCTGATACAGTGAATGCCATCCCTACCCATTATAGGGTAGGGATTAGATGATCTTTAAGGTCCCTTCCAACCCAAACCATCCCATGATTGTATGATTCCATGACTCTATCCTCAGCCACCTGTGGATGTGCTGGTCTCTCAGGTACCAGCCTAGTTACCTGCTATGGTGATCCAGCACCCTCAGGCCATGTGGGGAAGTTCTCAGGACTGGGCTCTGCATTTGTGTGTTTATTTTATATTAAATGTGGAGAAGCTGGGAAGTGTCACAGGTTGCCAAAAGCTGTTGTAGCTGCTGGTTCTGCCCTGCTGTGGACATTCCACCTGCCCCTGCCATGACTATCCCAACACAGGATATTGTTCCTTGAACTGGAACATGGCTGTGCTAACTTTATTTTTTCATTAAACTAAACAAATTAGTCTCGAAAGATACCTTAGGATCCAAAAGGGGCATTACCATTTTTTAGCCAATTTTCTTATTGCTGCTGTAAAAGTATGAGGATATGCAACACAGGGCCAGCAGAAGAATTTAGATGTTGTCCAAAATTAACAAATCCAAGTGTTATTTCTCCCAGAGGTTAGATGGTATAATTTTTATATTTTTTCCATCTTGTCTAGGTTGCACCTCCTATAAACTCTGCAGCCAGAAAAACTCTCAAAACATTTTAGCTGTTATTAAGTTTAATTTTAGAGACAATTATCAAAGCATGATTAACACATATAGCATGGTGAGGGTTTAGTGCACTTTTACTGGACAGAGAGGAGTCAGTGCTTATTTTTCCGAGATTACAGGAGTCTGTGTCTTGGTCACGCAGACGTGCCCATGAACGCCTTTGTTCTCAGGAACCTGCTGACTTTCCTCTGGGAGGTCCCTTGTGTGTTTCTGGGTGTCTGCAGGGTTTGTGCTGTGGTACATAATGGTCTGACAGAGGGAGAGCACCACTTGCTTTAGGTGCACCCGTGGGTGAGGACAGGGGGCAGACAGGAGAGCAGCAAGCATCTCCGTGGGGCTGCGTGTGCCAAGGCAGCCGGAGTGCTGAGAGCTGTGCTTGTTCCCTAAGCCAGCACAGCAGGCACTTGGCCACTTTATCTCATTAGCAACACAAGTATTAACGCTCCTTTGAACTAAGGCGATGTGGAAAACACAAACTGCATGGGGGCACCAGTCTGCCAAACGTGCAGACGAAGGGTCTGCTCCTGCCCTCCCTGCCTGCACCCAGCCCACGGCAGACACAGGGGCTCTGGGAGTTTCAGTTACCTCCTGATATTTGCTACCAATGTCATCTGCAAGGGATGTTCTCTGTGTACTCTTCAAACATCTGGGGACAATTTTACGCTGCCAGCTGTGCACGAGGAGGCCTCTGTGTGTGTCCGTGGATGCAGTGAGCACGGGGGGTGCTGCAGCCTGACTAGGGAGGTCCTGGTGGCTCCATCAAAAGTAGGGACCAAGCTATGTGGCACTAACTTATCTAAAGAAAGGAGTAAAGAAAACGGGGAATAAACACCTTTGTAAAACTGTTCTTACAGGTGAGAAAGATGATGATACATCTGATGCCACCTGTGCTGTTCACAGCTCTGTTTTCATTTAGAGTTTTCAGTTAGGTAGGTGGAGCAGTTTCCCCCCTCCTGAAATAAAAAAAAAGGTTATCTCAAACCTTACTTCATCTCCAGCCTCCAAATGTTGTCTAATGTCAGCATGTGAGTGGCCAAAGCATTACTTCTTGTCACAGTACCAGAAGAGCAGGAGGATGGTAAAGTGAAATTTGGTTTGCCAAAATATTTTCCCCTCTGCTTACCTTGTTTTGACAACGGGTGGTTTATGTCAGATGAAAGGAGTCTGAGGATACATCAGCACCTTACCTTTTCCTGTTCATCCAACTGTGTTGGCAAGTCAGTTTATGAAGGGTAAATTATAAACAGTAGAGCAGAGATGGAAAAGTTTTTATTAGATAAAACAGGCAGTGCAGGGTACAGCTCTCTCCTGAGAACTTATCTGATGCCAGGCTGACAGTATTCTTGCCCGGTGGAAATTATTAGACTTTGAAAGGGATATGCAGTGAAACACATTAAAAATGGCAGCACAAAAGATGCCTGTCTGCTCAACAGTTATCACAGGTAGCTGTGTCACTGTGTGACAACTGTGGAGGAAACACACCCGGAGCTGGAGATGTGCCAGCCTTTAGGACAGATCACAGAGCGTATCTGATGACAGTGCCATGTCTCCTATAGGTGGATGAGACTAATCATAGAAATAGGTATGCAGGGTGACACCAGCATAATTAATTTTCAAAATTCTCAGGGGTCACCGAGTGTACATACACAATTTCATCCAATTAACTGAAATTAGTTTTGTACATTGTGTGCCAGGGGTGTTTCTAAGGCTCTAAGGGTGAAGACTGGAATGATCACTCTGGTTCAGCAGGCTATTGGGGTTTGAAGCCCTGATTTAGCAAGGTACTTCAACACACGCATAAATTTCAGCATTTGAGAAGTCATGTTGTTGAGAGTGGTACTACTTAGGTGCTTCAAGCTGAATAACCACTTAAATGTTTTGCTGAATGTGACAATGTTGAGTTAATGTGGTAGGGCTCTAGAGCTTTTAAACCTCATGTCAGGCAGAGCACACACCTTTAACGAACACCAAGCTCCTGTCAAAAGGGAATTTTGTCCTGATTCTCCAAGGCAAGGGAAATTTTGAAGTGGTGCTGCTGTGTGGGAGCAAAGTCAGATCTGACTGTTATTTGCTGCACACTCACCTTTCCCTGCTGCAGAGACTGCCTCTCATCTCTTCTTTGGCAGCAGCTTCTTCTTACTAGAAACAAGCCCATAGAAAAGTCACTCACAATCTAAGCTCAAATTCATGCAGTTCTGGTTCAGTTTCATTCGAATTCGGGGCCATCAGCGTGTCCAAGATGCATTGATCTGCTGAGGAACCTCGAAGACTGCAAAATCCAGCAAGGATTCATTTTTTGTTTCAACAGGTTGGGTCAGAAGCCAGGGAGGGGTAGGGTGGAACATTTCCATGGTCGATACTGCATTCATAAATCCAGCCCTTTGTTTGGCTGGGGGCTGCATGCTGACAAATGTGCTGCTTCCTGAAAGATGTAACATCTGTGTCCAGTGTCCAGGTGCGGGAAGTAGGGTACAGAGTGGGACAGCCTGTTTCTAAAAAGGTTTGGTTGGGTTTTTATTAAATCCTTTTAAGATTAAGAGAGCAACCCAAAATCTCAAGGCATGCTTAAGATCAAAAGGACTCCAGCTCAAGAAAATATCAGAGCCTCTTTTCATCCCACAGCTATCCATCTTTCTCCACTACTGAAGCCTGGTTCAATCAGCTATTATCTCTCCTTTTCCAAAGACGCTGCCCTGTTTTTTTCTTTCTGAAATCTTTATGGACATTAAGTCTACTGCAAGCTGCAGATTAGGTAGTTGTGTGTGTATTGAGATACTGTGTCAGCCTTCTCCTTGGTTGTGATAGACACAAGGCCAGCTTCGTGACACTGTCAGTCAATAATGGTTATACCCTGAATGCTGAGTTCTCGCACATTGTTGCATTAGATCATTTTACTCTTGAATTGCCTCAAGACACGAGGCAGCACCCAGTCAGCCTACCAGTTTCATACAGTGGGTTCCAGCTTCAAAATCAGGAGGTAAGCAGAGGGTGATAGGGTCCCATGGAATTTGACAGCTTTGTCTTGAAGCACAGTGCACACCTCTTAGCAGGAAAATGTGGGCCTCAGCTTGCAGTAAATATCATTTTTTCAGTGCAGTGTTAGAGCTCAAAAATTGAAGGAAAAATACTTGAGACTGACCTAGTCAGGTTTTTTGGAGAACAAAAGATTCTTTTCAGGTGTTTTAAATAAGAATGGAGATTAGAAAGAAAATACTAGATCACAAGTCTTAGACATTAGTCTGGACACTGCTCATAAGGCTATTGAGGAAAAGCTGCTCTTCCCTCTCTGCCTTGGTCTGATCATCCACACTGCAGAAAGCCAATTGTCTGTCTGTCTCCTGATTCAAACCCAGTTAGCACTATCCATCAGTGGCCTACAGGGCTCCCTGTCCGTGTTTGAGCTCCCCAGCACTCAGACCAACAAATGAGTGTCTTCACCACTGACTTATGAAGTTCGTTATTGGGGTTTTTTTCCCCTCCAGTTAAAATGGGTGTTCAAGTGTTTCTTTCTGCTGAGTACCACACGTCTGCCAGGACACGGAGAGCACATCCCTCTGTACCACTTGGTGGCTAAGGGCTGCATCTGGAAGGGAGAAGACCCTGGTTATAATTATTAATCCAAAATAAGCAGATAAGGCTTGTGATATACCAAAGTGTCCCACCCTCTGGGATTAAACTTTATCCCTTGAGCCATCATGAAACAAAGGCTACTCCACAAAAAGCATAAAGATAGCTTGGATGTGTCAAAACATTCCCTCTTTTTTTTTTTTTTTTAAAAAGGTCATTTAGATCATATCTATTTCTCCAATCTACCTTGAAATGGAAAATGGTTTCCTTTGATCTGAAACTTCATTCCTCTGCAAATACACTTTAATATTTTTAATAGAGAAAAACAGGCCTACAGAGAAACAGCTAATATGTTTTTACAGCTGCACCTATTAAAGGAAACATTAGGATGAAGGTGGCACAAAGCCTCTGAATTAAATGGGCCTTAGATGAGCCGTGAAACTCTCTGAAGGTGCCACGTAACTGGATATCAGAAATAAAATTTAACCAATGGCAAATCTTTGCAGAAGATAAAATCACACTACTGTTTTACCACTTGGTTTCTGACCAGACTTAGAGGAACAGACTCCGTGTGATCGGTGTCAGGAATTGCTGGGCTGTAACTCCAGATGTACTGGGGTTATGTTGGTCTTAGCTGTAGTTTAGAAATGTCAGGAGGGGTTGTGGGTTGTTTTGGGTTGGTTTTTTTTAACTTGTAGTGTAGTCTACAGCTGCTCTTGTCGCTGCTTCTCCACCGTTCGGTGGCATAGCATTTGGTACCCTGGGACACTGATTACTTGGGAGGCTGACAGGCAATCCTTGGTGACTCCTGCTGCAGTGGTTTGTGAAGTAACCACCCAGAGCTTTCCACTCTGAAAGTCAGTTTAAGTCTTTGGCTCTTCCATGGAAGTAGGTGAGTTGTCTTTGTCCCCATTGGAGCCTCTGAGGTGAGAGCAACCCTGCGAGGGAAAGGGACAGATGGGAATAGTTTCCATGTTGAGCAAGATTCTTCACAATTCACCTGTCAATGTCTGTGGTGAGTCTCTCACCACCCTTGGAGAAAACATGGGGTATCACTGTTCTGGTCCTAGGAATGTAACAGTAAAAGTGGCCAGTGTCTCAATCAGACTCAGATGGTGCAATGCCCTGTCCCAACTCCTGTCCCACCTCTGCTAGCAAGGGGTCATCTCCAGAGGAGAGCTGAGCACTTGCAGCATGCTTGGAAATCACAGAATCATGTAATGCTTAAGGCTGGAAGGGACCACAGTGGGTCATCTGATCCAACCTCCCTGCTCAAGAAGGGTCATCCCAGAGCACATGGCACACGACTGTGTCCGGATGGTTCTGGAACATCTCCAGTGAAGGAGACTCCATACCCTCTCTGGGCAATCTGATCTAGTGCTCGGTCACTGCACAGGAAAGAAGTTCTTCCATCATGTTCAGGTGGAACTTCCTGGGCATCAATTTCTGCCCATTGCCTCTTGTCCTGCTGCTTGGCACCACCAAGCAGAGCCTGGTCCATCCTCTGACAGCTCCCTTCAGATACTTGTGTACATTGATGGGTTCCCCTCTCAGTCATCTCTCCTCCAGGCTGAACAGGCCCAGCTCCCTCAGCCTTTCCTCATTACTGAGGTGCTCCAGCTCCTTAATCATCTTTGTCACCCTCCCTGGACCTGCCCCAGGAGCTCCATGTCCCTCTTGTCCTGAGGAGCCCAGAAATGGACACAGCACTCCAGGTGATCCTCACCAGGGTTGAATAGTGGGGCAGGATCACATTCCTGATTCCCTGACCTGCTGGCGATGCTCTTCCTAATGCACCACAGGATCCCATTGACTTTCTTGGTCCCCAGGACACACTGCTGGCTCATGGACAGCTTGTTGTCCATCAGGACCCCCAGGTCCTTCCCCACAGAGCTGCTTCCCAGCAGGTCAGCCCTCAGCCTGTCCTGGTTCCTGGGGCTGTTCTTCCCCAGGTGTAGGACCCTGCACTTGCCTTTGTTGAATTTCAGACAGTTCTTCTGCATGGGAGACCACACGTTTTTTTCAGTAGGGTATTTTTGCAGTGTGAAGATACCATCAAGAGTAACATAGTAACCCAGTCGTGTACAGAGCAAAGATGGCCCAGCAACATCCAGGCACCTGCACAGATTTTGAATGTGTTACCTAAGCACTGTCTATGTTCTGTCTTGGAGTCATCTACATATAAGCATAGAATCACAAAATTATAGCATGGTTTGGGTTGGAAAGAACCTTAAAGATGACCTTGCTCCAATCCTCTTGCCGTGGGCAGGGACACCTTCCACTAGCCCAGGTTGCTCATAGCCCCATCCAGCCTGGCCAAAGCACTTTTCCAGGGATGGGGCATCCATAACTTCTCTGGACAACCTGTTCCAGTGCCTCACCACCCTCACAATCAAGACTTTCTTACTAATATCTAATCTAAATCTACATTCTTTTAGTTTGAAGCCATTCCTTCTTGTCCTATCAGTACACACCCAGACCAAAAGTCCCTCTCCACCTTTCCTCTAGGCCCCCTTTAGGTACTGGAAGGTTGTTCTAAGATCTCCATGGAGCCTTCTCTCCTTCAGGCTGAACAATCACAACTCTCCTAGCCTGTCTTCATCGGAGCAGTGCTCCAGACATCAGATTATCTTCCTGTCCTCCTCTGGACTCATTCCAGCAGCTCCACCCATGTTCTTCCTGTGCTGGGGGCCTCAGAGCTGGACACAGCACTCCAGATGGGGTCTCACGAGAGCAGAGTAGAGGGGAAGAATCCACTCCTTCAATCTTCCCCTCAGAGCTGCTCTCAATCCATTCCCCACTCAGCCTGTATTTGTGCCTGGGATTGCCCCAACCCAGCTGCAGGACTTTGCATTTGGTCTTGTTTGCACAGGCTCACCTCTCCAGCCTGTCCAGGTCCCTCTGGACGTCATCCCTTCCCTCCAGTGAACTGATCACAGCACACAGCTTGGTGTCATCAGCAAACTTGCTGAGGGAGCCTCAGTCCCACTGTCCATGTCACTGACAAAGATGTCAAACAGCACTGATCCCAACACCCACTCCTGAGGAATGTGACTTGTCACTGCTCTTCACCTGGACATCAATCCAGTGAATGCAACCCTTTGAGTGCAACCAACTGGCCAATTCCTTACCCAGCAATTGTTCACCCGTCAAACCCATGTCTCTCCAGCTTAGAGACAAGGATGTCATGTGGCACAGTTCCAAACGCTTTCCCACAAGTCCAGGCAGATGATGTCAGTTTCTCTTCCCTCATTCACTGACACTGTTACCCCATCACAGGAGGCTACCAGGTTTGTCGGGCATGATCTGCTCTTAGTGAAGCTGTGTTGGCTGACACCAATCTCCTCCTCACTTTCCATATGCCTTAGCATAGTTTCCAGGAGGATCTGCTCTATGACTGTGCCAGACACAGAGGTGAGTCTGACTGCTCTGCACCACTCGCTTATTTTTCCTTCTCGTAGGATGCCACGATGTCGCACACCCACACACCCGTACTCAATCCATTAGTCTTGTGCACATACGTTTCTGAGGCACTGCAAGAGTTAAATATTGGAACTGGTGTATTGCAGGACAGCCTGAAGCAGTGGGAGAGGGTGATCTGCTATGCAGACAGCTGCCATTAGATGTCTCCAGCCCCCTGGTCTTGGAAACGGAGGGAGTCAAGCATGACAGTCAGGGGTTGGTAGCAGAATTGGAAAGTGGTCATTCACCCTCCTAGTTAGCAAGCAAGAGCTGGTATAAAGTGTCCATTTGCTTGTGAAAGAGCTCTTGAACTTCAAACTAAACCTCTAAATCAAGGTCCTCTCTGAACTCTGGTGACCCTGGACTATGTCTAGTTCTCTGGTAGAAACAGGCTGTGGTAGAAAGTGTGCTGAGATCAGGATGCTCTACAAGTTATAAACACAGGCCTACAGAATTTGCTTCTCAATTGTTGAGAATGCTGCAGTTATTTTCCTCCATTTAGTTTACTTATTTAAACAACACAACAGATTTTTCCTGTGTGATTTTTCAAAACAGTTCCAGAAAAACTTAACCAAGCCAAGCAAAGCCCAGCTTTATCTTAGCTGGGGCTGAAATAGAGCTTCAGTATGGATCAGTTTGCTATTTCCATTTTCCATATGAATAAAACAGACCAGAGCAAAGTGAAATGACTTGTCAAGGCCACTGTGTAAGTTGGAATTTGGCTAAATGCTCAGTCTGGGCAGTTTGTCTCTTTCTAATATTTTCAAGCAGCTGATCACAGAAGAGAATGACGTGTCTGTTCTTTGCTGTGGGGTCCCTGAAAGTAATTAAGAATGGCAATAGGTGTTAAGATGAATTAAGATCTCAGAGGTAGAGACATGAATAGGAAAAACTGCGAAGCACTGATTACATTAATTGTGATCAATTAGAGAAAACTCTCTCCTCTGAGCAGAGAGACTTTTGGAGAGCTTGCCTCATGAACCACTTCTGGTGCTCAGCAAAACCTCGTGGGCCCAAAGCTTACTGAAAGAGTCAAAGCAGAAAAACTAGACCAGCAGCAGACATAAGAATGGCTCCACCGCCTCAAAGCACAAGTCTGAAAGCACCCAAGAGAAGAGGCCTGGGGTTGGGTGTAAGCCCCATGGCAAAGGTCTGCTCCCTCCCAGAAGGCTCTTCTCCTGCTCTGCCTGCTGCTGGTGCCTGGCTGTGCCCAGGCAAAGGGAATGTTCACACCTGGGCATTCACACTGCACGTGTATGCACCGTGCACCTGGACTCGCCAGCCCCTGGTCACACACCCACCACAGGCACTGAAAACCCTGGAAAGGCTCAGGCCAGTCATGCTGTGTTTGGCTGCATCAAACCTTAAATCACTAGCCATGAACATCTGCAGAGCCACATAAATAAATGAGGATTTCAAAATTTTCTGATGGTTGCTGAACTTCTTGTAAAAAGGAGCTAACAAAGACAAATGAAGCAAATGCTAAGTGTTTGAGATTTATGGTCTACACAATGACCTTCCCTTGGAACTGTGTCAGTGTCATTCCCCTTGCTGGCTGAATGCACACACACACACTGTCTCTGCAGCTCTCACAGACTGTTTTTCTCTGGTTTCACTTCTTCTCCACCCTGATTTATAAGGATGTGTCCTATCTTCATGTCTCAGGGAACACATCAGACTTTCAGTAAACATGCACAATGCAGTTCCCTTTTCCCCAAGAGTCAAAAGGAAAAGGCTCCTCCCAACAAAATAAACAACCCACCCACCGATTCCCTCAAGCAGAATACATAGGGGAAGAGAAGACTGTCTGTGCTTTGTGCCCTGTAGGTTTTCAGGCTGCTGCCTTCTGCAGTGAAGAACTCTTATCAGTGAGGGCTTTCTCTTGAGAGTGCTCTGCCATGGGTCAGCCCAGGTGAGGTCTGGGACTCTCAGACCCAGCAGTACATGATCCTTGGCTCCTCCCTTACCCCTTGGCCAGAGAGCCAGGTATTTTCCACCAGAGTGATATAATGCCCAAGGATCCAAGCAGTACAGATTGCACTCCCTAAGTTGCAGGAGCTGATCCAGTTCCTGTTGAACCAGTATCAAGAGATTTCTTTGGTTGATGGCTGAAATGTCTTTTAAACTAATAGTGTGGTATGATTTTGATTTAAAACAAAAAAAATACATTGACCTAGGGACCTTGAAACTTGTCAAATTTTTCTTACAACCTGACCCCAAGACAATTAAAGTCAGTTTGAAGTCCCCCTTTGATTCCATCGAACTTTAGACTGGCCCTTGGCAAATGTTTCAATTAACCTCTGCCAGGTTCCATGTTTGTAATGAAATCTAAATTCATGTTAGTTTTTGTGCAGTTTCCATTTTTGTAGTAAATGTTATCCACAGCCCTGTTTCCAAAGAAGAGATGTCCTCAGGCCCTACAGACCACGTAGAGCCTTAGATAGAAGGAAAATGAGTGGCCACATGGGACCTAGGTTGTAGAAGGATACTGTAGTGATGTCTAAAACATGGTGGTTATATATCAGAAGGCCCCAAAACCACTTTTCACCACAGGAGAGTCTGCTTATCCCGTCACCCTCTGTACAGGAACAGTCCTGTTATCAGGGAGCAACACTGGGCTCGCTGACTTGGTTACCCGAGGAGGGAGGAAAGAATTGCATCAAAGTAAGAAAAGCCTATATGGTCAAAATAAAGGCAATGACACACTGATCCAGTCTTAGACACAGAAACTAGAGAACACTGGGGAACCAGATGCCACCAGACAAGTGTCTACATGACTACTCCTAGGCTACACAAAACATGAGGTCATTCATACTAGCATGGACCTGTCTCATCTTCCATGGAGGATGCAGAGATCTCAAATTATCCCACATATGCCACCGTGCAAATCATCAGGGACAGTTGCCATGGATCAGCCGACACCCGATAACCTGCTACCCAGCAGAAAGTTCTTCATGTGTTCAAACTCGTGATCTCCCTTGAGACTGAAAGGTTCTCTGCAATGTTTTGGAGCGTGCCAGGCTTTCTGTCCAGCACTCAGAAGCTGTTTACCTCTCTTTGATGCCCCTTTATTGTTGTTTATTTCTAAGAATATACGCAGAATGGCAGTTCCTGCTATTTTTTATTAACAGGAGTTTCTTGTTATTCACCTGCTGAGTGGAGTGATTATTTCAGAATACACTTAGTGCTTGCCCCTCTCCTCACTGCAGTTTGAGGACTATCTCTTTGGGGGCTGCTTGTTTCTGGAATGGCTGTTTGGTAGTATCTCTGAGTGGGAATAAATCACTTCCAGATGGGCTGTGAAAACTGGTCCTTCAAAAAAACAGTATTAATCAGGCTACAGCACTTATCTTGTGTATTGCAGTTGCTTGTCTCCCTCATCCCACCAGTACCAAGAGAGCTTAAATTAGCTTTCAAGGACATAAGTTCTACATCATATTCACTTCCATTCAATTTTGTTTACTTCCTCAACAGTGTTGGCTCAATAACACCCTGGTATTTCCACCCAGTGTTTACTCAAGATCAGCCTGCAAAGCACATCTTCTGATGACAGTTTGGGTTTCCCACTTGTAATCCACAAAGGGCCACCATGTCAAGGTGGTAACAAGATTTGGTGCCTTCTAGAATAAAAGCTTTGCACAGGCAGAAACCACAGGGTATGCCAGCGTATCCGAGCAGGAAGGCTGGATAGCACAGAGCATATGGGAGACCTGGAGAGGTGGATTTAGCACAAGCTTGGCTTCCACGGCAACCAGCAGCAGTGTCGGCTCCTTGGGGCATGTTCTGCCAGGGAACCTTCCCCTGCTAACGTGGTGCTCAGATCTCACTGTCACACAGGAGTCTTCTCAGGGATAAAGCAGTGTGGTGGCACTTCGGTTGACATCACCACCCTTCTGTCATTTTGTGCCATGTCCAGTGTGCTGTGTCCAGTGTGGATTTCCACAGAAATAACAGTACATGCTAATATCCAAAGTATGATGATCTGCATGTTCAGCAGAAGGATGACTGAATACATTGGAGTCCCTCGCTGAGCCACAGTTTGGTTGCCTTTCTTTATCTGGCAGTCAAATGCATATCCTGAATTAACACAGATAAGCTCAGCTGAACAAAAATTCCTTCCACACGGGGTTTAAGGCACCATTTCTTGAAGAGCTAGACAAATGTGTGCTAAAAAGACAAGTCTTATCCAAAAGTATAAGCTACCTTAGCTAGTAGAACACTGCAAAAGATGGATTTCAGAAATATATGGTATTCTTTGCAAACTCCAAAATAATTGTATTGTGTTGTATTGTGTTAGAGAATTCCTTCCAAGAAAAAAATGGGGTTGATACAAGGCAGATCCTTATGTCTGACTCGGGGTGGTTAAAATAACAAAACCCCTATGAAGCAATAATTAGAAGGACAAGCAGGAGCAGAGAGCAAAAGCAAATGCAAAACATACAGAGCCTTGGAAAGCACAAGAAAACAGGAAAAAAACCCTATAAATACTTATGTCAATAAAGCAAGCCACTGTTCCTCATTTAATTAGCCATTTTTATTAACAGTGGTTTGTTGACTAGTGCAGTGTTTACCTAGGGCCCACATAAAAAGCATTACAATCAGGAGATAGTGGCATTTTAATCCCCCTATTCCCAGTGTGGAAATGTAAGTGCTAAACTGATCATTTGTGTCCATCAATAGATCAGGGGCAGAGAGATCACCAATCTTTGTATTTTCCTTGGGGGTCAGGATGCAGGGGGATATACCCATGGGCCCAGCTGAGCTGCAGCTTGCAGAGAGGCAAGGGGTAAAATAACTTTGGCTGACGTCATTTCATCTGTTGCACATGGATTCCCAATAATGCAGCCAGAAAAACAACTGCTGGTTCCCAGATCCATCTCTTCCTGCTAGTGGTAGAGCAGGATATAAGCCCGAGGTCATATATTTTGTTTTCAGTCTTTGAACTGAAAACTCATTCATTAGAAATCTCGAGTCTTGCCTACATCTAAAATGTAGAATTCCATTCCAGCAAAAGGCAAACCTGATGGAGGCTTTAGGTTGGAGATAGAGGCCAGGATCCACCTCAGCAGTTTATTTACTGCTGTGCTGAGTACTGGAGTGATCCCCCCCACTCTCTCTGTTGGCAAAAGAGGAAATGTTGTTCCATGATAGCTTTCTTTCAGAAGGTCCTTTCTAGAATTCAGAAATCATGACTCTGTGCCATATTTCTGATTCCTTTATTGGGACTTAGGTCAGGCAGGGGTTGAGCTACATCCAAAAATCTCTTTAAAGGGTCAAAATGAAGTGTTAGATGGGGCTGTTTAGAGTGACCCCAAGGGATCAGCGCACCACTGGGGCTTGCTGGTCCCTCTCCACTCTTTCTTAGTGCCCTGTGCCTGCCCAGAAAGGTCTCTGCTGCCAGGGGCAGGGGTCTGGTGACAGGGACCTCGTGACACTGGCCCTGGGTATGGGGAGGCTTCCCCTTCATCCTTTCTGTGCCAGGTGAGCCGTGTAGGGGAACTCAGCCAGAGCCACGTGTCAGGATGGTGTAGGCAGTAGCCAGGATATTGTCTGCAGTCCTGGCCTAGACCCAGCAGTGGATCATCCCATTGTTGCTGGATCCTCATCCTGCTGCGTGGACTGGAGGTATTTGTGCGGGGAAGGCTGAGGTGGCAGGAATGCAACCTGTCCAGGCTACAGTGCCTGCAACCCCTAATTACAGTCAGGTCCTTCCAAGTCAGATGCCGGTGACTAAAGGGGTGTGGACTGAAATCCTCTTGCTGGTGAATCGGCCGGGCTCTGAGGGGGCTGGAGTGTGGCTGGGAAAGGATAAAGCGGATAGTTCCCTGCCAGGAGTCAAGCAGTCAACTAACACGTCACAGGGGTTTCTTGTGCCTGCTACATCCCAGCTCTCCTCCTGCCACCCCACAGCATGCCGAGGTCCAGCTTTCTGGACAAATCCAGGATGGAACCCCAACATTTGCTGGGCTGAGGCCACCAGCAGAGGCAGAGTGACTCCTGGATTTGCCCTGGGCTGTGAACTCACAGGAGCCACAGCCCTCGAATCAGTGGCTCTGGACCCACCGGCACAGCCCAGCCGAGCCTTCGGCCATCCTGGAACAGTCATTCACCTGACCCTCTTCACAAGGTCACCCTCTGGTTGATGCTGACATCCTTCCACTCCCTGAAATGCACAACAACTCTCACACTCAGCCCACTGCAGTGGGCAGTGAAAAAAATTGAGCTTTTCCCCCGGTTTATATTTTCCTCAGAAATGAAGGAGACGGAGCTGTCCCAGTCCACAGAAACCAATGGCAGGATCTCTGTTTTGCTGCTGCTGTGGCTGTGCTGGGTGTGAGGCACACCTGGTGGCTGATGGCATTAATGACCTTTATCTCCAAGAGTGAGGAGAGGAGGGATAACTCACCAGTGGCTTTAATGGGTGACCATAAATATAATAGGAGACCCACAATCACATAATTATCTGTCTAATCCATCCATCTGCTGTACACATACTTTATTGATTATACACACACACACACACATAACATATCTGCAATATGTATATGTATTTGAAAAATGCTTAACAAATCATCCACGGACTGGAAGATTTATCCTACTTGTCACAACTGTTTAGGCTGCCACTTCCATTATAGCTATTCTTTTCCAGTGTGCTTAACTTTCTTCAGCATGGCACTTTTATATGGGCATTTAAACACTGTGTTTCAGTAGAGTTTGAAAGGAAAAACAGGAAGAGACCTCTTTCAACCACTTTTACGTTTAGTAAAAATGAAAAATTACTTTTCCCACATTTTTGTGTTAATAACAAACTCCTCTGCTCAGCCTGACTGATGATGAGACAATTTACCTGGGAGGCACTGCGATTCTCTCAGCAAAACAAAGCAAGAAACTTCTGCAACTCTCCTTGGTCCTTGCTGCCTCAGGAGAAAGGAAAGGGAGAAAAAGCAAATAAGACTATTTCCTTCCAGGGGAAGGAAAAAAAAATGCATGCCAAAGGAAAAAATAAACCTTTATGTGTGGGTATGCCAGCACTATTTGTAAATATTCTCTAAGCCTGAGGCTTTTTCCTTCCTTCTTTTCAGTAAGAAGAAATGTGGGGAGGGATTTCGTCTTGTTCCACGAGAAGAACTGAGCTGCTCCATTGCAGACCGGGGTGCCATTGTCCTGCTAACCCACTGTTGAGCACGGTGCTGCCAGACAAAAGGAGAGCTGTGAGGGGTGTGAGGGGAGGGTGACACTTCCCCAGGCCACTGCCTGCCAGGTAGGGCCCCCAGGGCAGCATTCAGCTGCTATCCAGGTAACTCACCTCAAGAAACAAAAAGGATACTTGTCCCCCTTCTCATCTTCTGGCACAGAAAAACAAGAGACAAAATAATGACCCTAAACTGAAATGTTGAGATGGCAAGGTTTCCGAAAGTTTGGATGTATAAAAGAAACATTGATAAGGGTGATGTATTTCTTTTCTGCTGCCAATATCAGCAGAAATGTGAGGACGTAGGGGTGCAAAGAGCACCTGTGGGGTGCTGCTCTCTGTCCTGCCTTTTGCAGTCTGCCTGGTCTGGAGAGCTTCAGGTCCAAAAAGTGTTCATGGGAAAGAACTATAGACAGGCCTGTGGCCAAAATAACATTGCCCTAGAGCCTTAACTCTTGCATTTCCTGGCTTAAAGTTTGCAAGTTAATAGTGGAAGGGAAGGGAAGGCAAGGCAAGGCAAGGCAAGGCAAGGCAAGGCAAGGTAAGGCAAGGCAAGGCAAGGGAAAAAGGGGAAGAGGAGGACAGAGGAGAAAAAAGAGCTCTAATGAATGGTGAGAGTAATGAGACTTTATTGCATAAGGATATGAAAGCCCCCTTCTACACACAAAGCCAAGGTATGGAGTGCTTCTGAAACCAATCTTGACCTAAAAGTCCCAAAACCCTGGGACTGTGGCAGCACAGCCAAGAAGGCAGGACTCCTCTGATGTGTGGCCATGGCCCACTGTGCTCTGGTAGCACTGAGGGGCTGGTGTCCTGAGCAGTGACCTCTGCAGTGGAGAGGCTACCAGTGAGGTTGCAATGAGGTTGGCTACCAGTGAGTTCTCTCGTTTATGACAAATCTAACCTTTGTATTCTGCACCAGTGCCTGACCTTCAACCTTCATCCTCCATTTGCCACAACACCCCTCCTCTCCCAAAGCCAGGTATGCCAAGTCAATACCTGTAAGGCAGGAGATGTTGAGCCTAAGTTTGCTGAGGCTGAGCAAATATTTCCAAGTGTGGGATCACTGTGTACATGTCCTGTGTTTGTAATCATCCCTGTGCAGCTGTGGCCAGCTGCTGATGGAGACAAGGCAGTGGGTTAGAACAGAATAGAACAGAATAGTGTATTTCAGTTGGAAGAGGCCTCCAATGATCATGTAGTCCAACTGTCTGACCAATTCACATGGATCTGTGATATGATCTGACACAACAGGTCTCTCATTTTCTAATATGTTATCTGTCAAATCTAGTCCCTCACTGTTTAGGTATATTACAGTATACAAGGTGCCTGCCCAGTGATTTTTAAATGCATTGGAAAGCTGTGACATTTCCTAAATTCCTATCTGGGAAAAACACAGTGATGGTACTGCTGCTGCCCCATGTGCCAGGCACCTGCCTGTGTGGCTGTGCCAGTGGTTGGGATCAGGAGCTTTCTGGGCCCTTTGAAGGCAGTATGATATCAGTGTAGAAGGTGTGTGAGAGCTGAGGGTGGATCGATGGTGAATTCAGGCTTTGCTGGTGACTGCAAGATGTTGAAGGATTGCCCTGATAAGAAAGGTGTTTCTGTAAAACAGAAGCAGATTGGATATTTTTTTCTTTAAATAATTGGGCTTTCCTGGCTTGAGCATATATGTCAATCTTTCTGTGTGCCAATCAGTCTTAGCTGGCGACTTAGAACCACCAAAGGCCCCGTGCCAAAGCAGTGCAGCCAAGGTGCAGAGATTGCACAGTTTGGCATGGGGGGTGGGATGGAACAGCTGACTGGTCCTGGCACTGGGTGGGCTGGAACAGAAGGGAGAAGGGCCAGCACCAGTCCCATGAGGGCTTCTACCTCACCTGTGCTGCTGCATGATGCAGCAGTGAAACCTCCAAAGTTAGAGGTGTCTGCCCCCAAACCTGGCATCACCCGGCTGTCTCTGGTATAAGAGCAGCATTATCAAGGAGGGTGCAAGTCCCTTTGTGCCACTTGGCTACCAAACTGTGGCCCTCTTGCGAAACAGTGCTCCCTCCCCAGGCGGGCTGTGGGTGGTCTATTAGCCCAGCCAGCCTGGGCAGCACACGCTGGCAGCTCCCCAGGGCCAACATCCACGGGGCATGGAGCAGGGAGAGCGGAGGGCTGAGGCAACAAAACAGTACCTCCTGGATATCGGCATGCCAGCAGCCCCCCCTTCCCAGCTGTGTGATTTGGGACTGCCCAGCAGCTTGTCTCGCATGCCCCGGTGCCGGCCACGTACGTAATCCCAGGGCAGGAGCCGTGCTTGAACTGCATGTGAACCGTAAATCCCTGCGCCTAAAGCCGAGGGCAGTTCCCGCTGGCACGCCTGCTGTGGCGGCTCAGCCTGGTCCCCGGCACTGCTGCCCAGGGCAGCAGTCTCATTTAAATTGCTTTATAAATGGGCCAAAGAACTCTGGCTCCAGCCTTCATCTGAGTAATAAATACACAATAAAGCAGCCTCGGTGGCTGAGGGAGGCCAAGCAATCAACACTTCCAAAACAGGGAGGATGATCTTACTGAAAAGAGGTCGGCTTTTGTAATGTTTTAGCCCTTTTCTGCCCCTTTTAGGGATTCCTCCTGGAAGAGATGGAGTAGAGACTATGTTTAGCCAGCTGTATGCCCAGATGGTCACAACACTCATGAACACCATCCCCTAGGAATAATTGTATTAAGTCTTCTTTGGATTTTATGCTCTTGGGGTTTTAAAAAAAAAAAAAAAAAAAAAAGATTCTCTAGAATTAATGGTTTGGCACTTCTGCATTTGATTACTGCATTAAGAAAGCAGCCAGCACCCAGCAGGTTTTTGTAGCCACCTCCAAACACGAGACATCACACAGGACCGTGACTTCTTAATGAAAAGCTGGAAAGTCTATAATTGAGGCTGAAGTAGGATGTGCTGACATATCAGAAAGGACAGCTGAACCCTGCTATACCAGTATGCCCACATGGGTTAAACTCCGTACTCACACGAGGAGCTCTTCTTGCACAGACAAGAGGAGCCAGTGAACAGTTTTCAGCCCCCTGTTAAGCGGCGCACATGGCAATGAATGTGTGCTCTATTTGGCTTGCAAATTTTACATCACCTATTGCGTTTCCACTCACTCCTTTCTTTGGGGAGAAAGAAAAGAAAGCAACCAAAGAAAAGAGAGCAACAAACAAGGGAAATCAATGAACCATGGCAGAGCACTCTGCTGCACACACACTTCACACCCGCCTTGGGAGAAGGCAGGGAAGGGTGGGGGGACAAGGGGATGAATGAAGGCAACACCACACAGTTCAGTTAAGGAAAGTGCTGAGAGATGAGAGTGGTGAAGGCAACATAAAAACTTTTCTGGGAGATCATTTGGAAGGGTATGTAAGTTTTAAAAGCTAACATACACTTTCCTGGTGCGTCCCAGTGGATCGTGAAGTGCTTGGCAAGCGATAGCACTGCCCCTGTTACCAAACTCCTGTCTCATGACATACCCATTTTACAGGCAGGAACACTGAGGCAAAGAGGAGTTATCCAGTTTCTGCAAGGAGAAATCAACTTACATTAGGGAAAGACAGATAACAATTGTGTTTGCAGAGATCTAACCATGACGGCCAGGAGGTTCTTGCCCAAAGACTTGCATTTCTACTTGTTATTGTGGTGTTGGAAAAGCCATAGGCATTAAGAGGCATAAAAAGGATCTGTAAAACATCCACCCCACACACCAGGGTCACCAACACTTCACCTGGGTCAACGCATCACAGGCTGCAGCCAGAAGTGCTATATTCCATAAAAAGCAGCTGGAAGAGACATGACTCGGTGTTCTGGGTCCTTGTGATAGCAGGGAATGTACAAAATGACTGAACCAGGAATGAAGACTGCCTATTGCTGCTGGTCCAGTGAGCTCTGAGTGTTACAAGTAAATCTTACCAGATGTGTCCTGCATGGAGAGCACGTAAAATTAAATCTGTACTTCCCCAAAGCCATAGCAGCCCACAAGACATCACACTACAGGAAAAACCAGCTGTTACTGGCCCAGGAGACCCTAGCAGAAGCCAGCTGTCTGGTGTCAGAGGAAAGGGAGCACTGCTCTTCACCTCATGTTTACTGGCTGGCTTCTGAAAAGTGGCTGCTGCAGGACTACTTGGGCTTGGGTGTGACTATCCCTAGGCCCTGAAAGGCTGCTCTGGAGGCTGGGAATAACAAGACTGCAGCAATATCCTGGATATGGCCCATTAGTCCCTGCCATGGCCCTTCTTCCAATGCTGTGGGGGAGTTCAGCAGATGCGATTTCTGCTCAGCTGATCCATTCCTCAAGACCCTGGTGGAATAGCTTTGCTGCCCCTTCTTTATTCCTGCACCACTGCAGGGAGCTACAGCAAACCCAATAACTGGGGCTTCTGGCATTATCCTCCTACCACACACGGGATTCCTGTCTCTAAAACAGAGCAGGAATGAGATTAGCATCTTCTTCCTCTCTTGCTATGCCAGGTTTTGACAGACAGGGAGATGGGGGAGTAGAAAATAGTATAAAGATAGAGCTGTGAGTTTTGATAGGAATTGTCATCACCCTGATAGCAGTAAGGTCATGTGAGGACAAGGTGGTTCTGACCTGCTGCAAGCCGCTGGCTGGAGGAAAGGGTGTCAGAGGAACACAACATGGTGTGAAGGGGCTTTACCTCAGCACAGACCACAGAATGAATGGGGGTAACAAAACCCTGCCTGTGCTGGCACCATAACCATGTAATGCATAAAGCCCTACAGACTCAAGTCACAGGATTCATCCTGCTGAAATCACTGCCACAGCCCGCAGGATCAGGCATGTACCTTAAGCCTTTTTTAATGTGTCATTCAGGAATAAACCAGGTGGCTTTTACTTGTCTCTTAGAAGACACATTTTTTCATTATATATGCTCCAAATCGAGGCTAAAGATCCAGAAACTACGGCTGTGGAGTTTTGGCGTTCCCTCTCATCAGTTTGGTTAATTGCTCGTTTCATTTACTAGCTAGATTTTAACTTTCCTACGGATCACTTGGCTCTTGAAATTCCATGAGTACTGAAAGTCAGCAAATTTTGGAAAGTGTTCTCTGGAGGAAAGTCCTGGAACTCTTACAACAGGCATAATTTTCATTTGTGCAGGTTTAGTGCTCTCACAGAATAAATAAGCATTAACTATCCCGCAACTGTGCCAAAATGCAGTCGGTTTGTAGCCTGTCGTGTGCTGCACTAGAAGCCTGAGCATTTTACCTTGCAGACTAAATGCCTCTGTGAACAGAAATTGCAATCATTACTCAGGAGATACCTTCCAGATGAAACTTCACTCAAAAATAGCTACGTCTGGATTTGATACATGTAATACCAAGATAGTGGTATTTGCATTTAAATGCTGACTTCAGTGCTAAAAGGAAATCGTGAGGGACAAAGGTACATTTTTGACTAACCCTTCCAGCCACTGGGTGCCACTAGTGACTTTGGGTTGAGGGAATAGCAGCTACCCTGCAACTTTAGAGGAACAACCCACCCATAAACCCTCGCAATACATTGTTAATACACAGGAATTTCACCTTCAACTTATTCAATTTTCTTCAAAAGCATCTACTCTGCATGTCTCTGATTTCCCTCTATTCTAATTCTCAGTTGGCTGTATTTCAGTCCTGGGGTATTGTCTAAGGTGATGGTTTAGAAGCTGCACAAGCAGATCTTGGAAAGCTTGGTGGAGCAAGCAAAGCACTCAAGCTTCTGCTTACGTTTATGACAACCGAGTAGTGCCTTTGCAATCAGTGAAACTGCTCACGTGCTTACAGACAAGCACATATTTGACTGGATTAGTGCATAAAGTGACTGAAAACAAAGACGTGGTCAGCAAAGAAACCCTTCAAGCTATTGCTTTTGCTGCTGGTTGTCCTCCCCAACTTCATCCTTTGCAATGCAGACACAATTCCATATCCTGACATAAGATACATGTAACAGCTGCTATTAATTCCTAGTCGGGGACAGGATCACACTCCTGGGTTTAATGGTCTGCTTTTCATCTCTGTAATCCCCATCCCCTCTCTCATTCTACTTTTCACTTCAAAATATCTTTGCCTGCCTCCCCCCCTTCCATTCCTATTGTTCTGATGTTCCCTACTATGATTTTTCCAAAGGCAGGGTGGTGAGGTGGTTCAGCCAGAACAGTCCATTTCCACAAATAGGCACATACAAGTTGAAATATGTATATGAATTTATTCTACACCTGAAAACACACGGGGCAAAATAAACCTCTGGGATCTACTTGAACTTTTTGCCTACAGAGAGGTCTCCACTGTTTTCTTATCTGATTTAAACTTAAGCGATACAAATTCTCCGTGGGGACAAGACTTAACTAGCCAGTAATTTGCAGATGCGCATTAAACCCCTACAAACCAGGTCTAAATTGAAACTGGGCCCTTGAACAAGAAATCCAACAGGTTTCTGGGGGGCAATCAGCTGCTCTGTGTCAGCTACACTGGGGTAACTGGCTGGTTGCAAATGCCCTAAACCAGCAGCACCTGCAGTGAACGTGATGCATCCCGTGCCTGTGCCAGCCCTGCTTCACACATCTCCAGAGCGAGAGCAGGCACACGAGCATTGTATTAGACTGGCTGAAATGTGATCCACACGTTGGTGTATCTCACAGCAAAAGTGCCACAGACCCCAGTTAACATTCTTCTTTCTTTCCTCCAGCACCCAGGTATATTCAAAGTCCATGGATGGTTCCGCTCGCCCTTCCTGTGGTCCCCCTCCCCTCACTGCTGCTGCTCCAGCCGCAGGGGCTGGCTGCTCCCACGCTCCCATTTGTATGTCACTCACGCATCTCTCCCCACTTAGAGCTGTCTTCTGTTTCCTGCTGCCAAGAACCGTCTCTATTTGAGACTCCCTTTCAAAACCCATGATTACCAGAAGCCTTCCTCTCCTCTCCTCTCATCTCTCTTCAGCTCTTCCTTACTATTCACTTCTTGGTCTGCATTTTATTTTGGTCTGTGAGTGCGCGCTCTGGGGCAGGGAAGCCCCACGTGTACTCACTGCCCTGCCGAAATGATGTGATGGAATGCTGTGCAGAAGTGGCCTGGGGAAAAGGCACCTCGTCTGAAGGCAGACAGGACAGTGTTGTGACAAATTTTTATCTATTATCCCTGATTCCGTGGTCAGGAATACTCCTGTGCCTTCTTCCTGCTGGTGAGGCAGCCTTTTGCATCGAGAGTAAGGGAGAAGAGGAGAGGAGGTATCACACAGCTGCCCATGAGCCTCAGCTGCTCCATCCTCCTCTGGGCCATCTTCTAGCACGGGCTGGAGACCATGCTCGGAGCAGTTTGGCGTGTCAGGCCACAGAGGAGCAGACTGACAGGAAGCTGTGCGTGCAGACAGGCCGCACGACAGAGGAAAAAGGTTTAAACCAGAGTTTCGTTTTCCAGTAGCTGTACTTGTGTAAATAGGGCAAGGACACAGATGGGTAACGGGCGTGGCCAAGGCCAAGTCCATGCACCATGTTCAACTGCTCATACTCACTAGGACTCCCTTTTTAATTAATAAAGATTTTTCTCCTTCAGACATTTTAAAAATTACTTAAACGGTTCCTTCGAGCCGCAGGTTTCACATGAGGGAAGGGTTGCAAGAAATCACCATTTAATTAAATAAACATCTCTTTGAACGATGACCCTTCTCCAAACTTGGAACCTCCTTGCCATCATTAGAGCCCCACATAAACTGTAGCAGTTAGCAGTCTGCTTCGGGATTACAGTGTTCCTAGCAAGAGAAATTGCTCCTGAGATCATTTAACCTCCCTGGGGAGATGACAGGAAGGAATTAATCTTCCGCTGCTAATCCGCCCTGTGCCGCTGGATCAAAAATTGGCATCGATGGGGGTGCCTGCGTAGGGGAGCCTGCGGTGGCATTTACCATCCGTGTACTCTCCCTCCCACCTCCTCCTCGAGCGCGGCTGAGGAGACAGGGGGCAGCTATTTCAGGAAGTCTACGCAACGTACTATTAAACCATTTGTGCTGGCTGGCAAGGAGGTTTGGTTTCCAGCGTTACCCTCCAGTCCTTGCTATGTCAGCAAGGTGAATGCTACGGAAGGGCTTTCATTTCAGTCCCAGGAATCAGTTTCTCCTCATTAGTTTTGCTGCTACTTCCCATCTCTTTTATTTTATATTTATTATATCATTATTGTTATCATATTTGTTACTCATTTTTAGAGATTATTCATCAGTGCCAGGTACATCAGTTTTTTTACTTCCCAGAGTACTTGTAGGAAATGAACTGTGCTAGCATGACCTGTGCCTGTGAGGGCCTTTGCATTGAAAGCAGCTCTGCGTGGTAAAGAAACCTCCATTTTTATTTGTTTTTTCTTCTCTTGGTGAGTGAAATGGATCCAAGGAACAATTCTGTATGTTTGTGGACAACCTGTGAGCAGAGGCAGGGTTCCAGCTTACAGAGCTAGAGGTGGGGCCGCTCGTGGAACAGGGACTATTCCTTGGGATACAGCACCCAACCACACAGCAAGAATAGCAAGTAGCAAATGCCCTTAGCAACTGGCTTGTGGAAAAAATTAATTTGCAAAAGAGCATCAGTACTAAGTCTCCTTGAAGAGTTGTAAATCACAAGCCTGTACAAAGGGAAACCGGCTCCTGCCTAGTCTGTGAGCAGAGACTGACTATTACGATGGATCTGACTACTCCTAATTAATACAAACTTAATAGAAAGAGTTCAGAAAATACTAGGCTCATCCAAACCAAAGGCAAATCATTCTGCTGATGGTGGAAGATGCAGCGTGGGACCCAGTGGGCAGTTTTTTCATAGCAAGGGACAGTTGCCTGTTTCCTTCTCCACAATATTCAGGTTTTCAGCCCGTGTCCAGCTGCCTCTGCCGAGACCTTGCGCTGCCACAGCTCCCACCTCAGCAGGAAGCAGGACCGAGGGATGGCAGCAGGGTGCCCAGCACAGGACCTGTTCCTGGCACAGATGATGCTGTGGATGGGAAAGCCAAGCCCAGAGCGGGACAAAGGCTCTCACCAGGAGGAAGGGACTGCGCAGTGTGGGAGCAAAATCAGCCCCTTCTGTTGCTAAAACCAGCCCTGACACAGGCTCTTTTCTCCCC
Organism: Myiozetetes cayanensis; assembly: GCF_022539395.1. NCBI lineage: Eukaryota > Metazoa > Chordata > Aves > Passeriformes > Tyrannidae > Myiozetetes > Myiozetetes cayanensis. Next base: position 109,479,136 of record NW_026087742.1, on the reverse strand, counting down.
TGACTGATCCAAACACTTGCAAAAGACAGGTTTTCTTTTCAGTAGCAGCGCACCACCAAATGGGATTTGCAACAAGGAGGTGTGAGGGATAACAGCCCATCCCTCAAACCCGACAGAGCCTGCAGGCTTCTTTTGCTGCTTTCAAGTTTCCTCTGCATTAATCCCCACAATAACACACGATCAACAGAAAAACCTTGGGAAATAGGGGGCAGGGGGATATGGACACTTTTCAGAGAGAAAGGTATAAAAGGAAGAAAAGAGCATTCACAATGGAAAAACGTAGGTCGTTTGCTCTTCCATTTTTCTGTCAAATGGTGATTAGAAGAGAAAATGTTCTTTCTGTACCAGTCAGGAAAGGAAGAAACATGTTCCACTTCTCGCCAAAAAAAAAAAAAAAAATTCCAATGAAATAAGAGTGATACTATTTCTCTTACTCAGAGAAGCAAAGCGGACTTGAGAGGTCTGTGAAGGTGTCCTTGCAGTTCTTGTGTTAAACTCTGATGAAAGCTTGTTTCCCAAATGTGTGGGGTGTCACACATGACTTCAGAAAGATGCTTGTCAGTTCTTGGGTATCCCCAGCTACCCAAACCTGCCTCCAGTGTCTCTCACCTGCGGTTTTGGGAAGTTTTCTGAAGGTGTCCTGCTGATTGTGCAGCTCTCTGAAGGTGCTCCCCATCTCTCTGAAGATGTCATTAAGCTGGTCCTGATGTGGCTTGCTCTTTCTGTACCCTCCAGACACTGATACTGGAGGAAAGCAAGGTTCCCTATGAACAGACCTCTTGTCTTCTCTGCTCCACGGTAGGAAGCTACAGGCAGGAGCTGGGATATACAGAAATACACTTGTGGAGCATACAAACTTTGATGTTCTTTATTTCGGGTCTGGGATCATGGGCTGTTGTATTCTAAAACAAACATTAGTTCAGATGACATAAACACATATTTCAGCTCCCCTAACAAGTACATTTCTAGTTCATCTCTTTCCCTCGGCATTTCTGCATTGTGATGTTTCTCTTTTTTGTACAATGAGCATTTTCATTTAAGCCAAAAATAATCTTTGGGTGTGTTTAGGATAATCCTACTCTGCATTTTGTTTCAAGGAGAGCACATCTACATCTTGCCAAAGCAAGTCCAAAGAGCCTATTAATGCATGAGCTGGGGTAAAATGAGCACCATAAAACTTGAGTGTGTCGCTGCACTCACGTGGCAGCAAGCAGGCAAAGACTGGAGCTGCCTGGTCCATGTGCAGCAACAAATGGGGTCAGGATTCCTGATGGTCACATCACCCTTGCAGGCTCTGGCACCACAGTTCCACAAGTCCCAGTGCCCAACCATGGTTTTGTGGGTGCTTTATTTTTGTGGGTGCTGTTGACACGCACCAAGCACAGTATGGTCTGATCTAATACCACTTCACACAAGGAGTCACTCAGTGTAGCAGCTGTGAAAGACTTATATTCAACGTGGCCCTTTGACAGTCGATTCATGTTCCCCATCTAACACAATATGGTTAAAAACAAACAACCAAACCAGTATAAAACATAAGTAGCTGCAGCAGAATATATATTTCATTTTTACATTAAAAACTACTTATGGTGATAGATGATAGCACAGTACAATCCAGAAACCAGCTGCCTATATTATGCATTATATCAATATTTATTTAAATCCTAAAGAACTGTAGATTGGGGACTTTTACTAAAATAGACACTGCAAATGGTATCGTGATGGATTATGCTTCGCTCCAAAGTAACTCTACTTGGACATCTCTGAATTCTGTTTGTCACTTGCTCTTCTCTCAGTTTTCCAGCTTGCTGAAAAAGGAAATGATAGAATAAAAATAGAGCTGTGTATCTGAGGTGAGAATTATCTTCCCTGGCAGTGGAGCGCAATTGGTCTCCAGTTGTAATTACCGCCTTCCTTACGCTCTAACAATAGACCCGAAATTGTGTTTTGGGGACACAGGGCTTTCCTTCACCGAGCCGCTGCCGCGCGGCTCTCCGTGTTAAGTGGCCGTGCTTCTCCCCTTCCCCCACCTAAACCTTTCCCGGCGCTAGTAACACACCGCCTGAGCAAATACCACGCACAGGCGGCATATTTGCTGTGTGCAGAACGGCCCAGGCTGAGGCTCTGCCGGCGCTGCTGACGGTGCGAACTCCGCCGGGAGCAAAGCGAGCCCGGGCAGTGGCGAGCTCGGCCGGCAGCAGCCAGAGCCCCCTGCGAGCAGGAGCTTGTGCTGCCCCAGAGGGACGCGGGGGCAGCAGTTCTTTCTCTGAGACTCCCCCGGGAGTCAGGGGCTCAACCTTCGCAAGCCTCGAAGAGCGTAAATAGGGGCACTTTGCTACAGCGCTAATCCGCGAGGGGTTTTTTTTCTGCTGCTTCTTAGCTCGCAGAACCAGAGGTGAGGGTACAGTGGAAAACACAGTTCGGGAGTTATTAAAAGGGAACACGGGCAATTTTCATTGCTTGAAAATGTGTTTATATTTTTGTGTCACCTTCAGCACATAGCTGCCCTTTTTGGTGGGCAACATTGCTAAAATGTAGCGTTCATGTCTATTAGAAACTGGGGACATATTTCCTTTGCCCAGCCCTGTTTATTTGCAAATGATTGATACCTAGCTTGCAAGAGGGATCAAATGAGACAAACAATTTCTTTTCTTCCAGCTTCAATTCTTTTTGTGAAAGCATTTTAACCCCAGAGTACTTTCTCTGAGCACTTTTTCAGTGCTATTACAAGTGATGCTGTGTTTACTGCTTGCTTGCTGACTTTCCTGAAACTATGTGTTTTCTCTTACTTTTCATACATAAAAGCATCCCCTTGTACCTTTTTCCATAGCTACTCATTGCAGTTTAATCAATCTCTTAAATGAAAGATGGTGGTTACACATTTTGTTTTCCATATAACTGAGTCAGCCAGGCTAATTATAATATTTAAGACCCAGCACTGTGTTGGGGATGTTCAAATCAGTGATCATTGTTTTGTAATTGCTGCTACCACAATGATCCAGAATCACAGGATCACAAAATCACAGAATGGGTCAGGTTGGAAGGGACAACAGTGGGTCATCTGGTCCAACCTCCTCGCTCAAGCAGGGTCATCCCAGAGCACATGGCACAAGATTACATCGAGATGATTCTGGAATATTTCCAGTGAGGGAGACTCCACACCCTCTCTGGGCAATCTGTTCCAATGCTCGGTCACTGATCAGTAAAGAAGTTGTTCCTCATGTTCAGGTGGAACTTCCTGGGCATCAGTTTCTGCCTGTTTCTCTTGTGGGTACCACTGAGCAGAGCCTGGTCCATCCTCTGACACCCTCCCTTCAGATGCTTGTGTACGCTGTTAAGGTCTCCTCTCAGTTGACTCTTCTGGAGACTGAAGAGGCCCAGCTCTCATCATTTAGCCCAAATCCTTTCGGGACACTGCTTCAGAGGGAAGCAGCCACTGCCATATGCTTTACCCACGTCTACGCTCCTCTCTCTTCTCCAGATGGTTCCCATTACACAGGACAGCACCAACATCCTGCTCCTTGCCAAAGTCTGAGCCCTTAGACTATCGCTCCATGAGGAGCTAGGGCAGGACTGGAATGTCATCTCTCTCCGCAGCTCCAGAGGATGAAGGGCCCACCATGGCAGGGGCTGCATTACCAGGAGATCCCAAGTGCCTCTATTGCAGGGAGTAACTCTGAGGCAGATGCCTCTGGGGGAACACAATTTTATCTTGGGTAGTTTGCAGCAGGCCCAGAACAAGCTCAGCCCCAGAACAAAAGCTTTCATCACCTTCAGACTGCTGACTCCAGCGATGGGTGTTTCTAAAACTCAAGGGTTGAAAAGAAGTCTAATCTCCTAGCAAATCTAAGCTAATCAATCCCACCTCAAAAACAAGTTTACCTCAATGTTACACTGCTTTTATTCACATTAAGCTGCAGCCAATTTTTACTAGGAGATGCTCAGTAGTGAAAAGGCTTTTTCCTCACTTGCATTATTTAAAGGTTAAAAGTAGAAGGGTATATTACTTAGGATATAGGACACTATATATATGTAAGGTTAATGATTCTTCAAATAGTGAGCCCTGAAAAGGGTTATGTAGGTGTAGCCTAAGGAACGACATAAACATCAACCAATTATTTTTACATTTTTTTCTTTCTTAGTGTAAGCTTCAGCAGCTGGGTCCCATATGAATATGTCATGACAGATGACAGTGATATGAGCAGATGAACCTCAAGGCAACCCGCTATCCTGTCAAGGAGAGGGCAGAGCTAGGTCCCCTAAATATGCATAGGCTCTGTCACTGACAGCAATTTACCATCATGGTCAGGTGCCTGGAGTCTACATTCTTCCCCAAGAAACAGGTTTTAAATATTTTTAGACTTGAATACCATTAAAGTTTCTCTTCAGTAAGAATCACTGACAAAGAAGAGCCCAATCTTACACAACTTGGCAAAATTTCACTTCTTTTTTTTTTTTTTTTTTTTTTAATCTGGCATTTAAAACGATGCTTAGCTAAGCCCTGCCAGCTGCCTTACCTGCCTTACCTAGCAATATTAAGCTGTATAAAGAGGAAAGGAGGTTACTGGAATGATTTGTCATAAATGTTTACATTTTTATAAATAGGCTTACACCTGTGTTTTGTCTGGCTCTGACCATGTGGTTCAAAACACTGAAGATGGGGGAAACGGCACAGTTTCCTCTTTTAAGGTGAAGCCTTAAAAATCCTCTTTTAAGGATCAGTAGGGTGCAAAAAAGAGTGGTCAGTGCATTACCTCCATTAGGAGTTGCATAAACAAAGCAGCCACCCCACGATGGTGATAAGATACAGCCTGTGGCTCAAAAGCTTGGATCAGTTCCTCTTCTGGCTTGCACCACAAAAAAAGCACAGTTACTGTTTTGCAGAATGTGTATGACAGTGCAAAGCAAGGCCTGAATTCTTGCTCCTGATGCCTCTGTAATGGGAGGAATTCAGAGCCTTGTTTAAATATTACGTCTTTCCTTTTCCATGCCCCATTTTCAGATGTGGTCTCTCTTCTCTGCTCTCAAGCAGTGACCAAAAGCCTTCCACGGCATTTTGAAGGGATGTTAGTGATTTCTTACGGCAGGGATTCGTATTAGGGGAAGCTGGTGTGTATACTGCTAAAATAAACTGCTCAATCAAATAAAAGGGAGGATGTCAGTGTTGAGGTCACAGTTAAAGCTAGTTTTGAATTTGAAGCCAAAAGAGGAATCAAATACCTCTGCTTCCAACTTTCCTGACCAAGTTTAATCTTCAGATTTTAAAGACTAGCTCTTACATAAGGCAGGGAGGGGTTAACAATGTTTTTTGGCATATCTACTAAGTTCTAAATGTTGTTCATTTTCTTTTTCATTTATTTTTAAATAATTGTAAATACCAGACTTTACAGATGGAAGATCTGATGGCACCTTAAGGTGTCTGTTGCTTCGTACCTTGGGAATTTCAGGCACCGCAAATCATTCCTCCTGCTCCAGGTGGCAGATCCGAATTATGCTGAGTTTAGCCAACAGGACAGATTGGGTTTGCCAGCAACGTGAGTTTAAAAGCCTTCCACCTCTTGCGTTGCTCACCTGATAATAGAAATTACGGAGGTGGGTTTTCAAGGTAACAGGGGAGTGAGATGTGTGGGATATGTGTGCATGCACAAATGATGTGACAAGCAAGTGACAGCACTGGATGCAAGTGGTTAAGCCCCTCTAAGCCCCAAGTGCTTCAGTGTCTCTGCAGTAGAGGAGGAATAGACTAAGCCCCGGGCCCTGAGGTACTGCAGCAGATCAGCAGTGCTTGGGCAGCTCTCCTTGCAGAAGTCTCACCCCTCTCACCTTCTACTCATCCTTGCTCAGCTCGTGCCTCCGTGCTGGTGTGTGTCAGCTCTGACTGCCCCACAGAGCTGAGGCAAGAGCGAGGGGTTCCCTCTGAGGGCTGACCCCATGGGGGTGCAGGCTGCTGGGCTTTTATCCCGCAGGAACCCAGCCCTGCTTCTGCTCACTCAGTCCCTCCCCCTGGCAAATTGTTTAGCAGCACCACGAGCAGCTTGGCTGGCAGGGGCAGAGGGGATGCAGGCAGCTGCAGCAGTGGGATGGTGTGGGACAGCATGGAAGGGGATGGAGAGCCTACATGAGAGATGTTCATGGTAGAGGGGCTACACAGGCTTTGTCAGCTCACAATTCCTCTGTTTCTCCCTGCTCGGGTCCAGATTGGCTACAGAGCCAGTTTTCTCACATCTCCCTCCTCCTTGGAGCTTGTCAGTCCTGCAAACCCACAGAGCTCACTACAGACAAGCCCCCACCTACACTTCAATATCTTTACCACCTCTTCTCATGCTGCCCTCCTCACTGTCCCACACATATGCCCTTTCTCCTACTCTTCTCCCTTGCCACCCTAATTTTTTTCTCTGTGTCTGTAATATATCAACTCATATGGCTATCTCCACTAATTCTATATAAAAGAGCAGTGAGAGAGCTGACCACAGACTCAGAAAACAGGAAAAAAAGGTTAGTCTGGGCTCTAGGAATAGCAGCATACAAAATTAATCCAGGACATGATCCGGAAAAGGTGACAGAAAAGGGGAGTCAAGTAAAGAGGTCATACAGAAAGTGAGGTGATATGTGAAGATTCAGGGCTTTGCAAGGCACTATAGGAGGAACAGAGATGAAAATACATTAGCTACCCATGCCATCTGTCAATGTTTACACAGAAATCCCACCAAACCAAAAATATTGTTTAAACTCCGTTAAAGTTGCTCATGGCACATCCCACCAACAAAAACATTAGAAAGCCATCAAGTCCCTGGCCAAGCCTTCACTCGGGTTTTGAAGCCCTTAACCGCAGCTCCACCTTCGGCACATCACCCCACCGACTTCTAGAACCCACAGGCTTCCTCCCTCCCTTCCCACTTGAAACCTTTAACCTGAACCCTGCGCACAAACCTCTCCTGCAGAGAACACAAAATGCAACATCGTACTTCCTCGGTGCACCACCTAACTCACACCAGCACAGGGAGTGAGGTGAGAACTCAAAGCCATGGACTCTCCCACAACAGACTCCCACTCACAAGCAAACAAAACCTTTGCCTCATCTTACAAAGCTCCCTTCCACCAGCTGCTGAGATCATATACCTCGAACTCCCACTGCTTCCCAGGGCACCACCAATCCACAGAATTGCTCCTCTTGCAAACTACACCATGCAGTTTGAGCTTACAGTTCCGCAGCCCATGTGGGGACAGAGGGAGGAGGGGTGTGGGTTGTGGGTGGTGGATGTGGCTGACGTAACGTGGAGAAGGTGAAATTACGCTCACAGATTGCAAGGGCTGGCAGAAGGCTACACTGGCAACTTCACTGGTTATTTCCATGGCTCTGGAAGTGCCTGATATAGGTAAGATACTCTTTTTTTTTTTTTTCTTTTCAGTAAATTTTGAGAGAGGATGATAGTGGTGGTAGGGAGTAACCACTAAAACATAACAAAATAATAAGTTGTCATTCTTTCAAATTTGTTGCTTTGTTGACACATTAAGGTCGCAACTATTGGCTTGGCTCTCTCACTTCTCTCCCCACGTTACTGTGACTACATGAGTGCTTTTTTGTGTTGGCTCGGACATGGCCCTTGCGCCTCATGGAGCTCCAGGCTACTGCAGGATTGGGTAGGAGGAGCAGATGGCCTGAGACGGCAGTCACTGGTTAAAAAGAAGAAATCAACTGTACTTAGCAAAGGCAGTAAAGTGAATTATTCTAAAACAGGTAATCTCATGGTGCAGAAACAGTAGAAAATATCTTAAAGCTCACCCTCTGCTCACAGTTTTCACCATCCTCCAACATTACTGCACCTCCATGTCTTAGCATTTTTATCACTTTTGTCCAACCAGATTTAACCTAGAATTTTTTTAAAAAAGTTGCTGATTGCAAGCATGCCCACTTTTGTGTATGGGCTACAGCTGAGTGCCCAGAAATTAAGGTCTTTGTAATCAGTGGCTATTCCTGAAAGTGCCTCCCATAAGATACCTATCCAGTTCACTGGACTCTCTCTTCAGAGTACTTACAACACGGGGAGGGAGCAAGAGCACCTTTTTCCTCATGATTCAGTATCTATAACGAGCATTGTAACTTGTTTTAAATTAAACAACGGGAGGTTTAGAACATAGCATTCTGTGACTGGGGAGATCTGGATCCTCTTTGCACTACTATAAAAGAATCAAATATGACATATCACTATTTAGTAGGGTACAGTCTTAAATTGTTGGCAGCAACTAGAGTGGGAAAGAGCAGAGTTTGTTTAGACAGAAAGAGCAAAAGCCCCTGCTGAAACCTGGCAGCCCTGCTCTTTGCAGGGCAGGCTGGCCAGGAGCTCTCCTCTGGCAGCCAGATCCATGCTTCCAGCCAGACCCTGCGTTCAGAGGAGCACTTCCCAGCAACGCACAAGGCTCATCAAATGCTTGGGGGTTTCTGCCAAGGTTTCCCCAAAAGATACCAGTTGTGATTGCACTGGGTCCCCAGTTCAACTTAGCTCATTTAACAGAAACCACAAGTTTAAAAAAAAATTCGTGTAATCATGGACATGAACTTAGCAGGGCACAGGTTAGAAATTACCCTGCATAAGAGCTGATTTGATGACCTCTGAGACCTGATATAAATCTTTCCGGCAACCGGGACAGATTTCTGGGAGACTTTGGGTCAAACCAAGAAATCCTACATCTGCTAAAAGGTTACTCACAAGGTGCCAGATACTGCATTGGTGTTACCTGGGCTGGATCGTTATGCACAACACAGAAAGGGTCCACTGTTTTGAAATTAGTGTTTGACCAGGACTCCCAGTTGCACCAGTGGCCAGACATGACGGGGATACAGAAGAGCATTAAAACCAAGTGACTGGTATGGTTGTTGGTGCAGAGACCACTGACAAATAGGGAAATAAAATAATAAAATAAAATAAAATAAAAAATAAAATAAAATAAAACTATCACATAGTATAGCATAAAGCCACAACACAAAATAAATAACACAAAATAAAATAAAATAATAATAAAACAATGGAATTAAATCGCTAGCGGGCTGAGAGGGTTTCCCATCCGGCAGGAAATCATTTCTCCAATAGGAGGAGCTCTTTGCTTTGGTGAGACGCTGTCAAAGGCGTGGCCACAGTTTTACTCCAAACCCCCTCCTCCTCCTTCCCCTCCCGCCCCCGTTTTATACGAGAGCGGCAGCTTAATTGATTTGATAACAAAATAAACAGCAGCCGAGGGCTGCCCGCGGGAGACGGCAGAGGAAGGTGATGGATGCCCGTCGTACGACTTTCCCCGGCCGCCACTGTCCGGCCCCGGGGGGGAGCGAGGTGCGAGGTGTCCCTGTGCGTCCCAGTACCCGCTTCCCCACGCCTGGCACACCGCAGGGGCTCAACTTGCTCCTGGCTCCGCGTGGTTCGCAGCCCTCCCGGCGGGCTGTAGCTGCGCGGAGCGCGTAACAAGGCTTTCCCTGCCGTTCCCCCGAAGGAGGAGTGGGGGGAACGCCGTGCAAAAGGGATGGCAGACGCGGGATCAAGTCATGCCCTGGGGCTCCTGAGCGGAGCGAAGGGTCAGCGTCTGGGCTTTCTCCCGCCACGTGCGGGTGATGTTTTAGTGCTCTGGGGTTCCCTCGCTGCTCGGAAACTTCGGGGGAAATAACGGGTAGCACGTCTTATTAGTCTGAGAGTGGGTTTCCAACCCGAGTTTGCAGGGTAACTCGTGCCTTCAGGGCGGACGCTGGCGTCGCCTTAAACAACCCAAACTCACCGCGGCCAGGGGGTGCCTCCTACCCGCGGGTGGCCTCCCTAAGCCCCGACCCCCCTAACCACGGACACTGTGGGGATCGCAGCCGGCCTCGCATCTCTCACCTCGTTTCCCACCCGTGAACCACCCCTTCCTCCCCCGGCAGCCGCCCCAAGGGACAGCGGCTAACCTCGCAGCAGAAATGAATCGCGGCCGTCAAGGCATTTCACTATATTTCTGGGAACTAACGTGCCTAGAGCTCGCATAAAGGTTGCCACGGAGGGAAATGGCCGTGGGGGCTGAGCTTGCCCGCGGGGCATGTTGTGAAGGGGGAAAGTGGTTCCCGAGCAGCAGCAGAAGGAAAAGCTGCCGAAAGAGCTGCGCTAAGCGGCGCTCGGCCACTGCCGTGGCCTCCCGCGGGGTTGCCCGCGATCCTCGCCTCCCGCGAGCACCCGTGGGCTGCGCTCGCCCTCCCGGGGAAGATCCCCACGCTGGCCCTCGGGACACTGTCCCTCCCGCAGGAGGGTCACTGCGCCTGTCCCCTCCACACCCTCTGGTGGCCCTTGGGCAGCAGCAGAGCTGCTCGGAGCTCCGACCACGGCCGCGGGCAGGCGGGATCCCCCGCGGCTGCCCACGCGTGTACGGGAGGCCGGGTGCGGGCGCAGAGGGCAGAGCGGTGGACAAGGCATCCATCTGCTCTCGCCTTCTGGGACTAGCGCAGCCACGAGCAGCAGCAGCAGTGGAGTTTCCAGAGCCTTGTCCGCAGTTTCAGCTTGTTTTTCTTCCTAATTATTTTTTAAAGACTCGATGACTTCTCTGTGTGGGTTGTGCTTTTTTGGTTGGTTGGGGTTTTTTGTTGATTTTTTTCGGGGTTGGTTGGTTGCCTTTTTTTTTTTTTTCCCTCTGGTTTTGTCTGCTCTGCGCTGCAGTGGGGATTTTGAGCTGTAGAACCCGAAACCAGGAACCGTGACTAATTTAGGGGTGTATTTCTTCAGTGCATTCATTTTAAGACAGTAAAACTTAAAAGATGGAGTGTAAGGGGCTGTGAAAGGGGGAGAGGCGAAAGCGCACTGCTGGGGCTCTGCGTGAAGTTTAATACACCGTGAGACACGTACAGTGCGATCGGTGTGTGGGGCTGGGGGCGGGGGGGACACGTAGCCGGTAACGAGCAGATTGCCGTATGATTTAGAGACGATGATGAGGTTTATCATTTGAACACTGATGAATTCAGGGAACATGAGAGCTGCAATTGACATTCCTAAAAACAATTAAATCGGTGGGGAGTACTGCTGGAAAATCGATACGGCCCAATGTAATACGGTTTGACTATAAACAGATTCCTCCCGTAGCAATAAACCACGAAGTGAGTGTGAAGTACCGCGATTCCCTGGCTGAAAAGAGGTCTTTTCCCTTCAGCATCCCAGAACACATCCCCTCTAGCCATCGGCAATGGTCCCCGGCTCCCGCGGCGCGTCCTGGGGAGTCGGGGCGACGGTACTGAATACCTTTGTGAAATTCTCCAGCAGCAAACGTTCATAACCCCGAGGGGAGGTCGGGGGAGGCATTTAAATAGCTTCCCGAATAAGTAGCGATCGCCTTTGGTCTGGGACGAAAATAAACTGGGAGTTAAGCTTTAAATATCCAAGCTTGATTTAAGAGCAAGATGCACTCGGCTGAGTGCGCTCTCGGGGTGGCCCCCCGAGGGGGGGCCTGGGGAAAGGAAGGGGAAAGGGAGCTGTGAAGGGAAAGAAGGGAAAGGGGAAGGATGAAAAATGGCAGGGAAAGGAGGCCCCCGGGCCCTGCTCGGGCTGTGCCGCCCACGCTACTCTGCGCTGAGCGTGGAGGCGACGTTTCCTGCGTCCCCTCGGTCGGAATGGTGGGATGTGGGGGATCCCGCCGCCGCCGCGGCCCCGCACCGCGCGGAGCTTTCCAACAGAGGGCGAGGGAAGCCCGGCTGGGGATCCGCGGCCGCGTGGGGGTCAGCACGGGGTTCCGCGGGGGGAGCAGCTCGTTCCCCCGGGACACCCCACCCCCCCGCGCCGCTGGCTGCTCCCACTGCAGAGAGGGCCGCCCTTCCCGGGTGGCCTCGGGAAGAGGAAAAGGGGAAACCGACGACAGGCAAACCCCGGGGGCCGTTCGCGGAGCTGGCTTTCATTCCGGCTTTGGCTGGCGAGCGGAGCGCTCGGGGCCGCCGAGCCCCGCTGTGCCCGCGGCTTGGCACGGGCGGGCAGCGCCGGCTGCCAGCGCCGCCCTCCGCGGGCCGCGATCGTGCGGTTTGCAAAGCAGCGGCTGCACGCCGGGGGCCCCCGCCCGCGGGCGGCGGCCAAGCCCCGCCGGGAACGGCCTGGCAGGGCCCGGGGGCCGCCGCCGTGCGCCGGGCGGGAAGCGCCCGCTTCCCTCGGGGCCGCAGCTCCGCGCCGGCTGCTCGGGAAACAGGATCCCGCTGCCGCGCGCTGCACGGGAACCTGTTCCTGGCAGCCGCCCGGCTTCCCGGTGCCTCCACGGAAGAGGATACAAGTTGAATATTGTTTGTGCGGCCGCGACAAAATATCCAGGGCCGGCGTGGAGGGGGAGGGGGGGGGGAAGGGATTGTGTTCGTCCGCCCGTGATGAATAATCCGGGCCGGCCTCCCGGCTGTGGCGGCCAAATCGCTCTTGGATCTGCCAAGAGATCAGCCGCTACCTCTGCCCGCGCCTCGGGCGCCGTTGGCCTTTCCCCGGCTGGTTCTGGCAGCCTCCACATCGCAGCCGCCGAGCGCACGGCGCTGCCTCCGCCGGGGCCACCCGCTCAGGGGCCGGGCCGCAGCCTCAGCCTCAGCCTGGGACGGGGGATGGGGGTCAGGAGGGGGATATAAAGGGTGGCAGCGAAGTTTGGAGCGGAGTGAGTGTTTCCCCGGGCCGGGGATGCTCGGAGGCAGGTGGAGGCTGCGCCGCTGTCCCGCGGGGCGGGGGGCACGGCGGGGCGCGGAGCCCTCGGGCTGCGCGGAGCGGGACCTGCTGACCCTTCTCCCCTCCCGCCCGCCCGGCCGTCTGGTGGGAACAAACACAAGCTGTTCCGGACCGGGGCCGCGCAGCTGGCCCGGCGGTGGCGGCGGAGCTCTGCCAGAGGGGCCGCAGGGAAGGTCCTCGGGTTTCCCGCAAGCGCACACCCGCGGCCGCCCGGGCGCGGCGCTCGGACCGCTCCCAGCGGGGGCCCTGTGTGTGTGTGCGGGTGTGTGTGTGCGTGGGTGGGTGGTGACGTGCCCGGAGAGCAGCCGGGGACGGCGGGAGGCTCCGCGTGTAGAAATCCGCGGCGGCGAGTGTCTGCGAGACGATGCGCGTGGGGGGAGCGGGATGCGGGAGAGGCGGCGCGCGTGTCCCTACGTGGGAAACCCTGAGCGTGTGCGATCGCGTGTGCGGGTCAGCGTGAGTGTGTGGGGCTGTGACAGAGCCCGGGTGTGAGAAAGGGAGTGTGTGTGGCTGCGTGCGAGCTTCTCGGCGTGCATCCAGGCTGAGAGAGGCGGCGAACGTGTGAGAGGCTGCCGTGCTTCCCCGCAGGATGCAGTGCCCGTGCGAGGGGGGCAGCCGAGTGTGCGTGGGAATCAATGTGCGTGTGACACAGAACGTGTGCGTGATACGGCGCGATCGAAAAGAGGCAGTGTGTGTGTGCCACACGGAGCGTCTGCGTGACACGGTGTGTGAGAGGCAGCGCGCCCGTGTGACTCAACCCGTGAGTGCACGCGTGGGCGAGCGCCTCCGAGCCGCGCGGGGAGCGGACGCGCTGCGGGGACGAGGACGCCGGGCAGAAACTCTGCCCCGTCGCCGTGCCGGCGCCCTGCCTGGGCGGCCCCCACTCCCGGGACCGCCCGCGGATGTCCCTTCTCCGGACGGAGCCCGCCGGGCCCCTCCGCCTCCGCGCAGCGCAGCGCGGCCGGCGCCCGCCGGAGGAGGGAGCTCCCGGGGCAAGAGCCGTGGCTGGGCGGGCAGCGGGCCATGGAGGAGGGACCCCACGCCCTTCCCCTCCCGCGCAGCGCCGAGGGCTGCTCTGCCCGTCCCCACCTTGTTTATGTGCGGCAGGAACTGGGATTTTCCATCTGCCTGCTCCGCTGGTCGTGACCTCCGAGCAGAGCTCGCAGGCACCGGGCCGTGAGTGGGGCCGGGCTGCGGGGGCAGCGGGAGCTGCTGTCGCCTCCCCGGCGGAGGACGTTGATCCTCACATAGGCTCCCGGTGTGAAAAGAGGACGATGGCAACGGCGGGGGGAAGGGATGGAGCTGGCGGTGGGAGGCCCTGGAGATCTGCCTTACCCGAGGAACCCTGCCAGTCTTGTCCTGCCTCTGCACGTCCAACCACTTCGGCACAAGTTTGCGCTTTCCCTGCCCCGGCCCTATTCCTCCTGCCAGGGACAGCATATGCCCTTAAAGGGGTTTCGGGGGGAGGGAATCCCCAGCTTACTTACACCACAGGGAGTAGGTGACCCCGCTGTGGCTGTTAAAGCGCTGCCGGGAGGAAAGACCTCGGTTCGGCACGGGAGTCTGCTCCTGCTCCGCGGGATCCCAGAAACATCAGCAACCGCATGGGAAAGATGCTCCTCCGGCACGGGCGCCCGTTCCCACTTGCGGCTGTGTGACCCTCGTCCGCAGGGAGTGGAGAGGGGGTGGGACACGGGCACTGGTCCCACTTGCTCTGGCAGGGAGGGGAGCTGCGGCGCCGAGGAGCCACTCAGCCCAGGCAGTGTCCAGATTTGGATCCGCCCATCCTCTCCCACGCCCGGACACGGGGGAGCGGGCACTGCCTCGCCACTGGGCTCACCCCTAGAGGGGTGGGGGGTGCCCGCGGGCTCCGCATGGAGGCGGCACGGAAACAGCGCTGCGAGGGAGCCATGGCTCTCCTCCTCCTGCGCTGTAGAGCAAAGCCTGGCTCTCTCTGAGCAGCCAGCAGTGATAAGAGCTGATTTACAGGTAGGGGTGAAACGTGCTCTGAAAACCTCGTGACACTTTCAAATTCAAATAGATTCAAATAATATATAAAGACCGTGAGGTGGCGATCTCCCGGGTAGCTCCTAGGATGCGTGGTGTTGTTGTTAACACATGTTTCAATTTTGGATTGAGACTGTCAATTACCCGCTGAGCTGTGAGTCTTAGCCTCAGGCGGGCTGGGGAGAGGGGACGGGTGTATTTATTAACCTCTGAAGCCTGGCGAAGCTGCGCTTCCAGCCTCTCGCTCGGGCTTTCTCGCACCTTCCCTCCGTCCCAGCAGGTGCCACCCGGGCTGTCCCGGCGGCCTCCGCTGGCCGTGGCAGCCGTTCTTTGCCTCCTCCGGTCACTGCATGTGGCTCTCGGTCCCCATGCCAGCACAGCACCGCGCTGAGCCCCACAGCTGCAGGGGGGATGGGAGGGACGGGGAGGCAGCCCGCCCAGGGCGAGCCGGAGGTCGCTGTTTTGGCCACAACGGCCCCGGACGGAGCAGGGAAATGAATGGGGAGTGTTTCTTCTCGGTTCCCAAACGCACTCTCTTTCTCGGTCAGAAAAACAGGCCGGTTCTCCTTGGCATAATCTTACGGGCTTAGGGTTCTGTTCTCCGAGCGGAAGAAACCCCCTTCTCCCCAGGAGCATAAGCAAACAGCACCGAGAGCCCACTCCAGAGACAGAAGCGGAAGGGCTGACAATTAACATTTCCTCTGGTAGCAGAGATCTGCAGGCAGATCGCTCGGGAAGCGCATCGTCCCCTCCCGCGGCGTGCCCTCGCCGCATCGCACGGTGCCTGCTAAGCACTGAGCCCCGTTCGGAGAGGTTTCTGTGTGGTAGAGCCCGCCTGCTGCCCCCGACCCTACCTCGCACCGCCCCGGGAATGCTCCGCCGGAGCAGCCCAGGGAGGCCCTCAGCACCGCGGTCTGCCCTATTTGCTTCTCCGCCGCTTCCCCTACAGTCACCTGAAAACAAGCCACCCTAACTCGCTCAACGCGGCGCCTCTGCCGCTTGCTTTTCTTCTCCCTTTCCCTGTGCCTCGCCGCCTTGACCTCCCCAAACTTCGCTGGTCGGGGCCGAGCCGAGCCCAGCGACCCCCGCAGGGCCCCGTACGCCTCTCTGTGCCGGGAGCCGCGAGTGCGCCTCTCCGCACCAAGCCTCCGTGACGAGAAAGGCATCGTAGGCAGCCTATAAATAATTTCCATTATGTTCAGCTGACAGCGCGAGGCGATTAATTTTAATAGCTGTATATTTGCCTGTTTCTCCTAATGCTCTGTAATGAGATGAGAAGCCATCCAACCCCAGATGGCTCCAGCCGCCTCGTTATTTATTTATTTTGTGTGTGCGTGTGTGCAAAAGAGGGGCGAAGGGGAGGAGGGGTAGCGGTTCCTGCGGGACCGGCAGCACCCCCCCCCCGGAGCTGCCCGCATCCCCGCCGCTCCCGGTATCGCCCCCGGTGATGCTCGTGGGCCGTGGGAGCCATCATGACACTGCACATTCAGACGCCGGGGACCGGTCACTCGTTCTTGGGGCAGGGCCGGGGGCCGCCACCAGGCTGGGTGTTCCGGGGATGTTTATTTATTCTCTCCGGTCGTGCCGAGCATGACTGCGGGAGCGCCGAGGGCCGGTCGGCGCTAGAGTAAATGCAGCGGATCGATGTCATTCGGGGTGAGGGGCGGGCGAAGGGGACCACGGATCAAAGCCCATCCTATTAACCTAAATTTCGGCTCTGCGTGGCCTGCGGTCCGGGGGCCGGCGGGAGGGGAGCGCTTTGTGGGAGCCGGGAAAGCGAACACGCCGCCCGCTGCCGGCACCAGCCAGCGACGTGGTGGTGTGTGTGTGGCGGTGTGACAAAGCCTCGCCGCGCTGAGCAAGCTGTCCCTCAGCCCAGGCGGCGGGCGGGGGAAGGGGAGGGTGAAGGGAGGTTTCGACATGTAGGAACGGCGGAGCGAGTCCCAGATTTGGGGACTCCAAAGATGGGGGTGGGGAGGGGGCATTCCCTGGTAGGACGAGAATGCTTAACCAGGTGGAACAGCACCGAGGCGAGCACCTGTGTCTTTTTCTAAAAGGCGTGTACTGATAATTACGAGAGTTAATTGCATTGCTTTGAAGGTCATTTGAAGTTACGGGGCTGTGTTTTCTTTTCAGGCTAGCAGACAATGCCTGTGCACTGTTTTAAATGTAAATCAGAGGGTATCCGCATAAACCTGTATTGTAGGATCGAGGCGTAATGGATTCACTCCGGCTGTGCCTGAGCTCGCCACAATACAGCTGAGCAGCCGAGCTGGGAGCGCGCCGGGGTTTCTCTGCGGAAACGCAGTTGCCGAAGAACATGAAAAGCATTAAATCGTGACGGGAAGGGGGCGGCGGCGGGGGGGGGGTGGGCAATGCGTTTACGCTCGGGGGGGAAATCTCGGGACCGAAGGATGCGTTGCGGGGGCGCAGCCACTGGTCGCTGGCAGCCAGGAAGTTTCTCACCCCGAAGAGACACGGGGCTGGCGTGTCACGCACCGTGGCACCGGCGGGGACGGCCCTGGCATCGCTCCTCCCGCGGGCGTGGGGGGGCATCCTCCCTTGTACCCCGCCGTGTCCCACCTCGGAAACCGCTGTTCCCAAAGGCTGCTTGTTCGTGTGAAGGGCCAGGGCAGAAGGGCGGCTCCCTCACCGGCTCGGTGGACCTTGTCCTGGCCGCCCTCTCCCAGGGGAGGAGAAAGTCCCGGCCCGATCCGATCCGGAGGAATGTGGTTTAAGGGGGACTGGCCCGCAGCCCATCCCCGCTGCCTGAGCCTGCATTAATCGCACCGCCCGGGGCCGCGGCGCACCGCCGAGCTGGCCTGCCATGCGATTAGCCTGACGCCCCAGGGTACGGCTCTTCCCGGCGGCGCTGACAGCCAGCCCGGCCCCCGCTGCCCCCGCTCCGGCACCTGCGAGCAGCTCCGCCGGAGGCGAGGACGTGCGGCACTGATTCCGCAGAGAGCCTTCCTTCTCTCCCCTTTTCCCTACTAACACCAGCGCATCGCTCAGAAGACGGTCGCTCCGCACGCCCTCACTAATTTCCACCGCCGGGCTGCGGAGGGACGCGGGGCGCCCGGGCAGCCGTGCCACGCTCCCGGCCCCGCAACGGTGGGGGCACAAACCGGGGAGGGACCCGACGGCATCCCAGACGGGAGGGTATGCGCACGTCCCCAGGGCCGCCTGCGGGGAGGACATTCCTCTCCCCAAGGATGTGCCCATGACTAGGGGCCACCTTCCGGACGGAGGGGCCGCGAGGCGAGCGGCGGCCGTGGCAGATGCGGTCTGTCCCTCCCCGCGATACAGGGCCACCCTCATGCTGATCGCGCCGTGTCACCTCCCTGATGGCAACCACCACCCGCCTCTCAGAAAAGTCGTCAGCCCGGTACCGCCGCTTCCCCCGTTGTCCACGGCAACCGGCGTATCTGATTGAACCTCGTTGTAGGCAGTGACACCCGCGTAATGGATCATCCTGTCAGTGCTTTTTTATCACAGGCATTTATTTTGGTCACGGCTGGTGATAACTTTGGTGTTTATCCCTTGTGTCGTTACGGGCCCTGGCCGCGATCTCCCTTCCGGCCCCCGCACCCCTCCCCATCGGGCGTGCTGGGGGGACGGGCTACTCCGGGACGGCGGTTCCCCCCCGCCCGTCTGAGCGCCGCTGCGAGGGGCGCACCGATATTCCCCCCGCTCCCGCCCCGGGCTCCCGCGGCCCCGGCTGGGGACAGATCGATCTGTTTGGTTTGGTTAAGCGCCCTCCCCCGCTCCCCCCGGCCTCCCCGGGGCCGGGTTATCTTGGGTCACGCTGGCGCGGAGCGCCGGGTGCGGTAAGAGGCTCCGGCGGAGCCCTGGTGCAGGAGGGAGCCGAGGGAAGAAAGTGCCGTCCGCAGTTCTCCATCAATCCAGACACTTCAAAAGTAAATAAAGCAGGGCAGGGAAGGGCCTCCAGGGAGGGGAGAGAAGAGGCCTCTGACAGGCGATTGTCCAGGGCGGAGTCAGGGCTATTTCCAGCCCGGGAATAACAACACTTGGGCTGCGGCGGCTCCGACCCGCGTGTCCAGGAAAGACCGGATCGGGGTGTTTGTTTTGCTTTTAATTATTATTTTGACGGCGGGCTGGCGCAGCGCTAGCAAACAATAACCCCAAGCCGTCCGAGAGAGGCACCGGGGGGCAGCGCCCCAGCCCGGGGGGAAAAAGAGCCCAGCGAGGGGGCGGGCGCGGGGCCAGGCTCGCTGCCTCCCGCGGAGGTCGGGGCCGGAGCCATGGGGCCGGGAGGAGCCCGCTGGGGCTGAGGCGGCGGGCCGGGGGCGGCCCCGCAAGGAGGCAGCGGGAGGCGGCGCGGCGGGCGGGGAGGGCTGCTGAGAAGCCGGACCGGGGCCCCCGGCGCGCTTGCGGGCGGGGGTGTAGGGGGAGGTCGCCGCGCTTATCTGGGTCACTGGGGTTAGAGGGAGCAGCTGATAGAAACAGAGGAGCTGAGCTCCCGCTGCTGCAGAGATAGAGCCGCGATATGGGCCAGGCAGGCACCGAGCTGGAGGAAGGGCGGGAGGGAGGGAGGGAAAGAGGGAGGAGGAGGCGGCGGCTCGTTCCGGCTCCCGAGCCGAGCCCAGGTGCGCTGTGGTTTCCCTGCGCTCAGCGCTGTGCTCAGCGGCCCCCCTTCCCTCGCTCCCCATCCCCCGTCCTCCTCCCGTCTCCCTCCAACGTTTAACCCTTTCCCACCTCCGCGGGGCTGGAGGCTGAGGCGTGCGTTGGCCCGGGCGCGTCCCCTGCGGTTCCCCACTCCCTCCGTGGCAGAGACTGATCGCGGTAGGGGAGAAGCGGGGGGGCAGGGGGGGCTGGCCTTGTGCTGCCGAGCACCGCCCTCGGGCAGCTCCCGGGACCCGGCTTTGTACACACGCACACACTCACGCTCGCTCACACACACACACACACACCCAGCTGCGCCGAGCCGAGCCAGCCCCGGAGCCAGCCCCCGCCTGCCGCCGCCGCCGCTAGCGCGGCCGATCTCGGTTACAGCCAGCCACCCAGCAGGGTTTGCTGCTGCAGCCACCGCCTTCCTCCTCCTCCCCGGTCTCCGCCGCCCTTTTCCTTCCTGCTCGGGTTGAGCTGCCCCGGAGCTCCCGTGGCTCGCCGGCGGCGGCCAGTCCCCGCTCCCGGGCCGCTGCCGGCGGGGAGGCGGATGCGGAGCGACCGGGTAGGGGAAGGGCTCTCCGAGCACCCCCATCGTGCGCCCAGCCCTTTAATCAATTTCACCCTATTAATTATTAATTTTACGGCAGTCAAGCTTGCCCAGGAGGAGCGAGGAGGGGGAGGGGAGGCTGATGTCAGTCGGAGGCGGCGGCGGCGGGGCCGTGCGCCAGGCTCCCCGCTCAGCCCCGGCCCAGCAACTTTCGGCTCCGCTGGCTCGGGCAGCTACGCTCGCCGAGAACCGGGGGAGGCGGCGATTCCCATTCCGGTGAATGATGCGATACCCCCCCCACACTTCGCACACACATCCACACACGGTCTCCCTCTCTCTTTTCCGCTCCCTCCCCTTCTCTCCCCACCCGCCCCCCTTGTAGATACATCCATACAAGGGCCCATTGCATCGTAGCGATGATGGATCGTGCCTAGCGGGGGTGATTTGGTGTTGATCGCATATTATCACGGGCAGGTTGGACTGGTTGCTGATGGACGGCTTTCTAGCAAGCCGCTCCTTCCGACGCTCGGGGAAGCAGCTCGATCGAAAAAGCAGCTTGCTTTTAACTCCTTCTCTCACCAGCACGCGTAGGGCAAAGCTTAGCATCTGTCACAACAGCTCTCCGGATAGCACTTTTCCCTCCTCCCGCTCCATTTTCGCCGCGGCAGCCCCGGCGCCGGCTGGTTCTCCCCAGCACTGGGCGAGCACCGGGCAGGGCTGGGAGGGGGCCTTGGGCAAGGGCTTCCGAGGCTCTTCCGAGGGCGAGCTGCCTGCAGGGAGGCGCGGTGCCCTAGCTGAGGGAGGTGCCCGTGGGGGTCCCTACACCCGCCCGGAGAGAGCCCCCCCCCAACGCCCGGACTCGCTCCTCGCCTAGGGAGAGCTGCTCTCTCTCCCTCGCCTCCTTCTCGATTATTTTTTGTGTAAGTTCCTGTAGATACGAAGGCGGTTTCATAATGCTTCCCGTCTGCGAGGACAGGGGACCTTGTCTAACCTTTCGAAAAACTGCAAGTGGCTGGTAGTAGCCTGCTCTGACTGCACAGGGCACCAGGGAGGGTCAGCGTTTCGGTGACAGGCGCCGAGGTAGCCATGGATCCACTGTGAAAGGCCTGCTCGTAGCCTGCCTCCCCAGAAACGCTTCGTGAGAGCGCTTATTCTCTGGCGAGAGAGGAGGGCTGTGGAGGGGAGGCTTAACCCTTTCGCTCCTCGCCTCCAGCCGCCTCCCAGCCCGCTCCAAGACGCGCCGGACAGCCCGAGGCTCGGAGCAGCGCCTGCCGGGGCCGGGTCGGGCGCTACCTCTGGACAAACTGCCTCTTCTCCACGTGATGGTGCACGACGGGGAGCCCTGAATTACATTTTTATTTATTGATGTTTATTGTTATTTATTTTAATTTGATGTTCTTTCTTTCTTTTTTTTTAAAACACAGGACTCGAAGGCGATGGTGCACGGAGCTTATCTCGCTCTTCGCTGCCAGTTTAACTCCTTCCGCCAGCCCCAGCACAGGTTCCTTGGGCCGGGGATTGTTTTCTGTTTGGAAACCGGAGAAGAGGGGGAGGCTATCGGCAGGGAAGCAATAGCTCGCTCTCTCTGGAGAGCTGCTCTCCAACAGGCAGCGCCTTGAAATCTATTTAAAGAGAGGGAAGGGGGGGGGGAGAACAAAGGGGGAAGAGGAGGAGGGGGCCGAACCAGAGCCAGAGAGAGAGGGAGAAAGCGATGGATCAGCCGGTTTGCAGTGTACATCAAGCTATCACATCTGTATATGCTCCGATCGATGAAAAGGATGGATAATATTTGTCAGCTGCAGACCTTTTTCTTCTCACTTCCCAAGGAAAGGACGGGGGTGGGGGAAAGAGAGGTAATAGGGTGCTTCAAGGCCAGAGGCACTTCCTGGTACAACCAAATAGAAAATAAAGGCTGGGGATTATTATTAATTATTTGTATTATTCTACAGCAGTCAAAAGGGCGATCAGGGGACCATGCAGCCCTCTTTGCCCACTTCTTCACGCTCTCACTCCTTCCTGCTGCCCCCCTTCTTTTTTCTTTATTTTTTTCTTTTCTTTTTTTTTCCCTGAAACTCAGCTTCCTAGCAGGGCTCCAAAGATTTAACCCTTTGCTTGAGGCTTGAGGTGGGTGAGCACAAAAGCAGATCGCGAAAGCCTTGGACCGGAAGAGAAAAACCCAACCCCAACACGAGCCCAGCGAGAAATCAGTAAAACGCACCGTTACACACACAGCGACGTGGTTTGGCTTTAGGGAAGACGAGGCGGGGGGAAAAGCGAGAAAGAGACGTAGCCTCTCTCTCCACCATCCCCCGGCTCTGCCAGCCCCTCGCCTGGTGCCTGCAGTTTGCACTCGGAGTAAATAGTTCCCACACATGGTCCACATTTTGCACAGCAGCAGCGTGTTTCCTCTCGGTCTCTCGTTGCTGCTCTCCGAGCAAAGGGGGGGAAAAAAAAAAAAGAGAGGTTTAGAGGAAGTTAAAAATCAGACGCGCTGAGAAAAGACTCTGCGTTACACACATCCTGAATGAAAGCGAAAGCGCAGCGTTTCGGCCCTCTGAGCGCCAAGCTCTCACCTCCTTAGTAATGTCACTAATATACATGTTGGACATACCACAGTAATTGCTTACACCCGGCGAGACGGGCTCTCGGGCGCTCACAATAGCCGGGCTGGCTGCGGAGCCCGCCGGGGGAGGCCGTGCTGCAGCTGCACGGAGGGAGTGCCCCGGGCGAACCGGGGTACCCGGCCGGGGTATTCCTCCTCCCTGGAGATGGGGGTGCCCGCCAGCCAAGCCGTGCGTGCAGAGATGGAGATGTCCTGCACCCGTCCGGCGTTTACTTTAGCAGGGCACCGAGTACCCCTGGAGGGGCGGCGGGACGCGGGGAGTGGGAATGCTGGGTGTGCCCCAGCTCTAGGTGGGTCGCTATCGTTTCTCTGCACTCGGGTCCACCCCGGGCCTGCGAACTACTGGTTGCCCCGTGCCTGGGGAGCTGGAAGGCAGGGTGTCCGAGCGGTGTGCGCCGCTGGGAAACCATTATCCTGCGTCCTCCTTTTCTTCTCCTCCCAGGCCCCGGCTCCGTCCCCGCCCGCCCCTGAGCCAGGATCAGCCAGATGATCCTCAGGCCCGCGGCTGAGTGGCAGCCGTTTCATGGGTAGCATTAGGGCTCGGCCACTCCGCGCTCCCGTGACCCCGCCGTGTCTCTCTCCCTCCACCGCGGCCTCTCCGAAGCCCAGTGCCCCATCAGCTCTCGCTGTGTGATATTTAAAAGAAGGGTTGCATTCTCCCCAATAGAAGCCCACTCGTTTCCTTGTTGCCAGGAACAAAGCGTACATTCAGAGGGGTGGCTGTTGACGGCTCCCTCTGTATAGCACTGGAAAGCGGGTGGCCTTTGGTTACTGGCAAGGAAAATTCTAATCAGGGTGCTTGTAAGCGGGGCTTTATAGAAGCTTAGTTACAAAAGGCTTACACCAGAGTAATGCAATAACTATAATAACAGCCAGGGAGCCCTAAAGAGGGTGGAATGTGCTTGTGTCTGGATGATTTTCCCCGCTCGCACAGAGAGGGACTGTTTACCGCGAGTGCCATTAAGTATCGCTGGAAACTCACCAACCGCAGACTTATTTCAATATACTTTATTGTTGCATCTGCTCTAAAAGCAGCTTGCTTCGGACGACTTTTAGATCGTCCTAGAGAAGAAGGGGAGAGAGGCTGCCCTCCGGTATCAGAGGAGGCTCGGATCAGAGGGGTAGTGCCAAGGGTGAGGGAGCTGCGAGCCGGGGCACAGCCGAGCAGGCTGACCGGAGCGCGTCCCGGCGGGCAGCAGGGCCGCCTCAGAACAAAGCGGTGAGGCGAAAGGGCCCTCCGCGCCCAGTGGGACAAAGCCGTCAGGCTCCTGCCCCCGGGGGTGGGTGCGTCCCCTCCATTACCCTTCTCAGCTGACGCGTCTGACAAGGGAGAGGGGGCCCAGAGGCAGACATCGAGGAGGAGGGGAGGCATCGCCCTCCCGCCACTCAGGCCAACGCCCCGAGGCGCCCCTGGCAGCGGTGACCCCGCTGTTCCGGCTCAGCCGCTCCGGCTCGACGCGGCTAATGGGATCAGCCACTGCCCTCCGCCACCGCTGCCGCGTGTTGATTTTTCCAACCTCTCCGCTCGGCCCTGCTGCCCGCCGTCCCCCAGCCAGACCCGGCTACCGCTTGGCCGCCGGCAAGAGGCCGCGGCTTCGGAGGGCAGGAAATGGCTTGGCCGGGGAGCCGGGGCGGTCACCCCGCCCCGCCGCGATCCCGGGGCACGGCGACGGCCGGCGCGGGCTGAGCCGGGAGGCGCCCCGGGGACCGCGGCGGCCCTGGGGCGGGACGCGGGAGGTAGGCAGAGCTCCACCGCCACCCCGTTGCCACCCTCCCCCGGCACCCCCGAGCAGACTTTGCAGCGCTTTATTTTAACGGAACAACGGAGCGCGGCGAGCAAACTGCTGCTCCGCGCAGGGCAAGAAAAATGGGTTTTTAATAGGCAAGGTCGGCGTGCTTGGCAGCCGGCCATCGCGGCCGGGGAAATAAACAAACAGAGGAGCTGCGACTTCAGGTCGGAGCAGAAGTTGCGCTCCCGGCGAGATGAGCCCGCGGTGTAGTCCGCGGGGCGAGCGTGCAGCCGCGTACGGAGCCACCACGGCGAGCATGTCCGGCCCCCCGGCTCGCCCCGGCTCCGGGGGCGGCGCGCTGGGTCCCGCGACCCCGGAACAGGAGCGGGGCAGGCTCAGGCTGCGCCCCTGCGCTGCCGGGCGCGGTGCCGGCGAGCTGGCAGCGGGCGGAGGGCAGCTGGCCGCCCTTGTTTATCGCGTTCCGGCGGTGCTGCACGCCCAGCCGCTGCTGTGCGGCACGGCCGGCCCCGGGGAGGCAGGAAGGGAGAGGTGGAGGGAGTGGGAGCGGAGCCTCCCGATCGCGAAGCGGAAAGACGGCCGTGTGCCGGAGGGTTTCGAGCGATGCCCGCGGGGCTCCCGCCCCGGGGCTCGGCGGTGCCGGCCCCTCTGGCCGCACCGCGGGGGCGCCGCTCTCCCGCTCTCGCGGCGCGTTCCGGGCTCGGTGCCGAGCCCTCCCGGCTGCCGCGCATCAGCCTCCCCGCTGCCTCCCGCCGCCGCCTCGCTCACTCGCGGCTCTGCAGGCGGCAGGGCAGAGCTGCTCCCGCTGTCTCCCCAGTGGCACTGGCCTCTGACTGGCCTGTACGTCTTGCCGCCGCTCGAGGAAGAGCCCGGGGAAGGGATGGGGGGACGGGGGTCCTCTCCTCCTCTCGCCCTTCCCGAGCCTCTCTGCAGCGTCGGCCGCCGCAGGCCCACACGGGGCGAAAGGCGGCCCCCGGTCCGAGCAGGGTCTATGCACACCCTCTGCTCGCGGACTGCTCAGCGGGGACATCGGTTTAGCACCCAGCCACTAACAGGGCCCAGAAGCCTCGACGCTCCCGGGGTGAGGGAGTGACCATCCCTGTGTGCCCTGGGCAGAGGAGGGCGAAGGGAGCTGTGTCAGGAGAGCGAAGAGCGAAGTCCAAGCCTGGGGAAGCTGGACGAGAGCTCGGGAAGAGGCCGGCAGCACTCGTCCCGGCGGTCATAGACCCTTCCCGCTCACTGCTGCCATGGCTTGCGCCGGAGCATGGCCCGAGCTGGGGCCCCGGTTCGCTGGGAGGAGGCTCGGGGACGAGCCGAGTCCCCCGAGTTCCCACGGAGCCGCGGTTTGGGCTCCCAGCGCTGCTACACCATCACCATCACCTCTCGGACACATCGCGGCAGAGGGGACAACCACCTCCCACCCCGCTCCCCGCAGCTGGGCACGGAGACAAGGCGGGCTGCGACCGGGACGGGCACCGGGCAGGGCGGCAGCCGCTGTCAGCGGCGCTGCTGCTCCTTGCCGTCCGGGCACCTGCCAGGTTTTTGGCAGATTGCTCTGCAGACGGCTCCCAAGGACTCTTGCAAGGGCTGAGACGGGTCACGGGAAAGAGCTGAATAGTGCGAGAGGCCGGGATAAAAGAGGGCAGAGTCGAGCCAAGGAGAGCGGGGTCCAGTCAGGGTGGAGAAAAGGGAGAGAAGCAAAGAGCCGAGGGAAAGGACAGGCAGAGCCACTGGCCTGCAAAATGCCCAGTTGGCAGCATTGCCAAGAAGCTGGGGAGCACTGCAGCCCCGACAGCCAGTGAAAGGGCCGATGAAGAAGCAGCCTGAACAGGGCCACGACTGTCTCTTACAGACCTGGTGTGACCTATGGTTTAAAAAATCTAGCTTCCCCTTCTAGTGCCAGGGTGTACCTGCAGGGTAGTCTCTGCCTTTCTGTCTCTCGTCCCATTATTCCACTACAATCTAATCCTTCTGTTGTGACCTACAGCAGAGCTCTGATTTATTTTTAATGCGTTCTGATTCCTGTTCCGTTGTCAAGAGATGCATTGAGATTCATTTTCCAACCCCTGCTTTTCATACTTCTGTTCTGCTGGAGGGACCCGCCAATAGAGTTTAATTCGATTTGATATGATTTAATGAACACCTTTATCTTTTGTTTTTAGCAGAAGGATAAAGAATACAACTGCATTCAGCTTTTGCTAAATCAGACATGTTTCCCACCGAAATCCTATCTGGTGACACACACTCACTGTAACATTTCATTAACAACCCCCTTGATATATTGATTTTTAATATTTGTATTAAATGTTGTGTAAAATTGAACTCAGGCGTTAGAAGAGATTGTGCAAGTCACAAGACATGACTCCTACTTAATTGTTATTTTTTTTTCGGTCCTGGAACAACAGTTGGAAAGAGGCCAGCAGGAGGGAAAAAAAATTAAAAATAAATTCGCCGGGGGGGGCGAGGAAGATAAAGGGCAGTGCCCGGGGGAATGCGGATGAGATGGGGAGAAAGCGCAGCCCGGGCGGGTAGCAGGGCCTGGCCGATGCCCCGCCGAGACCCCCCAGCCTCTGCAGGCCCCTCCGGGGCCGCCCCCGCCCGCCCCATGCTCTGGGCCGAGGCGGCCGCCCGGCTCCCCGCTGCTTCCCCTGCTCTCCCGGCTCGCTCGCTCCGTGTCGTCTCCCTCCCTCCTGCTCCATATGGTTTCTCCCCTCCTCCTCTTCTTCTCCCCCCTCCATGTTGTCTCCGTGACTCTCCCCGCTCCACGTTACGCCTCCGTTCCCCGGGGGAGTGTTTCCCCACCGCGGCGTGGAGGGGCCCCGCAGAACGGCCCGGCCTGGCCGATTGTCTGAGGGGTTCAACCGGGCCATATCGCAGCTCAGAGGGGCGAGCGGGGGACACTGGGGGTCAGGAGAGGGCTACGAGGAGGGGTGCCAGCCAATCTCCCGGCCAGAGAGAGAGTTTCCCGGGTGTGCGGAAGAAGAGCTTGAAGAAGTTCATCTCCTGCACGCTCCCCCCCCTTCTTGTTTTCTTTCTCTCTCCGCCCGATCTTCTCCGCACCTTCCTTCCCCCTCCCCCCCAGGAATACGAGGCATTCAGAGATCAACATAATTCACCTGCATCAAAAAAAACCTCGCGAGCTATAAACTAGCGGCTGATCCTCCGCTTAGACTAGTGTTTAGCCGTTCATGCATCATGAGTGTCAAATAAATGCCTGATTGAGGCCCTCAGCGGAGGAATTAGCTTTCCTTGTGCTGGAAATGCATAATAGAGAAAGTGCTGAGGCATCCTCCCCGGAGTTAGCTCGGGCTCCGCTCCCTGCTCTCCTCGTTTCGGGAGTTTTCCCTCCCTCATTCCGGCTCCGTTCCCTTGGCCCCCCCTCCCCGCCTATCGCCCGCCCTTATCAGCATGCCCGGCTGGCCAGGGGCGAGGGAAGCTCTCCAGTGTGTCCCGGACTGAGGGGGCCGGCTTGAAGGGAGAAGCCGAGCATCTCTGCCGCTGCCCCGGCGGTACTGCGGGGGGCACGGCGGGGAGCGCTGCCTCGGCCGCCCGGGGCTGGGCGGGGGCGGAGGGACCGGCAGGGGCGGGGGGGCCCTCAGCGAGCTCCTTGTCGCTTGGCCGCCCTTCCGCGCCGGGGGCCTCATCCTGCCGGCGGGTACGACCCAACCCCGGAGTTTGGTGGCCAAGAGGGGCGGGGTGGGGGGGTGGAAGGCTGGTGCAGCGCTCGGCTCCGCCGTCCCGGTCGCCCTCCGCGGCTCCGCACCGGGCTTGCTGCCCGGGCGGGTCCGAAGTCCCCGGGAGCAGGGGACGCCGCCGGAGCTGGCGGTCGAGGTACACAGGGGTTAACCGGGAGGAGCAGTTAAAGTGCACGGGCTGCAGATGCTTTTCAGGCCTCGGTGTCTACCGTTTTAAATTAAAAAAATGCACCCGGCCCGACCATGCACCAGTGACCTGCAATTTCCCCTTCTTTTCAAACTGAAATACGGCCAAACTATCTTCAAGTTAACTTAAGGGCTGGGGACGGGGGCGGGGGAGGTGGGGAGAGCAGGGGGGGGAGGAGGAAATCGCTCTGGGTTGAGATCTCTGTGTCAAGTTTCATCCCCTCCTGACATGTCTGGCTCCGTGCCAAAGTCCTGAAAATGGAAAATTGGGGAAGGGCGGGCTGCGAGGGGGTTGGGGGAGGAGGGGGGGGGGAGCGGGCCAGAGCTCTCGGCGGAGCGGCAGTAGCGAGAGGCTCTGGCCAAGAGGGATGCATGAGCGAGCCCGTGTGAGCGGAGCGCGGCGGCATCTTCCGCCATCCATTCCGCCGCCCAGGCGCGTGGAAAGCTGCCGGCCGCTGCCATTGTTACCGCCGGGCGATGCGGGGACCGGAGCCGCCGCTCCGGCGAGAGATAAATAGCCCCTGACAGCGTCTCTTCGCACCCACAGCTCGGCAGATTGGATTCGGCGGACGGCCGCAGGTCTGTGTCGCTCCCTTTCGCGGGAGTCCCTTTAAATCACCACTCCACTCCTCCCCCGCCGCCACCTCTCTCGGGGGATGTTTCCGACCGTCCCCCACGCAGCAGCCCTGCCGCCCTCCTGTGCTCTCTCCCTCGTCCCGCAACCGGCTGTGGCCCCGCTGCCACGGCTCGGCTCGGCACGGCTCGGCGCCACCGGCCCGGCGCGGAGCCCCGCCGGGGGAGGGGGGAAAAGTCTCTGCTGAAATACTTTCGGCATCCTGAGACTTTGCCAGGAGAGGTCTTAGCGTCAGATCTTATTGTCTTGGGGCCTTCGGCTGCGTGCCCCGGGGTGCCTGGCGGCTCTCCCGGGAAGAGCCTCGGGGGAAAGCGCTGGGGAGTCCCAGGTTGTGCAGCGGGCAGCAGCGCCCCTGCCCCCGCTGCCAGCGCCCGGCAGGCACTTCTGCGGGCTCGCCCGCCTCCTGGTCCCCCTTTCCCGCCTCAGGAGCTGAGAGGTTCGGGCTGAGCCCTGCCCTCCGCAGCCCCGTCCTGCCCACGCCGCCCCTTCGAGTGGGAGAGTGTGACAGTGGCCCCGCGGGGGGGTGGGGGAAACGTGTGTCCCTCGCCGCCCGCGGCACTCCCCTGCACCGGCCATCCCGAAAAGCGAATCGAGGGACAACTCCGGTAGCCAGGGAGCTACTTTCCAGCTGCCCCCCTTCCCCGTGCCCGGTGGCCACGTGCGCTGTGGAGCCCCCTGGCACTTCTGGGGGCTTCTTTCCCTCGGGACACCGGGCAGTGCCTCATCCTCCGCGGGCTCCTGCGAGCGGGTCGGCGTTTTTTTTTTTCATCATCCCTTTCCTCACCCCCCGCCCCAGCCGAGGCCGAGCTGGTGTGCATGTGTGCGAGACGAGGTTATCGCCAGCCCGAGTCATTATTTCCAGGCCGGCTGCCGCGGGAGTCTCTCCCAGGTGGAGCCAGTGCGGGAGGCCAGTACCCGGGGAGACAAAGGCGGGAGCCGGGGCTGCGACCGGAGCCTTGCGGCGCGGGCAAGTGCGGGCTCGGCCGCTCCCGGCTCGGCCCCCCCGCCAGCAGCCGTGCTCTGCGGGGCCGTGGGGCGCTGCCGCCGCCCCGGGGAGCCCGGACTAGGCTTTCCGAGTCACATTTGTTACATTTCCGAGTTATATTTTCTGTTATACTGAATCTACTTTTAGGCGATTGTTTTCCCTTTCCACTTGTTTGTCTCCTGCTAGCCTCGTAAACTGCCTCATGATTTATTACCTAGGCTAAGTGCTTAATTTGTGAATATGAAACAGATTAAAAGGAGATCGGCGTATTTTAGCAGGCAGGCCAGAGCAAAGCCCGGCAGCTGTTTCGAGTTTGTAGGCATCTCCAACCTCGTGTTAAGCAGCCCAGCCTGCTAGTGATCAAGGGGGTATCCCCGGGCTCTCTCCGACAGGCCCACCGCCGGCGGCTCCCCGTGCGCACGGCTGGCGCGGAGACCGGCCGTGGGATGGCCGCTCTGGGCTTTTTTTGGCGGGGGGAACAAACACACGACTGATGCCGTCCGTCAAAGCGACACCCGCCGTTCTGGGATTGAGGATCCGCTGCGTCCCCGCCGCAGGCGGGCTCTGCCGGCGGAGGGCCCAGCAGGCACGCAGGGGGTTAACGACGACTCTGCCCTCTCCTTCAAAGGACTCACTCGAGATAGAGTAAATACGGTCGGGGCGGGGGGGGTGTGTGTGTGTGTGTGCCGCTCAGGCCACATGATGCAAAAGTAAGACAAGCACACTCCGGAGAACAAAGGCTTCCTACCCCTTTCCTCCCCCTCCCCCCAAAAAACTTGAGCAGCTATAAAACAAAGGCGAACGATGAAAGTTATAGCCAAGGGACAATCAAAATAAATACCTTTGATGCAGTCCAAGCACGCACTTGGTATTTTCGGGAGCTCCCTGCTATTCTCAGCCAAGAACGACATCGCAGGCTCTCCCCAGGACAGGGGTGATGTTCACTGCCGGAGTTGTGGCTCAGGCTGATGTAGGCCACCTTCCACTGCCCGGGAAACACCCGCTGCTCGGGGCCAGCACCACCTCGTAGCCCTGGGGGAGGCAGGCTGGGCCGGATTGAGCCGTGCCGTCGGCTCTGGGGCCGGGGGCTGCAGCATCGGGACAGCGGCTCTCTGGGTGTCCCACAGGGTTAGCTCATCGAGACACATTCCCGTGAGACGTGCCTGGGGCCCTGCAGCACAGCGTGGGGCTGGGAGTGTCTTCTGGCTCCACCGTGAGCTGTCCCTCTGCCCCGCGGGAGCATGACAGGAGCCAGCCAGGGTGGTTTGCTCCACGACCCAGTGGTGGTCCCGGCTCCAGGTCACACCTCCCAGCCCGTGTCCCCTGCTCCAGGCTACCCTACGTTTGCAGGGCAGACCAGCTACCTTAATGCTGGTCTTCACCTACACCCCGGAGCACTTCCCAGCCCCAGTGTCCCACAGAGCCTGCCTTCTCCCTCTGCCACCCCCTCCCTTGGCCCTTGGAGGAGGCTTTAAGGCATCAGGGACGGCAGAGGAAGCGAAGGGGCACAGCAGCATAAGAGCTGCCTGTGCAGCCCAGCAGACAGCGAGGCCTGACGAGTACAAAGTACTCCTGGTAAGCTCAAAAGTCAGAGAGAGGCAAAAATCTATAACCTGCCCTGTACCTCTGAGTGCCACTTAAGAAGCAGGAGCAAGAGCACTTTGCCACTCCTGCTGGAGTACAGCAGAGAGGGCTGGCTAGGAGGTAAATGATTCATGTGCCCTTGTTGCACCAGAGCAGTTGCTCTGGTGTTGCAGACGTGGCTGATGTTGGCACAGCAGAAGGAGCAGGAGATGGGGGCAGACTCTGGGCAGAGCATGGGGACAAGGTGTGGTGTGGCACATGTCTGGGCAGGCTGAGCCCTGGTCTGCCTGGGAGCAGGAGAGCAAAAGGCTGTGCTCGTGGCATTCAGAAAGATCCCTCTGTGTGTGTGTGTGTGTGTGTGTGTGTGTGAAGGTGTCAGAGTAACCTGCCTGGAGAAAACTCAGACTATAGTTGGGAAGCAGCCCTGTAGGTACATGTGAGTGAGGGCTTGGGGGCACCCCCTCCCATGGCAAGGAAGCATCTGAAGGAAGAGTGCAAGAATGAGATAACAGCAGATATCTGTGTGTCAAGTCAACTGCTTCAGGTTGGCTCAAGACAAGGTCCTTCTTCTGTATTTGGGGCAAGGTTTTGACAAACCAATACTAGAACTCATTTCCCAGGGGCCTCTTGGGGTTTAGTTGTAGTTGACTGGTCCCTGCCTTGTGATGGGAGAGTTGTTGCATAGGTATTATATACCACCACTGTTTCTAAGCCCCAGGCCTTATTGTTCATTGTCTAAGGGCAGGACTGAAACTTCTGAGCAACCTGAAGAGCAGTAGGCAAAAATGGCCCCAGGGTCTCTACCCCTCCCTGTAGGTTCTGCACAGAGCTGTTCTCTGCCTAGGTACGTCCAGCATTTTAGAAGGGAGAGAAAAACACAGGCTTGTGTCATGATGATTACATACATAACTTTTCAAGCACTATGCGTAACAAGAAACTGGAAAACAAGACATTAGCAATGGAAAAGGAAAACAATCCTTTCCAACTTGTTGGCTTGGCCTTTGCAGTCATCCTTACCTCAGGGAGGGCCATGGTTACAGTGTTAAGCCTTGGTTGTGCTGCTGAAATTCACCGTGCTAAAAGTCACCTGGTCCCTAGAGTGCCCTCGTAAAGCACTCCAAGACCCCAGAGAAAATGGTTTGTGAGTACTTAAAACTATGTGGATTTGCTTCCAACTGTTCATAATGCTAGTTTCAGCCTGATCGTGTCTGGCATTCACTGAATTAACGCCTGGATGGATCTAAGTCCCAATGTCTCAGACCACAGTGGTTCAGATAGTCCTCCTGCTGCTGTCCCTCACTGCCCCAAAGGCATTTTAAAATCTCCTTGGAAGTGCTGTTATGTGGCGGTGGTTAAGCCTCAGAAACAAAGCCGTGGAGAACACTGCTGCAGCAGAATGGGCAAACCCTGATGGCTTGGAGCAGTTGGCTGGGTCACCAGAAGGTGTGAAAGCTCCTTCAGTTTGAGCACAGGTGCACCCCAGGCCCCTCTTCTAACCCCAGCCCTTTGCTGCCAGCACTAGTAGGCTGTAGGCACCCCATCCCCACCAGCCTGCAGTCCTTTTTGCAGCTGGGCTTACACCTTTGATGTTTGCCCAGTTCAGTTTGTCGAGTCACAACATCTCTCTTTTTCCCCATTTCCTAATATCTTACCACCTTCAGAACACTCCTGAGATGCGGAAAAGCAATTTCAAAGGTCCTGTCACTGAAAATTCTTAAAGACCAACACATGACCACTTAAATGATACCTTCATATTCTTATAAACTGTTTGTGCTGCCTGCTTGGGCTCTGCTTTTTTTTTTGTAAGGTCTTTGGGGTAGACTCTACCTTGCGTCATCTAATGTGCTGCTCCTGTCATCTAAACACAAAACAGCGGGGAGAAGCTTTGGACTAGCATAAGGCTCAGGACATGTGGAGGTAAACGGGGATCGACATATGCTAAATTTCAGTGGTATTTTATCTTTCCAGGTTCACAGATATTCAGTTACCTGCCAGCGGCTTTAGTGTGCTGGGCACTCTGTAGGCACAGAAGGCAGATTGCTCCTGCCTGCCCAAAAAATGGAAGCAAACCTGTAAAATCTACAGCAGCAGATGACCACAAGAGCAATGCTGGTGGTACAGGGAGGCAGGTGAGCTCCTGGACGTAGTCACGGGCTCCTTTGCTGTAGCTCTGCAAGCCACCACTCCCAAAGTCTGCAGTTAGAAGGGAACAGTGTGTGTTTGTATGTGTGTGTTCATGTGAATGTAATTGCATTTCTACATAATGTGGATTACCTTTCTTTTGGCAGCAAATCTGTTCAGGGGGGTTAGATAAAAAGATAAATCCTGCAGCCATTCCCTTCCTGGGAAATGGCATTTCTTCTGTCACTTTCTCTGCTCCTTTTTCCGAGTGGTCCCCAAACATGCTTTTTCCCAGCTCAGAATCTGATATCAGCTTGAGAGCCTGCCCACTCTCAGCGTGACACACTCCCACATGGGGAGTGAGGGGGAAAACGCACGGAATAAGGCACAGCAGGTGAGGTGGTGCTCAGATGAATGGGAGGAGAAGGGAGCCGGGGTGTATGGCATAGAAGTAGCCCCAACGGCATTGCCCCAAATGGTGCTTATGTGATGGTTACAGTTCCACCACTTCCCAGGAATCCCTCCTGGCAGGTGTGCCATAGGTGCAGGACACCCAACGGGCTCCCTTCTTCTGAACCGTGGTAGAGCTGCTTGGCTTTACAAAGTGTGAAGGCAACCTTGTCGGGAAAGAGAGCTCCATTGATTTAAATGCAAAATTACCCTCCTGCAGTTCTAATTTCCCAGGCGAGGGCTGTGCAGGCTCTGAAAACATGAAAGTTGTTGATGTATTGGTTCAATTAATTTTTAAAATAAGTTTGAATGCCATTTGTTTCAAATTTGATAGGAAAGTACTGTGGATTTTTGCAAGCAAGGACTGAGGTGAGCGCAGATGGAGTATGTGTTTCGCAGAGCCTTGAAAAGAGGGGTTAAACATTTCATTCATTTAGTAACAGGCCCCTGTGCAGGGATGAGTGAGGTCCATTGGTGAAAGAAAGAGACCTGAATGTCTGTATTTGCTAAGTGGCACCCAGCAGCAGTCAGCCAGCTCACAGAGAAGAGCAGACATGCGGGTGTGAGGCCCAGCGGAGACTGCTGGGTCCCTGGTGCTTTTAAAAGGAAATAATAGCTTGTGGGAGAACCCTTTCTGGTGGCCTTGGCTCCCGTGACCCCCCTCTGATGTATGATATTTAAACAAGGAAATGTCAATATTGGTTTTCCACATACGGCCTCGTTCTGCTCTCCATGAAAACTAATGACAAACCCCTTAGAGGGCTGGAGGAGAGCAGACCCCAAAACAGTCGCTCGGACCCAAATACTGTTTGCTGCAGCAGCCTGGAAGGAAGGAAGTGCAGGTTGTCATGAGAGGCTGGGCGACGTGTGCTTGCAGGTAAATTAGACAGAAGAGAAGCAATCCCATCCTGCCTCAAAGCTGCAGGTCTGATGGTTTGAATGATTATTGCTTTTTAAAATTATAAATTGCATTTTCGTACAAGTGAGTGAGGGTAATGTGCTGCTTACTAGAATTAAGTGTAACTCAAAGGTGTTTTGTTATAACAAAGGTGACTTCTCTGTGCTCGCTTTTTCATGGTCGGGTCTAACGGGGAATTTGATTTGAACCTGATGGCTATCTAGCAGTGGTTTTGGAAGGGAGTAATGCCCATTGTACGAGAAGATATCCATAAACTGGGCCATCAGATGTGTCTTCTGATATATGTGTCCTCTGAGGTAGGAAAGTGTAAGTCATAGGAAGAGAGGGCAAGTGTGTCTGACTCATAGTAAAATGAGGGCATATGGAAAGTATAAACGAAGGGAGAGCTGCTACTAGGAGGACATGAAGGCTGTGCTGTGTGTCACAGGGAAAATAATTTAAGTTCGTGGATAATTTAAGCTTAAAGGGGCAGTTGTGGTGCAACTGCATGGTGCAGAACGTGAGGTGGGGCATAAGCATAAAAGAAATGTAACTCTTGATCCTGTGCTGCCGCCGTCTTGGTGTTGGCTTATGCAGGCTGGGCCTCGACAGGTGTTGCAGTAGCAGCTTCAAGGTCCTCTAACGTAGTGTGAACTTCACTACAGTTCACTCCAGGGTAAAAAGTGTAGTTACAGAAGCTTTATGCTCTAGCATCATGTCCCCAGAGGCAGTAGCAGAATAAGTAGTGTGCAAGTCCCTCAAGCAACTCTCTGCAAAAGGAGAACCACTCCTATATGGGGACCAGCTATTCTGGGCAGGTTGTATCAGCTTGCCCACTGGAAGATGTCCATGGTACAGGCCCACTAAGCTCACCAGGTCTCCAGCATGTGCCATAACCTCTGTTAGGGCAGAGACCTCAGTAGGAATAGCCTGGGGAACCGAGCGAGCTAGAAGATGCTGTGTGCCAGTCTAATTGCCTTTGGCAGGAAAAGCACCTTTGGTTCTGATGCATGACCATGACTAACATGAATCTACAACTGGGATTGTGAAAAAAGACCTATCATTTGGGAGGAAAATAAATAAAGGAGTGTCGCTCAGGTATGATTCCTGCTAGGAAGCACAGAGCTCATGTATGAAGCTGAGGCTCAGCCATTTCCCAGAATGTGTCTGTCCTACATGATTTTCTGCTTTTGAGGATACAAATGATATGGAAGGAGATTGTTGGATCACAGACTGTTTCATCCTTGCTATACAACACAATGCAGTCCTAGCTACAGCTGAGGCTTTTGGGAGACAGTCTCATCCAGGTAATCCAGGGCACTTTGGCTGCAACACAGGCCAATTCTGACGCAGAACAGAGTCAGGCTTGCACTGCATGCAGTGATTCCTGGTGTATCTTGAGAAGATCAGAGATTGGGAAGGTACCAGAGCAGTGCAGTTAATCCCTCTATAACACCTCAGTCCTCTGAGATTCCTGCCATTTCAGGCTGCACAGCAAGGCTATCTCAGAAGCTGAGACAGACTGAAAAATGGATGGGTATCACCAGGATGGGCAGAGGAAGGACAGTTCCTATTTCTTTATCAGAGGGCATGTTTCATCTGGTATCTAGTGGGACAGCTCTGCCCTGCTTAATGTCCATCTTTTGGAGCAGACATTCATGAGAAGGTGAATGGGGAATGGCCTTGGCTGTGAAAGCAGATCCTTTGACGTGGCTGGAGAAGCCCTCAAAAGCTCTCTGTGGGCTATCTGGAGAAGAGTGTCACAAAACTGAGCCCCACTGCTGTCACTGATAGGACTGAACCACCCTGAGTCTTGTGGGAACTCAACTAAGGCTTTGGCATTGCAGGAAAGGAAGGGAGAGGACGGAATGGTGTAATGGATCTCTGTCTATGCACTTCTCTGTTACTGCACAGCCAGGGCTAGTGCCATTGTGCAAATATGCAGCAGTTGCTTCTCACAAACAAAAGAAAAAAATATGAAGCCCTACTGAAGGGTAGGGCTGGTGGAGCACTGAAAAAGCCCCAGCTAGAAAAACTAAACCAGCTCTGCATTTTGGTCAAGCACTGCTCAGCACTGTGAATTTGATGAACAGCACTAGTCTGCATGAAGACAGGTGACTTTTTAAATGGGATTTTAATAAAGTCAGTATTGCTAAGGCTATCTATAAAGGTAATCTGCATAGGGCTTTAAACAAGTAAACTTAATGATGCCATTAATGCTTCTGACATGAATGAGACTGCTGCTGGAATACTGTGTCCAGCTCTGTTTTGGTGTTTGCATGTTAAAAGTGCATTGGCAAATTAATATGGGATCAGAAGAGAGCTAGAAGAGTGATTCAAGGTCTGGGAATCGCATCTTATTGCAAAAGACTAAAGAAATCCCATCTATTAATTTATCCAAGAGGAGGCTATGACTTGGTTTGATCATAGTCTTTAAGTGCCCTAAGTGTCTCTATGGGGAGATTTCTGATAGTCAAGATCTCTTTAATGTGGCAGACAAAGGCATAATGAGATCCTATGTTGGAAAATGAAGCTCTATGAATTCTGAGCAGAAATAGGTGCTTTTTTTTTTTAAGCCAGTGAGGGCACATAACCACTGGAACAACTGAGGCAAGCAGTGGTTTTTCCTGTTACTTAAAAGTCTTCAGAGCAAGATTGGATGCCAGGTTAAAAGCTCAGGCAGAATTTATGACTCTGATACAAGAACGTCTGGCTGAAATTCACTGGCCCATGATATGTAGCAGGTCAGACCAGCTGATCATAACAGTCCGTTCTTGGTTAAAAAAAAAAAAAATCTATGAATTAGGTATTTCAAGTCCCCTGAGCCCCGATATTACTGGAGGTCTTGAGGGAATGCATTATAAGCTGTCATCATTTAATTGTAAGCAACCAGGGGCATTGCCTTTTTCCTTTTTTCTTTGTTAATACACTTCTTTTCCAAAGCTTGTTAGACACCAGAGTTGAGCAGCTGTTAGCAAACATGACAACATTTTAGAAACAGTTCAAATAATTCTCCATCTCCCATTTGCTCAGCTTTGTTTCGCAGCAGCACAATTTCATTCATGCCGCATCTACCGATGCTTCTCTAGACAAAATAGCAAATTCCATAAAATGAAAAAAAGCAACCTCTGTGCTTAGGGTGGACTCCTTACACTATGTTTTCTCCCGTGTACATCCCTTAATCTCGCAGATACATTACAGGCTTTCTCTCAGCACCGTGCACGAGCAGAGCAGAGAAGGAGTCCATCCGTTTTCTAGCGCAGGCCCCTCAGATAGGTAGGAATCCATTGTCTGTCACAGGAGTGCTTGGCCTACAGAGCTCCTGGTTTGTCTGGATAAACGGTGGAAAGGAGAAAAAGGTATTAAGGAGCCACCTGGTATTCCTGAAATTATTCAAGCTATTAACCTCCTTGAGGTTTCATAAAATGGCCTCCAGCAAATGGTCAGAATGTTTTTCTTTCACGGGAGGAGTAGTTTCCAAGATAGCATAAACTTTCTTAATATCTCTTCAAAGGAAAAGAAAAAATAAAAGGGAGAGAGAAAATAAGATAACAGAAAATCCCAGCCATGGCTCTCGGGAGTCTTGAAAATCATATCCAAGGTTGCGCAGACATTCTAAACCTCTGATACATTCAGTGCCTCGTTAGCCTCAGTTATCAAAACTGAAACAAGAGGTGGTAAGGGGGCGCAGCAAAAGATGGAGTTTAAAGTCGCTCGAGGACTGTACTCCCGTCGGCGGGAGTGCTCGCCCCCTCCCTCCGCCTGCGCTCCGAACCCCCGCGGCGTTTGATATGCAGGCAGTGAGTCAGAGGGCCGAGGCTCGGCGGGGCGGCCGGGGCGGGGGGCGCCGCTGCCTCCCCGAGGCGCGGGCGGGGAGGTCGGCGGGGATCCGAGCAGCGGGGGGAAAGGTGAACCCGGAGCCGAGCGGGGCACAAACCCATTAGTCGCACATAACTTGGGAAGACGCTTGGCCTCGCCATGACAACCGGCGGCCCGGGCTGCTCCCACGTTCCGCCGCCTCCCCCGGGAGCCCCTTTCCGTCCCCTTTCCCGGCGCTTGGGGAATGCGGGGCTGGAGAGGCGAGCCCGGTGCGGGTAACAAAAGGGGATGAAAGGAGCTCTGTAGCTCACTTTACACGTCCGAGAGGCATTTTCATACCTCGTAATGAGAAGGGATCATTCCGAGGAAGTTCAGATCAAAGGGGAGAGCATCCCGGGCATTTGCATAATTGCCGGATTTCGGAGCACAGGCTGCAACCTGGGCACCGCACCGGGGGCTGCTCCTCGCTCGCTCAGGGGCTCCGGGGAGGCCCGGAGAGACGGGAGGCTGCAGACCATGCTCCCGCGGGGAGAGAATCGAGGCCTGCCCCGGGAACAGGATGCGGAGGCCGTGGGGCCCCGGTCGGGGTGCTGGGGCACGGCTGAGGTGCCCGACGGCAGGGAGACCTCGGGGGCTCCGAGAGGTGCGAACCTCCCGGTTCCGCGGCCAAGCCATGGCCAGGTCCCCGGAGGCTACCGCCGCTGTGGAAGTGGTGCCGCTGGGGATCAGCTCCCTGCTCCCAACCCGGCGACATCTGCGGCGCCGAGCCAGCACGTCGCCTCCCCGGCGGCTGGCGGGTGGCTCCCGGCCCGGCGGCTCGCACCGCCACCAGCGAGCGGGGATAAAGGGATTAAATGGCACGCTCGTTCCGCCGGGCGGGAGAGGGAAGAGGGGGGCACTTGGCCGGCTCCAGCCTCCCGCTCCCCCCGAGCTCCTCCCCCGCCGCCCGCGCCCCCGGCCGGCCCCGGCAGCGGGGAGGCACCGGGTGCGTCCGCGGTGGCTCATTATTCCCGCAACCAGCCGGGGCTGCCGCCGGCGGCCACGGTGCTCGGGGCGACGAGGTTCGCCACCACCGCTGCTACCGGGAAGGGGATGCCCGGGGACACCCTTTTCAGCCATTTTAAAGAAGCAATGCTGGCGTCTCGCTGAGGGTGCCCCGATCCCCCCCTCCTCTCTTTGAAGCCTATTCCATGCCCGGACGACCCTGACGGAGATGCGGGGGTTCCCCGAAGCCGGCACCACGCGCACACGCCCCGCACCTGCGGTCCCCGGGCGAAACTCCACCCTGAGGGAACGCCGCGCTCTCCCTGAGCTCTGTCCCGGGCGTGCGGCCAGCCCTGGCCCCTGCTCCCGCTCCGGTGCAGGCATCTCCCGCTGTAGCCCCAAGGCGAGATGCGGTCGCCCTGCCCTGCCCATGCCCTGGCTTGGGCTGCTGCCAGCCCTAGGTCGGGGTGCAACGTCCTCACGGGAGCCACGGCTTCTCCCCGCACGGCCGGGCCCGGACGGGCTGGCCGGGTGCCAGGGAGGTGAGGTTGGCCTCGGAGCAGGCTGGCGGATGGCATGCTATTGTGAAAAGCGAGCGGGGAAGGCAAATAGGAGCATGGCACCGTATAGGCTCGCCACGTGACCGAAATGTGTTTATCTCGCCCCGGAGAAGCCCGGGCTGCCTGCGGAGGCCAACCCTGCATTCACGGCATAGGCTTAAGTCCCGTGGCCGCGGACGGGGCTGGGCCCTGCGAGAGACCACTTCTGTTTGCTTTTGCTGTCGCTTCGGCTCTTATCATTTGCCTTGTCATTCATCATCAACCTCTCCCGGGCTCCCTCCCCCTTGCTCCCCCCCTTCGCCTCCCCCAGGGTCAGTCGGGAAAAGACTAGGAATTCATCTGAGGAGTGAGACGTGGGAAGAAGGGTTGGATGATGATGTGGCTGGGTGGGGGGCGGAGGAGGGGTATGTGCGTTTAAAAGCAGCTGCATGCAGAACAAAGGTGCTGGAGGGTGGCTTTTGGTAGTGGAGCAGAACCTCGTAAATGGGAGATTTCCGTTCACAAGACTCCGCTTGCAACAGTTTCTGTCCTGCCCTTGAACTGACAAGTGAATATCTGCATTGCAACCAGAAAGTAAATCACACCGAGCCTGGCTCGGGGAGGGCGCACACGACTTCTCAGTCGGTTGCTAAGTGCGAAAAAGTGAAAGATTTCAGCTCCCAGCGCAGCCCCGCTCCTCCGACACAGTATTTACTTTGGGAGCCCAGCGAAACACGCTCAGTGTTTATTACGGAGAGTGCCGGGGCAAGCTCGCATTTGCGTGATTAGGAGCAAGCGGAGGAGCGGCCGTGGCGCGGAATATCAAAGCGAGACCGCCTTGGCAGGGCTCCCAGGCAGGGCTTTACTGGCACCCGCGGGATTCCGCGGGGCAGGGCGAGTGCGGCCCGGGCGGCGGCGGCTGCCGCTCCCCGCTTGCCGCCGCCGGGCACGGGGGGAGCCGGCGGCCCTTCGCGGGAGGCCAAAAGCAAACATCATCTCTGCCGTGGGCTCCGCGCTAACGAGGCGCAGCGGCTCGGCTGGGCCGGGCCGGGCTCTGCCCCGCTGGCTCGGCGCTCCTCAGCCCCAGCCGCGGCCAGCCGGCCGGTAATCTCATTAGTGCCGTCGCCTTTGGGGAGCAAAGCGCCCGCACTCCCCGCCCGGCCTCGGGAGAGCAGACAAAGGTCTGCGAGGCAAGGCCCCGCGGCCGTGCTACACCGGGCCGGCCTTGTTAATGTTCAATCGGGAGCCGGGGAGCCGTGCCTCTCTTCCCGGCCCCGTGCCCGGGGGGCGCCGACCTCCGCCCGCTGCTGCCGGGCAGTCCCGCGATGGAGCCGATCCACCGCAGCGCGCCTCGCCGCTTTGCCCCGCCGGCATATTTTCTCCCTGGAAGTTATTCTAAAATAACATTTGTGTGCACGTTAATGATTTATTTATGTGGCTAATAACGCTTACATTCTCGCTGATATTTGTCTAGGCGAAAGACCAGCTGCGAAATGCCCCGCAGCTGTAGCCAGTGCTAGAACAGAGTGCCTTGGAACCAGAAATCAATGCTCCTGAAATGAACAAGTGGACAACTTATTAGGCTCAGTCACTCCACACGCCGTCCCCTGATAACAAATAGATGAAGTAGGCGCTGTAGAAGGGACATGGCCGGGAAGGCCACACATGCCCACTCCTTCCCAGCGAGGCTGGGTAACACCGCAGGGCACAAACGGCCGCACGGACGTCCCCGGGCAGGGCAGGGGCCGCGACACGGCATTACCGGGCTGCCAGGGGTTAGATGGCGATAAATACAGCGAATGCCCAGGAGAACAGCTCCGGGAGTCACTGATAAAGGTGTCCGGTTTCCCTGCTGCTCCAGAAAGCACAACCGACAGGTTCAGCGAGATCACGTAACCGTGGCTTCTCTGCCTAGAAACAGTCACGCTAATTTTGCATTTTTACCATCCACGGGGAGGAAAAATACCTGTCGTCCCGCAATGCAAATCCTTACGCAAATAGATCTGCGGGTGCACAGGGAACTGCTGCCAGCCTGACCTACCAGCTGGGAGTCGCTGGCCCCGAGTTCAGAGGTGCTGGCCGGCAGCAGCATGGCCCGAAAGCACACGGGATCTTGCAGACTCTCTGTCAGCCCCTCGGCACTCGCCGCTGCCTCAAGAAAGTCCGAGAAAGGAGCCTGCGGTTAATCTCCAAGGCCTTCATGCATCCCTGGCTAGCAGCGCCCCAGCGCTAAGTGCAATTAACATAACAGACACTAAAATAGGAGAGCGGCGCTGAATTTAATTTGCAGGCTTAAAAAAAAAAAAAAAAAAAAAGAAAAAACCCTCCAATTTAGCACTTGGAGCGGTCTGGTGATGAACGCAAGGAGTGATGTGGAAGGCGGCGGAGTTGCCCTCCTGCCTCGGAGAGGAGCCGCGAACCCTCTCCGGGGGCTGGGACCACCTTAGTGCGCGCAGCACCGTAAAACATTTCCAGACAGGTAAACTCCTCCGACGGGGCTGCCTCCCGTCGCATCGCTCCAGCGCAGCTCCCCCCGCTCCCCTCCCTCCCGGGCGAGTGCTCCTGTGGCGGCGGGGCAACCGCAGCGCGACCAGGTCGCCGGCGCGGGCAGGCACCTCCCTGAGCCTCCTTGCTGCCCGCCCCGACACGCACACACCTAGATCCGGCTCACTTTCCTGCCCCCGCTGCCTCGGGGGAGAGGGAGGAAATGGAGGAGGGGGGGGAGAAGCGGCGGGGTAACCCCCTCCCCGCTTTTCCTTCCCCTCCTCCCCCCGGCCTCCTGCAAACTGCCGCTGAAGTTCACAAAAGAGGGAGACATAAAGAGATCGAGGTTTCCGAGAAAAGGGAGAGACGAAAATAGCGAGGTAAAGATAAAATAGAAAAAGAAAAAAAAAAAAACCAAACAGAAATTGTCGCAACAGAGGGACCCACCGAACGACTGGGAAGCTGGTGGTATCCGGCCGGGGGAGAGGGGGGGAAGGAAGGAGCAAAGAGGGCTTTAAAAAACTGGAAGGCAAAAGCTGTTGGGGAGGAAGTGTAAACCGAGAGGGAGGCTGGGGGAGGGGAGAGAGCGCCATCTTTTCATGTCACAGTCACAGAGACAGCGCTGGGTTCGGCCACAGTGTCTCGGTTTCTTTTTAACAGCGGAAAACGTGCGATTAGCAGGCAGACGGGCGGAGACTACCAGCCCTGCGCGCACACACAGCCCGCAGCTCTGTCTCCGCGCCATGTAATCCCAGCGCTCAGCCCTTCTGCACCCCCTCATTAAAAACCCGGAGATTTCCTCCTCCTCCTCCGCTCTCCGAGGAAAACAACGCCTGCCACTGCCTGAACCCGGGCAGCGCCGCCCGCCCGGAGGCCGCCCAGGGGCCCCGCGCTCCCCACCGCCCTGCACATCGGTCGGCCCCTGCTTCCCCTCGGGAGGCTGATGCTCATCCCCCCCGCTCCCATCCCAGAGGGCCGCCCCCGAGGGGACGCAGGGCGGGGGCTGGGGGAAGCTGGCTCCAGAGCCCCCCCCTATCTCCCGTCCCCAGGGGCTGCTGTTCCCCCGCTGCTACGGCGGCTGCTCACTCCCCCCCCACCCCGCGCCCTGCCTTTATCCATCCCGAGGGCGAGGGTGGGGTGCTCCGAGCCGGAGCTTCCCGCACAAGGGGCCGGCGGCGGGGAGCAGCGCCGGGATCCCCCGGGAGCTGGCGATCCCGCGGCAGAGCCGGGCACCGCCGCCCACGGCCCCATGAACGGCGCTTTATTCCGCAGCGCTCAAACCCCTCATTGTGTTTGGCAGAATCACCTGCCTCCTCCGGAGCCGGGCGATTAATTTAATGCGATACAGAGTGCGCTCTCTCCCAGCTCCTCCTCAGCGGGGAGATCTCCGCCGGGCGCTCCGCGCCGCGGAGGAGGGGCACGGCACAGCACGGCACGGCAAGGCGGGCTGACATCCTCCGAGCACCGGCTCTCCCGGCGGCGCTCGGGGAAACCTTCCCCGCCCGGTAGCGGTGGAGCGGCAGCTCCGATCGGAGTCGCACACAAGCATCCGCCGCGCAGACCTGCTCGGTGCCCGGGGCGGGGGGGAGGCTGCGAGGCGGGCGGGGGCCGAGCCAAGCCTGGCGAGGGGATTTGCTGGGTCGTTGGCTGCGCCTGGGGAAAAGCGGGCGGGGGGGGTGTGGTTGGCTGCGCCTAGCGATGGGGGATTTGAGAGGGAAGGGGAGGGGTGGCTGGGCTCGGTGGAGGGGGGGTGCTCACCGCCGCGACTGCTGGGGACGGCGGCTGTTATTATTGTTATTATTACTGTTATTGTTATTTTTAGGGGGCGGCGGTGGTGGGAGCGAGGGGGTGGGGCGGTCCGCGCTCGGCGGGGGCGACGTGGAAGGGGGCCGCCGGCTGCTCCCGCGGAGGGGGCATGAGGTGAGGGCGGTGGGAGAAGCGTCTACTCTGTTTCTAATAAAGGAAACGACTTTTATTGAACGATAAATGCAGGGGAACGAAAGTCGTGTGGGTGCGCCTGGTGAGGGCGATTGATTTGGCAGGGGAGGGGTGGCGGCTGCCCGTGCCGGCGCGGGCTGTTTGGGGCGGGAGGGGCCGGCTGGCCTCGGTTGCTCCTGCCCGGGAGGGATCACGGGGAGGGGGCGTCGGCCGCCCCAGTGGAAGGGGACGCGGGCTGCCCCTGCTCGTGGGGGGGCTGGAGAGGGGGAGCGCGGGCTGCTCGCAGTGGGGGGTCCGGCGGGAGGGGGGACGTAGGCCGTGGGGTGGTGCCGCCTGCCCCTCTCGGGCAGGGGAGGCTGAGGGGGAGGTG
Source organism: Myiozetetes cayanensis (assembly GCF_022539395.1). NCBI lineage: Eukaryota > Metazoa > Chordata > Aves > Passeriformes > Tyrannidae > Myiozetetes > Myiozetetes cayanensis. Next base: position 109,434,209 of record NW_026087742.1, on the reverse strand, counting down.
TCGGCTGCGCCTTGCCAGTTGGGATTTGATAGGGGCGGTAGGAGACACGTCTCCTGTTTCTAATAAAGGAATCGGCTTTTATTGAAGGATAAATGCAGAGAACCAAAGTCGTGTGGGCTGCAGCCGCCGAGCTTCGTTAGCTGCCGATGTGACTGTGAAGATAAAACGCTCCACAATAATTCGAGCGCGAACAGCGCCGGGGATGGGGACGCGCACTCCCCGCTGGTCCTGGCCTCCGGCCCCCTCGGCTCCGGCCCCCTCGGCCCCGGCTCCGCGGCGGAAGGTGCCCGGGGAGCCTCAGACCGTGTTAACGGCTCGGCCTTGGGACTTCGCCAAGTTTCTCTGACTTAGGGGAACTCTGGGGATGAGTAATCGAGCCAGGCTAGGGTTTGGGAGGGAGGAGGTTTTGTTTTTTTTTTTTTTTTTCTCTCGCTCGCTGTCTTCTTTTTTCCCCTTGTCATCAGCTGCTGACCCACTCCGAGAGCACGGCACCGACGGGTTTCTGAGAAGGGCGGTGGGAAGAGATCGGGGATGTGGCAAGCCAGGGGAAGCCCTCCCACCGTCTCGGCTCCCCGCCGAGCCACCCCGGCTCCGCTCTGGCCCTGAGCACGTCGGGGCAACGCGGGGTCGCTGCTATCACGTCTCCTGTGCCGTGCCCTCGATGTGTCTTTGCGGGGGGAATAGGGGACGCATACACACCCACGCCACACGCATTCCGCTGCCTCGCGTGGAGGCCCGTGTGGAGATTTCCCGTGGCAGCGAGGACACGGCGCTGCCGCGCCTTGCCCTCGGGGGAGGTGTCGGAAAGTCTTTCTACTCGACATTTCGGTTTTATCGCAGGTGGCGACGGCTCAAGGACGGGAGGGGGAAACTTCTGGCCCGGGGAGAGGCCCCTGGGGACAGGGAAGAAGCATGTAGCCCCGGCCGTGGCTGTGGCAGGCGCGGACGCGCCGAGCCAGGAAGGACGGCGTCCGCATCCTGCCCGCGGGCCCCGGGGCGGGCGCGGCGGGGCCGTGCCCGGTGCCGCGGAGGGCAGGGCCGCCGCCGTGTGCTCCGGGCGCCGTGCCCGCACCCGGCCTCCGCCTGCGCCATGCAGGCAGTGGGGGGCAGGGGCGGCCGAGGGGTAGGAAGTGGTAGAGGGGCTCAAGAGCAGAACCCACTCAATACCGAGCGTGGCCGCCCACAGCAGATCCCGGGGACAGGCCAGGGGGGTGGGGAGTGTTGCCGTCGGGGGTGCTGCAGCTAAACGAACTGGAAAAGGCAGCCTGGCTCTCGCTTTGCTTCACCCGCCGCCGCGTGTGGGGCCGGCGCAGGGCTCTCCCTTAGCGCAGCTCCCTGTCCGCTCCACGGGCAGCGAGGGTCCGCGTCCCCCGCCTGCCATGGGGACGGTGAGCGGGCACGGCCGGGGAGCGGCGGGGAGCTGCTAATCTCGGCGCCTGTCAGGTTTCGGTCCTCTGATTACTTGCGTGATTTGGCTTCCGAGAGGAGCGCTGTGAAGCGGCTGCTGCCCTTGTTTGGGTACTGTGGTGGCGGGGGGGGGTGAACGACGACGTACGGAGATGAAGTGAGGACGGGGTTTTAAATGGCACTTCTGAACGGAAAATACTTTTATTTTCCCTTGTTTTTTTGAAGCTGCTTTCGAAATGAACATTTTCTGCGATAAGAGGTGACCGATCAGAATCGCTGGGGGGAGGTTGTAAGCAGACGTTTTGCCCCAGCTTACTGTTATCTTATCTTTCACACTTGCAGGGCGAAAAAGTGGCTTATCTTTATACCCACCCCCCTCTCGCCTTAATTGCTAAAAACACTGTGAAGTGTTAAGTACAGGACTAAAGAATCTCCCCGCGTGTCTGCCATGCGAGTGAAGGGGCGGGGGGGTAGGGCTCCGATTTGAAAAATTAGGGGCTTTTTTCTGGAAAGGTACACACGTGTACACACCGAGAGCCCCTCCCTGCCCCCGCTCTGCTGCTGCTTTGATGTTGCAGGCTCTCATTTCATATGTATGCACCCCGGCGAGCCACCCGCCGCTGCCGGGTTTCCAGCCGGGGCGCAGATCCCGCTCGGCACGCCGGCGAGCCCGGGGGCCGCGCCGCAGGGTGCGGGCGCGGAGGGCGGCGGAGGCCTCCGCTGTCACCTCTGGGGCAGAGTGAATAACCCCAGTGTTTATGAACCCCGGCGCGGAATTGATATTCAGCGCCGAGCCACGGCATCGTCTCCTCGCTTTCTCTCTCTCCCCACCCCCTTCGAAACAAAACACAACACAAAAACAAAACCAGGAGGAGGACGGAGGTGATTCATCGGCTGTATCCAATTATTAACATACAAGCTGTAGTCTGCACAAACACACCTTCAAACCATGGCGGTTCCCCGGGCCGCCGTATTATATTTAAACTCGGGAGCATGGTGGCTTCCGAGCCTCTGCCGAGCTGCTGCTCGCTGCCGCTCCTCCCCAGGCCGCCGAGGGATGGGGACGGGCCGCAACCCGCGCCCCTCCGGGGCTGAGGAACCCCACCGGGAAAAGGGGTTGTAGCCTCTCGCTCCTGCGCATCGCCTTCCAAGGCGAAGGCTCAACCTCGCCCGCGTCGCTCTCCGGCCGGGCCGGGGGTTTTGTCTGCCTCCGGCTTCTGTTCTCCCCCTGCGCCCTCCACGCCGCCCTCCCGCCGAGCCCCACTGTGCCTCCCGCTGCCCCCCGCCGGGCTCGGGGGAGGCGAGGAGAGCGACAACCTCGCCGGCGCTATTTTTACTCCTCTCCAGACTTGTGTGGCGCACGCCCCCTCCCCTGCAGGGCCTTGCCTAGCGGCTGCATCTCTCCGCTCGCAGGAGCGGCCGGGGCCGCCGGCCGCCCGCTTGCCTTTCACCTCCGCCCGCCCCCGCCGTCCCCATCGCCCGCACGGCCCTTTCCCCGCGCCCGGGGCAGCGTCCGCAGCAGCCCGAGGGGACAGGGCGGGGGCGGGACACACACACGGGCACGCCGCAAGCAGACAAAATGGCCGTGGTATGCAAGGGGGAGAGGTGGAGGGGGCAGCTCGCAGACAGCCTGCCCTCCTCCTGCAGCGGGGCTGCCTGCCCCGTTCCCCAGACCGGGGCCCGGTGGCCTCGGCGCTGCGCTCCCCGCACCGAGCTCTGCCCGGGCCCAGCCAGCGCTTCCCCAGCAGCGGGCGGCAGGCTGAGCTCCCCGGCTGGGGGCAGGCCGATATTGCGTGTGTTTGTTCGCCTGTCCCTCCTGGGCTGTCCGCTCCGGGCGGCCGACGGGGTCCCGGCGTCCGCGGGCATCTCCGCTGTTTCGTGGAGCGGGGAAGGGGTGCGGAGTGAAGCAAACACAACAGGAGCGATTTGTCAATTTCCCGTCGTAAAAAAAAAAGGTAGTGGCGCTTAGTCCGTGAACCGATCGCATCTCGGGCTCTTCTGGGGAGACGGAGGGAAAATTATGGATCTCCTGTCAACGGAGTAGCCCTGAACTACGAAGTGACATTATAGTACTTCTGCTATGCAAAACCCCTTTGATTGCACGGGGAGTTTGCATGGCGATGTAACAATATGCTGACGCCGTGTCAGGTCTGAAGCGCTGCAGACCCTGTATAACGCCAATTGAGGCTTGTCTTGTTTTGTTATTTAGATTTCTACACTTCCATTAAAAACAGCCTTACAATAACCAATGATAAAGGTCTGATTTAAGACACTCTCAAGCAGGGCAATTCAGAGCTTAGGACAGTGATCTGTTATTTATAGGCTTTTCCTAGCACTCATCACCAGGCTGTCTGAACACCTCGCTTCCATTAATTCTTTTTAACTTCGCAGGGCCCATCTCCCCTCTGTCTCAGTTCCCCTGACCGGAGGACCTGCGTGCTCCTATTGCCGTTTGGTGGTCACGGGAGCGGGGCGTGGAGGGGGCCAGGCTCATACGCTTTAACCCCCAACTTTCTGAGGTGCGCGGGCCTGGGACGCGGGAGAGGGTGGGGAAGCTTCCAATTAGAGGCGGTGCTGGAGGTAAATGAGAGCCGGCATAAAGCCATCCCACTTGGAAGCCTCCTGCGAGAAGCCCATTCTGCCATTAACAATGGATTTGTCTTTACGAGGAGGTTAAGTACTTAGCATTATCGGAGCAGCCGTTTTTGCGAGCGCATCCTTCGCCCGGCTCCTCGGCGGCAGCGCGGAGCCCCCCCCTCCGCTCCTGGGGAGAGAGCAGTGTGCAGCGGCCTGACCCGGGGGTCAGCTCCCTCCGGGGCCTGTGGGAGGAGGGGAGGCCGCCCGGTAATCCGCAAGGCAAGAGCATGCTCTGAATTTTCCGGGGTTAGCTCGGCGGTGCCCGCCGGACCCGAGCAGCCGGGCCGGGGCAGGCCGCGGGAGGAGCGAACTGAAGCCCCAATGTCTTCCCCGGGAGCCGCCAGCCTGCCGCTGCAAAGCTCGGGGACCCAGGGAACAAAAAAGGCACAGAGGCAAACAAGCATGGGTCTGTTCCTCCCCGCCACGAAGGAAACTGCGTTCACAAAGAAAGAAAGTTTACGGTTAAAAATAAAAGCGGAGCAAGTTTACCCCGAGATAACTTTAAGTCATTAGTGTAAAACAAAAAAAAAAAACACCAACCATTCCAGACCCAAGCACCCAGCCCCACTCTGTAGGCACACACATGTGATCCGGAGTTCGCAGCCCGGGGGAAGGGAAGCGGGCAACTTTTGTGATGCAAGTGCGGGCCGCTGGCACCGCGGATCCAGACCTGCGGGGAGAGACAAAGCCCAGATCAATGCAGCCGGGAAGCCGCGGCGGCGGCCACCTCGCCAGGAAACGCTCTAGTTCTGTTTTCCTATCGAAAGAAGCAATTTTAATGAGGTTTTCCTAGGAAAAGGAAAAAAATCCAGCAGAGGCCTCCCCTCCAGCTGTGTGCCTGTAACTCACGTGTGTTCAGTCTAATAACTTTTAATGTCTAGCCCTAAAACATCTTTATAAAAAATAGCTTTACAGCGTAATAGGCCAGGTGTCCTTCTGCTTGTTATCGGAGATTAAAAAAACGTGTGGGAGCCTTTTCAGATGCGTGGCCCGGCGCGCCAGGACCAAACCCGGCCGCTGCCCGGGGCCGCGTTCCCCGTTGGTCAGCACGGTGGGACCGCAGCCTGGTCGCCGTACCCGGCGGCTCCCCAGCTTCCCCTCTGAGGAAGCTGAGCGGTGCCGCTGGAGTTTCGGGTTTCAGATGGTGGATATTTCACTTCTGCTTTAAGATGGAAGAGTTTTTAAAAGAGATGTAGCGAAACTCCGAAGCCCGTGATGGCAGTTTCATGAAATGCCAACCCTCTGGCCGTGACCCGGGTGGATGTGTGTGTGGGGGGGTGTGCTTGCACTTTGTGTCCCCTTCCCGAGCATCGGGCAACCACCACGTTTGTTTTTTTTTTTCCCAGACGTGGCGTAGATTCTCGATTAAAAACTTCTCTATTTGGGAGAGGGGAAGCTTTATAGGGAGAACCTTGGAGAACTGTTACTTTTCCACCTTCAGAGATAAGCAACAGCGGCGGAGAGCAGGCAGGCGGCCCCGGCCGTCCTGCTCTGGCGCTGCATTCTCATCGTCCTTCTCGCTGCTCCGATGCTTTCGGCTAGGGAATCTTTTGCAGCTCGTAGCGTCACCGCAGCCTTTTCGCGCAGGAGGCGATTAAAAATCCCCCCCGGGGCGAACTGTCCGCGTTAATCGCCTGGCGTTTGGCTGGCAGTCGCTCCCACACCGAGCGGCGGCGAGAAGGGCTCGATGCGGCGCCGGCGGCGCTGAGGTGGCAGAACTCCCGCTTTCCCGGGAAGGCGCCGAGAGGTGCGGAGGAGCAGTGGGACCGAGAGCCCGCCTGGCCCTGAGGCCGGGGCCGCCCCGGGAGCCTCCGCGCCGCGGGCTCTGCGGGACCAAAACTGGGAATATCGGCGGGGAACGGGCGTTATGAACGTAAAATTTACGAGTCGAGCTCGCCGAGCCAAAAGTTGCCTTGCCAAAGTAAATAGATGCAGCCGATAACTACCAATCCGGAGATTAAAGGGCTCCACGTTCCGGACAGGAATCTTAAAGCAGTCGTAGAAATGCCAGCGAGGGAAACGGCGCTTCAGTCGTCACCCCAACCCTGGGTTGCCACACCGCTCACACCCGGTAAAAAGCGCGTTAAGGGCTGCCAAAGCCGGATCAGGCGAAAACGCGCTTTAATAAGGTCCCCCTCGGCCCCCCCGCCCCCCGCAATGCAGACGTTGACAAACGAGTGGCTTTTTTTCCATCCCGATTCAGAGCTCGGAAACGCGGACCAGGGGGAAGCGCGAAAATCAGCGCGGCCGAGCCGCGGACCACGCGATGCTGGGGGAGGCGGGTGGCACCAGAGAGGGGCCCCGGGGTCGGGGGGCGACACACACAGCCCTCCACGGGTGTGGGAGGCTGCGGACGAAAGGGTCCGTGCGTTAGTGTGACCCCCTGCGGGGGATTACGACGGCTGCGATCCCTCGGCAGGTCCTGAGGGAGCGGGGATGCCTTTGCGCGACGGGGGGAACCCGGAGCCGGCGGGTCTGATTGAGGGGCGCGGGCTGCACCGCCGGGGGAGATTCCGGGCACCGCGGTGCTGCGGGGAGCGCGGGGGGAAGCGGGGTGGGAGGGCCGGGGACGCCTGGCGGAGGGCCTGGGGGCGAGCAGGGTGGCGGGGGGTGGCAGCGCGACGCGACCCGCCGCGGAGGCTCGCAGCGATGTCTGGCAGCGCCGCCGCCGCCGGGGTTTTGACAGCTTGGCGGAGCGGAGTGAGCGGAGCTTTATGGTAATTGCGGTTCTCCACTGGCCTTCTGGGTAGCGAGAGAGGGGAGTATCGGCGGGGCGGGGGCGGCTTTCCCCTCCTGCCGGCCGGGGAGCGCGGGAGCACGGAGTCCTCCCCGGGGCGCCGCAGCTTGGCAGCGACCTGTGCCAGCCGGGGGGAGCGGGCGAGGCGAGGGGCTGGCGGCGCGGCGAGGGGGGGCAAATCAATTAGTCAGGGCAAGGGCAGGGGGGAGAAGCGGGCGAGCGGCCGGGCGATCCCTGCCTGGGCAGGGAAACGCAGCCAGGGGAGGGGGAAACTTGCTGAGGGAAAAAGCGGTGGCGGCGCTGCTGCTGCCGCTGCTGCTGGCGGCGGCTCCCTCGGTGCAGCGCCTACCCGGGGGGAGGGGAAGGGAGGGGAGGCGGCGGCTGGAGGAGGAGGAGGAGGAGGAGGAGGAGGAAGAGAGGGAGGGGGGATGCGAGGGGAGCGCAGCGTGCAGCAGACGGAGCCCGGTCTCCCAGCGGCAAGGTGAGGAAGAGCGGCTTTCCCGGCGGACTAAAGAGGGGAGGCGGGAGGGGGGAGAGGAAGAAAAAAAGAGAGAGAGAGGAGGAGAAGAGGAGGAGGAGGAGAATTAAATCCCCAGCCACACACACACAAAGCCGCGGCGGCCAGGGCACGGGAGACGGCGGCGCGGGCGAGATGTGGGGAGCGCCGCGCTCGCCAGCACAGGAACTTCGCCCGGAGCAAGCCAGCAACATGGCGCTGCCAAACCAGAGCCGGCAGCCGGAATGAGCATCGCGGGCTGCCGCTCCCACTCCCGCTGCTGAGCCCAGTCGAGCCGAGGAGCAAAGCCCTTCCCGTGGGCACCTGCCCCGTCGGCGCAGAGGGCGGTCGCGGTCCCGCAGCTCCCTCCTCTTTTCTCACCCCTTCCCCGACCCGCCCGCGCCGGGGCAAGCCGCGGAACAGGCACCCACAAGAGAGGGAGAGTGGGATCGTGAAACTTTTCTCGCCTCTTCCTCCCACCCCCGACGGGGCTGCCCTTCCAGGGAGAGAGCAGCAGGGCCAGGCGACGGTGTGGGGACCCGCGGCGCGGACCGCGTACGCCACAGCCCCGCGGCGCGGAAGAAAGGTCTGTGCTGCGCTCCGCGAACAGCTCCCGTGCGGAAGAGCCGCCGCCGCCGAGTCCCGCGGTGACGGGGCGGTCGCGGGGCTCCCCCGACCCGCCGCGGGAAAGGGAAGGCAGAGCGGCGGCGGCGGCGCCGCAGAAAGTTACGGCTCGGGGCAGTGGGGCTCGGGCGGGATCGGCGGGGGCAGAGGGGTCTGCCGGTGCGCCTCCGGGGCTGCGGCGGCGCTGGGGAAGTTTGGAGGCAGTTGCTTCTAAAGATGCCTGTTTGGGGCAGCGGAGGCGGAGGGGGAAGCACCCCGGTCGAGTTGTTTGCTCCGGTGCGCCCGTTTGGGGAGTGGTGGCGGTGTTCTCGCACTTTTGCGATTGGGAAGGCGCCGGAGCAAGCGGCGTTGCGGGGGCTCCCGTGGGACGGGGCGAGCGAGGAGCAGCGCTGCCGACTCGCGGAGCGGGGACGGCCCCCGCCCCGGCCGGCCGGGCTCCGCGCTCCCCGCCGGGAGCAGAGCGCGGTCCTGCGGCGCCGGGCAGGTGAGCGGCGGGGAGAACCCGGTGCTGGCTGCCGTTCCCCTCGCCGGGAGAGCCCGGGGCGCTGCTCCCCCCTGTCCCTCCGCCCCGGCGGGGCGGGCGCCGCGGCGCACGTGGGGCAGGGCGGCCCGGGGTTTTCCCGTGCGCGGAGCTGTGCTGGCGTGAGGTCCGGCGTGACACGGAAGTTTAGTCAGCCCGAAAATGTAGTTTGGAGTTGGGAGAGCGAGCCGGAGGGAGGCTCGGGGCTTGCCATCAAAGGGCCGGTCGGAGGGGGACGGCCAGGGGGGGTGGGAGCGGAGGCTGCTTTGTGAAGCCGGGGCCAAGTGGGGCGGCTCTGCGCAGCATATGAGGCATGCATTTGATGTTCGTGGAGCGAGTCCGGGGGCGAGGGCTGCGGAGCGTTCACGTTCCTCTTTCTCTCTCGATGTGTGTGTGTATTGGTTTTTTTTTTTTTCCCTTCCTCCCCCTCTCTCGTTTCCGCGATGTCTGTCGGATCCCGGGTTTGGTGATCGCGGAGGGGGCGAAGGGGAGGCGAAAAGCACCTCCCCCATCTACCCCGAAAAAAAAAAAAAAAAGCCCCGACCATAGTGAGCGGTGCATAACTGACGAAGTATGGGGACTGGCTTTAATGGTATCGCCTCGGAGCTCCTCGCGGCATTAATTCCCACTAATGAATCTCTTCCAGAAACTCCGTTCATTGCTTTCATCTGCTCTTTGGAGCCCTCAGCTTTTGTATTCGTGTTTGTATTAAAAAGGGGGAGGGCGGGGGGAGCCCCATCCGCACCACGTAGCCAAGCCTGGATTTTCCGAAGGTTTCTATTAACTTTTTTTTCCCGCCCCCTCCCCGTGGCCCTACTGCGGGGGGTGGCCGGGAAGAGCAATGCCCCGCCAGAGCCGCTTGGGAACAAAGCTGGGGGCGAGAGCGGGCGGGCGGTGCTGGGTCTCCGTCCCCCGGGTAGCGTCTGCAACCCCAGCCGGTGGCTCTGCCGCTCCCGGGTCGCCGCTCCTCCCGCAGCTCCGTGCGGGCCGCTGCCCAACCGAGCCCGGCGTTCCCCTTCCTCCGGCCGCCTCTCTCGCCGACTTTCGTCCCCGAGACGCTGGTGCTTGCCTGTCTGTCTGGAGCCTGGTGCTGTCGCCCTTGCGACACACCGATTCATTTCCTTTCGGTTCTGCTGTCGGAGCCGCTGGGGGGTTTTTTTTTTTTTTTTTCTTTTTTCTTTTTTTTTTTTCCCCTTCTTGCCGAGAGGTAGCCAGCGCAGCGCTCACCCTAATTGCTTTTAGGAGGATTAGGAGCAAATTCCTCCTCCGGCCCTCCTCCCCCACCTCCGCCGCCTCTTCCCTCCCTCCGCCCCCCCCGCCGGGTTGCCTTCGCGCGCCGGGGTTACAGTTTATCCCTGGTGCGGTTCTTTGAATTGCTGTCACAAATAGGTGACTCAGAGTTAATTAGGAAGTATGCACCGGATCAATGGGCTGCACAGCTCATTAGTTATTCCCCAGCCTTTTGCAGCGTTGGACCTCCGGCTCCTCGCCCCGTATACCTCTTTAATACGCAACCTGGAGGGCTGGCAGGGACCGGGGAGCACTTCGGGTGAGGGGGGCTGGGTGCGAAGGGGCGTGATGAATACGGACATTGAAGTTTCCAGGTTGGGAGATTGCGTACGGACGAGTGACCGGGACCCCTACTGCTCCCCCCCGAGCCCCTCCCTCCCCGGCTATCAAACCTGCCGCCCCTCACGGGCGTGGTGGGCCCTCGCCCGCCCTGAGGTCGGAGGGACGAGCCCTGAACGTTACCAAAAACAAACAGGCACCGAAAAAAAAAAAAAGTGTGTGTGTTTATTGGAGCGTACGCTGAGAGAGCAGACAAAATCTCATTTGTCAGGCATGAAGGTGGGCTGTGTGGAAGGCTATAAATATACCGGGGAGGATTGTATCGCGGTCACTTTTCTGTTCTTCGCCATTTCTAAGGTGAGTGGCAGAGGCTGAGGGACCGGGCAGGGGCTTCTCCTGGTATTGTTTGTCCGTCTGTGATAGATCGGTCTAGACAGCCGCTCAGGCTCCCTGCGAGCTAAGGAACCAGAGCCTGAAAGGGAGAGTGGGGGAGACGGAGAGGAAAAGGTCACTGCGATATTTTTTCTTTTTTTTTTTCCCCTCTTTTCTTCCTTTCTTTCTTTCTCTCTTTTTTTTTTTTTTTTTTTGGTGGAGATGGTTGTTAACCCTTAAGGCTGAGAGGAGATCGGAGCTGGCTGCCCCGGCCTGGAAAGCTGCCGTAGCAGCAGCGATCGCAGGGATGCTGTCGCAGCCGGGGTGGGGGGAAGGACGACGAGGCAGCGCTGCCCCGTCCATCTAATGGCTTTGTAAAGAGATGTTTCCCACAACAGGAAAAGAGTTCACGAGGCGAGCACCAGATGATTTTGTTCCCAGGAGTTTCCTCTCTCTGGAAACTCCGAGGAGCTCCTGGACCCAGGGTCGGGCCGCCGCAGGGCCGGGGCAGCTGCCGCAGCCCCTCGGGCTCGAGGGTGTTGGGGCCTGGCGTCGGGGCATCCCTGGGGCGCTCCGCCTCCCGCGGGCCCGCTGTGGCCCGCCCTCCCCCACCCCCGCTTTCCGCGGGCTGCAGTGGAAACCCCGCGATGGATGTTCCTGTCCCCGCTCGGGGAGCGAGCTTCCGCGGCCACCTTCAGGTCCCGTCAGCTTGTCCCCTAGCAGCTCCACGCCCTCCGCCCCACGGGGGCCGCGTGTGTGCTCACAGCGTGGGGCAGCCCTCGGCTCGTGTCTGTGCAGGCAGGAGCCGGGCGTACCTGCCTCGGGGTGTTTGGAAGCCCACGGGAGCGCACACACCTCGTGGAGTGTAAGGGCAGGTGGAGAGCAGGGTCTGCGTGGAGGCTCGGGTGGGTTGGGGGTTATTTGCAGCTTCTGCGTGCATGTGTGTGCTTCCTTTTGTGCTTTAGACGTCCTCAGTGGATGAGATGCGATCCTGGTGTGCAAGCCTGGGCGGTACAGATTAAAAGCAGTTAAGGCTTTAGAGCGATAGATAAAAGCTGGTTTTGTTGGATTCGCCTGCAGCGCAGACCATTCCCATCCCTCTTTGTCTGAGCCCTGGTTCCGGGCGCTACAGCCTTATTGGAAATGCTCCCGAGCAGTCCGCACAGCCAGGGCAGCAGGCAGCTCAGTGCTTATTTACACGTCACATCTAAATACATCTCTAATTAGATAGAAGCAACGCCGGAAATGGCAGATTTGTTGCATATCTAATAGAGACCAGTGCAAACAGACTCAGCAGGGTTTCCCTCCCTTCTCCCCCACTCCCCCCAAAAAAACCCCACCATCAAGACCAAGCCAGTAATCTGAGAGCGAACAGAAATGACTTCTCCCATTTGAGCGCATTATGAACTACACATTGGTGAATGTCTCTAATATTTAGAGCAATACTTAGGATGTGTGAGCTGAATGCCCAAATATGGACTGGGTCTTGAAACAATACTGGTGCCTTGGCTTTATTCCTGTGCTGGTGGACAATCCAGGCTCTGTGTCACACGCTGTATCTGCCTTTACCAGGATGTGCCAAGAGCTGCAGCTTCTCAGGCAGTTCAAAATTGTCATCCCTTTTCCCTCTTCTTCCATCCCATGATAATTCACTTTTTTTAAAGACTGATAGAAGAACCCAAGGTCCCCTAACAGCAACTGAGCTTCAGGGGCTCCTGTACAGTCTGTGCAAACAAACTTTCTGGATCTGTGCAGCTGCGAGACCGCACAAAGTTGTTGACATGCTTTCGTGTCTCCGTTTGCGGAGAAAATGGACGCAGGCCACCACAGCCCAAAATAATGAGTGCTGCACATACCAAAGTAGTCCTGGCAATCTGTGGCTGTCGTTTAAAAGGTCTCTCAACTTTGACCGATAAGTGGCCCCTGCAAAGACAGGCAAAAGGCCTGCTCCAGTTCAGGTCATAGCTGTAGCAGCCCTTGGAGTAAACATGGCTTTGAGTATTGGAGTATATTGGTGATTGGTATGGAGCTCAGGTGATCTCTGATTTCTGCATGTCTTGGCAGAGATCTGGACTCTTGCTGGGACTCTGCAGCATAGCTGGGTTGCACAGGTGATGTGTGATGTACAGTCTTTTCCCCCAAACACCACAACAGATCACGTTTTAGTGCAGGCTTAGAAAGAGCACCATGAAGCTGAGTGTAATACTTCCTGCTTAGGCTGGTGTTGCTTTCTTGGTATTTTTTTACCCCTCTTTCTTGGTATTGCAATAAGCTGAGTGGTGGTGTGGAGAGCTGGACTCACCCCTCTGAGCTCCGCCGAGCAGCGCTCGCTGGCTGCATCGCGTGTGTGTGCCAGAGGCAGCGCGGAGGCCCGGGCTGCAGGCAGGGGGAGTTCCCCTGGCCGTGAGCAGATCTCGTTAATCCTCTGGCCTTTCAGGGAACCGGCTTACAGCAGCCGCTGCTCCGGAGCGACCTTTCCCTCCGGCCCGACCCACGCAGGTCCCCAGGCTGCGGCGGGCAGGGACGTCTCTGCCAGGGGAGTGTGCCCTTCGTGGAGGTTTCTCTGGAGCAGGCAGCCAAAGCTCCTTTGAATGGCTGAGCAGACGAGGTGGGGATGGAAAGGAGGCCAAGAACTCCTTGCTAATGTGGCTTTAGGAAAGTTCTGCTGGTCTCCAGCAGGGAATTAATTTTTTCTTGTTTGCTGGACAACAGTTCTTGGCTGAGCGGGGATATTTTTTCCCCTCATCTCTTCCACCTCTGGAAAAGTTAGCGAGTGAGAACACGCCTCTGTACCTGCCTGCATGTTTTCTGAAACTGTTGTCCGAATTATTTGGGACTCTCCCTTCACTCTTTGCACCCCAAACCTACCTCATGAGCTGAACAGATTCTGTGCTGTGTGATTAGACATGCAAGGAAGTCCGCTTGGAGAAGATCCTGACAGCATGAAATATAATTTGTGATCTGAAAGACAGTTTCCAGTATAATCTCATTATGCACCACAGACTCCCGGTGTTATTTTGTAGAAGGCGGACAATGATCAATTTACATTGACCTAGGGCTGGGCGAGCTTTTAGATGGTAATTGCCATATTGATTTGCATGCAAAAAGAAGACCTGCTAAAATTAAAGACCGGAAGCTAAATTAAACTAAATTTATTGTCTAGGTGCAAACTAAAAGACTTGTTAAAGTCTAGGGTAGACTTGGAAAGCTATGAAATTGAGAGAAACATGATTCTCATCCCGATCTCTCCGGAAAATGAATCTACAGGACGGAGACTGGGGCTGCAAAGACCCCATTGTGAGCGGAGGCACACAAGCCAGGGCTGTTCCGTGTAAGCCCTGACTCCCCAAACAATCGGAGAATAAAATATCTCCTCTGTCCAATGAAAATCTCGGCCTGAATGTTGGGATTGTCGCGCTAAGGAAAACAAAGCTTTATTTGGATAAGACAATTAAAGTGGAAAGCGCAGAATCCACCAGCCACACTGGGAATGGCTCGTATAAAGAGCTGAGTGTGTTCAGTGGAGCACAGGGGAAAGGGGGAGGTTCGGGGCCACGCTGCGCGGCCGAGCCCACACCGGGAAAGCCTGGCATTGTGCTTCCTCTGCCTGCTCCTCAGCCAGGAGGAACAAGAGTGCTCCCAGCAGACATGCTCTCCTTTCCATGGCTCCAGCTCCCCTCGGAGCAATCTCCCGCATCCAGGAGCTGCACTGGCTTGGTGCTGTGGAAGGGTCATTCCCCACGCACCTCTAGACAGCTCACGGTGGGTTGCAGTCTGCCAGTCAGTGTTCTTTCTCAGAGTGTGTTCTGCTTTTAGTTTTCAGCTGGAGTAGCTCTTGCTCTTACCCCAAGCACTCATTTAAGGTTAGGGAATACCTCACCTAGACCCTTTGTGTGTCTTTCAGTATTTGCATATTACAAAACATTTGTGCCTGTATCCTCTGTTATAAAAGAATTCCAGCTTCACAGGAGTTTCGGAGTAGCTGGTACTTAGCACAGTTGATAGAAGAGAGAAATACACCTCTACTTGCACAGAGAGCAAACTCCATGCTTGGGGCAGCCCGACGAGTGTGCTTGTGTGGACCAGGTGCTGTGGGGCTGCCTGTCCCCCACCCACTGCTCTGTTTCCCGTGTTCCCCGGGGAGTGGGGTGGCATTGTAGCTAGGAGTCTCCTGGAGGGATGGGAGAGCTTTGTGGGGCTTGTTTACTTATGGTTTAAATATGGCATTTGCCTATGATGACAGGTAGGGACAGAGAAGTGAAATCAAAGCTGTAGGGGTATATTCTCATCTCTCCCTGAAATTCACAGAGAAATTGTTGATGGCACGAGAAGGGATGGGCTGAGCTCCTCTTCTTTCTAAGTGTAAATTCCCTCCCTGAGCCAAACTTTCTCTGTGTGAAAGCTCCCAGCTATGGAGAGATCCTACAGGGATCTCTGATCCCCAGGCAATCCCCTTTGCTCCCACGCCCCGGTGTGCTGTGTTGTGCTTTAAGCCTCTTCGGCTTGCCCACAGCAGTAGGAGGCTGACCCGGGTGTTGGGGAAAGCCCTTCCCACAGCCTTCAGTCCCCCAGGCTCACCTTGCTCTGGCCTGGTCGTGCTCCCTGTGCAGTGTTTTCCTTTCCTCCCGTTTCAGTAGTCAAGCACAAAGTGGATTAGCAAAGCCCCGTGCAGAATTAAGCAGCCCGGTGTGAAGTTATGCGGAGCTCCGCCTGGAGGACTGGCCTGCCTTTCCCCGCAGACCTCCTCTGCTGTGCCATGCTGTGCTTTGCCGTGCCAGGGCAGCCCAGGGTCCACAAGCAGGGATGGAGACCCTGGGGTCTCCACGCCACCCTGGGCGAGGAGAGAAACAGCTCTGGCTAAAGTTGGGAGCAGCAGGGGAAGCCGGAACAATACTTGCAAGCAGGAAGTGATCTCCCAGGGTAAATGTTTTAATGGAAGTGTAACCTGGCATGGCACAAAAAACCCAACCCAGGGCGGCTGCTGCCAGCTGGGGAGGATGCAGGGCTCGGGGAGGTGCGTGGGAGGCTGTGCTGTGCAGTGCCAGGGGCGCCCACAGCGGAGCCATGCGTGCAGAGCTGGAGGCGGCTACGGCGTGGCCTGCCCTGAGCAGGTGGCTGAAGGTTGTCTTATTTTAGCTACAGAAATATCTCTCTAGATCCATTACTGCGAGATCTCGTTTGCAATAAACTGTATTGGCTCCCCTCTTTATACAAATTGCTGGTATGAAAGAAAACCCAGCTTATATGCATGGAGGCAGGCATGAGCTAGTGAGATCAGGTTTCCTACTGAGCTCCCGGAGGAGAAGTCAGCATTTGATTGAAGCTACACTTGGTTCTTGGTTCCCAGGGGATAGCAGCCCTGAAACACGAGAGCCCTCCCTCCTTTTTTTCCCCCTTCTCTCTCTTCTTCCTCTAAAAGCCTTTGTGCTGAAAGAGCCTCAGTAGGCACGAATCGCCCGTCTCTCACAAGACTCTGTTGCAGCCTTTGCTGACATTGTTCTGTTAGCAGTGGTTTTTACCAGGCCAGCAGATTTCTGGCTACGTATAGGCAATGAACAGTCGATGATACTGACCTGCAAGTACATACTGGCATCTTTGGTCGGTGAATCAGATTCAGAAGTCGATTGGAGACTTATCACGTTGGTGTGAAACACCTCACCTGACTGGGGAGCGCTGCCCTTTGGCAGGAGTCAGGCCCAGATGGAGACGTGCTTCCAATAAAATCAGCTATTTTTCCTTTCTGGTGCCAGCTCCCAAACTCCATATAGGTACCTGGAAAGGGTTACTCCATGTCCTGTAGCCTCTTCAAGAGTTGGTGTGGGACAAAAATTTCAGAGAAAGTTGCTGTGTCTTGGATTTCCCTTAAGAGACACATAATTTGGGTAATACCAGGAGTCAGACTGGGCATGGAAAGGTTTCCTCGAACAGATTTATTTTTCCCTTGCTTCTGTAAAGTAAATTCCACCTCTCCTCTGGCTTCGCTGCTGATGCAAAAATAAGTAAGGGCAGGGAAGGAGGTATGAGGATTTACACTCAAATTCCAGCTGTGCCCAACAGAAGGCCCACTGAGAGTGTGCAGTGCACTCCTTTGCTGCCAGGTGGTTGTATCGTGAGCGAAGCTGGAGTCGTGCTTTAGGTTATTGGCTTTTTTATTTTTTTTCCCTTGCCTTAAGATGGAAAGGGATGAAGGTGGAAGTGCGTCTCAGCCGACCGGCTGCGCGGAGGGGCCGGGGCCGCCGCGGGTTGCGGGGTCACGGCCCGCGGCAGGGGCGGAGGAGGGGCCCCTCGGCGGGACGTTCTGTGCCACAGCAGGTCGGACAGGCGGTCCGGGGCGAGGCGGCCGGGCAGGGACTGTGGAGAGCCCGACTCTCCCGGGGAAGGGCTGCTCGGGGGCGCGCCGCGGGGGCGAGCTCGCCGTGTGCCGCGGGGCGCCGCGCAGCTGCAGGCGCGGCTTTCCCCGCTACAGCGGGGTTCCCCCTCGCCCTTCCCAAAAGCCAGACCGAGAGCGGAGCTCAACTTCTGAGTGAAGGCGTTCCGTCGGGCGTGAGTGCTGACTGGAAACCCCTCTCCGCTGTGGCGGGGAGCCCCGCGGCGGTCGGGACCCCGCCGGCATCGCGTTGGTGGAGCAGCAACCCCCTCCCCCCCCAGCCCGCAGAATCCCCCCGGAGCAGCGCGGCTCCGCCTGGCCAACCGCCGGGAACAAGCACGTTTCTGGCCCCTGGGCGGGGAGGTGGGTAGAGGGTGTTCCTTGTTTCGAGTAAACCAGCTGCAGTAGTTGATGGTAAAGCAATGAAGGCAGACACAATGCTGCTGTTGTTGGTTTGATCTCTAACTGGGGATTGTTAGTCTGGGTTTAACTCTGTGGCAAGGCGGGGTGTGGGGGGGGGAAGGCGAAGGCTGTTTACAGCCAGTGCAAATAATGTGACAGCTGTTGGAGCGCGAAAAGCCCGCGCCTCGCCGGTACTCGCACACAAAAGCTCTCGCTGCGGCCGGAGCGGCCCCGGGGCCGCCCCGCCGCTCCCGGAGGCACCGCCCGGCGCTGCGGGGCCCGGCGGGGCGGCCGCGGGGCTCTGCGGGGCATCCCGGGCGGCGGAGGGGCGCCCAGCATCACCCACCGGCCGCCCGCCGCGTCACTTAAGCAAACGCCGCTGGGCGGGGAAAAAACGTCCCCCCCCTCCCCAACTCCCCTTTCCTCCTCCGCTTGATTTACAAGCGCAGAGAGGCAGCGGGAGGAGCGGCCGGCTCCGTGCCCGGCCCCGGCGCTGGGAAATCCCCCCCCGGCGGCAGGTTTGCGCCGGCCCCGGTGACTTTGTGGGAGCAGCGGGAGAGGCGTCCCGGCAGCCCCGCGGGAGGAGGGGAGGGGGCAGCCCCGCTCCGAGCTGCTCTGGCCTGGGGCGCGGGGCGGTGCGGGGGCTGGCAGCGCATTTCCCTCCCAAACACGTGCTGGCAGAGAAGTAGTTATCCTTGAGATGGCAGCGTGCGACCCCTGATAACCTGGACGCGCAGACCCCTGGAGTAGGTCTTCAGTGAAAAACTCCTCGTGCATAAATTGCCCGAGCGGCTATTTTCTGCTCAAAGCCTCTGCATCTAAGCCCCTCGGTTTGCCATCTGAGTGTAGGATACAAAATGCGGTCTGTTCTTGAAGTTTGCTCCGGTACCCAGAGTGATCTCCTAGCCCTTTCAGAAGAGCCTCTGGGAAGTCGAGGGAACTTGGAGAACTGGGTTCCGGCCTATATTTGTACCTGACATAATTTCGCTACCTACGAGAATCGCTGTGTTTTATATAGTAAGTGACCTCCACATACTATTGTCTTTTTGACGACGCGGCCCTGGGGTGGAAAGCAGGTAAGAAGGGGAGATGTTTATTTCCTCCTTCACCCCCCTCTTAGTCATTTTGGTCGATGGGTTGTCTTTATCTATTTCTCTCCAGTCAATCTATTTTTTTTTTCCCTTTTGGCCTTGACTATCCCCTTGGTCCTTTATGGATTACACTGTGCTATTAGTGGCAAAAGTACACCAGTAGTCATATAACAATTTTAGCATCAATTCCTATAAACCGGTGTTTTATATGACATGTGCCATTTTTCTGCAAGAATACTGCTTGCGAAACTAGTTTCGCCTTGGAGCAAAGGCGGAAAGATAAACAAGACTGCATAGCCAAAACACTTGCATAGCCAAAACACTGGCAATCGCTGCCTCCTTCCAAATCTTTTAAAGTCACGGAGCAATATTTTCAGGATTATGCTGCTGCCTCTGAGGAGGGAATGTCGCCGGCGTTAAAAAAAAAAAAAAAAAAAGCTAATGCAAATTAGAGAAAAATAATTTTCTTTCAGCGATATGCAATGTATTAGTCACTTGTTATCATGCTTAGAGGCAGACCTCATTTGCGCGTCTGCCAACTCGTTCACATCTGCTCAGAGCTGTTCAGGGCATTTTAACCTTGGCGGTGTCGTGTCGTAGTCCCACGGATCAAGAACGAGTAATTAAAGCTCTAAGCAGCAGCAAAAAATTCATAGCCGCCCATCTGCATCGCAGTTGATTCGCTGCTTTGTTTCGGTGCGGAGCGCCGGGATGGGAAGGCAGGGCCGGCGGCGGCCTCCGCGCTGCCCTCTTCTCCGCCGGGGCACCCCCGCCACCGGCAACTTTATGTCCCTTTTTTATTTCCTCCTTTTTCTTACCTTTTTTAAAAATTATTTTCATTTTACAATTTTTCACGGAAAAAACGAGCGTCGTTGTTGGGCTTCCTTTTCTCTTTCCCCGGTGTTTTCCGCACGCCGAGACGGGCGGTGGTTGGCGCTGGCTGTGCCCACCCTGGACGTTTGCCTCTAAAGGTCTGGAGAAGGTTGATGTGAGGTCGGGACGTGGAGTTGCAGAGACGTTTAGTCGAGGTGCTCGTAATGCAGCTTTCGTAAGCGAGGGCTCGCCAGCGCTTTCCAGAAGTGCTCGGGAAAGCGTTTCCCATTAAAGAGAAACGTTAGCGCCATAAACCCGACATAAACTTTGGGGCGAGGCTAATTTTTATGCATTGTTCAGCAGAAACCGAGCTGTTTATTTGTTTGTTGTTGGGAGGAGGAGGGAATTAAAAAAAATTAAAAAAAAAAAAAGGAGGAAGAAGCCCCAACTTCCCAAGCACTTTTTCTTACATGTGGCCGGCTAAGGTTCCCGTGCCCTGGCCCCGGCCCCTCTGTGGCTGTGCAGACAAAGCCCTGCGGGGAGCGGAGGCTCCTAGGCCGGCCTCGCTAGGTAGAACGAGAGACGGAGGCACCTAAGTTTAATATTTCCCTGTTGTGCGCCGGCCATTTGCTGCATGAGGCGCGGGAGCCGCCGTCCCCCGGCGGGGCTGTCGCTGCGGGGAGGGAGGGGGGACCCTGGGGGAGAACGGAGGGAGCCGCTCCCTATCCATCAGCCCCGCGAAGCTGTTGCTCCGTAAATGAGGGAACCACAGACCCTGTCAGCCGCAGTTATGCAAAATGAAGTCGTCCGTGATCAATATCTCCCAACGTCCCCGACGGATGCGTGGGGGGGCCGCCCCCGCCCAGCGTGCGGCGGCGGCTCCGCGCCGGGGAGCGGTGTGCCGGGGTGGCCGGAGGGAAAGCAAGGGCGTACGTCCCATTAATCACTCCAGCCCCCCCGGGGGTGCGGCGGGGCCTGGGGGAAGGAAACGGGGGGCCGTGCTCCGGTATTTCTGCAAGGATAACGTTACGGAAGTGAACGCAGGCCTTCGCCCAACTCTCTCGCAGGAGCGCTGGGACTTTTGTATTCATTGTGGGGGGGCTCCCCCCTCCTCCCGCCTCATAAGTTTCCCGATCTATTGGGGGCGGGGGGGGCTCGGCGCAGCCCGGCTAATGGCGAGCCCGTGGCGCTGCGCTCGCCCAGCCTCCCGCGGCCGAACAATGGGGGACGAGCGGGGGGAAGGGGCTGGCTTGGTGGTATTTTCTTTTTTTTTTTTTTTTTTTCCCCTGCCCTCTCTCTTTTTCTTTCTATCCCCCTCCTGGAAAGCAAAAGCCATACGGAATAAAGGCAACAATGAAGGGCTCCCGGGATGCCGAGTGCGCGGCGGGTTAATGGGCTTGGGGGGTGGGAGGGGGTCGCGCAGGCCTGCGCTTTTCCTTCCCCGCGCCGGGAATGCGGCCTTAAATTACCTGAAATGCACATTTCTGCCTGGCCCGCGGTGCGTGGGTGTGTGTGTGCTTGCGTGTGTATGTGTGTCCCTCTCCTACTGCTGCCGCTGCTCCTCCTGCGCAGCCCGGGCTCGGCTGCTGCCTGTTGTCTCTGGCAGCAGCAGCAGCGGAAACCTCGCTCCCGTGCGTGTGTGTGTGCGAGTGAGTGTGTGTGTGTGTCTAAAATGGCGCGGACGGTCTGGGTAGGGAGATGCCGCGGCGGGTGGGCGAAGGAGGGAGCCCAGGCTCTCGCCGGGAGCCCCGTCTGCGCGGGGGCCCGGGGGGTTCCTGCGGCTGAGCCGGTTTGCGGCTCCCTCCCTCCTCCGCCACCGCCTCCTCCGGCAGCCTTGTTCCCGGCACGGCCGGAGCGGCGGCAGGAATCCCCCGGCCCCCCGGGGGGAGCAGCCCGCCCGCCGCTGTGTGCGCTGGGGGGGACGGGGACATGGCCCGCACCGAGGGGCGGGGGCGGCTCGGGGGCGGGCGCCGTAGCGGCCGTGCGGGGCTGCCAGTGCGGCGGACGGGGTCAGTGTTTCCCGCGAATCCCTGGTAAATCCTTCATGCGGTGATGACTCAAAAGTTGGGTACCAGCTGCCTCACCTCTCCCCGTTGTGTGTGTGTGAGAGCCTTTGCACTCTCTGTCGCAGCCCCTCGATGTGTTTTAACCGGAGGGAGGGGAAGGGGGGGATGGGAGCGAGTGCCCCTGCCATGCAAATGTCCCGTAACCTTCAGGTGTGGGCATCGCCGTATGCCGAGGCAGCCGTGGCCCCCTGAGGCAGTCTTGGCCCCCGGGGCGCCTCGACGAGGTGTGTCCGGGGGTCCGGGTCTTCCCCCGGGGCTCCACGGCAGACAGTGCCGTGCGGGCCCCGGGGAAGGGCAGCCAGGGTTATTTGAAGGATCGCCAGCCATTTTAACTTTCCCTCATTGGCCTCCTCCCCCGCCCCCTTCCCCAGTTCCTAGGCTTATCATTAATTGAAAACTTTCCCCCCCTCTCTTTTTGGCTGCCGCCGGCGCTGAGAGCGATGCAATGATTCGCCTCGCAGCATATGGGAAAGGGGGAACGCGCCGCTGCCGCTACGGCTCTGCGACTGTCTGTGCAGGGTCCAAGGCGTGACAGGCGGCGCGGGGGGAGTGCGGGGGCCGCCGCTCCCTCGGGCCGCCTGTGCCGGGGGGGCCGCCCCCGCCGGAGCCCCGCTGCGGGCGGGGGTGTCTCCGTGGGGCCGGAGCCAAGCGCAGCCCGCGGTGGGGGTGCTCGAGGGGGGGAGGATGCCCCGCTGGTGCGGGTGCTGGTGCGGGTGTTGGCGCGGGTGTTGGCGCTGGCTCGGCGGCCCCGGGTGCCCTCGGTCGGCTCCGCCGTGCCGTGTTTACACGGCAGAAAGTCCCGTTCGCTGTTCGACACGTGACGGTGTGGGAGCCGCGGTGAGGGGGGGACACGGGGACGACGGGGGTGGCTGCGGCAGGAGGCTTAAAAATAGACGCCGACCCCCTTGCGCTGCCTGCACGCTGCCTAAACCGAGATGCACTACTGTCGTGCATGACTCAATATGTATTTTAAATCGGTTTAGCGATCTCGCTGGCGCATTGTGCTTAGCTTTATGGTTAAATGAAATGCCACACGTCCCGGGTAAAGGTCAAACTTCTTCTCTAATCCGCGGATCCGTGCGGCGGCTACTTAGTCTGCAGCTTCCTCCTCTCGTTTACAAAACGTGTCACTAGCGGTGATGCCGTGTGGAGATTGAAAAAAATAACCCACAGTATTTTTTATTTTTAATATATATATGTATAAAAAGCGCAGCCAAGCCTGTTCTTTAAACACTTGTCTAATATTAGATCGCTGGCTGCTGCCAGAGCTTTATACGGCGCATTGTAAACGGTGCAGCAATACGGTGTCTCTGAAGTCTCCTTTCTAGCCGTGGCACAGGTCGTTGTTTTTGTAACTCGTAAATATGTAAGTCGGAGGTACAAGATAAACGAGGTACCTAAACACATTCATAAGCATCAGCTCTGTATTTAAGCTTATAAATACCGTGCGAGTGCTGCCCTTTAAATCAAGCTCCAGATGAACGGGGCTGAGGGCTAATCGAAGTGGATCGCTACGAGTCCCCGATTGCTTTTCACTTCTCTCTCAGGGATTTTCACAAATCTAGAAATGATCCTTCCATTGGCCTGGAACCGGGCGGCGGCGGGGCGGAGGGGGGGGGGAAAGTGGTGGTAACGTGGGGGAGGGATCAGAGCCGCGTAATTTATTGCATCGTTTTTAATATCCGAAAGGCCGGGTTGTTTGCCTGCCGCTCCGTCGGTGCCATCGGCGCTCGCAGAGGTTTTTTTTTTATACCCCTCGCAGCCCTCCCCGCCGGCTGCCGCTGCGCTGCCGCTGCTGCTGCCGGCTCCGTGGCTTGTGCAGTGGAAACTGGCGGGCTGCCAGGCGGAGCTCGGAGGTGGAAAAGAGTAAAGGCGCCAAAAGGGAACTCGTGCGCCGCTGCAATTCTCCTCCCGCCCCGCTTCCTGGCTCGCTGCAGCCGCCGGCCCCGCCGGGCTTCCTCCAACCCCTCCCGCCCCCACCAGCTCCCCTTACCTCCCTCCCCGCTGAGACTTTCACCTCGCAAACTCGCTGCTGGGCACCCCGGGGTCATGGGGTGCTGGGAGGGGAGGGGGCAAGAGGAGACTGCTCTGGCTCCGGGTGGCGATGCCATCTCCTCCTCTTTCCCCTCCTCCTCCTTCTCCCCCCCTCCCCGCGGGCATCGGGTTTTTCTCGTTTCCACGCCAGGAGCGTGTTAACAAAACTTTGCTGCTGCTGGCGTCAATGGCTGCCAAAAGTCTGTTGACGTTGCGAGGGAGACCCAAACGTTTCCCTTTTTAATCAGCGCGGTGTGTGTCTGTGCCTGCCTCTGCGGCGCGGGGCCGGCGGGGCGCGGGCTGCGCGGGCCGGTGGGTGTTCCCGGCAGGGCTCGGCTCGGCTCGGCACCGCGCGGCACGGCTCGGCACGCCGGGGCCCCGCTCGGCAGCACGCCGGGAGGCAGGTTAGTGCTTGCTTGCAGGCGCTTTTCACAACTGGTTTCGCACGGCGGCATCGCTGCGGAACCGCGTGTGCTTTGCGCGTCTCACTCTCTCCCCCCCACACCCCCCAGTCCCCCTCCCGCTCCCCCCGCGCCTCCCTCCCTCCTCCGTGCATCACCGTCTATATTTAGCCGCACATGGCTTTATCGGCCAGACACCTCCCGGAGGAAATGCCGTGCGCGCTCCGGCTGCCGAGCCCCGATCCGCGCCCCGCCGCGCAGAGCGGCGGAGGCAGCCGGGGGGGAGCTGCGGCCCCCCGGGGCGCGCCGACGGTAGCCCGGTGGGTGACGGGTGGGGAGGACGAGGAAGGGAGGAAAAGAGAGACGTGTCCTCGGTTTCCTCCGTGCGTTCGGGCGCTCAGCCTGCCGTCGAGGTTGCATAACGGGGCCGGCTGCGCCCTCCCCCGCGGAAGCTGAGTATAAATAGGTGCGGTGCCCCCCACGCCCCCGCCGCTGTCGCTGCAGTGTGGAGGGCTCTAGGAGCTCCCGGCGTTTGGCCGAGCCGGTGGAGTTCCCTGCGAGCCAGCATCCCCGACGGCAGCTGCCTGCGGGCAGAAAGAGGAGGGAGGGGGAGAGACGGGGTGTGCGAAGAGTTAAGAGTCTGCTGCTTGTTACAATGAAATTATGGCTGGCAGTGGCGCCGCTGCTCGTTCAGCAGACCTCCACTTTTAAACAGTTCACAAGAAGTTCATCAGGGCGGCGATGATTATAACTGCACACACGCGCACCCAGGGCGGGCAGCGACAAGAGGTGGCTTTGGGGAAGGGGCTGGCAGCCGTCGGGGGCGCGGGGTCTGGCATGCCCAGTGGCCCTAGCACATCCCACCACCTCCCTGCGACCTGACGTGCTTTGCCCTTGCTCGGGTGATGGTGGTGGGACATGGAGCCTCCAGCTTTCCCGCTGCGGCTGGGGAAGCTCTCGGCCCCCTGTGCAACTTCAGCGTTTCGCTATCTGCACGTGTCAGGGGATTGATGGGCTCTAATTCAGGCTCTGCGCCTTATCTTAATGATACACTTCCACCGAGGAAACCAGGCCAGGCACAGGCGGCCCCGCCGAGGAGAGCGGGACACAGGGAACAGGGCCGTGTGCCACCGAGGCCCTTCTCCGAGCCGTTGTCCGTCCCTCACAGATGAGGCAGCGCACGGGGTGCCTACTAACCTTACGTAAAACCCTAAATCACTCTCTCCATGCTGCTGCTGCCTCTATTGAAAACATTACGAGCGGCGCATCTGGAAACCAGTAAATCTGTCCAGAAAACGTCTTTCCAGTGAAATAACTCCTTTTGAATGATAGTGCGCTATCTAACCTCCACGGATTTTTGTTTCCTCACTGCAATTTGTGCGGACTTCATTAGGGAAAGCTAACCGTTGTGGAGAGAGGAGGGTCAACATGCCGTTTCATTAATATACATTTGTTCCAGACGTGGAGTTTTGCACAAAAGGCCTCTCTGAGGGGAGAAAAAAGTGTTGGGGAACAAGGCTTTCCTGCCGTTTCAGTTCTTAAACCTCTCTGAACGTGTGTGAAGTATTGTGTTAAAGGCCCAATCTGGGCTTCTTCCCCATTAAATGCCAAAGCGATCATTTGCATATTTTGTAGCCTGACAAAGGAAATGAGTTTGCTGGGGAAGCATGGATGCTTTGGGAGACATTTAGGCATTAAACTCCCAGTGGTCAATCGCCCGTTACTGGTTTGTGTGTGTGTGTGTAAAAGGAGTATCATGCCTCCTGCTTAAAGGCTTCTATTTTTGTGAGAGAGGAAGAGCTGAGGGATATCCTGTGCATTAAAGGCTCCCCCTACTTATTAACCCAGCATTTAGCAGCAGGATGCAGGCTGAAGCTCAGTCAAAAGAAACGACTCAACCTCCGAAGAGCAATTAAAATCTTGCACTGGAATAAATCATGCGCCGCGATAATCCTGTTAATAAAACGCAGCTTGTCCTGACACTTCGCTCATGCAGCAAACTAGAATTTAATGCGAGCAGAGGTGGCATTAGGCAAGGTAGAGGGGAGGAAAAGCCTTTCCCTCTCTGCCACTGGACGCGAAAATGTGGTTACCTTTCACCTGCCTCTCCGGCTGCACACGGCGCCGATCCTCTTGGACTGCTAATACTTCTCCAGTGAGCCCGCTAATGATTTCTTTCCCTGGAGTGAGCAGGCATCATTGAATTACTGAAAGCACTCGCAGCAGCAGCAGCAGCAGCAGCAGCAGCAGCAGCAGCAGCAGCAGCAGCTCCGATGCAGAAGCCACCAGGGCTCCGCACTTAATCAAATCAAGGGGTGGGGAGCTCGCCAACCCACTTACTATTTTTAACCCCTTTCTCCAAGTTAGTCATGTGCAGACGCTAAAGGGGAGGTTTTTATTTAGATCTCTTCTGTAGCAGCGTCTCTTCAGTTTTAAGTCCTCGTGTAAAGGCCTTATCAGTGATCAGCGTAGCGAATACATGCGCTATGTGGTTGTTCTTGCCATGCTCTCCTGCTCCTGTGTGTTCCTTAATACAGGGCTTTGGTGAGCACCTGTGGGTAGTTCACATGTTCCCCCAAGCCCGTGGTGTCTCCCTCCTTGGCTCAGTCTGTATAAGATGAGGATTTGGGGACTGGTGTGTACTTGGCCCGCTGAGTCATTTCTCGTGGAAATGAAAGGCTGCAGAGAAACTTTTATTTGTCGATAGCCTGGAATGATCCTTAATTTTCTGGATGTGCGCTGGGGAAAAGATCCATCTCCTCTGACCTATAAATGCCCTCAATTTGCTCCTCTATTGCCGGGTATCTCCCTTAGCGGTTAACGTAGGCAGCTCACTCCCTGCACCAATCCTGCATTCATTATTAATTACCCGGAGGGAGGCTGGCTGCTCCGCTGTGATGTTTGCACTTCCTCCTAGACAAATCTGCTCAACTTTTTTTTTCTTTTTCTTTTTTTTTTAAATAGAATATAAAACTGTGAAGAAAAGCGGCGATTTTTAAGAAGACGTCATGCTTTCTGCAACTCCCCTGTATGGCAACGTTCATAGTTGGATGAGCAATGAAAGGGTCCGCATGTGTGGAATTAATGAAGACAGGTAAATATTTAAGCTGCTGGCAAGTTAAACCACACTGTAATTCTGCAGAGTGAGGTTCTCGGAGTTTGCTCGCTTCCCTAGTACTGGAGCAGATAGCTGCCACCTTGTATCGAGATCAGCCCAGCTTGGAGGGAGGGCAAGGGGAGAGAAACAGGACGTGCCGGAGAGCAGCAGAGCAGACGCTGATTTACTATTTAACAGGCAACCTGGGTCAGTGAAGTGGGGACGCCCTTTAAAGGGATTACTCCCTGAAGCAGCCCTTAAAGGTGCTTTTACAATTAATTAATTTTTTCATAGTTGTGAAAGGGATTTAAACCAAATAGTGCCTGTGTTCTTGTGGTGACTCTTTGTGGCAGAGGGGCTCCTGCCTCGAAGCCCTGCCTCCTGCCTGTGACTTTTGCATTCCCTGCCTTTGGGCCAACACCTTGTCCTGTGAAATAGGATCAGTAGTGGCCTTTCCATCTCCCACATGTGAATTTCTCCTCCACTTCACCATTTTTCCTCTTGAATATAATTCAGTCGATGATTAAAATTACAGTCTTTAATAATTTTCCTTGGGGTGACACAGTCTCACTGGCTGGTGTCCTTTTCCCTTAAATCCTAGCTTTCTAAAAAGCAGAATGATGCTGAACAGAAGCTGCAGATACGCCTGCAGTTCTCTGTGCCAATTTCATGTGGTTTTAGTGTTCTTCTGTCTTCTCAGCCTCTGTTCTCACTGTTACGTGAAAAGCCTTCAAGGAGCTGGGGAAACTTTTTGGTCTTTTGCAGGGAATCCTATTTGCAAACATAAGCTAAAGGAAGATGGCCAAGTGTCTCACTTTGCTTTCTCACCCTCCCTCCCCAGTTTCCTTACAGTTATTGAGGGATAATAATTTTACATGTTATCTGCAGGAAAGGTGAATCTTTTTAAAAACAAATGCATTAAAGTCACACTTCTACTTTATGGTGATGGTGTGCCTTTAAACACTTTGATTGAAAGAAGTTCTTTTGGGTAATACTGAAACTTTCCTTCTGCTGCATGTCAGCGATTTTTATCCATGGGATTTGAAATTTGGTGCTAAGGTATATTCTTTATTGGTGATTTCTGTGATAACAAGTCCCAGTGCTGCAACACTGGTATAGCACAGATGTGCAGCTCCCTCTTTAGCATGGAAGAGCTGACGTTCATATGATATTAGCATGTGTTTTAATTTTCTCCTCAGCAGTGTTTATGGATGGTACAGGAACAGGGTATGTTTAAAATGGGATATTCTCCCTTTGGAAAAGCAAAAGGGCAAGGGGCAAAAGAGGAGACCTTGACAAAAGCCACTTGCTTTGGAAGAGGCTGCTCTGAGATGTGCTTGGTGTGTTCTTGGTGTCAAAACCCTTTATGCTTATTTTCAAATGGTCCCTGCTTTTCAAAGTAGTCTCTGTGCATGGGTACAGAGAAGGATAACTACATTATCTCATGGTACTCCTTGAGGAGGATCAAAATATGGAGGTGATATGATCTTGTACTGATCTGAGACGGGCAGGGTGTTTTCAAATAATAAGTTTCTGTTTCTTAATAGGAAAATTCCCATTAATGATGGCGATGCACCGAAAAGCAGACTGGAGTTGAGGGAAGAAAATCACCTGAATCACAGTGTGGTAAGAAGTTAAAAACTTCGTGCTTCAGATGAATCTGTGCCTGTCCTCCCCACCCCAACTCCTGCCCCTGGAATATTAATATGTGATCCATTTGGAGAACAGGTTTCCGTTGCAGCTCTTGCGGGACATGAGTGAAATTGGGGCTTTGTTTCTTTATCTCGTTAATCTCTTGACGCTGGCTTTGTGATGTATGTTGTCATATGACATCAGATCCTTAATTTTGCTGTTACAAATAATGTCATGCAGAATACCGGCACGTGTAACAAAAATAGTTCATGTAAGCATTAAGTACATCAATGTTTCAGCAAAGTTGGTGGGTTTTTTCTTTCTTTGAGTGTACGTGGGGAGGAGCAAGTGGGAAAGAAATTCGATGGCGGACCTTTCTTCATGCTGCATCCTCAGATGTCTCACCCCGTGAAACGTGGTGGTGAGCCCTGGAGCAGAGCTTGTGGCAGAGGGATAGGTCCTGGAGGAGGAGAAGGAGGAGAGGCACTCCATCCTTCTCTTCCTGGTATCCATGCCACAACCCACATCCACTTGCTCTGGCAGGGCCGGGTCTGAGGAACCTGTTGTCGCACAGGAACAGTGCCACTAAGCATCGTCTCTGGGCCTCTTCTAGGCTGCTTGGGTCTTCACACCTTTGTTTCTGGCTGTTGAATTTTGGATACGGAGAGATTGGTGCTGACGTTTGCAGTGTTGTGTATATTGCTCCCTGTTCTCCCATTTTCCAGTGTGACCAGCCTCTGTACATTTTCAGAACAAACACCATGTTTGTGTTGTTGCTGTTTATCTCCCCTAATGCTAATCTATCTGTAGCTTGAGTGGCAGTCGTGTTAGTTAGATGTGAAAGTAACATACTTCTTGTTCTGTAAAGGTGGATGCGACTACAGCACATCGCATTGACAGTCTTGCAGCTCTGAGTATGGACAGGTCTGGACTCATGCGAGAAGGACTCAGAGTCCCCAGTATCTATTCCAGCTTGTGCGGACTTGGCTCGGAAAAATCACGGGATGCTACGAGTTCGATAGCCGGCCTCGGATTTACTCCTGAAAGAAATCCAGAGATACAGTTTAAGTCTAATCCCCCCGAAGCGGTAGAAAGCGCAGCTGTCTCTGGAAAAGCCCCGAATGGCTTCAGCGCTATTTACAAAACGCCACCTGGAATACAAAAAAACTCTGTCCCGACGGGGGAGACGCTGGGTTTGGACCGGGCTGCGGGTGACAGGCAGAGTCCCCTCGGTGTCAATGGTGCTAGTTACCTAAGGCTCCCCTGGGTAAACCCCTATATGGAGGGCACAACGCCTGCCATATACCCTTTCCTTGACTCACCAAATAAGTATTCGTTGAACATGTACAAGGCATTGCTACCTCAGCAGTCCACCTACAGCTTACCACAGCACCTGGCTTACTCACCCGTATGTACGAACGGTGAGCGTTTTTTATACCTGCCTCCCTCCCATTACGTTGCCCCCCACATCCCCTCGTCACTGGCATCACCCATGAGGCTCTCGACCGCTTCGGCTTCACCGGCAATCCCACCTCTGGTGCACTGTCCGGATAAGAGCTTGTCGTGGAAGATGGGTGTGAGCCCAGGCACCCCTGTGGACACGCATGCCTACCCCCACATCCAGAGCAGCAAGCAGCCCCGGGTCGCCGCTGCCAAGCCGGCGCCTGCCAACTTGCCGGCAGATCCCGCGCTCCTGCTGCCGCACTCACCCCGGCCATCCCCCCGCCTCCCTCTGCCCACCCAGGTGGGGGATGCCTACACGGATTTCCACAAACACTTCCCCAGGATCACCACCTCTCCCTCCTCTGCTGTTACCCTCCCAAAGCCCTACGTGAACGTTGGTGGTGAATTTCCACCCTCTCGCCTCTCCAATGGGAAGCTCCCCAAAGGCAGCGACGCTGGTGAGGCGCCCCCACCATCCGCTCCACATGCACGGAAAGCCAGCCACGACCGGAAAGATGGCAGGTCTCCCCCGCTCCTGGAAAAGCAGACCCCAACCAAAGATGTCACCGACAAACCCCTGGACTTGTCAGCGAAAGTGGTTGATGCAGAAACTGCTGGCAAGTTGGACCATGGTAAGAAAATTATGCCAACAGTGCTGGTGCATGGAAGAGCAGGAGGGGGGACGCACTTGCCTGGCAGTGACATCATTCAGAAAGAAACCATTTCTCCTGGGAACAGCTGCCCCATCTACAGGCCTGAAATTATCAGCACGGCACCATCCTCCTGGATCGTTCCTGGTCCCAGCCCCAGCGAAGAGGCTGGGAAGAATCTCCAGCTGAAAAACAAGGCACTGGACTGGGTTATCCCACAGCAGCGCAGCTCCTCCTGCCCCAGGATGGGTGGCACGGAGGCAGTCGTGGGCAGCGTTTCGGGGACGGTGTCGGCGGGAGGGCGGCCGGCGTCGGCATCGCCAGCTCCCAACGCCAACGCGGACTGTCCCAAGGCAGCCCGGAGCTCTGCGGAGAGCACTGCCTCGGTTATACAGCATGTCGGGCAGCCCGTCGCCACCCCTGCGAAACCGAGCAGTAAGGTGGCCAAATCCTGTGGCCAGGAAGCCAACTTCAAGGCGAGTGAGACTGCCCTGGCCTCCAGCCCCATCTTTCTGCCACCCAATGAGGCGTTCCGCTCCCCACCTCTGCCCTACCCCAGGAGTTACCTCCCGTACCCCGTGCCAGAAGGGATAGCCATCAGCCCTCTCACCCTCCATGGGAAAGGACATGTGTATCCACATCCTGTCTTGCTGCCCAATGGCAGCCTCTACCCCACCCATCTTGCTCCCAAACCTGGCCTCCCCTACAGCCTGCCAGCAGGGCGGGGGGAGTTCATGACCTACCAGAACGCACTGGAAATGGGGATGGTGCACCCCATGCTGCTGCAGCATTCAGCTCTGGAGATCAATAAGGAGGAGAAGCCAGAAAGGAGGTCACGGTCTCACGAGAGGGTCCGATATGAGGACCCGTCTCTGCGGGGCCGGTTGCCAGAGCTCCTGGAGAGTGGCGGGAAGATGCATTTCGAAATGCCCAGTGACAAGAGCGTGAAGTTGCACCAGAGCTCTGGCCATAATAAAAACTCCGCAAAAAGTGACAAACACCTCTTCCCGGATCTTCTCCGAGACGAGCAAGAGGCTAAAAGTGAAGCAAACGTAACGAAAGCCAGCTTTGCCACGGAAAGCAGTAATCAGACTAATGACCCTACAAAGCACAAGGCAGAGCAGGCGCCGCAGCACAGAGATTTTATTGTAATGAGAGAGGAGTTTGGAAGAAATAATGATCTTCATGAAACCTATAATTTCAAGCAGGCCCAGAGTTCATCAGTGTTCGGCTTAAGGAAAGAAGATTTGTCTGTGAGCCAGCCTAAAGAGAGAGTGCCGGTCCAGCCTTCGCCGGTTTTCTTGGAAAGCGCTCACGAGAGTGATGCTCCGGCTCTGGCTTTTGGCAAGGTGCAGGAGGACGCGAAGCCATTCTGCATGGGGACCGCACCGCCCAGCATCGACGCCAACCAGACCTATACCAAAGACGGAGCCGAGGATGCAGAATCTGCCGATGGCAAAATACTGAAGCCCAAGCCGTCTAAGTTGGCCAAGAGGATCGCAAACTCTGCCGGTTATGTAGGTGATCGATTCAAGTGCGTGACGACCGAGCTGTACGCCGACTCCAGCCAGCTCAGCCGGGAGCAGCGGGCCTTGCAGGTGAGTCCGCGCGGTCCAACAACTGCCGCGCTTTTTGTCGTTATTTCTCTGTTGCGAGTCACAGTTGAGTTGTTAAGTTGAGAGAAGCAGCGCAGGTGGGAGAAAAAAATGGAAGTTTTTTTTTTTTTGTTTTTGTTTAGGGGCATACTCTCCAGAAAAGGGTTTTAAATAGCAAAGTAAGTTTGTTAATGAGAGCGAGGCGATGTAAAGAACAGTATGCGTGGCTTTTAGGTATGTGCGGGCTAATAAGCTTTTAAGGGCTTTTACTAAGATCTGATAAAAATGTTAATGCACGTTAATGAAATGTTTGTGCAGTTACGAGGGGAGTCGGACAGGCATGCATGTTACCTTGGCGCTAGCGATGGCTGTAATTTCTCAGCTGGCCTGTAGTGCCAGCTAGCAAAGCGTACCCAGAAGTTGTGATTAGTATGCCAAATGTGCCGTTTGATGGAGAGGAGTCGCAGTCATGTATTAGCGGGTCTCAGGCAACATTTGCGCCAAGCGAACGCGTAGGAAAGAGTAGGAGCGGTATTGAGGTTGATGCTGAGGGATGATAGACAGATACTGTGTAGGAATATTCTTAGGGTGTTTTACTTTTAATGAAGGGATGAGTTAAGCCAAATTGTTTTGCATTGTTAAGAAAAGAATTGGTTTATGCTTATAAAAATGGATGAAATTATCTAAATGATCCATTGAGTGCCCATTTTAATTACATAGATGGAAGGATTACAAGAGGACAGTATTTTATGTCTACCTGCTGCTTACTGTGAGGTCAGTTCTTCAAATTTTTATTACTAGACTCTTACATAAACCTTTGAGTTAAATTTCATTTCCAAATACACAAAGGGAAGTTTGTGGGCCATGGTCGTCTTTATTCATTGTACAGTTTTGTGTTGTTGTGTTTCTTTTTATTTTATTTCTTTTTGGTTTTGTCTCTTTTTACCTCCAAAATGGAATGTTTTTGTTTTATATACAATATACATTTATATATAATCTTTTATATATATATCCCCTTATATATGAAAGAATTGTGTGGCTATTTGCTTATAAGATGCTAGAACATTGTTTTATGAGTCAGGTGTGTTAAACTCCTACCCTTAGCTATCTATCTGAAACCTTTGGTTTTGAGTCAGTTCTAATTAGAAAATGCTTTTATGTAAGGTAAGGTAAATAAAGTAGTTTTTATTGCAAGACTTTTTTTTTTCATATCAATTCTCTTTCTAGCGTGCAATGATGCGCTTCTCAGAGTTGGAGATGAAAGAGAGAGAAGGCCAAACAGCTACCAAAGACTCAGAGGTCTGCAGATTCAGCCAGGCAGACTGGGAAAACTTGAAAGGAAACAGTGAAAAGAAGCCAAAGTCTGTCGCTCTGGAAGATGCCATTGCTGACCAAAATGACAATGACAGATGTAAGCGAATTTAGATGGCTTTCTGAAGCGTGTGTGTGTCTCTGTGCCGTGGCAGCTTGCAGCAAAGCAAGCAAATCTTTGTGCTCTCATGGTGTTGCTGGTTAAAGTCACTGGCCTGGGCCTCAGCAGGTGCACAGCTGCCATGGGCTGGTGCCCTCCGTGCTTTGTTTTGGGGTTTGCAAGTTACTGGTTACTGTTGTACCTGTGTTTCCGGAGATAGTTAACTAAGTTATTGCCTTAAAGAGGTGAGGTCCACATCAGCCAGTGAAAGCAAAGGTCCAAGGTTATATTTTAAATACAGAAAGGAGGTGGAGGAAGAGAGGGAGGCAAGAAGGAGTTCAGCTTCCTGAAGCTGCAGCAACTCTGGGAGGTGCCAATTTGTAGCTTTCAGGTGAATCAAGGATGGAGGACAGAAGAGTGATGGGGAGTGGGAAAGGATGTGGTTTGCTGGACTGGCTTAGCCTTGAAAGCTGATGGTAACAACTCCAAATGACCAGAAGCTGGTTTGCCTGGATGTTTTCTTGCTGCAGTGGCTGGGGAGGTGCATGTGGCACAGGTTCTTGTAGGCAGGCAGAGTCTGTGAAATTCCCCATGGGGCTGGCAGTTCCCTCTAGGCTGTGGCAGGGTGTCAGAGGACTATGGAAAATGCAACATCCTAAACCTAAGATAAACTCAAATAAATAAATAAATGGTATTAGGGGATTTTTTACTGCATGCAGGAAAAATCACTTTTGCTTTTTTCAAGTTTTGCTTGAACTCTCGGTGAGCATGTGGCTTCTATCAGTTTTCATAGGTTTTTTTTGCTTTACCTATGTATTTAAGGAATGGATCAGTTCCTTCTGTTGCTACTTTGTTCTGAACAACTCAGAAAGAAAAAAAAATCTGCGCTGAGAGCATTGCAAAACAAGAGGAAACACACTGCAGACTGCACCATGCGTGTGTGTGTGCACTGTGTAACTCGGTGGTTAAGTGTGCTCTTCTGTAGGTGGAGATTCATGAGCAGGGCTAGTAGAAAATACTGTTCAGGCAATTTAATAACTTTGAATCATTGCTCTGGTCTTTGGTGAATGCTTTTGGTGGAGAGCATGCTGGTCAATCATACTTGCTCGGTTGCTCACCTAAATCAAGTTACGGTGGTGTTGCTGTCTCTGGAATAACGGCCTCAACACAAATGGGCCTGGCAAAAAGGCAAGGGAAAGTTTTCATTGTGGAACTGGAGAGGGTACTAGGGTGGGGAGGGGCAGACTGAGCCCCTGGAGAAGCTGAGTGGCCTTTCCCTTCTCCAAGCTATACTTAGGGAGCCTAGGGGAGGAAGACACAGCTGCCCTTGCAATCCCTGTGCTAAAGCTGAGAGCTGGGCAGGCTCCTGCCCTAGTTCCCCCCCTCACCGCAGTCTTCCTTGCCCCTCAGAGGACTTGGGATTCCCTGGTGGTGTCCCCTGTTAAATTCCACCCTGTGTGTGCTGGAAAGCTAGAAGAGCAGCAACAGTCTTGCTGGCTAGTTCTGGCTGCAGGGCAAGATGGGTTCAGCAAAGAGGGGATGGTGGGCTGGGGGGTTGAGGAATGGACGCAGGGGACTAACGGAGAGAGGGAAAGCTTGCTTGGGCTTGGTATGTGCTGCTCGGCATGGGGTGGGGTCAGTGGAGGATGGTGGAGAGGAAGAATATTAGGGCATCATTATGTGCCAAAATACCGTCCCCTCGTCCTTGCAAAAGGCTAATGATACGGTTGGTCTGTAAATTCATCATTTATTGAGGTCTCCGGCAGTTGAATCTGTTGGCTAAAATGCGTTTGAGACGGTTAAATAACTGTTGGAAGCAGGGAAAGTGTATTCAGTCTTAGGTTAGTTCATTCCTCTCCTGTGTTAATTAGCTTTGATTTAACAGCCTATTTCAGAGTTTAGCCAAATGTCTGAACTCCTAAAAGCGCAGATCTGTTCTGCTGAGGGAGCTCCTTCTCTGTATGCTCGCCTGGGCAGCAGCAAATACTTACCAGTACAGATTCAGGTCTCAGTAAAAGTTTTTTTATCGTGGTGGTTCACCTCCTGCCCCTCGGGATAGCAGCTGATAAATCAGGAAGCCGAGTTTCACACCTCTTGAATGCCTCTACTGTGGTGGCTTGGGCTCTCTGTTGGGGCTTGAGCCACCAGCAGTCTTAATGCATCTCTCACTGAGAAACTGGTGAAGGGGTGATGAGTTCTGCCTGCTCTTCCCCAGCAAGAGTCAGGATTACTTACCTATTGCCTTCTCTCTGCCTTCAATTTCTAACCACACTGTTGGTGCCTTTGGCTTTAGAGCTCCTGAACGGGAACGAGCTGATGGTTTGCAGCCTCATCTGTTCTCCTTTCTGCCGCCTCCTGCAAGCGATCTCGCTGCTTGAAAAGTTGTTTCATCTTGTTTTGTGTAGCGTTTGTCCAGCGCTGTCTTAAAGCGAAGCACTGTGCCTTTGCCTGTGCGAGCAGGAAATTTAGGAGTGAAACCAGTGAGCTGTTAGGTGTGACCCCCACTGTGCCAGCACCTCACCTGCCCGATGCCGGCGGGGAATAAGGAAACTGCAGCCAAAACTGTGCTCGTGGCACGGAGCCAGCTCGCAGGGCTCCCCTGCTGCCGCCTCGGCACAGTCGCAGCCGTGCTTGGCTTGGAGCACCGGAGCCGATCGGGGCCCTGGCAGCTGCTCGGCCTCTTGGCTCCTCTAAATCTACCAGTGCCACAAAGGGCTAAATAACACAGGCAGGTGATGCTTACAGAGGCATCTGATGGGATGGAAATGGCTTTTTTTTCCCTAGCTGTGTTGCACATGTACAGACTTCCTTGGAAGCAAATGAAGGCACAATACCCGATATCTTAAACTTTTCCTCTGAGTTGGCAGTGCATGGCTTTGCTGCACTGTACTGGGAGTCTTCTTAAGCTTCAGTGTGCCTTCTGGAGAAAGGCGAAAGAGGTGGGCTTTTGTTTTGTTTACGTGGTTTTTTTTTCCCTGTTGTGCCTTTTTTTTTTTTTTAAAGGCCCAATATAAGGGAGGTAGCCATGTTAGCTAATTAATGAGCAATTAAAGCCAAGCAGTAAAGTAGAAGTGCTTCAGCTCTCTCCCATCTCGTTTAGGTTTTGCCGGGCATCTGAGAGCAGCCGCGAAGCTGCTTTGTTGCCAAGGTGACTTGTAAATGTTGCTGAGGCGATGCTGCTCTGGTGCATTTTCATAGCACAAACATGATAAATTATGGGATGCATATGTCATGAGTCATAGGATTGTTCAGAGATCAAGTGATTTAAGCTATTGGCACGGACACACGCATCAATATGGGCATGTGATGATCGCATGTCGGTTTGTAACAAAGCTCTCCTAGAATTGAAAATCATACCCGAGTGTGAAAGAGTGAATAAATTCTACAAGCTGTGAATTTCTTGACTGGGGAGCATGATTTCGCCTGTTCATTTAATTTTCTGGGAGGAAGACACTGCCTGTTTAAGCCTTAGCTGGGAAAAATTACCCCAATATGTTAGAAGCCTGATCTTAAGGCATGAGGTCACAAGGAAGAAGTTAAAGCAGTTTCTATGTGTGAGGGTAAATGGTGTGATGTGCCAAAGCACATTACGCTATAGATCTTCAGCGCTGGAGAGGTGCTGGTGTCCCTTTGCGTGGTAATCCCCTGCTTTGCTTTTCTCTTGCTGGGCTGTGTGTATACTGGAACAAATGAAAGATGGAGACAGTAAACATGTCCTTTGCTCTGGTCAGTTATTACCTTCCTGCCATGGGACATAGTGCAATAAAAAGAGAAGAAACCGAAAAGTCTGTACATTGAGACTCGTGGTTGCTTGTTTGTGCAGCGTGATAGTCTTGGTCAGAATGAAACAAATGCTGAAAGCTCCCAAACAGAGGTACTTGGAGGGGAAAAGGAAATCAGCTGGGGTCCCTCTGCCCCATGGGATACTCAAAATTGAATACAGAAGATGTCTTAGGGAATTTCTTGCTGTTGTGATGTCTGTGCTGAATACTGGGTTTTAGCATTTGGATAGTCATTACCATTCTTCGATGAATAAAGGGTGCATTGCATAAGTGAGCGCAATGAGAGGTTGTTCCTGAGAAGAGGAAAGGCTGTTTTTAGCTGCCATGTTATTTGAACAAAAGAATCGCAGCTTAAACACTAAGATGTGTTTCCTTGTTTGCATTGCACGGGAGGGCTTGGTCTGAAGCAGCTGTCAGGGACAGGAAGATGGAAAAACGAAAGAAAGTTTTCTTTGGGTAGGGTGTTTTTGCTTGTGTGTAACCATTTCTTGTTAGACTGTAACCCATGTGCTAAGGACCTACTGCTTCAGGCAGAAACCAGATGTGAAGAAGCTTTAATTCTTCCTTGTTTCTAGTTTGGTATGATGGTGAGAAATGGTTTGAGTTGTTGGTGCTGGTTCTCACAGCTGGTGTGAGACTGGCAAATGCTGGAGGCTTGAGGAAGGAGCACAATTTAAGAGTTTAATCTCCTTACTCATAGAGGTGTGTTGCTATGAGAACTCAGCATTTATCCTGTGTTTCTTGCTGCCTCATCTCTGTTTGAATAATGATAATACAAAAACTCCCGAGTATTTTGTTGCTGTTTTCTTCCTCGGGCAGAGAAAAGGATGTTGTAGATGCACGGAGCGGGAAGGGGTTGGTGGGAACAAAAGCGCGTAAATTCTCCTCATCGTTCGGGCATGCACGTTATGCTTATGTTGCTGTGCCTCATGTTGACATTTATATCTTAATTTGTGGAGACATCGTGTCTGACCTGTGTTGCTTGCAAAACAGTTTGAGGATAGAGTGGAACCCGGTGGTAAAATATTAATAGAGCCTGTGCTCCGTGAGGCGGTCGCTGCTGTGCCAAAGGGAAGAACCTCTGGGCATGCGATGTGTCCGTGCAGGCTGCGCAGAGAGCCTGGCAGCCCGTGGGTTACGCCGTGTCCCGAACAGTGGCTGACCTTTGTCCTTTGGCATTGGAAATCCGGCTGCGGGAGAGGCGGGGAGCATCGGAGTCGGAGCAGAGAGGCAAGGACGCGTCCCGCGCGCCTTCCTGGCCGCGCTGCCGATGTCCTCCCGTGTTGCTGCAGGATGATTACACAACCGGGATTAGAGCGCGGAGATGCCGCTTCTCTAATGGTCTTAACTGCATCTAGCGGGACAGATTTCACAGGCGCATGTGCCGCGGGCGGTCCTTGAGAGGGATTTCTGGCAGCCGAGGAGATGTAGCTCTGGTCCCCCGAGGGGTCCCTCTCGGATGTGACCGGAGCGCGGAGGCCAAGGTGTCACAAGAGCTGCTGGCAGTGACAGCCTTTGGGATGAGCCTCAGTAGGTGTGTGGTGTTCTCCTCAGCACGTGGGGCCCCGGAGAAATGCTGACAGTGACAAGCTGTTAGTGAGGTCTCTCCCTTTTTATTTTTTTAGCACAGTCTGAGCGAGCAGCGCTCGGCATCGCTGTGCCGAGTCCTCTTGCAGATAGAGAAGGAATTAATCTGCAGCAGGTCGCGTTCGGTGGTGGCAGGCTGGAATTAGCTTGCTGTTTCCTGCAAGCTGTAAAGATTAAGACCATCACCCCCCCCTCCCTACACCCTGCTACTTCCTCTGACCCTGCAAGAGCTTCTCTGGGAATTGGTCAGGATGTGCCTGCCTTTTCTCAGGCCAGACAGTGTTAGGAGCAGGAAAGTTATCCCGACGTAGAGACTCTCAGCAGCGTGTAGCTGTTGGTTCTGCTGGAGACAAGAAGGCTCTAAACAGCAGGAACGTGGCTGAGAGTGCCCTTACCTGATCTGTTCAGGGAAACTGACCACAGAAGTATAATGTTTCCTTATGAAAGGAGGAAAATAGCACATTGCATTAAAAATGTAAAATGAAATCCGATAGAAGCGTTTATTTCTAAAGTGATACTTAAAACGTGGCTGGTCCAGCTTCTTTTATGCTGTGTGGAACAGGGCTGCTGATGCTATTGGTGTTGTTATAGGGTGCAGCTGTGGGGCAGCATCTTCATGCCTGATGTGCAAACACGGGGCATTGCCAGATTCATCCTGGTTTGGAGGGACATGGCGATTCAGGGGCACAGTCGTAGTAAGCTGAGATACCTGTTTTCTGGAACATGTCAGCATTGTTGACTGGAAGAAGTGTGACAGAGTGTGTTTTAAAATCTTGAAGGGGAGCATGTGTTGGCCAGACAGCCTCGTGGAGAGGAGCATCACCAAGTAGCAGAACAGCCCGAGCGTCCTGCTCGCCTGCAGAAAGTCAACTTGTGTTTTGATTTTTCTTGGCCAGTATCTTCTGCTGTTTTATAAGCAGCCCTGCAGGCAGCTTTCCAAGCAGCGTAAAAATTATGTGGGGTGTCTTCTGGTGCCTGCAAACATCTCCGGAGCCCTTGGTGCTTCTTGGAGCCATTTCCAAATTGCAGTGAAGAGAAATTTCATCAGAGGAGGTTTTTTTCCCCCCTCCCCCCCTCAGCCTTCCATTGCTGACAACAGGTATTTCAAGGACAGTCACGAAATCAGAAGGTGTTGTCAGAGCTGTAGGAGGGTGCTCTCAAGATAAGGTGGGATAGAGTTGGGCTGCATCCAGAGGCTACCAGTGCCTGAATGCTGCTGTGGTGGGGCTGCAGGGAAGCAGTGTTTGCCCTGGTGAGGGGGAAGAGCAGAAGTTGAAGGCCAGGCTGTAGGGGAAGGAGACTGAGTAAGGACAGGGAGGATCGGGGAGGGAAGGACAACAGAGCTGTCAGGAGTCCAGGTAGGAAACCAGCAGATGTGTTTGCAGGAAGGTAAATGGGAGAAGGAGGTATAGGAAAAGGGACAGTGAACCGTGGGGGAGTAGGATGGAGCATAGTTTGCCAAACAGCAGCAGAGATGCAGAGAGAGTATTGGTCAGCCAGGAGGGCTAAAACGCATGGGAAAACCAACTTGTTTGTGAGAATTGTAAATAAGAAGCTGATTATTTGTGTTGCAGTCTGTACTGCACGTCTGCCTAACCATGCCTCAGCTAGTTTGGTTAAACCCAAGAAAAAACACCTTATTCAAAACGATGATTAAGTGTAATTTTAAGTCAAGCATCCATTTAAAATTGCTTAAGCTGTTGCTGAATTTGGGCGAACGGTACTGGAGAGAAGCTGAAGTTCAGGCAGGCAAGGCAACATGGTTGTTTTTGTGGCTAATTTGTCAGACTAGTTTCTAGTAAGCTTTTCAGAGCTCACCCGCTTGCTGTTGCTGGAAATATTCCCTGAAAAAAGTGAGGTCTATTTTAAAAGGAGGTGACAAAGATCATGTGAGGTACAGTGACTGGCTGGTTACTTGGAGTGAGGAAGCCTTTTTATAACCTTGGATTCAAGTAGCGCTTTTTGCAAAATATCACAGCTATTCTTAGTGGTATTCCTGTGTCTGTGTGTGTGTGTTCCTTATCCAATTTATATCTCCAGAAAAAGGGACCAATGCTTTTAAGTGAGACTCTGCAATTCAATGGGAGAAGTTAGCAAAAGATAAGGATTATCATCAGAAGGTATTTTTGAAAACAAAGTTGCGAAGTGGGGCTTGGATTGTTACTTTCCACGGTTTTGGGGGGTGAGGATGCTTTCTGAAAAGGATCTGTGCTTTCAGTGTCTAAAGATGTTTCTTTATTTAAAAAAGCATATTGTGATGTTTCTATGGATACAAGTATTGTGAA
This sequence comes from Myiozetetes cayanensis, assembly GCF_022539395.1. Lineage (NCBI taxonomy): Eukaryota > Metazoa > Chordata > Aves > Passeriformes > Tyrannidae > Myiozetetes > Myiozetetes cayanensis. The sequence goes on along the minus strand of NW_026087742.1, from coordinate 109,393,191 downwards.
AATTGTGCTTCTTAAATTAATGTAAAAACAATACAAAGTAGTGTGCTTTTTGGGGCTTTTGTGCTTAACTGTTGAGAAAACTGCTGCCTTAGGCTCACCAGAGGAGACTTGTTCCAAAGTACAGTTTTGTGTTTATTTGCGTGTCTCATGAGCCATAAGTCATGGTGGAGATGACACTGAAGAGATAAGAGAGCAAAGCTTTCTCACAATGAATTGTGTTGTATTTATTAGGTCTTGTGGTGTTTGTTTTTATTTTTTTATTTTTAGGTAACTTTACTAGTACAGAAAACACCCGGGGTCATTTTCTTGAAACTCCAGAGGAAAAAGATCTCTCAAATGAGAAATGTTGTTTAGAGAGACATTCTGTATATGAGAAAGCGGAAGACCAGCCAACAGAAGAAATTGGCCAACATTCATGTCCACGTCTGGACAGGAAGCGTAAACACTCTGGTGAGAGAGTGCAAAATGATGGCAGCCAAAATGAAAGCTTTGTGGATGAACTGCAGGATGAAGTTGTATCAAAAGCAAAAAAGAAGAAGAACTCCAAAGGTAAGACAGCATTTTGCTTTGGTCTCTCTTCAAGGAATGTCTTGTGAAAGGAATGTCCCTTTGGCTTAATGTGTTTCCATTTTTGAACTTGCTAGTTACTAATGTGAGCACTGTCATTTCACTTTAAATTATATATATGTATATATATGTATGTATATATATGTGTATATATATATGTATATATAAAAAGCTTGGTATATAAGGATAAAGCACTAGTCATTGGACACTGTAGCCACAGCAGTGCAAGTTACTGTAGTGCATGTAACCCTTAATGAGCGAACCTTTAAAATGCATAGTGTGGTGGTAAAGCTGAGACTATATGCCCCGAAAGTGAAATGTAGCTTTTGTTTTAAGTTGAGGGGGCTTTTTGATTAATTTTTAGTTATTTTTCCATTAGATGACTGGCCTGAGAGGGAAATGACAAACAATTCCTCTAACCACTTAGAAGAGCCCAATTGTAATGAGGTGACCAACCTGAAGGTGTGCATTGAATTAACAGGGCTCCATCCCAAAAAGCAGCGTCACCTGCAGCATCTTAGGGAACTATGGGAGCAGCAGGTGTCACCAGAGAGATCCCCGTCCGGCAAGTTGGGCCGGCAAAGCAGGAAAGATTTAGCTGAGGCTGTTCAGCCAGAGGCCACTGCAAAGGTCAAAGACTTCACAGAAGAAAGGCACACCAAGAAAAGGTCAGAGGCCAAAAGCAATAGAAGTTGGTCTGAAGAGTCCCTCAAAACAAGTGACAATGAACAAGGTATGCAGAGACTTACTAGGGAAACCAGCCGGCTTTAGCCTTTACAGTGACGCATGCTGCCACCGATGTTAAGGAATTGTCGAGAGCTTTTTTTTGTTTCTTTTCTTTCTAAGTTTTATGTATATTTCTGTAGATGTCCATTTGTTTAAGGACTGACACCTCCTCTTTAAGAATTGCACTGTAGCTGATATTTGTCAGACAAGAAAATGTGTTTGTGTGTGTAACTATGTGTTTGTGTGTGTGTGTGTGTGTGTGTGTTTCGGCTTTAAATACTTCAATAGATGATGCAAAGATGAAGTTTATGTTTCTAGAGGAGAGCAGGGGGGGGGCATAAAATGCAGGCATGCTTCTGGGTGAGGGAGGGAGGGAGCAAACAGGCTGTTAGTTCATGTAAGGATGTTTAACCACACGTAGTATTTGAGGGCCTCTGAACCTCTGAAACAGCGTCAGCACAGATAGCAGTTCTTGATCTTGGGAACCCAACACCTCCAGCACCCTCAGCACTGCTGGGTTTCCCTGCCTTTCCCAGGCCATATGCTCAAGAGCAGAGCTCATCCTCCTCCCGATGAGGGTGCCTTGCTGGTTCATCCTGAGCATGTTCTGTAAACCCCTGTCACCCCACTTTCCCAGCCCCTTGTCAGAGATCTTCCCAGCAGCTCTCTCCTAAGGCATCTCTTCCTCAAAGCACATCAGCTTTCCTTGATTTGTTTCTGGCTGCTTCTTTCCCCCTAACTCCACTTTTTCCTTTTTCCCATCCTTTCTCCCATTTCTGCCACTTCCCTGTCCTGGGAGAGTGGAAATTGTGGAGACAATCTGCCACATTTTCATTGGGATGGACAGGTCACTCTCCTGTCCCTACTGTCCTCAGCCCCTGAGCACCTTTTGTGCTCTGATGCTTTTCTCCTTCCCTGTTAGATTTTGCCACTTAGTTGGAGAACTGGTGGGGAACAGCATCAGGCAGCCCACTTGACAAATCCCCTCATGCATCCCCTGTACATGATTGTGAATCCCTGTCTACTCTGGGCACAGCAGCAAGCCTTTGTCTCCTCTTTTTACCTTGTCAGGTAAAAGGTTGTAAATACCCTTTTTTCCTTCCTCCTCTTGCCTGTTTAAGTCCTCTGCTTGTTTTTGAGGAGAGGCTGTTTCTGGGAGGGGGAGCTCTGAGTTGGATGTTTGGGCTTTCTCCTCCTTGACAAACCTGGGACCTTCATCAAACTGGAAGACATTCACACTCCAGTTGGCCTAACCTGTAGTTTAGCTGAGATCCCCTTGAAAGAGAGAAGCATGAAGAGAGTGGATCCTCTTATCCCATATCATGGGAAGGACTGAGTCCAGATGATCCTGTGCCAGTGAGGGTTTTCCTGGCTAGCGTCTCCAAAACAGTCACAGGCAAAAATATCAGCTTGTCTTCGGTCCTAAGGCTCCTCATACGTCCTTCCCCTTAGTAGGATTATCTGAGGGCAAAAAACCTCGAACTTTGATACTTATTGATGGGGAAGGTTCTCCAAAAGGATTTGCGGAGTGGGAGATCAAAACTTGGTTTAAAAGAAGCTTCTTTGACTCTTACTTCCTTGCTTTATGTGCTGCCTTGGCGAGCATGGTATCGGCTCACACACCCCTGCCCATCACCTGCCCCCCTTTGTACTTTCAGAGAGAGAGACCTTGTAGAGATTAAACGAGGGTCACTGACAAGAAGCTGCATTGTGTAAGGACACTCTCACTTTCCCCTGCATTGCCTCCCGTGGCAGTGACAGGTTTTCTCTAGCACATGACCTAAGGGAAGAAAAAGAGGTGGCTCCCGATTTATGCACCGTTCCCAACAGCATGCAGGTTCGCTCGCCCTTTGGCTATGAAAAACCTCTTGGTTTTGGAAGCTGCTGTAAAACCATGAACTTGACTAGATTATGTCTTGCTATTCATTGTACAGGGTCACTGGAGATCATTCAGATCATTTTGCTGATGCTCCTGCAGCCCTGTTGAAGTGCAGACCTTTGAATCTCCATGTTCTTAGTTCACTAGGATGAGGACATTTTTCCCTGTAGTGTGACAGGGCATCCTCTGTGTGACAGTTGCATCAGGATAGAGACTTCCAGCTTGTCTGTCTTGCTTGGGGCAAGTCCTCAAACTTTTCTTAAACAAGCAGATACTGTCAGCGTGAGAGTACACACTGTCGTTTGCAGATTTCTTTTTAATCTGGAGCTGGGAACATCTGTTCCCTGTGTCCAAGCACTGCATGCAGATGTGGTAGTCTCTGCTTGTGGGAAGCTGGTTGTATCTCAAGCAGCGAGCCATAGCACGACATCGAGGTCTGCCTCTATGCCTGCGAAGCCTTAGTCTAACAGCAGGATGATTTGCTGCCTGTGCCTGCAAATCTCTGGGAACAAGGAGGGTTCTGACTTCTGTGCTTGTTGCTCCAGTCGTGTTCAGCCTGGGATTTTAGTGTGGGAGGAGTCACGTGTTGCATTGTAAGCTGCCACCGTGCTGTCACCCCTTTGTTCCCCGGTCAGTGCCAGAACCATGAGAGCTGGCATGTGACTTGCCCGAAATAATTTCAGGGGAGGATGGTTTGAGAGCTGCCCTGCGGAGAAGGACTTGGGGATGTCTGGGGAGGAGAAGCTCAGCATGACCTGGTAATGTGCACTGGCAGCCCAGAAAGCCAGACGTGTCCAGGGCTGCATCCTAAGCGGTGTTGGCAGCAGGTTGTGGGGGAGGAATTCTACCCCTCTACTTTGCTCTCATGAGACCCCACTTGGAGTGCTACATCCAGCTCTTGGGCCCCCAGCATAGGAAGGACGTAGACCTGTTGGAGCAAGTCCAGAGGAGGCCACAAAGATGGTCAGAGGGCTGGATCACCTCTTCAATGAGGTCAGGGGTTATTCAGCCTGGAGAAGAGAAAGCTCTGGGGAGACCTTATAGCACCTTTTGGTACCTAAAGGGGACTTTCAGAAAAGCTGGTGAGAGACTTTTAACAAGGGCATGTAGTGATAGGACAAAGGGCTAATGGATTTAAGTGGACAGAGGGCAGGCTTAGATTAGGAATTAGGAAGAAATTCTTGACTGTGAGGGTGGTGAGGCTCTGTAACAGGTTGTCAGGAGAAGTTGTGGGTGCCTCATGTCTGAAGTGTTCAGGGCCAGGTTGTATGGAGCTGAGAGCAAGCTGACCTAGTGGAAGCTGTCCCTGCCCATGGCAGGAAGGTTGGAACTAGGTGGTCTTTAAGCTGTCTTCCAGCCCAAATCATTTTATGATTCTGTGATCCTGCTTGCAAAGTGACGTTGCCGCACAGAGTCTCCGGGACGTGGCAGGTCTTTGAGCATGGGGATGCCTGCAACCTCAGGGCATCATGCTGCTTACCCAGACCCATGACCAAGGTACAAGCCACAGTCTTTGCTGGGGTCCCTGCTGAGCTATAACCTCATGCTGCTGGTGGTGGAGTAGCCAGCTCTTTAGGTGGTCCCCCAGGGAGCTGCAGCTTCTCACCTGGTGTGAGGAGAAAACCCAAACAGTGTGGAACCAAAAGCCCTGAGGAGAGGAGCCAGGAGGATCTTGCCCACCAAGAAGCCTCTGCCAGCGCCTCAGAGCTGCCTCGGGCTGCAGGCAGTGTGAGAGCCACTGGCTTGGCAGGCAGGAGGAGGCAGCTGCTGGGGTGGGAGTTGAACAGGCGAGCGTTCAGGTGACGCGGCAGCAGCTGCTTTTCCGTGTGGACCTCTCTGCATCCCGCTCCTGTGGGAAGGGAGACAGGTCCTGCTCTGAGTCAGACTTGCCACAACCCACATCAGTCAGAGGTCTGGGTTTTTTGGGGTTTTTGGTTTGGCTGCTTTTTTTTTTTTTTTTTTTCCATGGAGATTTGGGGATATTCCTGATCACCCTTGTTTTTCTTCTCCCTTCATGAGATCAGAATGATGGGGTGAGGTTCCAGGTTTAATCACTTGCCTCTTTTCTGCCAGTGTTGTCTTGCATTTCCCAGGCTGATGCTTGGCTTGTTCTGTGTGGTGCTGGCCTCTTGCAGTGTTATTGATCCTGAAGCTCCTGGGCATAGCGTAGCTACTCTCTGTCTCTTAGCTCCGGCGCACTTCTAGCCTGGTGCCTGCTGTCACCACCACAGTGGAGGGTCAGAGTGGAGCACAGTTTACATGAAGCTTGCAGGTGGGAATACACATTTTCTTGTGGTGATTAGACTTCTGCTTTCAGTGCCTCGGCATCTCTGAGTGGGAAAGCCGGCAGTTCTTTGAGATAGGCTTCCCTTCCTGTGTTTTTTACCTCCATCTTTTCAGTATTTCTGTCCTTCTCCAGACCTGGGAGTTTTTCATTCTCTTCTAGTTTTTCTATGTGCAACAGTTTGTTCCGTTTGCACTCACCAGCGCTCATCACTGCCACTTTCCATCTTTTTAAATTTTTTTTTTTCAGTAAGTGATTAAGCAGGTAATGATGATACTTCCGTATTGGAATTGGGCTTTTTACGTGCTACTTCAGTTAGGTTAGTTGGGATTAAATGGGAGAATTAAACACTCCTTACTTCATGCTGTCTACTGAGTTGGAAAGACAGCCTTGCAACCTACGACTGGGCGCCTTCCTTCAGGATTGCAAAGGCTGAAAAATTTACAGGATTTTTGCTGAACAATCTGCACATCATGTGTCCCATAAATTCCCTGGCATCTGCTTGGCAAGCCACAGTATGCGTCTTTTTCTAGAAAGTGTCTCAAAAGAACTGAGGGATTTCTGTTTTCATCTCTAATCTAGAAAGCCTTCTGTGAGTTGCTTTCACAGATCTATTTAAAGGAAGACAAAAGTGTGAAACTGCCCACCAGGAGGATTCTAGATTTTATTTTCTTTTTTACCAGCTGGCTCTGGATCTCTTTAAATAAAGGTGTCTCTTCTCTGAGCACCTGCTTATTTGCTCCTGCCATCTCTTCTGTTCTGAAAACAGCATCACTTCAGAGACTTTTTGGAGCAAAGGAGCCTCTTTCAAGTGCTCAGGGTTTTTTCTGCACCTTCCCTCAGTGGCTGTGGTATTGTTTGGCCAAAGTTTCCCTTCCTTTCCAGCAACCTTTAATTTTTCTGCAGAGGAGTTTGTTCTGAGGTCACCTCAATTCTCTTCCCAAGGGAAATTCAGACTATAAAAAAAGTCAACTTTCCTGTCCTTGTTTTTTTGTAAACCTGCTTGCACTCTGAAAAACCCCAAGACTTAACCATGCTTTTTGCATGTGGCCCAGATTGTGGGATCCAACTTACTGGAGCTATAACCCCTGCAGGAAACCCAGGCCTGCCAGTATTCTGCCATGGGCAGCAGAGCACTGACCTCACTGTCCCAGAAAGAGTCAGTTCTGGATGGAGTTCTCAGGAAACATCCAATTGCTTTTTCTGCAAAATCCCTGTGCTTTCTGATAGAGCTTGTACAGAGCTTCTGTAGGGACAGCTCCTTGAATAGTCTTTCTTCTCTCGGCTTGTTTTTGAAGTCAGAATGCTGCTGAGATGTTCCCTGTCTTATGGCCATCTTGGGGCTAAGCTGTGCTGTCCCATTCAGATCTGATCCAAGCTCCCACCTCTCTTCCTTCCCCTCTTCCCTCGCCATCCTTATGTCTGCCCTTACACCCCACCGAGCCAAGGGCAGGCAAGCCCAGCTGGGCCCAGGCTGCCGGAGGAGTTGGTTCCCCATCAGATAAAGCAGTTCCCAGGTAAGGAGGCGAGTTTTTCTCTCCGCTCTGCCTGTGGTGGCCGGGCTGCGGCACTGCCGAGCTGGCGTGGCACCGCCACCGCCTGTCCCCGGCGGTGCCCCGGCACCTGGCGCGGGGCGCTTCGTTCAGGGATTTTTATTAGGGCCTGATAAACTGTTAACGTAACGTCGACTGGTGAGACGCTATTTGCAGTTGGGATGTGGAACACTTAAAATATTAATGATTTGAAAATGTAATTGTAGATCTCTTAAGCAGTCGAGGAGCTTTGTGTTAAGTGCTAGCGATGCGTTTTCCTTTTAACGCACCATGCGATGTGTAATGCCTCTCCTTCCCATTTAGGCTTGCCCGTACTCCAGGTGTCTCCGCACATGAAGAGCCTTTCATCCACCAATGCAAACAGCAAAAGGCAGGCTCAGCCAAACTGTACTCCAGCCTCGAGGTTGGCTGCCAAACAGGAGAAAATTAAAGAAAGCCGGAAGACAGATGGGCTGTACACAGACGAAGAGGAGGATTTCCAACATGCATCTCTGCTGCAGAAATACAGCGAGTGTGAGAAACCATCAGGGAAACGTCAGTGTAAAACAAAACACTTGGCACTGCAGGAGAGGAGGTCATCTCTGACAGGGGATGACACCACAGATATCGAAAATGCTGAAGATAAGGTATCTTTATTTAGACTTAATTGTCCACCGACCTCTGAAAAGGCAGAACCAGCCTGCTTAAAACTAATGTGCTGTCGTGCATGCAGGGTAGCAGGGATTGCGTTCAGCTTCGTCCGTGGATGCTTTGCACATTTTGTATTTGTTTTTCTTAACCTGAGCTAAAAGCACTATTGCAGGGGGTGAGGCATCTTGCATTTAAAATCTCTAGCGGGTCTTTCTTAAAAAATTAAATGTGAGTGGAAAAGTGTAATTCTTTGCTGACAAAATATAGTCCCACTGCTGTACTGTAAAAACAAGGATAGAAAGAAAACAAAACCAACACCGTAATGGTTTTGACAGGTAACGGTAACGAGGAAAGTCAGGAAGCGACCAGAGCCTACTTCAGACTGCGACTCCTTGCCGGCCAAGCCGCACGAGCAGAAGCCGTACGATTGCCTGCAGCAGACTCCCTCATTACTACCCGTCTCACAGCCCTCGCAGCTGCCGATCGCCAGCCCCCCTCAGGAGACCACCCCGAGCCAGACGATGCCGCCCGAAGCGCGGAGGCTCATTGTCAACAAGAACGCAGGGGAGACGCTGCTGCAGCGGGCGGCGCGCCTGGGGTACGAGGTAAGGCTTCCCCGGCTCCCCGCGGGATGGTGAGGGTTTGGTTTCTTTTATTTCAGAAGTTAAAATGCTCTTTTCCAGTTTTATCTGTCGGTGGAAATTCTTGCGAAGTGGCAGCTTTCGGTGTGGTCGTTTAATTTGCTGCCCCTGCCCCCCTCCTTTCCCCTGTTGTGTGAGGTTCAGAGGCAGGTTGCTACGGGAGTGAGTCCCCCACCGCTGTTGGGTCAGCTGGCAGGGACACAGGGTGAGCAGCATCCTGTGGGAGTGAGCAAATGGTAAAGTTTTATTGGTAACCCTCACTTCCCTTTAAATATAAACCATCTGCAAACAGAACAAATGCCCTTTTTTTTTTTTTCTCCCTCCCAAGTAATCTTTATGGTGATCTTTAATGAGCTGTATGTTTTCTGCTTTTGTTGTTAGTGAAGAGCATGTAGTTTAGGAGAAGGGTTTTATTTTTTGTTCTTTTCTCCAAGGAGTATCTGGTATGTGACACAGGATGTAGCGCTTGGAGTGTCCTCTTGCATGATCAGACGCATCATAGGAGCACTCTGCATGCTTTATGCTCAGAGTCTGGAGCTGCTTGGCGTAGCTGGAACAATGTTGTCTAATGAAACGGGCCCCCTGTTGCTACAAAAATCAGAAACCGATGAATCCCTCAGCTCTGCCGTTTTGAAGCACGCTTTTATTGGGGAAATATGGGCATGTAGGTATGAGTGCTGTTGTTGCTCGACGTCACGTCTTGCACAGAGGTGTTTCATTGCACAGAACGACTGCTGCCTGTGGCAGAGCTGCAAGGTTTGTCGTGGTGGTAAGAGGGCTGCCTGGACCTCAGAGCCCCACGTGGGAAGGTGGCATCAGCCCGGGTCCAGGTGGGACCGTCCCAGCCTTGGGAATTTGCTTGAGACCTTGAAATGCCCTTTGTATAGCTGGAGAGCTTTGTGTGGAAGAGGCCTTGTCCAGCTTTGGAAAGCAGGGTTTGTTGGAAAGGTTTTGTTTACCCTAGACAAAGGCTTTTTCTAACCCAGGGCACTTCAGCTCTAGCTGGGAGGAGAAACGGTTGTTACAACATTGCTATGGTATTCTCCGTAATTTAAATGGTTTAATTTTCTGTGGATCCAAAATCAAAATGTGTTGTAGGATGTGCTCCGAGCTATCGCTGTGTGTTTTCTTCCTGCGTGGGGCTCTGTCGGGGTGGATATGCTTGAGCACTTCACTTTCTGTGCCCAGCACACTCCACTGGGCCCAGCTTAATGGGAGCAGCTCCGAAACTTAGTGATGGGGTGATGTCCTGCTCGAGCAAGGGCTCAGGGCTCTCTCCATTCCTTTGATAGCAGGAGCTCTCTGCAGCATTGGCTGGTTGCAGAAAGCTGGGGATACCCAGGCTCGCCAAGGTGGGGGTAACCTTGTGTGCCACCCATGCCTTCTCATGAATAGCTGATTGGGGATTTTGATTTTCTGAACTTGAATTCACCCAAAAGTTCGAGTGAACACCCTTGTTTTTAATAGGCTTAAATATTCAGATCGTTTGATTTGGTTGCTCAGCTGGTGTTGGCAGCAGTTGGTTTCTGTTGTTGGTGGAGAGAGGAGCAGGAGAGCTGAGTGGGGGCAGGGAAAGAGCCTGGTTTGTGCACCTGAGATCTGGGATCTGACATTGTCCGTGTCTTTCAAGGCTCAGAATGGCGGATGGCTGTACCATCCTGTTGGGGCTTCATTTGGCCTGTGGTGAGCTGTCATGGCTTTTAAGGCAACGAGGCTGGTGAAGGGTCTGGAGCACAAGTCCGATGAGGAGCAGCTGAGGGAGCTGGGAGTGTTTAGCCTGGAGAAGAGAAGGCTCGTGGGAGACCTTATTGCTCTCTGCAACTACCTGAAAGGTTGTAGCCAGGTGGGGGTTGATCTCTTCTTCCAGTCAACCAGCAGTAGCACGAGAGGACACAGTCTTAAGTTGCGCCAGGGGAGGTTTAGGTTTGACATTAGGAAGAAGTTCTTCAAAGGAAGAGTGACTGGGCACTGGAAAGGGCTGCCCAAGGAGGTAGTGGAGTCACCATCCCTGGAGCTGTTTAAGGAAAGACTGGATGTCGCACTTAGTGCCATGGTCTAGTTGACAAGGTGGTATTAGGTCAAAGGTTGGACTCGATGATCTCAGAGGTCTTTTCCAACCTAGCTGATTCTGTTGTCAGCTGTGGAAACTCCGTAGGTGAGGAGTTTTTCTTGCTAGTGACGAGACTACAGCAGTTAGTAGAGCTGAATTTCCTCTATCTCCAGAAAATACGAGAATGGTCAAGAAGTTACAGATTCCTCTATTAAAGAATGAAAACGAGAAATCTGGATGAGTTGATGTAATATGCTGGTCTGTGACCTGTGACAACTGCACAGGTCTGCACACAAACTGTCTGTTTTCTGCCATCCCTGTTAGCAGGGCAGCAACCTGTGGTGGGCACATGAGGGCTTCCCCATAGCTGCAGCGAGGGCAGCCCCATGGCCACGGGCCAGCTCGGTGGCAGGGGAGGCAGACGAGTTTGCATCATCCGGGCCACAGCTCGCAAAGGGACGCCGGGTGCTGATTCAGGACTCAGAGCTGGAAGTGGCTGGCACCGCAGGGCACCACCGAGCCCTGGCAGCGGCAGGAATGCCGTAGTGCCCTGAGACCGGATGAGCCTGTGCCTGCCCTTGGCAGCCTGCCCGCCTGCCTTTGCAGCAGGGATGCCCTGAGGCCGTGCAGGGATCCCACTCCAAACCCAGAGGCGGTGCTGGCACCTTCAGCACGAAAAGGTGCTGGCAAGCTGTAAATGCCGCTCCCGGATCCATGGGGAGCCCAAATGCTGCCAGGTCATGTGCCTCTGCCCTGCTCTCGGTGCCACAGCACAGATGTGCCCCAGATCATTGCGGGGAGCACGACACAAGCGGTTACAGTTTTGCGTGTAAAAGCTGACGCAAGCCTGAAATGTCGAAGGACAGATGCGGTTTGTGTCTGGTCAGATAAATTGCAGGGCTGCAGCCTACAAGGCTACTTAAAGACATTGCAGCAAATGGTCTTAGGCGCTGGAAATCCCTGCTGAAGCTTTGCCTTTTCTTCACTAGGCTTCTACTGCAGGCCTTGCTTTGGCAGGGTGTTAGCAACCCATCCCAGTGTATGGGCACTTTCCAATCCATTCTGTTTTCCCCGTTTGAAACAAATGACTTGAGATAATGGCAGTCTTAAAACTGTAATTTACTTTTCGTGAAGAGGGAATTACAGGGAGCATAGAGTCTTTTTGGGGGGAAAGAAATTACAAAAAGGCATAATGCATTTGATGTGAGAGGAAACACTGGCTGTCTCTGTGCTGCTTTTTGGTGTGTATCTGGATGTGGTGGTGTTGGCTGGGGTAGAGTTAATTTTCTTCACAGTGGCTGGTATGGGGCTGTGTTTTGGATTTGTGCTGAACACAGCGATGATAGTATGGAGATGTTTTTGTTATTGCTGAGCAGTGCTTACACAGAGCCAAGGCCTTTTCTGCTTTTTGTACTGCCACGCTGGTGTGAGGAGACTGGGATGCATGGGAAACTGGAAGGAGACAATGCTGGGACAGCTGACCCCAGCTGACCAAAGGGATAGCCCATACCATATGACATCATGCTCAGTATATAAAGTGGGGAGAGGAAGGAGGCAGGGGACGTTTTGGAGTCATGGCATTTGTCTTCCCAAGTCACTGTTACGCGTGACGGGGCCCTGCTCTCCTGGAGATGGCTGAACCTGCCCGTGGGAAGCAGTGAATTAATTCTTTGTTTTGCTTTGCTTGCATGCACGGCTTTTGCTTTCCCTGTTAGACTGTCTTCGTTTCAACCCATGAGTTTTCCAACTTCTACACTTCTGATTCTCTCCCTGATCCCACTGGTGGGGGAGTGAGTGAGCAGCTGCGTGGTGCTTGGCTGGGGTTAAACCACGACAGTGAACTTGCAAAGTTCTCTGGTCGCTTTGGTATTAAATCCTTCCTGTGAAGGCAGTGAAATTAGAGGAACATGTGGTGTATGGTAGGGGTTGGGGGAGAGATCATATTTGTTTCCACGGGGTTTAAGCACACATGAAGGTAGGGCTTATCCGGGCATGGGGAGAGGGTTTGCCCTGGGAATATGCCTCATACAAGGGTCTGGCCCTGGATCTCCTGTATCACTGCCACAGGAGCTCCTGAGCATCATCCTGCCCTTACACTGCTCCCCTAGGGCTCCTGCACCCTGCGTGGGAATGGGCCTCACTCCTGGGGTTTGGTGTGGTGCTGTGGGGAAGTGTTAAGGCTCAGCATAGAACGCCTCACCCAAGGGCAGTGTTTTGAGGCTGGATGCAGGGGAATAGTGCATCTTGGTGGCAACATGCATGCCTGGGGCATGGGGGATGTGCAGGGGGATGGCTGACCTCTTCCTTTGGAAAAGGAGTGGGAGCTGCTGCTGTGGAGTACAGGTTGGGTGGGAGAGATTGATGCAAAGGGCACCTCTTCTTAGATGAGGATGGAGCATGCATATTTGCATATTTTAACGCTGCTGTTTGCAATTTGGCTAACAACCTGCAGGCAGTGGCAGTGGCACATTCCTTGGCTGGTGAGGTGCTAGTTTGCCTCTTTGGATTAACTGCAAGTGATTTTCAGATTGCTGGTTTAAATAGGAGCACCTGAGCAGACATTAAATTGCCCCGTGGCACTCTCACAGCCTTTCGTGAATGTTAGCGAGAAATGCTTGTGAAACCAAAAGTGTGTTTGTGGCACCACATGTTCCTGTATTCGGCAACGATGGCTAATTTTTTTGTAAATTGAATAAATCATGTTAAAAAAAGTTAATGAGGCATTTAATTAATTAACAATGTAGAGTTTTATGGTCTTTATGGTTACATTTTGTGGTTAATGACATTCTTCTTATAGCCTCTTAACACAGAATTGCCCGGCAAAATTAGCCTTTTTGTCCAGTAGTAGGTATTCCACCCTAGGACGAGCCTTTGCTTTTAACAAAAATAGATGAAAGGTCTTTTATTTTGAGTTACAGAATCTATTTTAAATGGTAACTGCATGCTAAAAGCAGAGCTGAATACAGCAGCTGCTTCTGCTACCTATATCCATCTGCTAATTTGCCTGGCAGGGTGGTCTGGTTTTAAAGGAAAATTCATACCTCCAGAGTATAGTTCCGCACAGCCCTTCCTTATGAGCTTGAGCGTGTGCAGGGTAAAGAACATCCGTTCTGGAGCAATTTTTGGCCTTTGGGCTGGTTAGCAGGAACCCTAAAAAGCCCTGTTCTGTTTGATGAGAGGGGGGACTGTGGGGGTCCCAGGTTAAACCGGTGGATGAATCGGGTACAGGTGGGTGCATCACTGGTGGCAGGTGCAGGGCATGCTCTGGTGCCTGGGATAGGCAGCTCATTAGCTCCTGGCTTTAGCCTGGTTAGTGAGGGCCTGCTAAAAGAGCAGCTTCATGCTGTATCCTGGATACCGGCTCTCGAGTCAGGTACACCCAGAGCACAGATTATTGCGGGCTTTCCGGTAGATTCTGAAACGGGAGGAATAAATGCGTCGCACCCGATGTTGTTTTATTCTCTTGTTTTGGCAGAGCAAACACTCACCCCCTCCATGCTGTACCTGGCTGTGCAAGGGTGTCACTCAGCCTTCCAGAGGAGCAAATGCAAAATTAATGGTTTACCACTAATCTGGGAACGTGGGGGCTGTTTTATGCCCTGAGCATCTCTTAGAAATGTGTTTTGTTTTGTTTCGCTTTCTTTTGCGTCACACACAAGTCGAGGAGGACTAGCACCATCCTGAGTTTTTAGTTGAGTGATGGAGCAGTCATTGTTTCAAGGCTGCAGGACAGCGTAGAGCTGAGTCTGGCCTAGGCTCTCGAGCGTGGTATATTTGACTGCAAGATGAATCGTGTTAAATTCACATGGCTTCCTGCGGCGCCGGGCTCGTTACTGGAACCTGGCGCCTGGCTTTAGTTCTGCATGCAGAAAACCGGGGTGGATGAAAATGGGATTTCCCCGATCTTGATAGAGCCGAGCTGTTTTTTGTTTGCCGATAGCAAACCATCCTTTGTGTGTCTTAAATGTGTTTTTGTTTCGGGTCACGCACTTTTTAAAATCGAACCGACTGTGTCGGGCTGCGCTGCTGTTACACTTGCAGAATTTTCTGCTAAAAATTGCAGATGTAAGAATAAAAAAACCTTCCAGCTTAGCTTTATGTATGGAAGTTTTGAGAAGTGGAAGGTTATGCGTTTTGTCTGCAAAATTTGCACGTTCCCCCTCTGTGTTGATTCCTGAGGTTGTGGGTTTCAGGAAGGTCCCTGCAGGGTGCAGAGCTCTCGGTGTCTCTTTGCCCAAACTAGTCTGCTCAGGGAAGTTGTGGTCTCTGCTATGTCTCTCTCTCTCTGAATAAACAGGACTGTCAAGAGCTCCCCTTCTATTTTCCTTTTGACTGACCCATCTCAAAGAGTACATATCACAGGGATTTCATCTTTTGGCCTTTTTTTCCCCCCTCCTTTTCCTTCAAGTAGAGAAACCTGTGCATTCACGCAGCAAAGAATAACTCTGATGCATCTGTTTTTCCTCCTGTTTCCAGGAAGTGGTTCTGTATTGTTTGGAAAACAAGGCGTGTGATGTGAATCATCGTGACAACGCGGGTTACTGTGCCCTGCACGAGGCCTGTGCCAGAGGCTGGCTGAGCATCGTGCGGCATCTCCTCGAGTACGGCGCCGATGTCAACTGCAGCGCTCAGGATGGAACCAGGTTAGCAGCTCCCCTGGCCCCCGGCATCGGGTGGTCACCACCACCCAGCCCTTCCCTCTGTGCCCTCTCCATAATCCTCCCCTTGTCCCGCTCTCCCCATCCTGCATGAAACCCTCAAAGCTACCAAGGTCCTCCTTGTTGCTGGTCGCTGGGCAGGAGCATGCAGTTAATAAAGCAGTGGGGGCACACTTCTGTCGTGACTCGAGTTCAGTGTAATTTTATTTTTTTGTTTCTGGGAATTTTAGTGTGTTGTGCCTTGGTGGTTTTTTGGTGGGTTTTTTTTAGCGTTAGTGAAATTGCCAGCTGCAGGGCAGGAAGGAGGGATGCTTGAGCTGCAGCCCTGCTCGTGTGCCCTCCAGTTCCTTTGAGTTGTGCCGAAAGAGTGGGTTTTGCCTTGTTAGCAGGGTTACTTTAAAGAGCACTTCAGGCTTTTGTGGCGATCGGGTGTGCAAGTCCTATATATGCTGTACAAAAATGTTGTTTTGCCGAACTGTTAAACTATCTGCTCATTTGATATTTCGGCTTTACTTTTTTTTAAAATCCCGAATTAGCCTTTTTTAGTTTCCTTCACAGAATGGTAGGGATGCTTAGTTCCTGTGCTGGCAGAATAGATAGCAAGCTTTTCTTTTTTGCATTGTGGAGATAAAAATGCTGCTCCCACCTTTTTTTAAGCCTCTTGTGTTATCTCCTAAAGTACCTCTTTGACCACCTCTGCGGGACTGACCTTGGGGTAACTTGTCCTCAGCATATGCAGAACGTTCTACAGTCTATGCATTTTGGAGACAGGTCGCTTTGTATTCTCTGAATCTCCTGCAGCTCGTTATCTTAAATGGTTTATCGCATTCCCTATCACCATCCAAATAGCCAGGGAGGTAAAATTAGCGTAACTAAGAGCCTGCTTCTTTTGTTTTTAAGCTCTTTATTTATTAACTCGAGAAGGGAGGAGTCAGGAAAACAAAAAGAGGGCTGGTTAAGATGGTCCATTAAAAGTTCATGATGGTCCATTGTTACCGGCCCATCACCGGCCATCACGGCCCAAAGGAAGCCTTTTTGGAGAAACATTGAGACCCCGACTGGATTCCTCCTCTGTCGCTCACTTCCTTGCAAGAATTCTGAGTTCCGTAGGCTGCCAAACAGCCTCTCCTTTTCTGCTGCCTTCAGCTTTAATACATGACCTATGCAACAACGGCGAGTTGCCATAAAAAGAAACTTGAATTATTTTTGTCTCACTTGCTGGAATAACCTATATAGAAAATTATCCCCAGGAAGTTTCTGATCAGTCTTAATCACCCACCAGTTCGGAGTCCACCTTTGATTTCTATTCACAGATGGAGCTGATTTCCAAGAAAGAAACTTGGCTAGTATACCCTGAGAAGTTGTTTTGAGGAAAATGCATTTTAGAAATGAACATAATGATGATCTGATCATAGGTGGTAATGTCAGAACTCAGCTTGCTGTTACCTCTCTTTTCTGAGGACAGACTTAGTTTTCATTTGGAAAACTGCCCAACAGACAGTGTGAATCCAAACCACATCTAATATACAGATGAAAGGTGGTCTGGATGCCCTGAGCTGGGAAGGACAGAGAGCAGAAGCTTCTGTAAGGAACTTTGGATTTGTGGTATCAATTTCCTTTTGGCAGGACCAGACTTCTCTGTCCCTGTAGAGTAAATCAGGACGTTCATAAGACAAATCCCATTTCTCTCTTGAAGTTTTTCCTCCTTTAACTTTTAGGAGGAAAGATGTGTCAGTCTTCCCTAACTGTGCTGCTTGTTAAATTCAAATTCCTGAACATGTTCAACCCTTAGAAAAATACTAAAATCTTAAAGGCAAACAAACAAAAAAACTACCCCAAACAAACCCATCATCAAAGACTTGTCTCCCTCCCCTGCTTTTTTAACGACACCAAATATGCTTTTTATTGTCCCCTCTGCCACCTCACCTGGAAGCCTTCAGTTCTGCAAACAGTAACAGTGGATGTGTGAAGTTCTGTTCAGCCAGTTAACGCAAAACAGCACAGAGGAGTGATGTAACTGCATGTGCTTGTTGGTAAATGTGTCAGCCTGGGATGTCACCTGGATCTCAGCTGCCTGAAGCTTCGGTCTGTGTTACTTGCTGCCTCTGCGGTCAGCTTTTTGCAGGACACTGAAAAGTGAGGATGTGTCTTTAGTCTGTACAAAAAAATATGAATGTGAAGGATATAGTAAAGTTCTGCAGAGTCAGTGCATCTCTCCTTCCAGTCCTGCCTGAAGTGCAGCAGGTGCTCTGATCAGTGTGCTGGTTTTGCACGTGTGTGTTCTGGGACCGAAGGAAATACCTGAGCCTCTGGCTTTGGTGTTGACTTTTATGTAGCCACACAGCCAGTCTGCCTTAAGTAGGTTAGGCAGGCTTTCAGGTTCTGGTTCCTAATACCATCAGAAATCTTGGTGAAGCCAGAAACAAAGACTGTAGTGGCAGTGCAAGGAGGTGACAGTGTTTGGGGATGTAGGTGTGGTGCAGTCTTTCCCTTCACCCTCAGCTCGGTGCCGGGGCTCTGCCTGCAGTGCAGGATGTCCCTCTCTGCCCTATTCACAGCACATCTGGCTAGGCTAAATGTGGTAGGTCTTCGATGTTTTTCCCCTTAAACTCTGCTGATAGACCACATGCAGTGCCTGCAGACCCTGAATACACAAGCACTCTGCTGCTCAATTAGTACCTAATCAAAGATTATTGTAGAACCCGGAGATCTTTAAGACCTGTCTCCGAGGTTCCGCAGTCACTAAGGGCTCTTAATCGTCTTACCTATAAATAATAATAGACCGTGCTTAAGAGTTGAGCGCTTCCCTTCCCTGACAGGACCCCAGTAAGTGCAGTAGCTCATCAAGGGGTGTTCGACGACCGGTGCCAAACATTAGCGAGGATGTTTGCCGAGTGTCTTTGGCCTTTATCTCCTTGTTCTTCTCCTCTTACCTCTGCAGCGTGCCCTAGCTGAACCGGTGCCAGCACAGAAACAAAGCCACATGCCAAAAATACAGGCATCCCCTGCCTGTTAGCGAGAGCTCTGCGTTGATCCAGAGTTTGTTCGCTAGATTTGCTCTCCAAAGCCAGTTTTGCTGTATCCTCCTTGCTGGCAGCTGACGAGCTCAGCCTTTTTTTCATTTTTTCCCGGGGAGGACCATGCCAAGATGGCTCTCTTCCTGTGTCCTTTCATCTGGTCTTGGCAGAGCCATACCTTCCAGCAGCTAACTGCGTTAAAGAAGAGTCAGCCTGCGTAGCTGCCCTCTTGCAACTTGTGCCGTGCCTCTTCCGAGGGGCAGCGTTGTGTAACGGAGTGGATGGAAATAAAAATAAAACGCCAGAATACGGTATTGCTCGGCGAGTTACAAGACCTCTTACTGCAGTGAGGAAAATTCTGGTGGTGCCTGAAAGGCTGGGAGCGTCTAAGTAGTTTATAATTTTGGTAGTGGAATGATAAACCCCCAGTGAAATGTTTTCCTAACTGTAGTGGCTGTAAAAATAGTAGGAAGAACTCGACAGTACACAAGAGAGGGTTGAGATGTGTGTCTTCTGTAGGATATTGCAGCTCTCGAATGTCCCCAGATCCTTCTGGGGCCTTTTGAAGGGTTTGTTTTAGAAACGAGCTGCACTACGTTAACTGTACCATTAGGGATACAGAGTGTTTATTTCCACGATGCTCAGGGCGGAAAAGATTGTATGGGCAAAGCAGCCCAGGAGAGGACTCCCAGGGATCTATTTTTTTGACATCTGAAAAAGTTGCCTATTCCAATAGTCGCTTTCGCATCCTACAAAGAGGATGGTTAAACTCTGCCAAGACTGAAAAATACTCCCTCCTCTGCTGGCCCTGCTGGGAGAAGCAAACGAATAGCTGTGCCTTTGCATGGTCCCCGCTCGTGAGCTTGCCAAGAAGCTGTTCTAGCCAGTGAAAGAGTCTGTCAGTGCTCTGTTTTTGCCTTTTTTTCCCCTGACTTATCTATGGGGAATCTCTCTTTCTCCCCCCTCCCTGCCAGTGTTTTCTTTCCTTCCTTCTATTTATTGTTCTTCCTTCTTCATCATGGCTTTACTACGCCTTTCCTTCCCCATGCCTCTATAAAGTCCCCTCTCATGCCTGGGCAAGCCTCCCTGTGCACTCTTAGACAGCAAAGGTGGGTCTGCCTGCCCTGCTGCCTCTGTCCAACTGCACCACCACACTGGGCTTGGTGACCTGTAGAAAGGGAGAGGGAGGTTCCATCACAGGGTTACAGCCCATGTGCTGCAGTTTTTCCTTCCTGGGGAATGCCCAGGCACCCTTTAATAAACTCGTTTGAGTGTCGTTAAATCAGTTGAAACACTGAGCGGTGATTTAGATGCTGTTTTTAATAAGTTAAGGGATCATCTTGAATTCATTACTGCTTCAAAAGCCACTTAGGTAAGTCAGTTTAGAAAGAAGAAAACCCCAAATAACACAAACAAGAAAACCCACATGCCAGTAATCCCTCAGCACTCTTCAACCCCCCCCTCCCCAAACCAGAAAATCGTAATTCTGAAGCAAAATTTAAAACTGTGCAAAATTAAAGACTCCAGTAAAGTGAAGGAGTGGGGGAGGAAAAATGCATAATTTGGCAGCAGCCGTAACTCTTGTCTGCTCCCGGTGTCTGTTGCCAGACCTGCAGCCAGGGATGCTTCGTGCCCAGTGGGGGACAGGAGGGTTTGCAGCAAGGCTGACCTTTCCTGCTGCAGATGCTCAGAGTGCCGTGACCCGGCAGCTCCGGCCTCAGACGCCTGCTGACAGCCAGAAACACCCGATACTCCTTCAGCCTCCGTGTCAGCACCTCTGTTATTTGTTCCCTCCTGCTCTGTGCCGCCTGGGATGTTCAGCACCGATCCTGCTCCGGCTGCCGCGTGGGCGCGCGGTGCTGCGGCAGTCCCTGTGCGGAAGCACTGAGTCAGGAGGTGGAGGTGGGAGGGTGAGGCTTGTGGGGGATCCCTGGAACGCTGGCTTCTCCAGCGCTGTTCCGCCTCAAAGGCATCGTATAGTTTCAGTGTTATGTTAAGAGATGTTCCCTCGGAAACTGAGAAGGGAAATCCTGACCCCTTTGCAAGTGATCCTTGTGGACCTCTCCGGTCTTAAAATGTTAAAGTGGCTTTCCAGAGAACAGGATGTTGGGCTTTGAAGGCATCCGCATCTTGAGCTCTCTGGTGCCAGGGCTCTGAGGGTTGGCACAAGCTGGACTGAGGACTGCACTCAGCAGCTCGAGGATCACCTGCTTCTTCACTGATGGCATGGAGGTGTGCAGGAGGCACTGATGCCTGCAGGAGGCAGGCAGCATAGGATAAGCCTTCTCTCCATAAGGAATGAGCCGCAAAGCCTCCAAGTGCACCTCCACATGTCAATATATCGTGCATGTGTAAAACCAAAATGGCATACAGCTTTCCAGCAAGATGGGGGCAAGCAAGAGCCCCTCACTTGTGACAGACGTTAATCACCCCAAGTCATGCCCTACTGGAAAGTACTTGGAGTAAGCACATCTGGAGCATCTTTTTGAGATGTGTCAGAGTCCCCCTCCTCCCTCTCCTCCCAACAGTGCTATGCGATAGATGGAAAAACGGTGGTGTGCCGTCCTCTTCTGACTGATTTGATTCTCCCCTCCTCTGCCCTGAGCTCATGTGGATGCCAGTTCATGCCAAACGAGTGGTGACAGAGGGAACATTGCCACGTGAGGCAGAAGGAGTGGTTGGACGCGACCTCTTCTCAGGAGGGAGTTTAAGCCCTGGTTGTTAGCCGAGCGTTGCTTGGCAGATCAGTAGACAGAGCGGAGAGGTTTGCTTGGCTGTGCTTCCAGATGACTTCCCCTTGTAACATCATTCTGAAAGCTTTCCAGGAAGGCAGTATGTGATCCTAGTTGAAGTCCTTCCTTGCCTTTTAATACAAGCTCTCTGAGAGCTTGAAAGCCTTGTTGGGGGGCAGCGGTGTTGACAGCCTAAAGGAGGAGTGCTGAGCTGAGTTGAACTGCCATGAGCACTGTCCATGCATTTGACTCCCCTTTCAGTTCCCTGCTCTTGCTGTCTAAGGAAAGGATGGGCTTTTGACACATCTTCATTAGTCTGAAGGGTAATATGTTCTACTCCCAGACAACTCCCCGTTACGTATAATCAATTTTAAAGGCAAAAGTTAATGCGATTTATAATTAGCGATAAGGAATTCTAAACCTGGAATTGCAGGCATGTGTATTAATGAATAATCCTTCTGTAGGCTCACAAAATCTATGTCTGAGCTTGTATAGATTGCTCATGCCACGTTAAACGTGTTAATTTCTGGGTGGACTACAGTTAAAATAACATGTTTTTCTATTCTCTGATTAGGAGGGTTGAATTGTGCTGCAAATATATTCGCATGTACTGTTGAAAGAGGATATTCTGCGCGGAAGTTTAATTCCTAGCAAATTTTCATAACTTATTTCTGTGTACATAATTTAGGAGCTTTGGGTAACTGATTTCCGTGCTTGCCCAGAGGCAGCCTGAGCGAGCCTGTACTCCACAACACGCTGTTAAATTGGCAGAGATTTGGAACGGTAGAGTGACTTGCAGCAAAATTATGTTTGTGAGGCTTCACACAAACTCCTGCTTTCTGTTACAGCGGTGTAATTATTTTACTGGCCCTCAAAATGTGTGCAGCAATGAATAGACGTAACAGAAATATCTGCCCTGAGCAGTCTGACTGTGAAGACGAGGGGAGGGGGTGATGTGCAAGTAAAACCGACAGAAAGATGATTGGCAGCTGTATTAATAGTGTTACTTTCTATAAATAACTTTGATCTACAGTCTGAAGTTTCTTGTCGAACTCATTTGCATAATACTGTTGAGTCAAAATGTAACACTGTGATTTTTTTTTTCCCTCCCCTGTTTCTCCCTCCAGACCAATCCACGACGCCGTCGAAAACGACCACTTGGAAATCGTCCGCCTGTTACTGTCTTACGGTGCTGATCCAACGCTCGCAACATACTCCGGGAGGACCATCGTGAAAATGACCCACAGTGAGCTCATGGAGACCTTCCTCACAGGTCAGTGCCCACGTTGCCCTGGGGGCTTTGCCGGTCGTGGCAAATGGGGGGGTTTTGTTCCCTGGCCTCCCAAAGTCCCTCCTACCTGGCGGGGATGGCTGCATGCCAAGAAGCCTTGGGGTGAGCAGTAGCTCCCTCTCTGCCTGCAAAACCCCAGCAGCGGCAGGTGGGAAGCACAGCCATGCATGGGGGCTCCTTCTAATTGAAACTCTTAATAAGTCATAAGGATTATTCCACTGTCAAGATTTGATAGGTAGGTGGGAGGTCAGCGGGCTGTTTCGGTGCCTTCGGTTTTCTGCTTGAAATGGAAATAAGAAACTTGCCAAATTGAATAGTTGCTTGTTAAACATTCTCGTATTTTCCCATGGTTTTGCCTTTTATCCTAAAGTGTTTTCCTTTTTGCAAGTTCTGCCTTGTTTTGTATCTGAAATGCTGTAAAACTACCTTAAAGGTTCTTGTCCTTAAACATATCCACGTTGTAGCATGGTTTTAGGGTTTTTTCCCTCCTAGTTTTGGATGAAGACACTTGCATTGCCTAATAAGCTACCTCTGAAAGTGTTTGCAGTTTTCACAGTCAATGAGTTTAAGAACTCATCCACTTATATGTTCAAATGGTGCAGTGTAGAAATCCCATAGGTGTATCAGGACTCTAGTAAAGTTCAGTATCTTGGATTTCTTAGCATCCTGAATCGCAGTATCTTTTCATCCACTCAGTTAGTAAATCACCCAAATTGTGTCTGTAGAAAAGAATTACATCTTCTGAACATATTTGTGTGGTAAAACCTTTTTCATCAGTTTATTTGGGGCCACAGTTTCACCCCCAAGCTGGTGTGTCCAGAATAATTGTGAAGGCCAAAAGGTGTGGGATACATCCTATCTTCACAAAAATAAAATGCTGCTCTCAGTTTCTGAAGCTTAGGGTTGTGTCTGTCCCTGTTAGACCTTGGGTGATGGTTTGATGTGGTGGTTCATTATTTGATGCGAGAGAGTGGTGTGTGGCGTGTGCACCAGGAATATAGTGTGGGATTTTTTGATGGAAGGTATGGAGGATGCATATTGAGTCCATAAGACATGCCGGCCTGCTAAACTTGCCAGCTTTTTGTTCTCATCAGTATGTTTTTGTTGTTGTTTTTTCCTCTCCAGAGTATTTAACTGACCTGCAAGGTCGAAGTGTTGATGACCCTGGTTTGTACTGGGATTTCTATGGCAGCTCTGTGTGCGGTGAGCAAATGTTGCCCTTTATTTCTTTGTATGCGGAGACTTTAAAAACATGCGGCACGTGGGGGTGGGGGCTGTTTAGTTTTCATGGTGGAGGAAGCTAGGAAGGAAGCAAACTGATTTTATTTACAGATCACGTTATTGGAAGAAAAAGCAAGGCCTGCAACAATGTTTTCAGTGCTGACTTGGCACCTTTTATTCAATTTTATTCAGATCCGAAAGATGAATCTGGATTTGACGTCTTGGCAAATCCTCCTGGCCCAGGTGATGAAGATGAAGATGGCTTTAGTGATGTGTTTGAATTTGAATTTTCAGATGAGCCTCCCTTGCCGTGTTACAACATTCAAGTGTGTCTCTCTCAGGGGTAAGAACAACTGCAGGTTTGGGGGTGAAAACAGCTGAGGCGATCAGCTTGGGCTGGTGGCAGTTTGTGTCTGTGGGGAAAAGCATTTGCATTCATGCAATGTGAATGGAAGATCGATACCGTGATTGCTGGGGTTTTTTGGGAAGTGAACTAATGGGAGGTGAGAGGGGAAAAGGCTGATTTGTCAGGGCTGAGTTTTGAATGCCATACTCAAAGTGACGTTTGGACACAAGTTCCTTCCCTCATCCCAGACAGGCACCTTGTTAAAACATCCCAAAATACCAATACTTCTAGCCCTTAATTTTGGATATCATGTTTGTGAGGTATTGTTAATTGTATTTTATGGGCTTTTCTGTTCTGCTGAGTGGACATGCTTTTGTGGATGACAAAATGACACCATTACTGCTTTCCTAGACTTCCTAGCAAAACTGGTTTAAAGCTCTGAATTGGAACAAAAAAATAAGCATCTTAGAGAAGGTTCTGTGATATTTAATAATAAGCAAAGACCGGAAAGTTGTATTATCTGTTATGTTCAAGATATAAATTAGCTTTGTAAACAGCTACTGTTTACCATTTGCGCCAGTTTGGATGAGAGCTGTGAGAAAAATAGTTTTAAATATTGATCACAAAGGAGTGCGGGTTTTACAGTGTTTTTTATGGTTTGGGTGATGCATATAAGTGAAGTTCCCCGAAGTGGACAAGATTAAAGTAAAAATACCTGAGAAGAAAAACCAACTCCCTGTTTACTTCTATTTAATACCAGCATCTCTGGAAGTCAGAGGTGCTGAATTTTGTGGTTATAACTATAAACCAGCCCCTAACTTGCTAAATGGGGGTTGGGCTCGGCCAGGTGAACCAGCTGTACGAGCAGCTGTTGGGATGGCTGCTGGCCCACATGTGCACTCATGAGCCCAGGTTTTATAGGCTCCAGTGCCCCTGGCATGCCTGGACCTCTCCTTCGCCAAAGCTGTGGGCAGCAGGACTCCAAATAAATACATACATACGCTCCTGCACATCTGTTGTGTTCGACCCCTGGGAGACAGCCTTGATGTCAGGGGGGTTGTTTGTGAGGGTGTGGTCAGGGAGGGTTTGTCACACAGTGACACAGTGACAAGTCAGGAAGCCCGTGCCTTAATGTCAGTTATTGGAGCCTCTCTCTCCTTCGCTTCCACAGACCACGGAACTGGCTTTTGCTCTCGGACGTGGTGAAGAGGCTAAAAATGTCGTCTCGCATCTTCCGCTGCAACTTCCCCAATCTGGAAGTCGTCACCATCACGGAGGCAGAGTTTTACAAACAGACTTCCCTCAGCCAGTTGTTCTCTTGTGCTACGGACCTTGAGGCGTTTAACCCAGAGAGCAAAGAGCTGTTGGACTTGGTGGAGTTCACAAGCGAACTCAAGACGTTGCTCGGCTCCTCGCTTCACTGGTTGCATCCGCACGAGGACCCTCCCTTTGACATCCTCTGGTGAACCAGCAGGCCATTTAATGTACAGTGCTCTATACAGTTGCTTCTTTATTATGTATATGTGTTCAAAACGAAATTGTTTCTGTAAAGAAAGGACACTATTAAATATGAAAATATCTTTTCCTTTATATAAGAGATCTGAATTCCAGTTGGATGGATTTTGGAAGAATTTTTTTTTAACTTCAATCAGTTTTTACAAAATTGTTATATAATGTTTCTTTAAATGCACACAGGCTTTGGGATAAGTTTGTTATTACTCGGAACACACTTTTTTTTTTAAAGAACACACCCACACATTGACTTTGTTTCATACAAAGCACTGATTACACAGAACATACTTTTTCTAGGTGATGTGATCAAAGTCGTGTGGCTTGTTTGGGAGATAGAATTTGGTAAGGCACTTGGTTATATTATTTTTGTTTTTTTTGTTTACAGAATTACCTGCTTTGGCCAGGTAAGCACTATTGAATATAATTCAATAGTTTTTAATATAAATTAAACCATATCCATACGCATCAACTAATTGTAAGAACTTTTATATCCTAATTTAAAAGCTGTGAAATTTAGTTTTCACACATCAAACCGGATTGTTTATATATGTTTAAACATTTTATGCTCTTTATTTAAAGAAGACTTTGAACTATTTTTTCTGTACCTTGTAAAATATTGAAAAACTAACATATGTTGAAGTTGCTTGAAACTGTACATAAACTAAATTTTCTGAATTGTGTGTTTATGTTTGAGATCTGTGTTTTAACTTTGTAAGTAAATCTTCTGCCTTTGTATTTATATTTTACAAAAATTTTCTTAAAGGCAATAAAACTGTTGAGAAATGAAGAAGCTAAAGTGACTCCCATTAATTCCATGCCTGGCTGTGACATGAGTTTTGCCTCATTAATGTTTATGAAAAGAGGCTCTGGGAGTAGTTCCCAAAGAGAAACAGGGTGCTGGTGAGGTGCTAATGAAATCTGAGGTAGAATCTGATTCAGCTTTCTAAATTCAATGTTGCAAGACGACATCAGGCAGGCACACTCCTTGGGACAGAAGTTTGAAAAATGGTTTTCACAATACTTTCTGCATCACCTTTTAGTTCAAGAATTGTGAGTATGTTCAATTATTTTCCCTCCTTTGTTATTGCTTTAATTTGAATTGGCTGAGTTCTCCTTTCAGCAGAGTCTGCAGAGGGGAGGAAAACAATACCAGGGGAAATGCTTTAGTTTTCATGTGGAGCATTAAAGCTATGAGCACACCTTGGGGGGATCTAAAGAGACAGTGACCACATGTCACTTTTGCACAGCTCAGGAACTTGCATTTGAGAGTCTGGGCATCTTGGGCTTGGGCAGACCCTCTGTTCAGGATCTGGGTCTGCCCTTCCCCTTGCGGAAAGAAGTTCTCATTGTGAACCCGAACTCCTGAGTTTTACTTTGGGGCTGTTCTTAGCAGTAATATGTCTTGTGATAGCCAGTTACCTCTGAGGTGTTTAAATCGTGCTGCTCTTCTGATGAGGGCCAGGACCCTGAGAAAAGCATCTGGGAAAAAGTTTCTCCATTGTCCTCAAGGACCGGGAGATTGACGCCTCATTTCTGAAGGTGCACTGGAGGGAGAGACTCAGAGCTGGTGCCTCTCGTGGTGTGTTGCCATAGAGTCTTTTGCCAAACATTTGTGCTGTGTGTCTTACAGTGGGGCTGTTTCTGTGGATAAGGTGGTTTTGTAGCCAAGCCAAGAGGTGAGAGGGAGGTCCAAAATCTGTCTGCTGCTGGCAGCTGAAGTTCCATTTCTGCACAGGACAGGGAATTTTTAATCCTTAACACAACTGCCGACATCTTGCTTCAGACTTTGGATAAAAGGGATGGTGATCTCTCCTGCACAGGTTATATGGGCACACTGGACTTTTTTTGAGTACAGACTATAGCTTTACGAAGAATGGAAACACAGGCATCTCTGCTCCCTAGTGCTGGCTGCTTTTACCCCCTGATTTTCCCAGAAAGAAGAGGTGGGCCAGAAAATTAAGGCAAGGGAGAATGTTAAAAGCCATTGTTACAGAGTCCTTTTATCTGATCAGCTGTGTAATGCTTGGATGGCTTGAGCTGAGTATAAATCAGCTTCGTGCTACTTGCAGAAGTGTGTGGCAGACACCTCTCTGAGCCCCTCAGGCAAACAGAAGATTGACGTGGCTTTTACCCAGCTCCTCCTCAAATAATCCCAAGCACGTGCTCCCCAAGCATCTCTGCTTAGTCAGCTTTCCACTATCTCCACCGAGTACAGTTGGGCCTTCTCCATGCTGGCGCCTGCATCCGTGCTCAGATACAGTAACAGCCTCATGCTGTTGTAATGCAAGTGTGTGCCTGCCCCGGGGCTGTCTGTGCTCTAAAAATAGGGTTGTGGCGGGGAACACCTGATCCCAGTGCTGTCCCTTGGCATAACTGTAACCATTTTATCTTATAGGGTGTACTTTAAAAAAGAAGATTTGCTGTGTGAGGGTGCTGGAGGGAGCGCGGAGGGTTCAGTGAAGCAGGAGGGCAGCATCCCAGGCTGCTGTGTGCACGAGGCTGCCTTGGCTGATTGTGCTGGGTGGTTTGGGAGAGACTGTCATGGGAGAGGCGGGATGCACGAGTAGTTCTGCAGTAGGCAAGCCCAGGGGATAGTTGCCTTGGGGAGAGGAGAGGTGGCAGCGTGCCGGCAGGGACTGAACTCTGTGACAGCGTGTAGGCGGGGAAGTTGGAATGCTGGCTGCCTTGCCAGTACTGGGATTTTCTAGATCCTGCACAGTGGAAAGGGAGTGGACTAGCTCCAACCAGCAGGGCTGAGCAGGGCTGGGAGGGTGCTGTGTTCAGCGTTTCAGTTTCTGAATTCATGCTACTTTCCTTTAAAGCACTTCCCTGTGCATCCTCCTTGGGTCATGGATGCTTGCTTTGCACCACTGGCATTGCTCCAGGTTAATAAAAAATAAGGAAACAGAAACGCAGCCTTTGGGGATGGTAAAACCCTGCTGATCCTGTTTCTTGCCTTCTGTGAGGTGGAAGTGCAGTGCTGATGCTGCTGGGGCCAAAGCCAAGGTGTTTCCTTGAATTTCCCATGCTTATCACTTGGATTTGCCTGGCTGTGAGTTTGTGCTGCCCTGTGGAGGTGTTGGGAGAACCACTGGTGCTATAGGGAAAAACCCCATCTCCAGCTAGAGCAGGCAGGTGAGTCTCACTGAAGGGAGGTTCCTTTGTCAAACTTTTACTTGTTGCTATCTGGGAAATCCCAGGAAATACCCAGCTCCAGTCTGGCTGCCTGGCAGGGCACAAGGGGAAGCCACAGCATGGGTATTGCTGGGAGGTTTCCCCAGAGATAAACAATGCTACTGAGGATCACAAAATGTTGAACTCCTCCTTTGCCTTACCCAGGAGGACTGAGTTCTGCAGAGTGGGGTCAGCCCTGGGAGTTTCCCCTTTGGGTTATTTGTCGCTTCAGCCACTTTTCTCATTTCTTCTTTGCTCTGGCACAGTTGGAGTCTTGTGCCAAAGACACTGATGCAGTGAGTGACAAGCAAGAGCCAGAGGAAGTGTTCAAGAAGGTGTGTAGATGTGGCACTTAGGCACATGGCTTGGTGGTGGACTTGTCAGTGCTGGGTTAACAGTTGGACTTAATGATCTTAGCAGTCTTTTCCAACCTTAATGATTCTATGGTTCTGGTTTGCAGGATCACAGGAGCAGAATGGAAATTGTTTGAAAAACTGCTCCCAGGGGCCAAGCTCACCCCAGGAATAAAAAGAGTTCGAAGCTGACTCCTCCCTTCATTTCTGTGCTAAATAATAAAACTATAGATGAGGCCCATCATTTGTGCATTAATATGAACAAGGTGTCAGGGAGTGGTAAGTGCAGGCAGCTGCCATTCCCAGGCTCTGTAGGGGCTGCTGGTAAACACTCAGCGTAATTTCTTCAGTTCACACAGGAAAAAGACGCATGTTACTACTTTAAACTTGCGCAGATGCAAGGTAACAGGAAAAATAATATATTATCTACTTAAAGTTGTTTGTAGAACATCATATATTAGTTTCAGTATGAGTCCAGTGTTTGTAGGAGAGCTCTTGGCACCACTACACAAGACAGAAGAGTTGATTGCCATAATTGTGAAGACACGTATTAGATGTTTTCTTAATGTGCTCATTCACCATTGCATTTCTCCTAAAAGGAGAAGCAGGAGAAGAAAGTGACTGGAATCCAACAAGTTTCACTTTCTGAGCTTGAAGTGCCGTCAGGGGCAAAAATCCCCAAACAGATCTGAAGCAGATGAAATTCCATCTGCACCATGCTGTCCACCCACATCAGCCTTGCTAGTTCTGCATTTCACCCCTTAGTGTGTTTTTCGTGGGTTCACTGTGATTGCAGAGTGAAGGGGCTATTTTCCTGCCGGTTAAGTGTGATGGATCATTAGAAGCAACACTACCTTTTGCCCATAGGGTGAAGGCAGCACATTGCTGGTTTACCAGTCCTGGAGCAAACCTTGTCCACACCATGTGCACATTTTCCTCCAGCAGACTGATGTGACTGTAGATGGTTGCTCTCTTGAGCCAGGTATGAACCACAAATCTGTCACTAAATAGATTTTCCTTTTGTTGTCACATTAATTTGCAACTCATTAATAGTGACAGCAGTGAGGTACTGCACTGATGCAGATTTGCATATTCATGGCTAACTTATTATTAAACAAATAAGATTTCCCTAGCTTAGGAAGCACCCAGAGTAATGCCACATTGTGCATTATAACAGCCTGAATGTTTTATTTTCTTTTTAGTATGTTAATAGATGCAAGGGGTGCTCTTTTTTTAAGTAAATGTGCATCTACAAAATAGCGTGTAATTTCAAATATCACAATTGTTTAAATAGTAATCCATTAACAAACCTGCCAATAATTGAGCACAAATACCTATTTAATGTACGAATCAATTAATCAATTCTAAATGCTGGCTTTGTTGCCTGATGACCGTAACACAGGCAGTACCAGCAAGGCACAACCAAGTCACTGTACCGGCGAGGTGAGCCAGAGGCGAGGAGCTGATCCCGTGTTTTATGGTTCGTTACAGCCAAATTGTTTGGTTTTCATAGTTGCTTTTGTTTCTTTGCCCCAGAGGAGTGGTGGGAGAGAAAGTGAAGACTGAGTTTGGTGTGATACCCGATGCACGGCTGAGGAAAACATGGCCATCTCAACTCCATAGGGAGCTCCCCCTTCCCCTTTTCCCTGCTAGCAGGCA
The DNA here is from genome assembly GCF_022539395.1 of Myiozetetes cayanensis. Taxonomy (NCBI): domain Eukaryota; kingdom Metazoa; phylum Chordata; class Aves; order Passeriformes; family Tyrannidae; genus Myiozetetes; species Myiozetetes cayanensis. Next base: position 109,362,898 of record NW_026087742.1, on the reverse strand, counting down.
CTTCCCATAGGTCCTGCCTGGACACCAGCTGTGGCTTAGCCCTGGGGAGGAAGAGGGCAGCGCTCTGGCCCCCAGCATGACGGGTGGGCAGTGAGCAGCATGCTCCCCTGGCACAGTGGGTTTCTTCCTCCGTGCTGAAGAAACCGTGGTGGAAAAGCCCTTGGAGTTCAACAGCCACTCAAAATCCACAGGTGGGAGGAATGGGAGACGTGGGACCATCCAGCAGGCAGGTGTTTTATTTCACTTGCAGGTAACAGTGAAGCTCCTTTGCCCACAAAGCAGCACAACTTCTTTCTATTGGGCTGTTCAAGACCAGCCAGCATTCATAGCAAACCCCTCTTCAGATCCCTACCACCACATTTCCTTTATAGCTCTTCTAACAATTTGTAGGGTACTGAGTGTAATTACAGGTGTGGGAACCAGCTGGTTATTCCAGTTCCCCTCAGTCCTCAAGTTAGGTTTTTTCCTGAACTTGACTTTCCAGAGGCCTTTGAAGGTGTTGCCTGACCACAAGGCCAAATGTGGTTCTTTACCCCATCCTGCTGTTTCCTTGTGAGTCATGAGCCACCCTATTTGAACCACTGGCCTATGCTCCTGGCCTCCCTAGGCTCTGGAGCTCCTGTTTCTGGCTAATTGCAAGGGTTGTAAGGCCCTGAGGAGACACAGCTAAAACCAAGGGTAGAGAAATGCAACCGTAAGTCACCCCAAAGACTGCATCCCTGCAAGTGCAGAGAAGGGTGAGGCTGTTTTTAAAACCTGTAAACAGCAATCTCACAGTGCCCTTCTCCATCAGGGGATAATTTCATTTTCTGATGTGGGATCTGTCTTTGTCTTCTTCTCCTTGCTCAGGTCTTTCCCTGGCACCATGAAGGGTGCCAGTGGGACTGTAGCCCGATTTCCACTGCTCTGTGGCTTCAGCCTTTTCCACACACTGAGGATGTAGAGGGTTAGGCAACACATGTGGCAGACACTCATGATGTCAGAGACAGTGTTTAGTATTTGTAGCTGTCAAAATTTCAAAGAAAAGGCTACCTAATGAAAACCCTTCTCCAATATGCCATAAAACTCCTGTTTAAGTAGAGCCTGTGTGAAGGCAAGTCCTGACAGGCCTCCTGAAATGAAAAGGGCAGATTATTTAACAGCTGATCAACACTAATAACCCTTGGCAAATACAGTATGCAAATTCAGCGCTGGAGCCAACATGTGCCGAAGGGACTCTTCTCTGACAGCCTGGCCTGGCTGCTCTCAAACCACTGCTGTTAATCACAGAGCCCAGTACTGGGAGTGGGGAGACCGGGGCTGCCACTGCCACGTGTTGTGTCAGTGGTCTGCGGGTGTTTGTTCAGGAGAAGTTCCTCCACCACCACAGGAATCTAATGGGCGTTCGGTGTCTGACCACTCAGTGGGGCCAGTCTCGGGCTCCCTTGCTGAGGGGCTGGAACTGGTGGCACAAAGCATTGAGGGAACTGAAACAAACAGTTTGAAGCTGGGTATCTTGTCTCTCCACTCCATGATATCTTAGGGCAAATACGAGTATCTTTGTGACATGCCAGTCTGCACAAAAATAACTCTGACCGTGGGTTGGCAGAATTAAGCAAGGGATGCAGTTGTGTGCAGAGTGGAGTTCATCCTTCAGTCCCCGAGCCCCATGTCACCAGGGTAGCTTTGTCCCTCGGCTTCCCCAGCCCAGGGACCCTACCTGTGTTACCCACCAGCTGCCAAGAGCACCTGGGTATTTGGGGCACCTCCCTGCAGGGCCAGCTCAGCACAGGGCAGTGATTGCAACAGCTACACAATAGAGCACTGTTTGTCTCAGGAATTACTGATGCTGGGTGGGGTGGGTCCCTCTGGGAATGCCCCCAACATGGGCTGGTTGCGTTCACTAAACCAGAAGAAGACAGACCCAGAAGACCCTCAGGGTGGGGAGGTACAGGGTGGGAGATCACCCCAGCCCCCTGCAAGGGGAGGAGAGAGTGCTGCCTGGGCCTGGGAGCAGGGCAAGGGGTCAGGGACAGGCAAGGAAGTGTTGCCCCTTTTGGTGGCAGTGCGGCATTACCTTGGCTCAGAAAGATGGGTGTACTTGGATGCTCTGCCCATCCACCAGCTGCTGCTCCCAACACAGCCCATAACAGTCTTGTGACCAAATAGTGCCTGGCCCCCGAGGGGTTACCTCTGCTGAAATGGCTGCCATGCCCGAAGAGCCAGAGTGCCTCTGAGTACTACTGTTTTCAAAAGCTCGGGAGTGAGCTTGATTAGGAAAGTCAACAAAGAGATGCAAATACGCTGCGGCAAAAAGGTGCTCTTTAAGTCTGGGAATCAAGGCCCCGTGTATCGGGAAGCAGCAGCTCTGTCTGTTGGGAAACATTAGAGAAGGGAGGGTGTGTTATTCCGGAGAAACCAGCGGCTCAGAGCAGCGCATGGCTCTGCGGACACAAAGCGGCGTCTCCGTCTTCAAGGTTATTTAATAGTAAACAATCGCTGTCAGGAGGGAAAGAACCTACTGCCGCCCAAGCACTCAGGCTGGGGCTATCTTGTGAGCACAGCAGGAGACGTGGCATGAGCTGTGCAGGCTGGAGAAGTGCAGAAAGCCCCTTCCCAGGTTTATTTCTACAGCTGCAGATCGCTTTAAAAAGCGCAGCCTCATGCTCAGCCCACGTCTGACTTGCCAGGCCTTCAAACGTCCCACAAGTTTCTTACAATGTTATAGTCTTTGCTGCTCAGTGTTTGCTTAAACTCCACCTGCAGTAACTCTCAGTGCTATGGGGCCCTGGGCTTTGCTTTAGAGGCAGAACAAGGTGAGTCAGCCCCATCCTTCACCCAGCCAGCACTGGAGGAGGAGAATGAGGATGAAGATGTGGAGGAGGAGCAGATTGGGTCTGCTCAGCAGCTGGTGCCAAATCACATCAAAACAACCCCAAGGACAGTCCCTCTCCTGCTGCCGTGGTGGCTCCCCAGCACGGAGGAATGCGGTGTGTCAGGCAGAATGTTTGTGAAGGCGTGGGGCATTTTTTAAAACACAAAACAGAGACTTCTGCAGGGCTTGGTCTTTTTGTAAAGTAAATGTATTTGACAGGTTTATTTCTTTATCAGGTATTTGTCTAACCCCGTGACACTGAGAGAGCCGATTTCCTGGTACAAACATTAAAATGTAAACTCCCAGAGATGTGTATTGTCACAAGCAGTGTCCAAAATATCCTCACCTCAGTTTCTCGTTAAGTGACCTGGCGTGACAGCAGGAGACCCCAGAGACGCTGGATAATCTATGCTATGATCGCACGGGGACACCACGATGTGCAAGAGCCAGGAAAAGAGGAAAGCAGAGTTAGAGGAAAGGAGGCTGGCTTCCATCCGGTCCTGTCTGAGTGGCTGATGGACTCAGGGGTTAAAAACAAGCCTTTTGCAAGCAGTGCCTCCATCCAGCAGGATGGGGAGATTAGAAACACCTTAAGCGCCTGAAGGTTTTGCAGCACCCCTGGCTGATCAAATAAAAAGACGTGAATCATAAATCAGTGTAATTTAAAGCAGACTTATTTAGAGATTGAGATCGGGCACTGAGGGACTTATTCAAATCACTCTGGCTTGCCATTAGCCACCCCCCCTTCCCCCACAGTGCATAACTCCCTTGGGGTAGGTGAGGTGGGGGTGCAGATGTGCTGTTTAAATCAGACTCTGGTAGGGAGCTGGGACAGGGCGACTGCGGGGATACCCAGGGTGAAGGAGGGACTCAGCTGCCTGCTCATCCCGGGCTGCTGCCTGGCTCTGGCCACCAACAGATGACAGCCAGAAGGCAGGAGCAGGCGTGCAGTGTGGCTGCAGGATGACATGAGGTCTCAATGCAGCCCAGCGTGTCAGGGACCACAGTTGGTCCCAGCAGAGACAGACGCTCTGGTGAATCCCTTCCCTCGATCACTTGGCTTAACAGGGAGCTTTTGCTGTGCTCCTGCCATCATTTGCCACCTCCCCTCTGCCGTATGCAGCAGCCCTGAGCATCTGAGGGGGGACACGCTGAAGTTCTGCACAGTGTCTGTGTGTGTTTCTCTGTGTGTGTGTGTGCACGGGGTGCTGGCTGCTTGGTCCTAGCCCCAGCTGTGCAGGAGATCCTATTACCTGACCCAGAGCAGGAGCCAGGAGGGGGAAGGTTGGCTCCTTTTCCCATCAGTCTTGCAGCCACCCTGCAAACACTTCAGTTCTCCTAAAAAGGCACTGGAGAACTTGAACAGCAATACCATCGTGGCATTTATTAATTTTTTAGCATAGCTCTCCCCCCACCTCCACTGTGATTTGCATACCTGTTAATCCTCTCCCTGCTGCAATAATTCTGTGAAGGATAGGGAAATTATATCTGAGCAATAACTCCTTGACTCTGAAGCTGTGGAAGACCCTGCATGCCATCATGATCCGAGCAGAGACTTCCAGTGAGAAGAAGCAGGAGGTTTAACCTCCTAAGAGCTCCAGACTCCAGGAAAATCATCCATCTCAAGTATGTGAAACCCAGCCCCGCCAGTCTCAGATGGCTCTGGCTCCAGGAAAGCCCTTGCCCTCGGCAATATTTTGCCTTGACAAAATTGCTGTTCCCTACCGGCAGAGTCCCCACTGCAGCAAAGCTGCTTCCCGTGGGAGAGGGGAGGAAAGTCCTGCACTCCGGAGGTTTCATCACTTCCCCCAGCCCTGCCTGGGGAGCTGGGAACACCACCCGCTTCCTGCACATGCTGGGACTGAGCATCCCACGGCAGGGCTGTGCTACCAGGGTAGCTCTGACCTCAGCCCTTCAGATGGTTTGTGATGAATTCTATGACAGTTTCAGCCAGCAAGAAGCTGCAGACCCTAGCAGCTTAATTCATCACTTTTCTTTCTGCTGACTTTATCCCCTTCCCCCCAGTATTTTATTTCATTTGGGTTTGTGGATGAAAAACATCTCTTCCAGTGAAAATCCTAAACATGAGTCAATCAGGTCCAGGGAGAGAGAGAAAATTGCTCCAGAAATCCCTGGAAAAGCTGAACCAGTTTGTCATGTCGTCCTGCTTCCTCTGTGACCAGGAGGGGACAGGGCAAGTAGGCAGGGGAGGAAGGACAGCAGGGTGATGAGTAGGTGGTGCAGAGCTCTAGGGAGCTCACTGCCCTTATTTGGAGCCAGCAGTGTGGGTGGACAACAGCGGAAAACACAGGAGAAGAGCAGGAAACTAAGTTTCAGGAGGCAACTTTTATCACATGATGATAAGTCCCCAAACAGCAAGCATCTCTCAGTGAGAGTGACTAAAACCCCAGTTTGCTGCAGCTCTGTTAAAACTGTGTTGTGCTCTGGCTCTGCTGGAGAAATAAATAATTTTTAAAGTCTGAAAGCTGCGTCTTAGAAGGCTCTGGCATCAGCACAGCATCCTTGTGTGCTGTAAGTGCCCCTACTTATACAGCTGTATAAACTCAGCGTGCAGTGGTGAGGGAGGTGAGAGAAGAGAGGTGATGCTCACCATCATCTCTGTCCTGTGTTCCTGAGAAATAGCCCCTGTTTCTTCTTGCCAAGCACAGGCAGTGGCTGCTGGATGGGGCATCAGAGGCATCAGGACAGCACACCCAGCATGTGAGCCAGGGTGAAGAGAGACTTCAGCATCATCCTGTACGCCCAAAACAAGGAGTGTCCCTGGGCTCTCTAGGGAGAGGCCCCGAGCTCAGAGGCTCATGCCACAGGCAGGGGGAGCTGGGAGGGTGGGCAAGGCACACCAGGAGCTGGCAGGCTAATGCAGGCAGGCTGGGTGTTGATGCTCACACAGTGCACAGCCTCGGAGCACACCGGGACAGTCGTTCACCAGGCACATCACCGCTATCGGCGGCGCTCGCTTCATCAGGCACTGGCAGCGAGGTCTGGGAGGTTCCTCTTTCTGGGCTATATTAAGGCACACACAACGGCTCGAGAGCGGGGTGAGAGGACAGCAAGAAGTTGTGAAAGAGCAGCACGCCGGAGCCTGTGAGTAACTAAGGCCTTTTGGCAGAGTTTCAGAAAATGGGGTGGTCCAGTTAGGGAGTTCAGGAAATTGTCTGAGTTAGATTAAACATTTTCTAAAACCTTCTGGGTGCTTGAGAGCTGACTTGAAAGTTGGCAAAGTTAAATAAAACAAAAGTTAACACATTCCCCTCAATTTATTTTGTTAGAGGGCTAGTATAAAGTCAGCCTATTTTTCATTAGTTTCAACATCCCCTTCCATGTGAAGGCAGGAGTATCTGCACAGTAAAATCCTGGGATGCTTGCACAGCAGTGCAGGGGGCTACATGTGACACATAAGAGCTTTAGAACACATTCCAAAAGCCATAAATCACATAACTTTCGGGCAGAAAACTGAATTTCTCTGGTTGAAGCCTGGGTGTAAAAGAGTTTCTGTGGGTCTGTGGCTCACTGGAGTCTTCCTTCAGCACCAAACCCAGGGAGTGCCCAGCAGCCTACAGCTTGCTCTGGACATGCTGCTTGTTCTCCAGTAGCCACATGTTGTCCCACAGGAGACAGGACTGCCACAGTTTGGGCAAGAGAAGCATCAGATCTCACAGCCCTGCACAACATCAGCAATGGAAACAGTAGCGGAGTTTCTCTCTGGAGAGGACAGGGTGTACTGAAGTGCACAGTGTATGAGCAAAGCAAGAGCCCCTCTGCCCTTGTGCCCAGTGTGGGTAACCTGTGAGAGGGCTGACCTCAAGCTGTGTGTCTCCCCTTTCCTTCACAGGCCAAGTGGTGTACGAGCTGTGTGGAGAAAAGCATTTCCCCTGCTCATGTAGACTGTGCACAGCCAGGAGCTGCAGAGCAAACCCGCACCCTGCACCTATCCATCTCCCCGGTGGAAAGAAACAGAGCCCCTGATGCAGAAACCCCACCAGCCTGGGAAACTACCTGCTCCTGCCTCTTGGGAAAAGTTTCTACTGGTGGAATCGGAAGTGCTATCAGGCACAGAGCAGATGTTGGCAGCTTCCTCGCTCCATGGAAGTACGGAAGTAGGAAACCCATTTAGACAAACAGTTCCACATAAATCTTAGCCTGATGTTTCTTGCCTGTACAGTCTCTGCAAAGGGTAAATTGAACTCTGCTTCACTGATGAAGCCCAGTGCTATTAGTTATACCTGTCTTTACAGCAGAGCTGCTTTGGCTGAGAAAAGAAAAGCAGTATGGCCCCAGGAGAGAGAAGGAAATCAGAACATAAATGCAGGTATCAAAGCAAAAAAATGCAGAGAGTGGTATTAGCCCAGGGTATGTTGGAGAAGAAAACAAACTCTTATCACAGCAAGAGCAGAGGAAGCCATCCCACTGAAGGGAGGAGACAAGGAGGACAGCTGACATCCTGCAGAGAGGGAATCTAAGGTCTGAGGGAGGGAGAGCACAACCCCAAAGGCATGGCATTGGGAGGGGATGCAGCTCTTAAAGACACAGCTTCACGGAGTGCCTCTGCTGACAGGCAGCCCGAGGGAGCCAAAGGAGCAGTTCCCAGGCAGCCAGGGAGGATGAGGGCAGGTGTGTGAGCGCCCCTGTTTCCAAATGATGTGGTTTACTTGCTCCTTGCCATCCACTAAGTCCCAGAAGAAAGTGGGAGCCTAAACACCCACCTGGAATCTGGTCAGATGAAAATGAATTATAAAAGCAGCAAAGATTTATTGCCTTTAAAAATTTATTAACAGGACAGGGAGAACAACTTTCTGCAGGAGCAATGGTGGGAGGCAGCAGTAAGAAATGGAGTTTTGCCTTTGAAGGTGGTCATCTCCAGGGAGAAGCTGGTAGCCTGTTTCTGACCACGTAGGGGCCAAAAGCTCCCACCCAGTGCCCAGTCCCTCTTGGCAGATGCTGAGCATCCAAAGGGCAATGCAGAGGTACCAAGGAGAACCAGTAGGGACATTTTCCCCCTCAGGATACAAACCTTACATCACAAAGTGATGGGCACTTTGGCTAACCCTTGCAAAAGGTAAAAAAGCCTGTTTGCTCCCCTTTTGGAAGGAGCAATCCCTGGTCCACCCTCAGGCACCAGATTTCCAAGATACCGCTCTTTTTATAGCCGGGAATCGAAGGGATTCCTGCTCTGACCTCTAGCAGAGGAGGAGTGATGCTGTGGGGATGAGGGAAAGAGGAACGATCCAAGGGAGGATTCCCAGCAGTGAGTCAGAGGGGAAAGAGACTGAGGTGGAACTGATAAAAATAGTTTGGGGAACAGGGACAAATCCTAAAAGAAAGGAGTCTTTGTGCAAAGAGGATAAAACAAAATCAGAAAGGGCTGGAGCAGCACTAAAGAGATAGAGCTGAAACTGAAGACCAGGAAGAAAAAGGCAGGAAGGGAGCATGGAGAGGTTCCGGTCAATCCTGGTGATAACCTTTTAACACTGTGGTAGCATTTTGTAACTTTGTAACAGAAATACAACATTTTAACACCAGGGCTTATTGGAGGGATTGCTATTTCTAGCAATCTGTGAGTGTTGTCTGCACCGTCAGGTGGGGGTGAAGGCACTTCCCCTCATGACTTCAGCTTCCAATTACGTTCTTCATGTCCACAGGGGGTACTCGAGGCAGAAAAGCTAAAGGAAAACCCTGCTCCTGTGTACAGATACACACAGCACACACAGATTCCCAATCCACATCTTACATACGGCTGGGTAGAAGGTGGAAGTTTACCAGTCAGGAGTTAACCTTCAGGAACCCTACTGCAAGAACATTCTCCCATTAATGCTGTTAGTGGGACTGTGATTGCATTGTTTAAGAAAGCCACAACTGGCCGACAAGCAGAGCTGAGCTCTCTATGTGCACTTTGTGTAAAAACAATTTGCCTCTTTTGCTGCCTGAAATAGGGGTCTTGCTAGGAAAGGTGTTGGAGACAGTTCAGTGGTTTAGGATCTTGCCCTGTTCAGTGACCTGTCAGTGTTCAGTTCCTTGGTGTGAGACTGACCAGCCAAGTACACACACACGGTGCTTGCTTGCAGGTGGAGTGGTGGCCCAGTGGTGTATGTTCAGAGCCAACCTTAGTCAAGGGCGTTCGTGTACATCTCTCCCTCCCAAACTCTCAGGTTAATAACACACAAGGTACTTGGCAGCACAAAGACGTGTTTTCTAAACTGTAACCACTTTGTCCAGCTCTGATATTAGTCGTACTCTCTTAAGTATTTTCTGGTGAGTCCACCTCGTGTTGGAGAAGGCAAGGAGTAAAAATTCCTGCTGGTGCCCCTACCCATGTGAAATACACAATACTGCCAGTTTGAATTCCACCCTTTAGTACCCAAACCTACGGAAATGAATGTAGGCATTTGTCTTGTCACTTCCCCTTCTTCTCTAGGGGATCCGTCACATAAGAAAATTACAATTACAATGAAAGGGACTAATCCCAGCATGCGTTTGGACTTCCCACAGATCCATCCCTGCTCTTCACCTGCTCTCCATCTCTGGCCATCCACTTCTGTGGGCCCTGCCCTGCCTGCCTACATCATGCATTTTCTTTTGAACTTTTATTTTTCCTGTCTGTGGTTGAACATCCTTCCATGCACATAGCATTTAATTTATGCACGTCACAGTGACGTTCGCCACACCATTCTCAGTGCAACTGAAGCCGTTTGCTCTTGTTGATTTACTGTAAGGGCTACTTTCATTTGTTGACTAAGATGTGAACTTTTGCTCATTCCTGTTGGAGCGCACAGAGATGCGTAACGATGTTGCTACAGCTCAGAGCTGTGACCCAGTGAAGAGGAAAGCATCTTGGAGCTCTGACAAAAGCTGCAAGGGAAGTCCCCCTCTGATCCCTGAGCTGTGGTTTACAAGCCAGATGGTAACTTTTATGTATGGATGGCCTTTAACCACACTAAGGCACTTATTTGCGGAAGACCTGGCCTGTTGATAGAGGCTCTGTATTTGCAAACAAACAAACTTGTCAAGATAAAAACGAAGTTCTGCTTTAAAGTGTGTTTCACTGGAAACAATGCAAAAACCAAGTCCAGCCATTATATTCAAAAGACAAGTAAACTCTCTCCCCAGGCCCCATATCTTGGAAATCCCATTAACTCAAGAACAAAGACTATCAGGGACCAAGCTCTTCGTCAGAGCTGTCCTCTAGAGTTAATTCACACTGTGCCTGCACCAGGGTGCTTTGTAGGTGGGGGAATACCACTGGTCTGTACTGGCAAAGTGCTTCTACTGTGGATGCAGATGTAGCAGCAAAGCTGGCTAGATAAAACTACAAAACCAGCCTTGACAAAGAGCAAAGCAAGTAGCTTCAGCAGCTGTCAAGCTAACTAGCTTGATGTGAGCATGCCTGCATGAGGCTGGATCACACCAATGCTCACTCACAACTGGCTATGGTGCAGAGCCATCTACCTTATAAGAATTGTCATGTGTTATATTATTCCTTGCAATGGTGTGTACAAATACTTATCTGTAAATTAAGTTAAAATAACAAACCCTGTGGTGGCTACTTCACACCCTGTGTGCGAAGAGAAAATGGGATTTTTCTGCACTTAAAAAAATAGGACAAGGCACCAACTTGTCGATATTCTTATTATGCTAGTTAGCCTACCTCAGACAGGTACACAACAAGGCCAAGCAATTGTGGAGTGTGTTTGAGATGAGAAAGAAGAAAGGGAAAAAAAGAAAAAGTTCTCTAAAGGAAAGTTCAGGTACATTTCAAAGCACTACAGCTCTAAAAACACCAAAGGAGTTTTATGAAACTTCCCAGCAAAACTTTCCTCTGAGAGGAAATAGGGCAAGTGAGATTTCAAAGGGAGACATCTGAGATGATGACTGAAAAAACCTCCAACCCTGAGCCTCCCGAATGTGCATTTGTCCTGAGCTGTACGTAACATGGCTACTGACAGGCTGTAATTAAGATGAGAATATGCACTAGGCTCATTGACTAAAGTTCTGGATTAATCTTGGCTATAGTCAAGACCTTGAATTTAACCAAAGCAGCTGAGTTGCCACAAAGCACTGATTCACCAACCCTTAAAAAGAGTGCAGCCTCTTTTTCTTTTTGTTATTTTTGTTTTTTTTTATTATTTAATTTCTCTTCTAATTAACAGCAGGTAGTGAATAGGAAAGTGTTTATCCTCCCCCCCCACCTCAGCTCACTATCCTGCTGTGTTATGACAGATGGAATGTTAATTAATGTGACCTGGCAGAGAATATTTAATTCGAGACAGAGTATCATGGAAACATCTGACTGCCTCAGGGCTGGTCACCTACCAGGTATGCCCAGAAAAACTCTCCTGTGCACCGTCCCAGGGGCACCCATGGCTTTTAGAGGAGCTAATCCAGAAACAGGCTAAAGGCTCTGCCTACACTGGATTTTCTGGGGGATCTGGAGGGTTTGGAGTTGCACACTGAGAGATTCCTCAGGGAGGAGAGATTTATGGAGCTGCCTCCAGTCAGTCCGACGGTGTCCCTGCTCCACTGCCTGCCTGGTCGCCTTCTCTCCCTGCTCACGAGCCCAGGACTCCTTGTCCTTCATCAGGTGTTCCACTAAGTGATTGCTGCTCGCTCACCAGTGTGCCCAGTACACCCAGTGTGCCCAGACACAGCCAGCTCAGAGCCAGAGGTCGGGACTCCATCTGGCCTCACGAGCTGCCAAGGGACGTGACCCTGAGCACAGGGCCTGGCCCGTGCAGATCGTCCCTCCGAGACAGGCTGTCCCTCCAGCACATGCCTGAAGTCTCCTCGGGATAGAAACTGCAGGGAGTATTTAGAGAGAAACCACACAGAGCATGGCTTTACAAAGCCTTGGACTAATGCCAATACATCCACGTGGTTGCAGAGTAAAGCAACAAACAAACAAACAGTCAGTGGAGGCTTTTTAAAGCTCTATGTTGCTACAGAAGGATTTGAAAGGGGATTTGACTGAAAACTTGATGTGAAGAAAAGCATCTGACTCCACTATTCTCACTCTGCTCTAGCCCTGTAAAGGCAAGGAGTAAACCAGTGCTGAATTACAGGTTACCATATTATTTTTGTAGTAGTTGGTGTGAGGTTATAATTGCAAGTAAAATAAGAAACTCATTCCCTAGGCCTGATGGGAGCACCAGGAAAACAGCTGCTTGGAGACTGAGGGGTGCTGAGCCCCTCTGTGCCCTCCAAATGTTTTCCTCAGCAGGAGCTGTGTGTGCAAAGCACCCTGCAAGTCGCGTGGTCCTTACACCAGTGTCAAAATGTGAGCTCCTCAAAGTGAGGTGTTCAGTCTGAGCAACTCAGCTGTGATTTTAAATTGAGGGTATTCCTTTAAAATAGTGCCATTCATTTGCAAATACAGGAAGATACTGACATGGTGAAGAATCTTTGTCATGCTGCACCCAGCCCTGTAAGTGAAAGATCGAACTTTCTGTTATCCTTGAAAATACTAATTTAACAGATGAGTTACCAGATGCTATCTCTTAAGAGATTTGGGACAGTGATTTCTAATAACTCTAACAAATAGAAACAGTATCATGCACGCAGGCACACACATGCACACACAAACACGTCTTGAAATGTAAGAATCAAAAAGCTTCTCTATCTGCAAAACACTGCATACTGTTATTGCCAGAAGCAGCCTTTCTGACCATAGATATCTAAAAGACAGAGTGGTCTTTGGGTACTATTTAGTTCCAAAGGGGCTATAAAAGGCAGATGGTCTCATTAGAAACAATTTATGCATATATATTTCTAGGAGTTGTACACTGCCAGAATAGGTTTAGCTCTTTCACCACACCGAGGAAAATATCACCACTTGCAAATGTTTCCAGTTTGCAAAATAATGACCTATCCAAAGTAGCTAAGCAACTAATTACTCAAATACTAGAAGGTTATATGCCAATATTATCACACTGTTGGTCTCCTGGGCAAACAACTTCACATTCCTCAAACTGCCGTACAGTGTCATTAGATTGTGCAGGAAAGTCCTTTCTTAATAGTACAGCAGCAGCAGCCCCAGTGCCCCTGTGCTTATGCCATCATTTCAACTATTATTTCCAATCTCCAAGTCAAATCACTTATTAATTAGAGAGGCAACTCCAGCAAACCCAATTACCCGCAGGCAGTTTCTTTCCAGATGTGAAACCCTTCTTGGAGATGGACCATGAAGCCAGTTGCTGGGGAATGTTTGTGATTTTTCTCTCCAACATAACAACTTTTACGCTTAACTCTGGCAATACCTCTTTGGCCACTGCCCCTGATGTGTCTGCTGGATGCATTCCTCCCCCAAAGCTCCAAATCCTGGAGAATTCAGCCCATATAGCCTCAGGATGTGTAGAGAGGGCTGTGTGCAGGCTTGTGTACTTTTAAGGCCTGTACTCAACGTCTTTGAATGTTTCTTGGGGGTAGAGCAGGCAGAGCACAAAGCAAGCAATGATGAATTGTGTGGAGAAGTGGGGTTGGCTCAGGAAATTGCAAAAGACAGCAGTTCGAAGACTTGGTTTCTGGATTCACTTAAAACAAACAAATACTTTCGATGATGGATTTTTCATCAAAAAGGCACAGAGAGGACCTGTTTTGGAAGGGGGAGGGGAGAGAGTGCTTTTGTGGAAGATTTGTGAGGGGCTGTGTGGAACACTGCGTTTGTGTGCCCTCATCTCTGCTTTTTAAGATATTCTGAAGACAGAATGTGTAACAACAAACACAAACTATTCTCCCTTCTAGATTAGTCACTAAAGGGGCCATCACACCTATTTAACAAGTACATTCCACATGCAAAAACTCCTGTGGGACTTGTGCATTTGACTTGTATGGTGGTTTTGGAAGACGGGATATGGTGCTTGTAGTCAACTTATGGTGTGTTTCATGTTGCATGTAGGGTGGCAAATAATGGGTCTATCCTTCGTAATAGTTGAGGAACTAATGAGTACTTGGGTCTGCACAAAGGATGAGGAGATGAGGATGATGGAGGAAGAGACCAGGTAGGGTGATTACAAGGATGTCCCTGTTTCCTTGGGTAATTTTCTTATTGTGTCTTCTGGATGGCTGAGTTCCAGTTCAGACACTCCCTGGGGAGACGGTCAGTGACACTAATTACGTCCATGCAGAACAGAAGTGCGCTTGAGACATGAGACTACAGAAAAATCTGCATCAGCATGAGCAGTTGCAAATTATGGTCTAGATTCCTGAAAATAGGCTTGCCTTTGCCAGGCACTTGTGTGGCACCCATCCCCACAGCACCCAACAGCCTCAGTTTGTAGTAAATGCCTACACTACCCCAGAGCTGCGACAAAATATTTTGCCATCCCCTTCTCTTCCACACTCACTTTAGGTACTGTCCCAGTCATCTTCTGCCTACCCTGTGGCTGGGGGCCAGCAGCCTCCCTTGTAAAGAAACCAGGATTACCCAGCTGAGGCCATGTGCCTTCATTCTTCTCACCTTGCCCTGAGAGACAAGGTGATGCTATTTTGCAGTCTGTGAACTAAAGCACAGGGGATAGTAACCATATTCGAGGACATTTACACATCAGTGTCACACGGAAAATCTGCAGCAAGCAGGGACTCAAATCCATATCTCCTAAATCCAAGGTTAGTAGATTAATCATTTCCTTTCAGCCATCTGTCCAACAGCAAAGCATTTCTGAATTTGTATTGTATTTCTCCAGGAGGAATTAACCACTGGCACACTTTTACCTTACAGATGATGTAAAAATATAAAAAACAAGACCAAAAAACAAACAACAACAAACCAAAAAAACCCAAAAAACAAAAACAAAAAACAAAAACAAAAAAAGAACACAAAACAAAAAAAAAAAAAAGAAGGAAGTACTTAATTACATCATTACATCATAAATATGTATAGCTTAAACCCTTGGCTTAACCTGACCTCTCCAGGACTGATCCTCAGTTTGCTGCAAGTTATATTTGCTAATAGAAAACAAAATGTATTGCACCACTGAAAATAAGTAACTAAAAAAAAAAGTTGCCCTCACCAAACAATACAAGAAAATGCAGGTAAAAAAAGGGTGTAAGTTGAAGCTCACTCTCCCTCTGTGTTTATGAGTCAGCCTACCAGATTTCTGGGAGAAATTTCCAATCGTACAGCACCACTGAATAGGTGCAGCATAAAGCACCCACTATATCTTTATGTACTAGTTCGTGCTCTCACCCATGTGAGGTGATCCCCATAGCAACATACTGCCACGGCAATACAGAGCCTCTAAAGGTCAGCCCAGAAAACAACAACAGTATTTCACAAAATCTCTAAAACAAATACTATTTTATTTCAGCGACATGGAAATTAAACACACTCTAAATTCTATCAGACCAAGGACATTCAGGCCTCCTTTCAAAGCACGACAAGGAAAGCTCCTCAGCCTTTTTTTACTATGGAAAATACACCTGATAGACACAACCTCCCAATGAAATTTCTGATTTAAAAAACCACAACTGGACAGAACGTAACAGTGTCCCTCTTCCACGGGAGTAAAAGCTGCAGGTCTATCTTTTACAGCCCATCACACTTGATGAAATAAAAGAATTGTTCAGAAGATCTTCACCTAACTTCTGCAAGCAGTTACTACTCATCCACAGGAAGGCCAGCGGTGGCGACCAGCAAATGCAACCACACTGATCCTTTCTCACACTGAACACATCAAGGAAGACACAAAATCCTTATCTAAAACTGGGAAATGACCTAAGTAGCATTTCTTCCAACAAATATAAAACAGTGCCATTTAGAGAAAGTTCATACCTCTTTTAGCAATTGTACCAAGGGGGCTTTTTAGCTATTAAGGGACCATCTCTCACTGCAGCTCATTTGAATGATTGGGAGGGGTGGGTGTGGGTACAGGCAGCACAAAGTAACCTGATGCTCGTGTGTTGCTAACGGAGAACAGGAATTGTCGGGCTTTCATTCACAGAAGAAACCTCTCCTGGCATCTTTGACCCACGATCAGCCATTCACATTCCCACAGAGCTGCCCTCCCCTTCAGAGCTGTCCTCTGCTGCTGTGACTGGTCAGGGTAGGGAAAGTCAGGAATGAAGAGCTATGGGAACACCAGCGTAGCATCTCTGGGTGTTATCTACCCCAATTAGCAAACCAGATGTAAGCACTCAAGGGGAGACTTTCTGGAAGCCAGTGTGCTTACCTCTTGGAGAGTGAATGCTCTGGAGAGAATGTTCATTGCTCCTGATGCCCTGGAGATGGGAAGATTCACACACCTATCTGTTTTATACTGGAGGGTTGTCTCCAGAAAGGTGTCCTTACACTATTCTTTCTGCTCCTGTCGTATCTGTCTCTGTTAAATCAACATTGCTTACTCAGGACATGAGATAGACCCAGAGACAGGGGCAGCCAAATCAGGTTAGGACAATGCAAAATTAGGACTCATTAGGAAAAAAAAAAAAAAAAAAAAGGTAGCAAGAAGGAGAGAAAGAAAGGAAACCCTGAGCATTCCAGTGCTTTGAGCTTGAGCACTAAATATTCCAGGGAAAGATTTTTTTCTATTTTCTTCAACCTTTTTGTTCTACTTGTGTGTTCAGGGGCTGTGAAAGCTCCAAACCCAGAAACTGAGCTCTCCCCCAGTTAGGACATTATAGCAGGACACTGTAGCCCAAGTTGCTCTTCTATGGGACTGAGGAGTTTCTGCAAGGCACCTGGGGATGAAAACCTCCTTCATATTGGAGGAACTGATTTTTGTCAGAGGGCTACTCGGTTCCTTACAATGGTCTGGGAACAGAAGGACACAAATCCCTCTTTGTCCCCCTGCTTCACTTCAACTGTGTGCCCTTTTCTGCCATTCCCAAAGTCAGAGAAGAGAATTTTGGCCCAAGCCTTTACAGAAGATAAAGTCTAAATGTCAGGTGTCTCCCTAGGCAAGCAGCAAACATTCCTTTCACCACGGAGCACTAGAGGATGAAAAATTAAATCCAAAAGAAAGCATGAACCATCCATATATCACTCCCTAGGCTTCGCAGTACTAACCTCTTACCAGTGCAACAAACATTCTGTGCTCAACCCGAGAAACAGTCAAAACACTAAAACATTTAAAAGGCAATAAACCAGGTCAAGGAAACAACCTTGAACACAGCAGGTTGCTTCTAAGGAAGTGACCCGACCCTGTGACAATGGAAAGGGCGTAAAATGGGGTAAAATCTTACCAAAGGCACTACCATGGCCAGAAACGGGTGATGGAAGCCAGGAAAAACCACGGCAGAGCTGATTATGCCACCAGTATGAGCGAGAGAAAAAAACTCTGTGATTTTTTTTTCATACTGTCCAAAGTTCAGGAATGCATAAAGCAGCCCACTGCAGTGTGAAGAATGGAAATTCATGTGGTAAAGCAGGAGGAGACAACAGAACAACTCTACATAATGCCATAATCTCTATCCCTTACAAGTTGTTGTGTCTTCTCACTTACTTAGGATATATTCTGTCTGGTGCAAGGGTCAGCCTGTGATCTATGTTTGTACAACATCAGACACAATGCTGCAAAAATAGAAATAAATATTACATTTTTCAAAATGATTTGTTAAATACAAGTGGACAAATTAATAAGCTGAATAAAGCCCTAATCAGTCTGAATCTCCATTCCAGGCAAACTGCATCTACCTCTAATGAAGATCTAAGGGATCTGTTTCTTGATTTGGCAACCACAATGTGACTTGCCCTGCCAGCAGGGCACTGTTCACTTGGATAGCATGAAAATCCACGTGGAGGCGTGGATGTACTTGTGGTGCCTGGGTTGCACAGAGGGCTTGGGAAGTCAGTCCTGTGGAAGTGTAGGGGTTATATTTGGGATGTTCATGGAAGAATGTGCAGTTTGTAAAGTGCACAGGCATGGGGCTAGGTGGGGAGCTCTTGGGAGATATGCAGCACAGCCCTGGAGCCAGGGCTTGTGTATTTACCCGTGGGGAGCCAGACTGGTGGGGAGATATGTGTGATTCAGAATATTTGCTTCTGCAATAGGGTTTGTCCATTATAGCAGTGTTAGAGAACAGCCTGGATGATAAATGTCAGTGCGGTACAGGCAAGTGGTGAGTACAGATGAAAACTTTGTGACGTTGTGTGTAATGGAGCTGGTTTTGTGACCAAGGTAAATGCAGTTGCGAATGTGGTAACAACATTTCCTGAGAGGGAGCACGCTGGGTGACTGGGTTTTAAGGTCTCTCTCCACTAATGGTCTGATCACACCTCCTTGCTGTCTTTCCTCTCAGTCTCCTGCCTGTACAAGGTCGATTATATATATGTACCTCTGTTGTCCTGAATCCACAGGTGTGTGCATGCTTCAGGTGTCTGGGCTGTACTCGGGAGCAAATGAGTCTGTCTGTGTAGGGTGTGGAGTAAGCCTGGTGTGCAGAGGAGGCCAAAAGAGAGGGAACCCCCTGCATAGTGTGAGGTGCTGTCTTTGGCAGTGTGTAGCAGAAGGGTACGTCTTGTCTATATTCTGCAGAGGTCTGCAGAGGCTGGTCCTCGTGTAAAGGGTTGTCTGCATCCTGAGCCTGTGTGCAAAGGAAGGAGGGCAGATGTAGAGGGGCTGTGCAGAGCTTGAGGGTGTGGGGAACAGAAGGCTGTGTGGGACTGTCTGTGAGCCTCTGGGGAGTCAGGGCGTGGGGAGCAGTGTGGTGTGGGTGGGGTATGGGCAACCTGAGCAGGGTGGGCAATGGGGCAACCTGAGCAGGGCAGGAGGTGGGGCAGCATAGGCAGGACATGCAGTGGGGCAGTACAGGCAGCAGCGTGGCAGAGGCAGGGTGCAGGCAGGCTGAGCAGCAGGGCAGTGCAGGGAGGACGTGGTCCAGCCCCGGGGCGCTGAGCCCAAGGCTGTACTCACGGCAGCAGAGGCGGCAGCGGGCACGGAGCCTGCCGGCCGCTCTGGCTCTGCAGACACCCGGAGCTGCATGGGCAGGGCTGGGCTGCCTGCAGGGGCACTGCCCTACCCCGGAGCTGCTGTGTGGCTCAGCCCTGTTTGGAGAGGCGACCTGCCAAGGAGGGGTGGCCGTGCCGTGTGCCACGCATCACTGTAATACTTGGCAGTGCTCTAATTGCCACCTCTGGAGTCTGTGTGTCCCATCTCTGGCAGGAATATAGGAGACTTGGCAAGCCAAGGAGAGTACTTGCTGTCATGCATGGAGCAGTACAGCCCTCACCTCTTTAATGTCTCTTGCATTAGTCCTCACGGTCATTCTCATCGAGAGCTGTTCCCCTTTCATAAAGGGGAACTGGAAGATTGAAAAGATTGAATGTTTTGTTCAAACTATTGGGCAGAGCTGAGAATGGAACCTAAATCTTCTAAGGCCTCCTGCCATGCTTTAACCATGAAAAGAATCCATCCTTTCCTAGTGTGCTTGTGTTATGCATTGTTTTAAAATTACGTCCTCAAGAAGCTACACAGATGTTGCTGAGGGTTGCATTAGACCTCTGGAGTGATCTCTAATGGGGAAGATGTGGAAGAAGGACAGAATGCAAACTTGGGTCTCCACATCTCAATGTGTTTGCAGGTGCAGGAAGTGGAATCATCATGTAAATGCTCTGAGTGCTGGACCATTTTCCTCTAGGAGTAAACCAAGGCATTGGGAAGCCTAGTATGATTTTAAATCATACTGAAAATCTTTTCCAGAAATTGAAGCTAAACCTAGTGATGCTGATGTTCAGTTCACATCACAAGCCCACCTTCTTCCCCAGGTAACTTAGTCTCTGGAAAGAGACAAAGTCCCTTTACCTGCCACACAAGAACATCCTCCACTGCTACACAATGTCCCTCGCCATCCACAAGCTCACTGGAAGATTCCCTTTGGGAAGTGGTGTCAGCAGAAAGATACTTTGCTGACTGGTTGCTATGTCTTTCTCTGCTGATTTTCCCTCTTTAGGGGGATATTAATTCATCATGAACAAAACTGTATGTTCTCCTCCACCAAAAGAAGGAGAAAGGAGGAATGAAGAAAACTGGAGAAAAATGAGTGCCTGTGTAATAAATCAAATAGTAAAAGGGACTGGGTGAGGGTGAAGACATCCATTCTATAGGAATAAGAAGCTACCTAGATGGGGATGCCAAGCAGATGGCTTGTGTCACACCGTCCTTCTCTAAAATAGTTGAAGGTGCCAAGTGGTGCAATCACTGTGAGATGCTGGAAACATGATTAGCAAGAGAATAGATGGGGACTTTCATCCAGATTTATTCTGCTGGTGTTGTGAATGGCCTCCACTTGGCTTAGTGAAGGATAGGGAGGAGCTCCTGGAATATTTTACACTTGAGGTGTGAATATTCCTCCCCTGTCCTTAGGCTTGTGGTTTCTCTTGGGCAGTAGCACAGCAGAACATCCGCCTGAGGAGCACAGACTTTCTCTAGCAACTTGCTCAGCTGTGGTGGAAAGGGAAGATCCTGAACTTCTCCTTGTCATGAGCAGCCTTTCCAGTTGTCTGTGAACCTCAGTCCAGCTCCAGCAGGGCACACAGGGCCCTGGGCTGCTGGAGCTTGTCTTCCTCAAAGTAGCAGCTCTGGCAGACTGGTGGCCCTGTGGCCATGATAAACTGCAGCCCAGCCCAGGAAGAGCAAACGTAGCCTCAAGCCTTGCCTTGCTGCTCTGCTTTCCTAGATCCCACACAGTGAGTCAGGTTTCCCACTGCCACTGTCTGTGTAGGGAATCTGAGACCAGGGGCTGACCTGCTCCAATAGCCATTTGTGTCCTTACATGCAATACTAAACCAGAGATACCAAGCCTCTGCAAAGACTTTTTCTACATGACATTTTTTTGACCCACAGTTGTTTCCAAAGCAGAGGAAGTGATTGTAGCCCTTCTCTTGCCATTTCCATCCATTTTGGTATGATTATTTCTTGTGTCATGGTACTGGAGCCCTATAGAGCCCCTCCTCCTCAGATGATGATGATGTTTGTGACTTGTCTTTTTTCAGACGACCCCTGAACAAGAGAATGGAAAGTCAAGAGAGCAAAACATGATTTTGTGTGTTAAGTTTTGAGGGAAAGTGGGAAGACCAGCTCCAAACCCTGTGGTATTTGCAGTCTGTTTTGGTTTTGATTTCAAGGCCTGTTTGAAATCCTCCTTCAGAAAGATACATCTTTCAAGGAACTCCAGTATCTTGAACAAGGGGAAAATACTTGATATTTGCCATTCCCTAGTCTACCCTCTGTCCGTAAAATCTGTGGGTGCAAAGCAGTGATTAGAGAGGGCTTTTGGGGGGATAGAAGGTGCACAAAGCCCACCAGATCAGAAAGCTTTCTTAGTGTTGAATTCGAAGTCTGTTTCTGTGGTAAATTAAAAGAGAACTGCCACCCAAAGAAAAGCAGATAAAGAAACCCACATTTGTCTAGTGTGTTGGTCTTTACAACTCATGAGTTCAACACTAATGAGTTATGGGTTGGCCCATGAAAACATAATGTGTAAATTAGGAATTTAATGATGTGTAAGATTAAAAGCTGTGCGGGGTTGCATTTATTTAAGGCTGCCATCTTGTGTTCAAAGAGGAATTACTTTATCAGACAATGTCCCTTTCACTAGGTTTAAATTGATTCCGTTATGCATGTTATGGAGGGTACTCAAGTGCCCGAGACTGCCAGCTGACAATATTTCCCACTAAACACCCTTTCTGTAGCTCCATTTGCAGCTTCATAATAGCAAACATACTGCGCAAACCATAATGACTTCATCTTAACTTCCAGAAATAAATAAGTGTAGATTTCCCTCCCTACATCCCTCCCCATAAATTTAGTTGCAGGAAAGCTGGGATTAAAGACAAGAGAGGTAGAAATGAAAGTCCTTATTTTTTATCTATTTAACTTCCTCTTCTAACGCTTCACTGTCAAATCTTCTACACCCACCCAAACCCTC
Organism: Myiozetetes cayanensis; assembly: GCF_022539395.1. Taxonomy (NCBI): domain Eukaryota; kingdom Metazoa; phylum Chordata; class Aves; order Passeriformes; family Tyrannidae; genus Myiozetetes; species Myiozetetes cayanensis. The sequence continues at coordinate 109,341,171 of NW_026087742.1, read as the reverse complement.
TTCTCTTTCAAAAAACAAAAAAAACCAATCACCCAAACCCAAACCCCAAATCCAAACCATACTAAACAGTGAGGGGGACCTCTACAAGTCCATTTTCATTGCGGTGTGTGCAGTTAACTTGTAGCTACTTGCTGGATGGCATCATGGAAGTATTTTGCAAATGAGGGGTCCTAGTTTTCAGGTCGTGCTCTGCTGATGTTGGTAACCAAAGGGAGCTCTTTCAGGGGCTTGACACTGAGCCAATCCTGCATGCTAGAGCTTCCTGGGATGGCAAAGGGACTCTTGGTGGGAAGGACTCAGTGTGTTTGGTATCCTCTGATCAGCACAGTTTTAAATTGCACAACTCCTCCTTGATGCAGCAAAGAAAAGGAAAGGTGGTTGAGTGTTCTGCTTATCTGTGGAGCCTTGATGGAGAACAACTCTGGTCTGATTTTTTTCATGTACGTACCCAATTTTTAAGATAAGACTCAAATAAACTGAGGTATTCAAGCATCTAGTTAGGTAAGCTGAGAGGCCCATGTGCCCCACTCAGCTACTTCCTGAGCTTGTGGGCAAGTTCCACCCACCATCCATTGGTTAGAGCAATCTCTTAACAGATGGAAAACCTGTTTTCAGAGCCTCGCCCTGCCTAATTTGGGCAGATCCAAGTGCTTCTCCTAGTAAAGCGGCCTGACCATCAAGCTCAGGACTGTATAGACTGTTATTAGAGCTGAGATGATTGCTAATTCTGTGGCGTCTCCCTGAGCTATAGCTGAGCAAGATGCCAGTCTCTGCTTCAAGGAAAAGTGAAGTGAAACAGCAGCATGAGGAGAGGCTGCACCCATAGAGATTCAAGCCTCTGCCAAGCGGAGTTTTAAGACAAGTGACCCCTCTGCCAGTGAGTGTCCTGAACCCATGGATATTGAGGAAAATGTGATGGATGGTTAATGACAAGGCAGTGGAGTGGTGAGTCTCTAGAGAGGATAAGCTTCTGCTGCCAGTCTGAAGTTGGGAGGTTGATGCTGGTTTAGGTCTTCCCCCTTTCATTTCCTCCTGAGAGTAGATGGGGCTTTGTATTTAATATCTGAGCTACTGTGAATTCTTTTTTCTGGCCATGTATGTTTTTAAAGTTGGTCTCAGACAGGACTAGTTTGTATCTCTCTTTTCAGCTGATCAGATATGGATGACCCCAGCCTGAAGCTGTACCTGTGTTTGTGTGCCATGCTTGTGTGCAATTCATTCCTCACTGGTTATTAGAGGAGCCATTACTTTAATAGCTGAACAGTACAGATTTTCATACTTTTACTTTACCTTCTTTAATTGGAGTAGAGACCATGCCTTACTATCTTTTATACTGTGTTTAGCACTGAGCTGCTCAAAGTCTCAGGGGCAAGTTCAACAGAAACATTAGCAAGGAAGACATCTGTAAACATGCTGACAGGACACAGTTCATAGTCCTGTTTTCAGCCTTGTTTCCTAGGGACACAAAAGTTACACAAACACACTGTTTGTCTGTTAGTCCCCAGCTATGAGCTCTGGGGCTCCGCTGGTCATCATGGAATCAAATTTGGCAGAGGGCCAGAGCAATGGCAGTGTTTGGGGAAGAGAGGCACCAATTAGTACTCCCACCAAAGGAAAGCTGGAGACAAAATGCTACCCATGCTGCCTGGCATCTGACAGCTCTCCAGTCCAAATCTACATATTTTTGGTTGAGTCACAGCGTGTGCTGTCTCTTGCTAAGCTGAAAGGCTGGAAAAGTGGTGTGAGGTCGTAACGTGGGCATGGCAGGAGCCACACAGGGCCCTGTAGAGGTGAAAAGATGACTAGGTTTGGGTGTTTGAGGAGTGTGGAAGAGACCTGAAGCTAGAACAGCCTGGACACTACAGACATGGAAAGGATCTGGGATGTTACAGTGAAAATTTCATAGTGAGATAAAGTTTTAAGTGTCATAGGGAGGACGTTTAGGGGGTCTACAAATGAAATTTGCAGCATTTCATTAGTTCTCCTGCAAAGAGAGCAAATGACACAAGACAGATGTACTTAGTTTGTAGTTTTAAGCTTTGAGAGAATTATTTTGAAAGGTTTGCTGTTCTTTATGCAATCTAACAACTGTTTTATAGAAGTTCTTATGATGGAGAGAGTTGCTCCAGAAAACTCACAGTAATGTTTGTTTATTACCTGCACTATGGGAGTCTGAGCCTCCAGTGCAGCAGGCGCCATGCAAATATGCTACTGTTACAGTAAACGCAGAAACACCGGTGGAGGAGGCAGGGAGGCAACTTTTTCCCCTGAGTACTTTACACAAAATAAGGATTTGGTGGTAAAGCAAACAAATTTAAATGATGCCCACAGGGAAAGACTTGATTTTGGCCAAGAGAAGCTGGCTGCAGTACCTGCTGTATACAAAATCCAGAGTCAACCAAAGCATTCTTCTGGGCTTGCTTCTGCCAGCTCCTGAGGTATCCAGAGGAAATTCAATGTGTACTGAAAACCAGGTTACTACAGAGGTTGTTCACTTGCAAGAATAGCCTGAAAGCCTGTTCTGAAGCTGAACGCCAAAATGCCTTGGCAGTTCAGTCATTGACTGGCATTCCTCCTCAGCCAATGTATCTGCCTGCTGCTCCACTGCCTATTTTTAACAGGATGCAACTATTTATCATGTTTCTGGCTGAGATTTTTATAGTTGGGGCTCCTGCCATCCATCAGCTCCAGACGATTTATGTGGGATTCGGGTTTCTCCCAGGATCGCTTTGAGCCCTCCAGACTAACAAACTGGCACATGACTTTGCCATCAGATCTGGGGAGGACTGGAGCGTTGCAGTGCAGTCCAAAGCCTCCATCTGGTCCAGTCACTGGTGTGTGTCATGCAGCCCCTCTCTTGCTTCTGATGGCACCGGCATCCGACAGGCAGCGAGCTGTGCCGGTGGGAGTGTCCTACCTGCTGCCTCTGCTCATCCAGAGTCACAGTTTTGCTGCTGAGTAGGGCTGGGAGCAGGCCAAGGTTTCCTCTCTGTCTCCAGCTCTTTGATGTTGCACCTATAACATTTTATTTTTAATTTTTAAAAATATTTGAGTCAGAGGTGTGAGAAACAGAAACATCCTGGTTGCTGTTTCTAACGTCAGGCAGTGTCAGGGGACGTGGTGAAATCCAGCTCCTGTTTCCTGTTCCTCACTGAGAGCTTTCCAGTCTTCAGCAGGGCTTGGGTTTTTGTCTCCTCTGCTCCTAAAGCTTTGCAGACATGAATTTAACAGGCTTTGAGACCCATGGGTTGTGCAGGGGACAGGGTATTCTGTTTTTTATTCTACTCTAATTTCTCTTCAGCAGATGTAAGATTGCTGCTGTTGGAAATGTAGGGAAGAAGCAAAACCAAATAATTTTGTCTCTGCCATGACAGGCTAAAATAAAGCTTTTAGCAAGTATGAGGAGTAGAACCTTAACTCTTACGCATTATAAGACCAGAGTTCCATACCTTTATGTCTGCTTTTTAGTCCACAAAATAACCTGCCCTGCTCATGGTGTAAAATACACAGAGAATATGAAAATACAAAGATCTGGTTTATATTTACCAGCAAAAATAAAAATGTGTATTTATTTTCTGTAGGAACTGCCCCCCTCCCCCCCCCCAATGCTGTGATGATAAAAAAGACCATAGTTTTTTTAGCTGCTTTTACAAGTCAAAACCCTTTTATTTTACTTCATTACACTTTCAGACTCTCACCACAACACTCCAAATACAATGATATGTCCTCCTTTGGTGTTACACACTGTAGAAAACTCATCCCTGCCCTAGTCCCGCTGCCTCCACAATATTTTCATGCATGGATATTAATTTATGTGTTCAGTAGAATACAAACGCTTCCCTGTCTCTATAAGTTATAGAAGCAATCACCCAAGGAAGCATCAGAAACTCTAAAGTCAATTCTGGTGTCATAATTTCATACTCTAACCTGAGATGCCAAATCATGGGCCTTTATAGATGAGACGCCGGTGTGTGAAAGCACTCCCTTTTCAGAATTGCAGACTTTATTTCTCTATAAAACATATTTATGCTGGGAAATAATAAGTGGCTAACATGGCAGTGAAAAGGGGGATCTGTGTCCCTGGGGACAGCTTTGGGAGCTTGCTCTGTTTCTGGGGAAAGGGAGCACTCGGAGCGCTCTCAGACAGGGGCTGCTCCTTCTTGCTCTGCATCCTGTGCACGTAGCACAGCGAGACTCCCAGGATCAGCCATGGTCTCTGATACAGATGCATTAATAAATAAACAACAGCAACAGCAGTAATAACGTTGAGTAACCCTCTTAGCCTACCCCATAATGTTATGAGCAAGCTCAGAAGGGAGGGTTCATCTGAGCCTTCTCAGTCACATAAATCAACCAGCCTGGCAGAAGGTTTTGATGCATTCAAACCCCCATTCATTAAGTCCTTTGAGTTCCTGATTTTGCAGCAGTTGTCCCTTGGCTAAACTTGACCATTTCTTGGGCTGCTTCATCCTCACTTCTCAGCTAATTTTACACCATACACTTTTGGCACCTTGACTTATGATACCTTTCAGCATTTTCCTCCCCAGAGTAACACAAAAATCCTCTAGAAAGGAAGTCATAGAGCAGTAAATGCTACCTGGGATAACATTTCAGTAAGAAGAGCTCTTTTATGGACCACCTAAAACCATGTCTAATGCAACTATGGTCAACCCTTTCCCATATTTGATTTGTGCAGTTGGGAATGCAATTTTTTGTCGTGGTGAAAAGGAAATGCCTTCTGGGATTTTTTTGCGTTTTATTCCTTTCCTTTTTCTTTCACACTGAGCTCCTGAAGACGATCAGCTCATCATGCTTGGTCTCCAGGTGTTTCTGGAGTTACTCTGGCCACTGGCCACAGCTGGGGTTTCCTGAGAGTTGCTGGTGTATCACCTCACTCCTGGTATAGATTACACCTTACCCAAGGCACATGTGACTCCTGCCAGTCAAGAGTGTTTGTAAGTGACTTGGATTCCCAAAGTTAGACCATAACCCTTTTCAAACTGTGCTCTGGATGGAAACCACGCAGTGCCTTCAGTCCCAGCATCCACAGCTTTTCCTGTCACAGGACTCGCTACAAGGGTGATGAGCGCCAAGTAATTTTGGATAATAACTTATTACCCCACTTACAGAACCTGGTTTAATTACACAGTGCGTGTGTGGAGAAAGCAGGGGATGGGACACAGAAGCAGAATCTTTCGTGTAAGGCAAATTCCCAAGCAACCAGCTAATAGGAGAACATTGAGGATGTTAAGTAGATTAGACACATCAATAGAATCTACATAAGTGATGCCAAATTTAGTAACAGCAAAGGGGAAAACAGTTTTATTTTAAGTCAGACTCTGCTAAGCAGTGGCACCAGGTCTGTTCAGGCTTATGTACTGTGGTTCTCTGTAGCACACAAAGCATTAAGGGCAGAGGAAGAGTTAACTAAAGTAAATGGGGTTGAAATTTCTGCAAAAAGAATGATGTACTGTACCTATGCATTTTATAGCACTAGGTAAGTAGTTTAATGTCTCAGCCAATATCAAACACTTCATTTGCAAATCTTAGTGTGCTGGGCTCCCTGGTGATTTGTGTAATAAAATGGGATGGTTAAAGGGCATGTCCTTGCATTGACTATTCCTTCTAAATTTGAAGGGCCCAGGCGTTATGTAAATATTTACTATAATTAACTGCTGGAGTTCACTAGTTCCTAGTTTGCAAGAGTTGTCTGAAGTTACTGTTATCCATAGGCAGGGAGATGCTATCCATAAATAGCCACTTTTACCTTACTGTGTCAAAGTGTTGTGGAAGGGGCGATTTGCCTTGTCTTGCTGATCACACTTGACCACTGCAGTCATAATCACGCTGTTCTAGCATCCACTTGCTGTCAGTTCCTCATTGTCTGCAGTCAGTCAGATTGGTTTGTGCATTACCCATAATGAGTAGGAACTGTCCTTGTGCGTAGCAGTCTGAGTTGGACTCTGGTACTGAGCTGCGAGGATGCCGCTTTCTGAGTCCAGACCAAATCAGACCCAGACCCCGTGTGTCCCCAGAGTGCTGAGTCTGTGCTCCTAATCTCTGCAAACCCAAGATGGCTTTGAAGGCAGGGCTGTTGGGGTGTCTCTGCACTGCATTCCCAAAAGCACAGGTTGGGGCTGGAGGACAGGGACACCTGAGGAGGGGCACTGCATGAAGCCAGCTCAAACCCAGATAGGTTCAAGAGCTTCGTCTCAGTATGGGTGCTGCTGCATCTGGGTCGTTTCCTGAAGAGTCGCTTGGGTATCTCTGCATGGTGCTCTGCATTGCTCTGCAGCACTTCACCTCGCTGAGGGGCTGTGCTGGACGGAGCCACGGTGCCAGCAAAGGCCAGCGCTGGGCTGATGTGGCAGCCTGGAGCCCAGAGAGCAGCTCAGAGACACCTGGGAGCTCCTGCTAACCTGGGTCTGGCAGAAGTAGCCCCAAGCCAGAGCTAATGAGCTCTGCTGGATCTGACCAATTCTTTGTGGACCGTCTCAGCTGTCTTCATGTCACACAGACTAACATATTCGGAGGATTCTCATTACTTATGTTTCTTCATTGCCTGGGGTGCTCCAGCCCCTCTGACTACACTGCTCTCTAAAAAAAAAAGAGAAAGAAATCAATCTTGAGCTTACAGGTGGAAACAGGAGAGGCAGGGAAGGCCAAAGGGTAGCAGATGCAGCATGTGGTGCCAAGCTTCCCTTTGCGCTGAGTGCCAAAACATTCCGGCTGTGCTTTTTTATTCCCCCGTTCTCCCTTAAAATCTCGCTTGACGCATTTGGCTGCTACACTGCGCTGGTATATATGTGTGGGCTTCTGGAGCTGTCTCGGAATCTATGCCCGGGAGGAGGAAGGAGTCTTTAAAAATTAATACTGCGAGGCAGCTTTAGTGGCAGCGTTGGTAGTGCAAGCGGAACCGCTAGCAGGGAGAGCCTGGGATCTGTGGTGGGGATCAGGACCCGTGGCTCGGTGCCAGCAGAGGTGACACTCTTGTGCCTGCTGAGAGGAAAACTGCCTGCTAGCAGTGCTGGTATTTGACCCTTCTGTGAAGCTGTAAGGAAGAAGGCTCTGAAAATAACCACTAAAATGTCCCTTGCCTGCCCTCCCTGTGATAGAGGCCCTCTCTCTGTCTCCCTTCATCTGCTGTGAGATCAGACATTCAACAGCATTTCCTAGAGTGCTTTGCCTTGTGCTCCTCAGCGTGTGTCACAGTGCCTGGGAGCATAGGGTGGGGTGGACTGCATGGTCCTTTTCCTAATGCAACGTCATCTGGCTTTAGTAGTTTGAAGGATTTAAATCTTGACTCTCTCTTTACCTCATGTTCAAACCTTTCATCTGTGCCTGGACACCAAGCCTGGAGCAGTGGTTTGGCCCTGCAGATGCAGCTGCAGTGGTGGGTGATGTCCATGTTATGCTAACACGCTCTTGCTTTGGCCAGCGCTGTTTATTTTCTGCCAGCCGCAGGTGCCCTTTGGCTTAGTGGATGGGGTCAGTGCTGATGAGCACGGCTGGCTGGGAAGGCAGGAATTTAACCACTATTTATTCCATTTCCTTTTTTTTTTTTTTTAATCTTGGGCTTTATTAAAGCTTCTAGCATAGCATTTCATCTCAAATACATCTAGAACACCTTTAGCAGTCCTTGCATGCAGCTGAAGCACAGGGACATTGAATTGTCTGTCTAAAGGATTTTGGCTGGTGTGACCCCTGCATGTCTGATGACTAGGCTGCGGAGGGAGACGTGGTTTTATGACATTAAATATTAACAGCTGGATATTAATAATGAAGGCTGACAGCTCCTTTCCCAGTTCCTGAGGTTGTTTCTCCCCCAGCTGCAAGTCCAGCAGGATTTGTGTTTTTTCACTGCCTGAGCATTATAGTCAGGGCCCCCTGATCCCAAAGGGTCAGGGGAGGTAAGAAAAATAGCACGGAGGTGTCACTGCTGTGAAAAGGAATCGTTGTGGCCTGGCTGGGCTCTGCACTGCCTGGGCTGTGGCTGCCTCTGGTTAGCCTTGTCACGGCATGATGATTGGAAAGCAATTTGCCATTAAAGGCAGAGAAAATGTAGGAGGTTAATAATAAAACAGTGGAGGGGAAAAAGTGGCATCGAGAGACCTAACAGCTGATCTTCCTGCATTGCTTGAAGCCAGAGGAGAATAAGCTATTCCAACGCCTTTGGGCCTTATTGCTGTCTGGCCTGTGCAAATAATGCAGTCAAATTTTTCATACCAAGCCCTCCAAAATTACATTTTCCTTTCTTCCTTCCTTCTTCCCCTTTCTTGTTGTCAGCTGTAGCTTTTCTCCAGCCTAGGACAGCTGAAATGCTGCTTCAGTCTGTAGCTGTTATCAGTCTTGTTCCTAAGATAATTTACAGAAGACACTAATGCACAGGGCAGACTATTCCCTCCTGCCAGCAGCATCATCACAGCTGAAGAAGTCATGTCTACAGCTCAGGTCAGGTGGCTGGAGGACAGGGAAGCACAAGTCCTTTCTTGAACTCATGACCCTCGGGCCCTGCCCTGCGCTGTGTTAAATGTTGCTGAAAAGTCACCTCAGAGGAATTTAAACAGGGCTTTATTTGAATAAAGAAATATGGCACAGAGCACACAATGGTCGCTAATAAATCACAGGTTAGTTTTATTTTGCTAGCGAAACTGCCTTATTTTTTTCTGTATTGGACTTTGCTCCAAATTACATTTTCCCAGTTGTGCACTTTTGTTCTTTTTACTATGTGACAAATGAAGGTGCTGTTTATTATTTATTCTTTGGCTTTAACGTTGTGCGAGCTAGATCAATTCAGTTTTTGATAAATAAGTCTGCTTTTTTGCAGAAATTACCTAGTTGGATCAGTACTCTTTTGTTCTTTCTCTGCAAAGGCTGACCTCTAACCCTGTCTATTCTACAGTGAAACTCCATTTATCCAGACCATTTTTAAACTCTGTGTTGGTAAAATCTAGACCATGTCCTCTACTCTGACCCCTGTATCAAATACCAGCCTAGTACACTTTTATGGAAATAATTTCTAATGTTCCCCATGCCAGTGGTTACACAGAGTGAGCTGATGCTTTGGATTGACAGCACATACCTTGGAGTAAAAGTCAGTTTTATTCTGAGTAAAAGTAACTTACAACAGATGGCTAAAAACACATGCAGGGAGAGCAGGACAGAAGGTTTGGGCTGCTTGAGGAAGACCTGGGTCATGATGTGAGGTGCTGGGAGTGAAGAGAGACCTTAGAAAAAGGTAAGGATGCTTTCAGCTTCTTAACTGCTCTGTGTGCTAAGGTCTGCCTTCAGTTTGATATTTTGTCACATCTAAAGACAACTGTGTTCGCTGTGTGATTTGACACAACATTAGACATTGCTTTTGGGTCAGAGTCAGCAAGGAAAAAGCATTTTGAAAGTTTACCTGTTGTCTGTATTTAAGTCACTGTTCTTATAGTACTGCCGAGTCCAACTAGTGCAAAATGAGAAGCCCAGTTTCTCCCTGGGTCATGAGATAAAAAATCTCAGTGAAGAAGAGAGTCTTTCCCTATTTTTTGAAACATTAAGGTTCTCAAAGTCAGGAAGCTGTATGAGGGAGACAAGAAGAAGAGACAAAGACGTATATCTGGAAAAGAGATCGAGTTGAGATTCTTGTGTACCCAAATCTTGGAACATAGGCTTTAAAGAGTCTTTGGTATGACAAGGTCTTTTGTAAAACTATGAGACTTGGCAACACTGGTTAAAATTGATCCTGGTTTCCTCTTGTCTGCACTTAAAGTCAAGATTTGTTCAGTAGTACTGATTTTTTGGTTGTGGTCATGTTTAAACACAGTTATATGATGTAGTAAGACTAACCCTGTGGACTTTTTTTTTCTGTATTTTCTATCCATGTGTCTCCACACTGTTCAGAAGAGGTACAGGCTGCAATGAAATAAGCACTGGCTTTTGGAGTTCTGACTGCAGACTGTGCCTCTCCACTTAGCTCGAGGGATTCTCTCCCCACCCACCTCTTTCCTTAAACAGCAAGAGGCTGTGTTCCTTGCTGGCAGGAGCAGTCTAGAGCCTGTTCCCTGGAGGTGGAAGTGGCAGAAGAAGCAGGATGGGGAGCATGGGTAAGGATGATACCCAGACCTGGTGAGACTTTTGTTGGAGAGCTCGGCCACAGTAGTAGAAACCCTGTGAGGGAGGGGATGACAGGGTCTTAGGAGGCTACATGGCAGTCCCTGGAGGAGGACAGGAGGAAGGGGATGAGTAGACTGACCCTTCCCTACCTAGGACAGCAGTGATCTTATGGGAGAATCCCTGAGACTGCGCTGCTCTTGGTCAAAAAGATTGTAAGGGAGGACTTATGCTGGAGCAAAAGGAGTTTTAAAATTAGATGGAGACAGAATGTTTCCGTAAGGGAAGCACTCTGGATCAAATCACTGAGAAGCCAGGGAAGCCCAAGAGCCTGCAAACCAGAGGGTGACAGAAGTTTCTTGCAACCCTATATCTCTGCAAGCTGCCTCTGCTGCCGTTCAAGATGAGCACTGGTAGCTCCAGGAAGCAGGTCAGAGGGTGTTACCCTATGGTCAGAGGCAGGATTGGTCTGTGGGGAAGAGGCACTCTCCTTCCTCACAGTCCTGACACACTTCACTTGCCTGTGTGCCGTGGGTGCAAACGTTTTGATGCCCAAGGGCTGACAGAGTTCAGGCACCATGTTATAAAGGCAAAGGGATATAGGGTTCATGCATCGGGAGATGGCTGTTCTGGATTTCTGTTCCAGTGGCTGGAGGTTAGGGATGAGAGGCAAGGGGAAGCTGGACGTGTTTAATTGCCTGTAACTAATCAGGCATGTACAGTCATCCTTCCCCTCCTTCTTCTTCTGAAAAAGCACCCTCTCAGACTCTCTTTCCTGATTCCTGAGGAGACAGAGATGAGGCAGCTTATACAGACAGGGACAGTGAAGCACAGAGCATCGCTGGCCTTGTGCTCAGCCCCTGCAGTCAGGCTAGATCATTAGGATTGGCACTATCAGGATGGTCACCATTTCTGTGCCCTCTCAGTAAAGCAGCACCTTTAACAAACCCCAGGAATAGTTAGGAGAAGAACCTAGGTCTATTTGTCATGAAATCACATAGTATTTCATGTCATGAAATCACACAGTTCTTTGCTGAGACCCTGAGGTAGGAAAACGATGTAGGATGAAGGGATGTTTGTTCATAGCAGGAGCTTAAAATGATGTGCACTGAGTTCCTTCATACTTAATATTGGCTTTGAGCATCTTGGTACCTGGATTTTCAGTGGAAATAATTAACTATGACAAACTGCAAATTTTAAATCAAGTTGGACAGAGGTAATTTTAGATAAAATGGGAGCCGTTCTTCACACGGAAAATATTGACGGCACAGTTGCCAGTCCTCGTGACAGTGAGCAAAAAGCAATTAAGAAAAGTTCTGGGGTAACAGTCATGGCACCCATTCACATATTTAGCTGCTCCTTTAAAAACATCACAGTTTGTCAGTGGAAGGGATGCCTCCCCGGCATGCACACCTTCCTCAGGAACCCACCACAACTGCCTGGGAGCTCATAGAGGGAGAGGGAAACTGCCTGGAATGAAGCAGTGAGAAAATCTCTGTTCATCCTCCCCAGCTCTGAGCTGGCTGCTCTTCTGAGTCACTGTTCTGAGAAGGTTGAACCCCTGGGCTTACAGCAGTGATCACAATCCCCTGATTTGGGGTGAGACTCTGGCTTAGAGTGAGACACGAAAAGCAAACACACAGCGCTGCCCTAGGGAGTCCAGTTGGTTGGCAGCATTAGCAGTTAGGTGGCTATATTAGCATTTTAATCAAATAACTAGATATCCCAGAATTATATGTTTGAGTCTCTGTAGGCTAAACATAGCTTCAGAGGCAAATAATTTCCATGTAATTTTAGGGTGGAGAACGTCCTTTGGGTAACAGCTGCCTGCTCTGCACGGGCATTAAAAATCCTGTGGCACTTTATTGAAAGCAGAGGTTTGTCTCAGAGGCCTTGCTTAAAACATCCCTCAGCGTGCTGGCTGTCTGCCCGGCTGCAGTCCTGACACCCAGGAGGGCACTCAGTTCAGGGGGAGATACTGCAGCTCCTGTTCCCTGTATTGTTCATAGGGTGTCGTGGGAGCCTTGATATAAACACGGACAGCCTGCCCAGGTCGCAGCAGGAGTGACCTTGCTGGCGTCGGTCTGAGCGTATTTGCTTATGTGGTCAGAGGGTGCCCAAGCCCTGGGAAGAGGAAGATCTTTGAGGACAGGAAAACAGATTGCCCAGTCACAGGCTGGCCCAAATCCTGCCTTGTCAGCAATATCCGATGGCTCGTTCTATTTACCTGGGGCAGCCCCCTGCTTCCTGCAGTGGACATGCATCCATGGACCCAGGTTCAGTATGAAAAGCTTTCAGGAGCATCCAGGCTGTGCTGGAACTGACCTTATGTATTTTTTTTCCTGTTTTTTTTTTTTCTTATTGTCGTAGATTAAAAAAGTTCTAATGATGAACCATCTGGAATAGGTTTCTTTTCAAAAGAAAAGAATGAAATAGATGTGAGTTGGCAGGAGCTTTCAGAGAGGTTTCCCCCACCCCTCTCTGTTTATATATTATGCAGAGAATTCTACAGGAAAATGGGATAGATGAAGTTGAGCATTTCATGACAAGTTGTCACATTCTGTGCATAAATTTCTCTAAAGTGTTAGGCACCAGTGGTGGGAGGAGATATTAGGTCACTCATTGCTAATCTTGGAAAGTTTAGGGGACTTTGCATGTCCTTTGAGAGCATCCCTTTGGTGGAATAAACATCACCTGTCCAGAATTATTCCTTCACAGTGCATGTAATCCATCCATTTATTTGACAGAAGTAGCCATAAAAAACCCATAAATGACCCAACAACCCTCCCAATACTTGTATCAGTTCTATCCTGCTCTTTGTCTTTAAATCCTCCTGCTTTCTACTGCATGAAATAATGCAGAACTAAAACTAATAGTCAGTTTTCTTCTGAAAAGCACATTACAAATACTAATCGTAATTTCTCTTCTGCCTGCTTTCAGAAGGTTAAATATCAGTTTTTCAGAGGATTTCAGGACCCATGGTGCATTTGAGTGTCTTCTAGTGACAGATGTTAAGAACCTCTGAACACCTGAGCCCTATTAACTATTCCCCAGGTGCATGTGAAGGTCATATCAGAACCAGCATCAGAATTTGGGTAGTCCCAGCTCCAAACTGTGGTCTAATCACACCTCTCACTTTCAGAGGCTGTTCTTAGCTGATGGCAGAAGGGCATCGCATTTCTGATGACTCAGCATCTGCAGGGGAGACTCGCTTTAGGACATAGCTCTTCTGCAGTTATAAGCTCCTGTATTACTCCAGCGTTATTCCTGCATGGCATCATCACCCTTGATCCATAGGACGAGGGTAATACTGGATCAAGTACTGCTATAAGGGGTTAGTAGGAAAAAAAATCAATTTTTTTCTCTTAGCGGTGTTAGGACACAATTTCAGCCTCTGATTTCTCACACCCCAGTCCCTTGCCCCTCTACTTCATGTAAACCCCTCATGAAAGCAATAATCTTTCTGAAGGTGTGTTTGGAGCATTATTGCTTAAGCCCACAGGGAGAGCACATCCCTCACATAAATTGGGGTTGATGGTGAACCTGGACAGTGCTTGTACTGTTGCACAGGCACTTTCTAGATGTGGGTGTGAGTTGCTGAGGTCCCCAAACCTGCAGTTTGCCCAGACAATTTTAATGGTATCCTCAGAAGGCAGTAAGTACTGACAAAACTTGGAAAGCTTCTCTGTAAAGCCCAGGACATATTTCCCTTCGACTCTACAGAACGCCTGACAGGTAGAACTGCCCTGAGTAAATCTCTCTGTTGTAAGTGCCCTCTCCACTGCCTGCCCAGCTGTGGAAAAGGCCCTGGAGCAGGGGACTGCCCAGGGCATGAGCAACATTGAGCATCCAGCCTCTTCTTGGTGAGAACGAGTGCTCTAATCACCCCAGAACTGAAGCCAAATCCTCCTGGTCAGCTAGTTTGCTCGTGCTCAAGCCTCAATCATAATATTAAATCTACCCCCTGACTCTGCCCTGCTGTACTTTCTAGGTGAGGAGAAAAGGAAAAACTTCATTTTCATTCCCTTCAAAGTAATTAGAGATTGCTGTGAGGGGAGAGCTCATCCAGACAGTAACAGGGGTTATTGTGCTTCATAACTGCATCTAACCAAGGATGTGCTGTGCAGAGTTCAGAGTCAACAAGAGTCTCTGGTATCAGGGTCAAGTCAGTACATCCTCTGTAACCAAAGTAATTCACCTCAGAATGATACCTGTGTGGGAGAGAGGGCTGGGTGGCCTTTCAGACTTCAGCTCTCTGAGAAGGCTGATAAGGTATTGCTTCCTGGCACACACAGCAGTCCTTTCCAAATTTGAATTCTCGGTGCTACATTTTCTCTTTGCATATGTCTTATCATGAATGCAGGTGGTTAAGCTTTCCTCCTCCCTTTTAAAGATCACATTTAATTTTTCTTTTTTTGCTCTAATGATTTAGATGAAATATTTAAGCTCGCTGCTGCAAATCCCCTTGGGGCACCTGCCAGAAGGTTGTGAAACCTGGGTGAGGGATGGTGGAGGGGTGTATGCTGTTAATTAGCAGAGGTTGGCAACCCCCTAACACTTCAGCTCACGCTCTTGTCGACGGCTCTGGGGTCTGGCTTTGCAGGAGCCGATTCACGCAGGCATTTGGAAATAACCGGACCCTGGCAGCAACTCCCACCCTGACAGAAGAGACCATGACAGCCAGCAACCAGTTTAATAGGTTGCTGCAGCCAGTGAAGTCCTCCGGTGAGGAGCAGTGAAGTGAAGAAAAACAAAGCTCCTTCCAACCTCTGCCACGGCAGACAACAATTGAGAGCAAAGAATCATTTCATTGCATACGGAGTGGGGGAGTGAGGGAAGGAAAAGAGGACGAGGCAGCTTTTTTCACAGCTAAGGCTTTAATGGTTTCTTTCCTTTTCCCCCTTCCCATTAAACAGGACAAAAATACACGGAGAGAGAATTCCACAGATTTCTATTCTTCTTGTAAGAAAAGACGGCACAGCCGAAGCTTCTTCCTCACATTAAGTTTTTAGAAGGGAAGTCTGTTCTCCTTTCTCTGGCTCCTCATAGCGGCATTTTTCTGGCTCCAGCAACCTAATAGGTTGATTGCCGAGCCTCTTCTGTTTCAATTACTTTTGATTGATTCTCAGGTCTATGTCAGCCACTCGGTGCAGTCACCATCCCAGGAACAAATCTGCAGCAGCTGAAGATGAAAATAGCTTCCATGACCACTTAAGAGGGGAGTTCAAGCATCTTTTCTAAGCCTGAGGTTGCTGTAGCCTTCCCTCAAAATCATCTTTCTGGCCAGGGCTGCTCATGATGAGGTTCTGATGGCTCGCTGAGCTGTGCTTAGCCTCAGCTGCAGCCAGAGAGGAGAGTGGAAGGAGCTTTAATATCATCAGGCAACTTGCAGTTGCTGAAGGGCACTGACATTACCCCCTAGGAGAGGGACTGTGGAGGAAGTGGAGAGTGGATGGGGACACAGAACCTGTAAGATGAGTCCTGGGGGTTTGCTCTCCTGTTTGGGTATTTACTGAAGGAGCAATGAGAGAGGGAAGGGAGAGAAAGGTAGTTGGGATATGGAGGGAGGTGATGGTGACTGGTACCTCACAGAAACAGCCAGCCTCTGCACTTGCTTTGTACACATCTGACTCTTTTCTTAGCAATAGCAACCTCAAACCTCAGACTGGCAAAAGAGTAATAAGGACAGATCTATATTGCTGCCCTGGCTGAGAGCTAGTCTGGGTTCCTGCATAAGCCAGAAAAGACTGAGAACAAAAGCAGTCTGGAGAACTGGGGCTATTTGTGTCAACAGCAGGATTATATTTCTGTATTTTTAATTTCCTACTGTTGCTGTCCAATTCAACTCATCAGGGGATCACAGCACAATTCAGGCTGGACAAGACCCTGAGAGGCTCAGAGGGGGGTGACCTCCAGACTAGACCAGGTTGCTCAGGGCTGTGTTTGGTTGGGGCTTAAGACCTCCCAGGATGGAGCCTGTGCAGCCTCCTGGCCTTCCTGCTCCACTGCTAGACTGTCCTCATGGGGAATTTTCCCCCTTGCATCTAGTCTGAATCTCTCTTGTTTCAATTTATGTCAGTTGTCTCTAGTTTTCCCGCCTTACACACCAATGAAGTTCTCAGTTTCCTTCTCTTGACGACTTTCTTGTAGGTATGGACAGGCCTCACATTTGCCTTTAGTTGTCAGGGAAATCCCTGGACCTCCACAGACTTTTGAAAATGTTAGAAAGTGACTGAGCAAGGACACGGGCCAACTCTTTTGGCAATCTTGGATGCAACTGTTGAGTCTCATGCACTTGAAGAGACCAAGATCTCTCAGGCAATCTCTCTCTTCTTGCTGTAGTTTTCCTCTGAGTCCAGAGTCCTGGGAGACCACATTGATGAAGAACTGAGATAGAGAAGGCATTGAGTACCTCAGCCTTCTCTGTGCCCTGGGCTATTAAATCACTTTTCCTATTCAGCAACAGGCCTACATTTCTTTATTTAGTCTTTATTGCTAATGTAGTGGCAGAAGCTCTTCTTGTCATCCTTGATGTTCCCTCCAAATGGCAACTCTGGGTGAGCTTTGGATCAAAGGTAACTATGGGAGGACCCTCCAGAAGGCAACCAGCCCGTCACATTTGAAGAGCTGGGCTGAGGTGGGCTGATGCAATAGGGTGCTGCTTCAAGTGACCCCTGGGGAGAACCTGTACCACTGTCTAAAGCAGCCTGGGTGCAGTGGTGAAAGGTTTCCTGTAGGAAAGCCTGGTGCACCCAGAGCTTGGAGCAGCTGTGCCAAGGACCTGTCTGTCTCCCAGTGGGTTTTCCTCAGCAGTTAGGAGGCAGGAGAGGCATTCTCCTGTGCCTCCTGACTGGTGGGGTGGACAGGTTCTGGGAGGCACCAGTTCTCTCACAGTTAATGTATTTTCTAGAAGTACCCTCTCCTGTCTGCTGGGAGGATTTGGTGCAAGGCAGCAGGGCAGAATTTGGGGTGTGGGCTAGCAGACCTCACTGAGGCCCCTTTCCTTTCACCCTGAAAAGAAGCAACTGTGGTGCCATAAGGTGATCCAGCCCCACACTCCTGCCCATGTCCCAGGAGCACTGTGCTCCCAGGAACCCAGGGGTCCCACTGCAGATGAACAGCCAGAGACAAGGCACTTCCTCTACTGGTGTCCCTCCAGTACCCAGGGGTGGCAAGGAGGGAAACAGACTGCAAGGGCAGGTTAATATGAACGGACACGCTGTGAAAAATGGATCCTAAATTATCCCCTGATCCAATAAACCTCTCAACCCACGTTCTCAGAAAAGCCTCGGTGAGTAGACAGGCCTCACGAGTTGCTCAGCAGCTCAATAAAATCTGTCTCTGCCCTGTCAGATTGAAAAGGGAAACAAATGGCAGAATTTGGGGCCCTCCCCCAAGGAAACCTTGCTCCTGCATGAGTGGCTCTGCCTGCGATGCCAGCCCTCTGCCTGCAGCCTGAGGGGACCACGTCCCAGGCACCTGCCTGCAGCAGGACCCTGAGCTTGTGAGAGTTTCCTTCCTTGTCCTTGGTGTTGTCACAGAGAGGGATTTCACCCACACTGCATGATTGCTTTGAGGTGCAGGAGCCCCCAGAGCCTTTGCAGCCAACCCCAGCAAAGGGGCTGCAGCAGGAATGAGTGGATGGAGGGTCAGCCCCCTGCACCACACCACAGCAGCCCTGCCATGCACCCCAGGCTGCTCAGTTGACTGAGAGCAGCTGCCTGGGATGGGAGCACCCGTACAGGGCTGTGTTTGCCCTCCCAGGGGGCTACAGTCGATGCCCTGCCTGGGAGAAAGGGCTTGATCCTGTTATGCTAACATCAGTTTCTTCTGCTGTCTCTGATGGGGGTCATTACACCTCTGCACATAAGTGTAGGATGATTCATGAGCATGCATGTGTGTTGTATCTGCACTCAGGTTGTGCTAATCCTGTTTAGTCATTTTTCAGAGGATTTCATTTAGATACTGGGCTGGGGCTCTGCATGCCCTTGACAATACTGAGCAACACCATTGCTCATATTTAAACTCTCTGACATAGCTAGTGATGGTGAAATTAAAAGAGACAATGACATAAAGCTCTCACCCAGCAGCAGTTTCCCTCCTGCCAATCGCTGCTCTTGTTATTTTCCCCTCCCTTGTTAAAACCCAAGGATAAGGGGCAGATTTTGAGGCTTACCAGGAAGACCAGAAGGTCTGAGCTCTTCTGGACTGAGCTGCATGCCCGGGCTGCTCCAGCCAAACCTGGCAGAGCACAGAGGAGGATCGGGCACCGCCTGCAGTGAGAACCCTCTGCGAAGCCACAGCAAACTCCTCGCGGAATGTAAAGCAGCTGATTTGTGCCAGCAAAGACTTTTGGCCTCGCTGCTGTGAGCAGCTCTCTCGTGCTCACCCAGCCGGTGGCAGAGCCAGAAACAGCCTGGGCTGACGGGGCACAGGACCTGGCTCTCACCTCCACTCCGTGGCCTCTCCTCAGCTCTGACTGCACACACCAGCTTGTCATCGTGGCCCCTCTTGCTGGCTGGTGGAAGGAGAGGACTGCTCCCAGAAACAGCAGCTAAAGACACAGATGTTCCATGCTTTATTCCGTGGCTTTTGATACGAAGCAAATAAATCACAAGCGGTTTGCCACACTTTTTTTAAAAATTTTTTTAAACTGCTATGAGAACTGAAAATACGTATTCAATTAACACTGTTGCAAAGGGAAGCAAAGGCTTATCCTGCATCTCTGATTTAAAAATAAAAACGACTGGAGAGAAACATTTTGTTCCCCCTGTAAGTAGATTTGGGTTTCTACAATCATGACACTCGACAGCAAGTGTTGTAGTCCTGAGGATCTAGATTTGGAAGGGCATTGATAGTGCCTACTTTTCATTGTTTTTAGTGAGCAGCAGGTGCCTAAAAACCTTTACTATCAGGTCTAGGATTTCTGTGACTATACCCTCAGAAACTGCTTCTTTCTATTAGATGCATCATTTTCTTTACTGTTTTTAAAGACAACTATAGAAACGGGTCTTTGTGAAACTTAGCAAGTAACAGTAACTGGCCCTAACGCCTAAGTAATTATTAGCTACCCACAGAACAAATGAAAGATTAAAAGGCAGTAATCTTCTTTCCTCTTTGTTGCTTGCTATTAATGGCTTCCTAGTCTACATACTAAATGGTTATCAAGACAGTGCTCTGCTGCAGAAAATCTGTTGCATTAAAATTTGAATTTACCAAGAGCAGAGAGTAGGTCCACTTGAACAGAGAAGACAAAATGATAAGGAGTTTTGGTTTACTGGGACTTTGTCCCATTTTAAATCCAAATAATGCTTTTCACATGCTGGTGGTCATTAGTGTCACTTCAAACTGGGAGCAGACAAAGCCTTTGCAGGAGCCAGGGGCAGTGCTTGGCAGTCCACTCTCCATGGACTTGCAAGGTAACCCCGTGGCTACTGAATTTCTCAAGGGTGTTACTTCTACCTTAGAAGACATTCGGGGTCTGCAAATTTAAAAAGGCTAAACACCAGGGCACTGGGAACAAAAGAAAGCACTTGGCATCCATCAGAGATGGGAAATACTGAATGCAAGATGAGGAGCCACAGCTAGGCTAGTCATTGCCGTGTAATGAGGAGGGAGAAAAAAAATCAGTCTTTCCAGCTCCATGCCTCATAAAATCCAAGTGAAATCAATCCACGATTTTGCCAATCATGAGTTATTCAGCAAACCCAAGGTCAGACCAGTGGAGTTTCCATCACACATCATTGTCTGTTCTCTTTATACCTGTACTGCAGACAGGAAATCAAGAAGCAGAGCTTGATCACTGCAATACAGGCAAACATTTGGGCCCAGACTGCAAGGTGATTAAGTGTGCATTAAGGCCCACTTCCATTTAGCAAAGTCCTTATGTACATGCTTTAAGTGCCAGTGGAGCTAGAGACACACAAAGAGACACTTAAATTCCTTCCTGGATCACTGCTAACTACAGTATAATTACTTAGGAATAAATTTAAAGACTTTCTGTATTGAACACAACTCTTACTACATAGATGGGGCTGGAAGAATTGGGAGTTGCAAGTTGCCATTGTAAGTTGAGGTGCATGGAACGTGCTGGGGACAGGCAACCAGCAAGGAAATGGAGCTTTCTGAGGAAGCAGGAGAGCAAAAGTGAGCAAAGAGAGGTAGCCAAGGTCTGCAGAATTACAAGTGCATTTTATGTGTATTTAAGGTTGAGTGTTTATACTGAGATTGCTACATCTATGCTGGGGGTGATCCTGGGAGATTGAAAAAGTAGAAGCCAAACCAATTGCCTCTTCTGTCTCCCATGATTTATTCTTTTCTTCTCTGATACAGCCTCCCAATTTCCATAGACAGGAAGCAGGACAGGGACTTGATGCAGGGTTTTGAGCTCATGGGGTGTTAGTACAGTGAGTAAGTCAACAGTAGTGTGGTTTCAGGGATATATCACCTCTCATATTTAAAAGCATGCATGCACATTCATCCAATTAATATTCTTGGTGCAAATGGCAAATTATTACTTGAACTGCTAGAAAGGGAAGAGGACCAGGTCCCTGCCCTGCAGAGTTTGCAGATGAAATGTGAAGAGTACAGCGCTGCAGGCGGAGGGGGAACACAACATGAGCTGAGGCACAGTTGTTATTCCTGGCACATTCTGAAGCCTCCTTCCCAGTCTGTTGCCTGCCTTTGATGTAAATCGTTCCTCCTTTATTGAAAAGGTGCTCCAGAGCCTTTCAAGCTTCTGGTTTTCATCCTACCTTTCTAGGTATTCCTGCATTGTCTTCTTTCCACACTTTTCTCCTCCCTACTATCAGACCTCCTTAGGACATCGCCTTAGTCCCTTTCCTCACTTTGTCCCTGGATATCTTTATCCTGTCACCCACTACAGCGACAATTCACAGACTTATCTCCTCTGCACTACTTGGTCTGTTCTACCACAGCTCCTGCAGCATCTTCTCCTTCACGTCCCATCACCACCCCCTCACCAAGAATTGTCTCTTTCCAGGTTGGCCCTCAGTCCTCACCATTTATTATGGAAGTGTCAACAACCCTCCTACATTTCCCAGAGGGTGACTGGCTCACTGTAATGGGTCTTCTTTGTCCCCTTCATCCCACACAGCAACGTGGGCAGGCTTAGGAGCAGCCACCACGCTCAAGGTCAGTGGGCTTTGTGTTCCCTACACCCCATGGGGAAATCCACCCCCTTGGAGAGCCTGCCTTTCTTCCTGCTAGTTTGTCCTGGCTGGTTTGTCTGCCCAGCACAACACCCAGAAACCCTGCTTTTCAGCTAAATTTCATGCCCTTCTGAAAGAAAGGCCTCTATTTAATCATTCCAGCAGCGTCTAAACCCCCTAGTTCCTTGAACATAGTGACAAACAGTTCTGATTATTTGCAGAAAAGCTTGAAAAGCATTGAGCATATTTTATTACCCATGAAAGGTGCCAGACTGGCAGCCATGGAGACTTGTCCTCTATTTATCTCTAGAGCTGGACGGTACAAGCAGTACACATTTCTCCAGAATCTCACATTTTGAAAGGCACATGGTGGCCTGTCACCATGAGATGATGGTACTTTCTGTTCAACCCACTGAGTATTTGTTCAATGCCTGGAACACGAGTGAAATACGTCAAGTTGCTTGTGGGAGCAGGTGGGGAAGCCACAGAGGGGACTCCCCACAAAAACAAGTGCCCTCCCAGGGAGGCTGTGGGTGATCTGGTGTGTCTGCTCTTGTCTTTTCAGGCAAGCCAGGTCTCCTCCAAAGCCAATTATGATCTGTGGTAGTGCTGCTTAAGGGGCTGTGAATTGTCATCTGGGGTTGTATGGAGGGACCAGACCCCATGCTTCCTCATTAAAGCAATAAATGCGGTAGATTTGCTGGAAAAAACCCTGGAGCTTCTCTTTTGCCACCAAAAGAAGGATTAGAAGATTAGTTTTAAGAACACTTCACGGCAAAGCTTAGCTGTTACTGCTATAAACCCACAGAAAGGCAAGATCTCACAGATTTTATCTGCAGGGGAAGCAGCAGAGGTTATGGGCAACCCGTACCAGCTCCTGGTGGCAGTGCTTTCTCAGGGGCCCAGTGCTGCAGCAGGACCTGGAGCTTTCCTGCAGAGGCACAGTCCTGCCCATGCAGGAGTTCAACGCTCATCCCTGCTTTGCAGCAAGTGCCAGGGAAATTATTCAGCAGAGAGGTAAATAGCTTGCAGGATCTCTTCACGTTCCCCCTTCTGCCCCACTTTGCAGCGACACATCAAACACAGATGTGCAGTGACATTTTTAAATCATGCACTGATTTGTTAGGTTTATGCAAAGAGAATATTAAGCGCTCATTGCAACAATTCAGGCTTATATTTTCTTTATGTGCATTGGTGTTAAAAATACAAAGAAGCAAAACTTTCAGGCAGCTGACAGTTTGGATAGAGCTGTTTTTCCTTCCTGAAATGAAGTATAGCTTGGTTAGAGGACTTTTTTCTTTGTCAATAATTATACAGCTCTGCACTTGTTGAGGCAGCCCTGAGTGTAGATACCAGAATCAGCCAGCCTTGACCAGAAGAGACTAAAACTTTCTACCCCGTCTACAGTATGGATTTATTTTTTTTTTTCCAAAAAAAAGAAGTCCATTAAGTATTAACCCTGACAACCTCACTGGCAACAGCATACCTTTGCAGCAGATGGATTTCCAAGTAGCCACGTGCATTGAAAGAAATGTTTGATTTTGACCTGCTTTGAGCAGAGTTCCCTGTGAAGGTGCTTCCTAGAAACAATCTGGGCACAGCTTGGCCTCAGTGTTGAGGTAGAATTCAGCTGCTGCTAGTGGTGCTGGGACTGGATCGCAAAACACCTTTAGTGCAGACAAAGGGGAGGGATTTCCATCAATGATTCGAATTTATATTCCCTCAGAGAGCATTTTTTAAGCACGGCAATGAAGGATCAAAAGGTATTGCACTTTTAGCAAGTTCATCATATCCTCGAGGACGTCAGTGTGAACTCACCTGAAGATGGGCATTGTGAGAGTATTGTACAGAAACAAGAGAGTGTTCGACCTCTAGCTAAGGCCCCTGCTTTAAAGAACAAAAAAAATAAATATGTGGATGTGAGGTCTTTATTTTTGGTTCAGAGCAGTCAAGGAATCCCGTGCCGTGGTCTGCAAAGAAAGTGATTTATTTATCTCAGAACACTGATGGGCTACAGGTCATTAGCATGTACCAGGGAAGGGAGTGGGATGTTCCTGCCCATGTGAAGGGTCAGTCCTGCAGGGCTGAGGAGCAGAGGAATGGGGAGTTTTCTGTCTTTGTCTTCAGGCAAAGTTTTCCTTCCCCTGCAACACCATTCTTGTTTATCTGTTCTTTTGCCTGTCATCATTTGGTCACGTAAAGCGCTCTCATTGTGGAAAGGGCTGTGTCTCAGTCAGGGGAAGGGGGAATGGGAAGAGAGCTGAGACAGCAACGTGTGCTGTCTCCTTTGCACATGAGCAGTAAAAGAGGTGGAGGGTTAATATACCAGTGGGAAGCTACAGTGTAAGGGCAGGTCCCTGAAAGGCAGTCTGATGTTGGGGCCGTACTGGAGTCACAGGGTTGGAGGGTTGGGATCAAGGAAAGAGTCCTAGTTCACCCTCAAGCACTGAGCCTGTGGCAGTCACCTGCAGTCAGAAGAAAACTCTGATGGCCTGGAAGGGTGCCTCCCCTGATATAAATGCTCTGGAAAATGTGGGGACAGAGGGTTTCCTGTGGCTAACTTTTCTTCTTCTCAGGGCCTGTGGTTCTCCAGATGGCTTCATAAAATCCCCCAACAACCAGCCTCTTCTTCCTCTGCTGCTCAGCGTATTATGTCTCTTTATCACTCTTGTTTGTGGTTATCTGACCATTATTCCATGTGCACTAATTCCCAAGTAAGACCCACAGGGCTGAGGAGGCTGATCCTACCTGCTGGGAGCAGATGGGAAAGCTGTGATGTCCAAGCAGGGCTCTGTGTCCTCCATGGAATGATGGCGAGTCAGGGCTGCTGCCAGCGGAGACAGGTGAAAAACAGACCTTTCCCCTCCCTCCTTTCCTGCTTTCTATTTCTCCTCTTTATTTATGTTAATGTGTTCTACATTGGAGTCATAATTAAATACATATTCATACAGAAAATGTACAAAGCTTCTGCCTGTACTGTGAAGCTCTCTGGAGCTTAACTGCTTGAGACTTGTCACAGGAAAATATTTCTCCCCATGAAAACAGGCTTCCTACAGCTGGGCTATATTATTGCCTTTTAATATTGCTGGCTCTGCTTACCCTGGGAAGGATTTTCTGACGATCTCCTACTGGAGATACAGCTTTTGCCGGTATAACTTACACCAGTTTCCTAAAGAAACTGGGGCTTTCATTGCCAGAGGTATCTCACTGATGTTGTAATTTGTTCCCACACTCTTTGCTATGCTGGCAAAACTTGAAAGTGCGGTTCACTGTTTTTCTCTCTGAGTGCCTTTTCTCCTAAGTTAGCTTTTCTATCCCTGTGCTTACCCCAGCTGTTTCCCTGGGCACATCTGATCATCTATTGTCTTCAGAATAGCTCTGAGTAATGAGAGGGGTGGGAAGCTAATGCTATTTGGAGGGTCTAATCAGACACTGATTCCCTGTAATAGAGCTGTATCAAAATCTGGAGCCTGGTTACACTTCAGAAGGGAATGCAGTGATGGAGGGAGCCAGGACAGCAGAAGTGGAGTCTGGTAGTTGTTTTTAAGTAGGAAGCTGGGTCGGTATGGCATGGAGGAGCTGGGGACAGCCTGAGGGGGAGGAAACTTCCAGCGGAGGGCAAAGGCTATGGTCAGTGAAAGCAGCTAGCAGAGACAGAAGCATTGTCAAAACAAGGCAGACCATGCTCATCATCATGTGTTAAGGCCATTTCCATTTCCAGTTCCTCATCCTGATGTTGGAATCAGTTTTGTTTAGATCTGGAAAGATGACTGGCATGGTACACAAATAGGCTTTGTCTCAGGCATTTCACATCCTTAATCAAACACTGGCCATTATGAGTTGGGAAGTAGAGTCCTGAATGTGTCAGTGATGTTCCAAAACCCTAGCCAGCATCACAGCTACAAATCTAGGATATCAGACCCTTAACTTAGTTTGTGCTCTTTAAATTAAACATTCTGTTCTTTTCTCTTTTTTATTTTTCAGTGCTGGTGAGATTGAGGAGAAAGGCCTGAAAGTTTGAAGTAAGTTCCTGGAGCCCCTTACAGGTGAATTCTTAAAAAATATTCTTAGTGCAGTGGATATTTTCCTTGTACTGCCTGGAGAATGGAAGAGATGTTGGGACTACGGGTTAAATGTCTGCTTGGTCCAGGGCTACTGGATATTACATGTCAATCCTTCCTTTACAGCAACCATCCTGTCTAAGAGGGTCCAACCCCTCCTCTTTCACATGCATATGCCTCTCCTCACTTCCTGTGGTCTGACTCATCCTCATATAAGTGACGCAAGTCTTGGCAGACTAAAGTAGTCGTGTGATGAGGTGACACCAACCCCCCACCCACACCAGAGACAGGGCAAGTGGCAGTGTCATGTGGGAGGGAAAGGAGCAGCTTTCCTCCATCCTTAAGGGAGATTTCCCTTGCTCTGCACAGAACAGGTGTGGAGCAGCAGCTTCTTGCAATGACTCTCTGCATCACTGGTTCCCTGATCCCTGCAAACCTACACACAGCTCCTGGATGCTCACTCTGCTGGAACGTCCTTGCATGTTGGCAGCTGACTTGGCACGGTGCTGCCTCCAGGCTCCTGACTCAGTACTGGACGGATCAGAAGGTGATGCTGGAAGAAACAGATAAATTTTGAGGTTTCATGATCTTGTTAATGAGAAGAAAGTGATGTGCTTTTGGGTAATTTTTTGATGTGATGTGCTTATTTTCAGAAACTGCACAAGCCCTGTTCCCTGAGCAAGACAGGGACTGATCAAGCCTGAGCTTCACACTCATTTCAAGCAGACATATATAGCTACTGGTACTGAAAACAGTGGTTGCACACAAAAGATCAACCAGACTGAGTCAGAACAAAGCCAAGTGCCCTATTACGCTTTGCGTTGCCAGTCACCAGCAATAGCAGCTGCACACAAAATGTTTCAGTACCTGATGTACTGCTGTAGGCTGTCCTACAGCAAAAGTGTAAGAAGTCCAGGCTATCTTGAACTTCAGACAATGAGATATATTAGCTTTACACCCACAAATCTGACAAATCGCCAGAATCAACATAAGGTGTGTTCCCAACATGGTTAAGGAGTTCATACTTTATGTTCTAAAAGTTTTGTGAGGTTGTCTGTAACACAGAAGCATGTTAGGAGAGCCTGTGGTTGGCCCATGTCCGTGAGAAATATTCACTTGAGTTTTCCTTACTTAGGAGAACAAGATCACTGTGAACATGTTGGAACCATAAGCAGAGAGCCAGAACTTGAATGTTCTGTCCTATAATTGAGAGGTTCCCTCTGAAAAGCCCAAACAAAACCCTGAAGTCACAGTGGCAATAAGTAGTTACTGTAGTAAGCAGAAGAAAACTCTCCTACTGGCTGCCTGGTCTTGCTTCCCAGTGTTCACTCACTTGCTGGATACAAAAACATGTGAGGCCACACAGCGACCTGAATGAAGGAGTTAGCCTGGATTAAAAATTCTCCAAGGAGAAAAGTGTCTCTGAGGGATCAGTTCTTGTGAAGCCAAAGATGAAGATGACCTCAGGGTGAGAACCACTGGAAAGAGGCAGGGGAGGCCAGGACAGCTTCCTCTGGGAGGGGGTGGCATAGTCTATGATCACCAAGCTGGAGAGCCAGCTGCTGTCCCCTGCCAGGACCAGGCTGCAAATCTGTCTCTCCCTGGCCTCACACAAACCTACAGACTGAACCAGCTCCTGCAGCTCAGTGAATGCAGAGAAGTGTTTTGACATGAACCATTTACTGCTGGTCTCTTAACACTCAGAAGCGTGAACAACCCGCCTTGTGCTTCTGCCCGAGCTGTGGGTGGTACCTGTGGTCTGGAAAAGGTCCATCAGGGCTGTGCTTTTTCCCTCTGGGTAGATGCTGGCAGTACAGAACTGATGTTTTCCCTGTCTGACTGGAAGAGTGGGTTGTTTTAGCCTTCTTAAGATGTCTCTAGCTGAAGTGGTTGCATCAAGGACCAAACAGGGCTTGTGTGTCAGGCTGATAGCAACTTCCCCTGAGATTGTGCTATTGCAAAGCACAGCTCAGTTGGTTGAGAGAATCTGTCCCAAAAACTCTGTGCTGCTGCAGGGAAGTAACACAAGTCAGGACAGAAGTACAGTCTTATAATTTTTCTACCAGTGGTTCCTTATTTATTAGGCATTTCAGGCATGCAGAGGGCACAAGCAAGCTAGAGTGTATTGTAAGGCCCACATGGATGACTTGTAATCAGACTTCATCAGACTGGTGGTGTTTCCTCTCCTAATGTCCAGACTTGAATATATCCCTTCATCTTGCCTGTGCCTGAGGGTGTGAAGGCTTTTACTATATTACATGTGAGACGTTTAAGGACTGGTTTCTGAGAACAAAAGCAATTGGACTTGTGTGACTCTTGTCTTTTTACTGGCCAGGGGAAGATAGATAATCAATAATTCAAACTTAAAGCAAACCCAGTAAGACACAGAACTTCACTTGTTCCTCCTTTGAACTTCTTAGAGAACTCTGGTCTGAGTCTTTGTCATTTGTTTTGCTGCCCCACACTGTGCTGCCCGCCGGGCTTATGTCTTTACTAGGCACTGCTTGACATGTAGTAGTACATGAGGAATCACATAATGATCAGGGTGCTGTGGTTTAGGAGTGCTTTAAAAACAAAATTTAATGCTTGGGATTTCGCTCTGAGTTGGGGACTTCCTTTAAAGGCTCTGGAGCTGCTCCTGGGAGCCAGAATTTTCCCTGGTGGCAGGTATTTCTAGGGCAAAAGCATTTGTCTGGAGACCATGTCTGTCTCCATGCTTGGTCCCTTACTGTGCTGAGCACATTGCTGGCTCTTAAATAATACTAAAAATAAGTAATGATTATTATAAATTCCTGGGTTCATTGCTTCCCTGAACAAGGTAGATAACAGTGGTTATTGGTGAGTCTAAAGTTCTGCTCAGAGAATTCAGTATAGAATGAATCTTTTACACAGGAAAAGAAGGATAATCAATGATGCACATCAGTGGCTGGGGATGGGAGGGTTCCAGGTAAAAAAAAACAATCATGTGCTTCAAGAAACTTCAGACACTGTTAAAATTAGAGGTGAGGTGGACTAACCCTTCCCTCTGCCCCTCCACTTCAGAGAAAAATCAGAGGAGGAATCAAACATTGTAGCTCCAGTTGTCAAAATCATCCTTGAAGAAAAAAAGCTCAAGATGTATAATGGGCTTAAGGACAAACCAGACAAACACAGAGCACAGAGGCAGCAAATCTTCAAATGAAAAAAATAAACAAGCAAACCGATAGCCTTGTGAGAATGCCTGCCTGAAACACGCACTTAGAGAAGTTTCCAAATCCTAGAAAGTCCATGTTTCTCCCACCTCATATGTCTCCCTCTGCTCTTCATCCCTCACAGACAGCAACAGAACCCCCCTGCCTTTGATTTACAATTAAATTAAGAATTACTTTGGTAAAAAGCGGTGCTTTTCCCCGCCTGCTTTGTTTTGTGCCTCCAGGCTGTGCAGACCCCCACTGCTTGCTGTGCAAGAGACAGCGTCACACGGCTTGTGAGGAGCTGCAGGAACTGAAACCAGTCCTATGATTTATAGCACTAATAAGGCTCAACTGCCATTTCTTGTGGTTTCCTCACAAGTTGTCTTTGATAATTTCTGCTTGTACCATGTTTATTGTTGCTGCTGCTAGGGATCAGTTGGCAGGTAACTTGCACTGTTTCACAGGGTCTGCTCCTTTTTGGCTCTCTTCGTTGTGTTATTAATAAACATTTGTGTTTGGGGAGTACCAGAAGGGGTCAGTTAGGTGCTGTCCCCCTGCTTCCCTCTGTCATGCTCTGTGCCATCATGGGGATGGAAGACATGTTGTGCCATGAGGAGTTTACAGCATGGTGACAACCCCTCTTTCCAGAACACCTCCATGGCAGGAGGGCTGTGGCGGCTCTGCTGGTGGCCATCTCATGACCAGCCAGCCTGTGCAGGGCTGGTTCAGGCCAAGGGCTTATAAGGCCCTGCCAGATCACACTGGGGTGATTTCTGAGAGCACACACCTTGGTGTGCAGCTGGTGAGCAGCTGCGAGGGAGTTGTGTCTGGCTCTTTCTCTCCAGCACAGATTAGCACCTTGGCTGTGAGATGCTGCAGCAAAGAGTCAGTGACCGTCAGGGGAGAGGTCCCAGGGACAATGCACGGCTGCCTGTGTTAATATAACCTCTCAAACTGCCCCAGTGTGAATTGGCATGGTTGGCAGGTCTCCGTGGTGGGGTTGGGTCCCAGCCTTTTGGTCGCAGGTCATAGCTGGCATCAAGAGACTGCAATGGGAGAGAAAGAGGATCCTGCTGCTGTCAGGGATGAAGAGTAGTGTTGAGGAGATTGGAAGTGGACTGAAAGTGGAAAGACTGCTTGGTGAATGGCAGCAGTTGGAGGTACACTGCCTTCTTGTCAGCCTGCTGGTTGTGGCAAAGCTAAGCAAGAGAGAATCCATCTGTACCCTCTGATTTATGGGTTTCTCTTGTGCTCACTTTTTGACTGCTTTCTGCCTGCTTTTGTAAACTTGGCTCGAGTAGAGACTGTGAAAACAACGGAGCATTATCACCCAAGGATACTGGAGAGTCTTTGCTGACACTCACAGCTCTGCTTTGATAATTGGCCTGGTAGAACATGTGTGGAGGATTATGGGCTGCACCACAAAGATGCTTGATGCCATTTCTCCTTGCTCCTGAGCAGCAGCAGCAGTCAGTGGCTGGCTGCAGCTGCACAGACCATGGCACAGCTGGGTCTGGGTTTCCCCTGCTCCATCCCAGGCTGCACACAGCGTGAGAGGGCACGGCAGAGATGGAATTACTGCCGACCCAGCAGGCAGCACTGGCTGAAAATTTCAGAAGACGAAATACAGCTGCCTGCTCTGCTCTGGCTGGATCCCTGTGTCTACAAGACAAGGGTTGAGTGAGGAAGGTGATGGTCACAGAGATGAGTGCAAACTCCCTACCCAGATCTTCAAAGCTGATGAGGTCACCAGACTGCCCTTGAGAGTTGGCCTGTTATCTTAACCAGGGCCACAGATCCTTTCTTTGTCAGATTCTCCCATTTCAGTTGCCAACCACGAAGCAAACAGAGGGCTATTACATGTTTGCCTGAAGGGTAGAGCAGGGTCCCCGGTGTCAGGTTTATCAGAGTAATGATGTTGCATCAAAGCTATGCAACTCTAATGGCAGAGCACCTGAGACTTGGCAGTAGCTTGTGCCCAGGAGAAGATAAAACCTCAGAGGAAAAAAGAAATTAAAGGTGTTGTAATATGAAGGCAACAACAGGAGTTTCGTAATGCAGATTTCTGTCCCTGAGTGAACTGCATGTATCTGCTTTCTGGAGCCTGTCATGTTTCAGGATGTGCCTGGGTTTGAAAGGCTTGTGAGAGTCCAGCTTCTTTCTTTTTCCATGGTCTGACTTCTCAAGGTAGTTTGGTAACTTCTCTTTGAGCCTTTCTAGGAAGAGGCACACAAGCCTTGGCCAGTGGAAAGGCCCAGATCCTCAGCCACTGAACCCTGCTGGATGAGCTGCATCCAGGGGTAGTTCTGGCTGGGGCCAAACTATCTCACTGAGTCCTGAAAAGGGAGAGCTGAGTCAAATCAACAACTCTAGGACCAAACGCTTCCAATCAAGGGAGTTAGATCCATCTGCTGCTTTTTGGAAAGCAGTAAATTATTGCTTCTTCCCCTTCTGCACACATACACACAAACACCCACAGACTTCACAGCCTGAAGATCTGCTGTCTTCTTGCTAGAAGGGCAATTTCTACTCTCATTTTCTATGCTCATTTGCCAGTAAAACCAGCTCTTCTCTCAGATGAGGTTTGAAATAATTCTTGCAGGCAGCTCAGAGGACTTGCACTTATAATAGAGTTGACATGAATCTTCATGACACTGCACTGGGGTTCATTTCACTTTCCTGCTATCCCAGTGAGGACAAAGTGGGGCAACTGAGGCTAATCTGAAGGTCAGCAACAGGATCACCATTCGTGGCTCTCTAACTTGCCTTCTAGACCATGCAGGAAGCTCTAACCAGGGTTGACGTTGCGGGAAGTTTCACTGAACTGTTTCCATCATCTGATTGCTTGTGGCACAACAAGGCTTTTGAATCCATCTGCCAGTTACTTGTACTTGGGAAAAGAGCATTCACAGACGAGGTGGAGAGTTTTCAGGCATTAGCAGATAGAATGGATCAGACGAAACTGCAAGTCACTCTAAAACAAGGAAAATATTCTGTTGTTGATATTTCTACAGTTTAGATTCCTTCTGTTTGGACTTTTAAAAATTAGGAAATGTTCCTTTTTTCCCTTTTATTTTTTAATCTTATTTATCTTTCTTCCTTTTAGACTTTTGCCACTTTATAGAATCATAGCATCACAGAATGGCTTGGGTTGGAAGGAACCTTAAAGATCATCTAGTTCCATCTAGATGGGCAGGGACACCTCTCATGGAGCCCCATTCAGATTGGTCTGGAACACCTGTGGGGAATCCACAACCTCTTTGGGCAACCTCTTCCAGTGCCTCACCACCCTCACAGTCAAGAATTTCTTCTTAATATATAATCTAAATCTACCCTTCTTCAGTTTAAGGCCATTCCCTGTTGTCCTATCACTGCATGTCCTCGTGAAAAGTGCCTCTCCAGCCCTCTTGTAAGCCCCCTTCAGATACTGGAAGGCTCTTAATAAGGAATTAAGAACTATTTAAATAAATAAGTAAGTAAGTAAGTTATTTATCTAACTTTGTTACTAAGGAAGTAAGAATAAGACATGAAAGGAGGAAAAAAAGGATCAGAAGACATTAGAAAATTCAAGTGGCACATGAAAATAAAAAATGAGTGAGATTCAGCTGCCTGACCTTAGGCAAGAAGAGATATATGAGATACTTTAGGATTCCCTTCAACTGGAGCTTTATAAAGTCATGGTCTGTGTTAGGTCCTCTGTCATGTCTGCAGATGTGTGCAGATGTCTCGAGTGCTCTGGCACACCTAAAGGGCAGCAGACATCCTGGCTTGGGCAGCAAAATCCCCTTGGCTTCTTCTATCTTTGCTGAATAAACCAGAAATTTTCTGACAGATGCATGGAATTTTTAGGACTTGAAGAAACACCTACGTATTTTGAAGGACTGAAAAATGACATTCCCCCTTGTACAAGTTTATGAAAGTCTCCTTAGAATCAGTGTCAAGGCAATAACACATGGTATGCCAGCCCAGCTGTATTTGCTGCCATCTTCCATAAATGTGCCATTAGCTCGCAGACATGCACAGAACAGAGGTTTTCATAAGCTGTTCTTTTTAATGCAAAATTGCCTCTTAGAGTGTTGAACTCATTTGTGCCTTTAGCTTGTAAGGTGTTAAATACAAGAATACAGCTTTTCTCTGGCAGGCTCAGCCTCTTGCATATATACATGCCTCAAGGTATTGCATATATAATGATTATAACTGTAATTTTAAAGAGGTTTTTTTTTGTGTTCAAAATGTGATTGGTGGTGCTCATGAGAGGATATTCACTATTTGCCTGAAAACCTCATATCTTAAATAAGCGTTTACCATCAACCTAATCTAATCAAATCATAATCAATACCGATACTGTGGGATCTTGTAAAACATGACCCACGTGGCAAGTTCTGCCACTTGTTAATTACGTCCTTGGAGGCAGCAGTCAATAACTCCCAAGGGTTAGATGGTTCCTACTTAGTCAGGTGTTTTCATGGAGTACCGCTGACATTCAATAAGGACTTCTGCAAACCTCAGAAAACTTTATCCTGTGACATACAAATTAAAAGGCTTAGGAAAGATAGCAATTAGAGAACTGTTAAAAGGAAAAAAAAAAAAAAAGCTGTCCATAGAGCCCTGTAGAGCAGGACTTCAGGGAACTGACAAGACAATTTTTCTTCCTTGGAAAAAACATTTAAAAGAAGCTTGTGTCTCATCCAAAACCAACATGGCAGACTGAACTAGCATATAAGTCACTGCAAGCACTTCTTAAAAAAAAACGTCCAAACCTTTGGCTTGGGTACTTCAACATAGTTTCACAGAAAGAAGCTTTTCCAGCATCTGGCAGATGAGAATCTGTCCAAATTAGTCTGTCTGCTGATATTCAAAGCAGATAATCTTGTTCTTTTCTCTACGTTTAATATGAGAACATTTGTGGTGAGAGTAATTTATGAAACAGAAAAACTTTGAAGAGGAAAGGATAAAAGCAAACATAAACTCACTGTCTTTTCTTCTCCTGGGGAAGCTTGTTTTTAATTTCGTTTTAAGCTGCTGATTGAAGTGAGCGAGTCTTGTGAACAAACACATGTGGTTGGGTTTTTGTGCCACAGTTTGACCAACTACGTTAAGTTGGTTTAGGAGAGCATGAGGGGAAAGCTGGATGGCAGCATATACTGTATAACCATCCCAACATTCTGTTATAGGTGTGTTGTTCTTTCCTAATTTCATTGATTTATCTGCTTACAGGAGCAGATTGAATTGTTCATCTACGCAGAATGAAGGAAACGGCCCTGTAAACAAAGACGAGGGCTGTACTACTCATGAGAAAGCAATGGAAGATGCTCAGGAGAGGCAAAGTGAGGGGAAGCATTGGTGCTTGTGTGATTCATAAAGACCTGCTCTGAAGGCAGTGTGGAATTCCTGGGACACGAAGGCAGTGGCCACCTGCCCACATCCTGCTGGAGGGGCAGGTCCCAGCTTTGTGTTTGCCTGTGGGATGAATGTAGCACCAGCCCCTGTCTACAGGCAAAACTGACGCAACACACCAGCCATGTGGGTATTCCTGTGCTAATTGCCTTGTGTCTCATTCAGGCTCGGCCTGTGTTCTGATGGTGCTGTGTGTAACCCAAGGAATGTGTGCCACTGTGGCTGGGGAGGGTTCAGACCTCTCCCAGGAAAGATGTGAGAACCGTATGGACACGTACTCCTGGTCTACTGCAAACACAAAGTGAAACAGGTTAGTTTTTTCCATGTCTGAAACTCATCTTACTTTGCAGTACAACTGACTGAGAGCCTGCACGTGGGCCAGTGGCTCTGCATCAGCTGCAAGACATTTCTCTACTAGGTGTGGTAGCATTTTCACCCTTTATAATGTGGTTACAGGGATAAGTCTGGTCCTGCCCTTGATTGTCTTTCTCTGCCTTACCTGGTTAGACAGTGACCCTTTCAGAACAGAGACAAGCAATGTGACATTTCAGGTACTGCTGCAATCTTAATTGCAAGTCATTCTAGTAGCTGAGGTGACTAATGTACTAGAGACACACACATGCATTGATACAGACAGCACTCATTGCAAAAATGACTTTGCCAGTCATTTCTCTTGAAAATGCTAAAAAATACTATGATTGTATTCTGCTGCTGAAGATTTAGTGGTGCCTATGAATAACATAGAGCTGGGACCTGGTCTTAAAAATAGCAGCAAGGTATGAATAAATGCAGCTTGGTTCAACAGGAGAAAAGAAAACATCAGCTCAGTAGGAACAGAGGAGTTTGGTTAGGTTTTATTTCTCTCACTGTCAAGCTGCAAAAAAATAGAAAAAAAAAAAGCTTAGTTTCAAAATGAAAATTGTCTTTAATTCAAAGTCAAACACTCAAGCCCCCACAGGAGAAGTGAGAGGAAAGGGTTAGATTCATAGGGGGATTGTGGAGGTGAGATGTCGTCCTGCTCTTGTCTAGAGGCCTGGCCACTGGGGCACAACTGCATTCACCTCAGGGGAAGAAGGAGGCTCAGGGAGTCAAAGATGCTAACATGACCCTGACACTGTGCAACATTAAACACTTAAAAAGGTTTTGGGTTTTGAATTCAGAGACCTCAGCCTACTTGGTTACCATGGCAAACAATCACCAGTAAAAGTCTTTTAACCTTTAATTAAATATACACAAAAAGGAGGAAAAACAGTTTAAGCACTTGAAAAATAAAGTATTAAGTAAGATTTTCCTTTTTAAAAGCATCCATTATTCCTCTTCCCTTAGCTGTCGACAGTATTTACGGCAATCTTCCTTCTCTTTATTTAAGTTCATAGCAGCAGAAACTGTTCTTGGGGAAAGAGAGACACTCATTGAGATAGACTGGATCTGTTGTTCCTACTCATTTTGGTTGCTGCTCACTTGAAGACACACGTCTGCACAAGGAGAGAGAAAAGGACAGCAGAGACAGAAAATACGACTTCCTCTTCTGGTGTTGACTTTTACTTGCAGCTAAAAAAGGATGAGCACAAAACATGGCCTTAGCCCCTCCGAGATCTGGGAAGCTTGTACCACTGTCTGTCTCTTTTAGGCATTGCTTTTAGGAGTCTCCCTGCCTGCCACTGTTCACAGCTGGGTTGCACAACCCACACCTGTCCAGTCTAGGCTGGTTTGTTTAAACAAAAGGTGAAGGAGAGAAAACAAGAAGAGAAGCATGTGATGAAACGATAAAGAAACTAAGAAATTGGTCACATCAGGACCCTAAAATCTCATGTTCCAAGTGGGTTTCCAGGACTGAGCTTAAGTTGTTGGAGCCAGAAATGACATATATGTGTCTCCTGGCCAGAAACTGGCCAGAAGGTCTGGTCAGATCAGGTAACTGAGTGCCAACAGCGTCACAGTGTTAAGTTAGGTCTCAAAGCTGGCAATGACAACTGTTTGGTTTTTGCTTTCCGTCCACCTATCCTATCATCAGTATCAAAATGGATGTCCCCAGAGGATGATGAACATGCCAGTTTGCCACTGCTTAGGTTTAGCTCCTGACTCACCTGTTTTGGTCCATTGATTTTGGCATTCATCTTGCATATTAGCCCTGACCTCAAAACAGTATTTGTGTGATATCAGGAAGACTTTCTACTTGAAATAACTTGGTCTTTCTATCTTTAACTTGTGCAAGTAATTTTCTTCAGAAGACTGAGCTGTGTTTTTTAACCTTATGAGCTTTAGTATATGGCTCTGCCTGATGCAGTGCTTGTGCAGGACGTGCAGTGCCTTCTGCCACTGCTGTTTCTGCCCTTCTGATTTCTCAGGAGAGTGTCACAGTTATGAGCACTGGGAGATCCTGGTGGATGCAATCTTTTGACAGCACTTTCATGTTCCTTAATAGTTCAGTACTCATTAGTACAGCCTGGGGAAGCCAGGTGAACCATTTCCACGTGAGAGTCTCAACTGAGGGTCTAGAAAGACCTTCTGGCAGACCAGGACACACCAACAGTAGAGAGTGAGAACAACCCACCTTAGTATGCAGCACAGCACAACCTCATGGTATTCTCCTGAGAGATAAGTGATGCTGGTTCAAGTTCCCCCAGGCAGACGAGGAAATTAAACCCAGGACTCCCACATCCTTTATGAGTGAATAAAAAGTGGCTGTCTTCCTCCCAGCTTTGTGAATATAATCCTGACATTTTTTTTCCAGGAAAGCAATTTGGTAAGTCCACACTGAAATCGACAACTGTTTCAGGACAATGGAAAAAGCATTTTTCAATGAGAAGAATACTGACTAAAAAATAAATATTCTCGTAGACACGGTGACAATAAAACAACTGGACGGACCCACCACTCTGCTGCTCTATATCCAATAGCTGTGGGGCATGGAATCTCTGTTGCTTGCAGGCAGTGAGTGAACTTATCTGGCAATGTGAAATCTTGGTAGGAGAAAAACATTTTGAGGGAGTAACGAAAAGCTCCCATAATGGCAGATGAAACCTGAACGCTGGTGGGACTGCTTTGAGTCCTGACACAACTGCAGTCGTGTACAGGAAAACCTGTGAGGGACAGAGCCAACTCTATTTGCTGAGATGTGACCAACAATGTGTCCCCACTCTAACCAGGTGCTAAAAGCCTGAGAAGGTTCACACTCTGTGTAAGAGTTCAAAGAGGCTGTATGAGGCTCTGCCAGCACCTCTAAGATTGAGAAAAGAAGCAGAGGAAAAAGGGTTCTTTACTTCTCTGACTTCCTTTACTGAACTCAGAACTGTGTCTACTGGTGGCCATGTCCAACAGACAGTAAGAACTGACAGGAGTCAAAATCTGAGTGTTGAGGTGTTCTGTTATCACAGAAAACCCACCTGCAGAAACAAGTCCAAATGTCAAGCAACTATGGGCTGTTTCCCTAGCATCTTGTCTTTCCAATCTTCTCTTGAGAGACAAGTAGTTCACCCTGTGTGTGTATGTGTGTGTGTCTTTGTGGGGCTGAGGATGGGCCTGGGAATGAGTAAATGAGGAAACTTTCAAGGAGCAGACAGCATCTTGAGCCTTGTCATGAGCAAGTATGCCTGTGATGGCAAGTGGTGTCAGCTGGTGGCTGTTACTCCACTCTGCCCTTCCCCTTTTCTTCTGAAGGAATGCAATTGCAGATACACTTCTCCTTCCTGCTTGGAAGGATAGGCTGCTGGAGGATAGACTGGCAACCTCAACAAGAGGGAAAACTGAGGTTGTGAGTTTTAGTTCATTGTCTGCCACACAGAGGTGGAATGAAGCAGTAGAGATGTTACTCAAATCCTGCAGCATCTGGTCATGCAACTGGCCAGTTTTCTGTGTTATTAAAGGGGAATAGAGGAATTACATGTCCTCTTTAAGCACTTCCAAATGCCTTGGGGTAGATTTAGACCATGAATCCATTGTCAGTGATGTTATGTTAAGACTGGCATTATAGTGAAGTGTGTTTGATTGCCTGCCTGACTGGACAGGACTTGAGTATTCCTTCCAGGGTAACACCACCAAATCAGTTTATGGGCTCTCTGGAGAGCCATGTCTCTGTACATCTGGTTGCTGAATGCATCAGCAGTGTCACAGAAGTGTGATACACAGAAGAGAGGAGCACAGGTGTCACCCTGTGGCTGTGGGACAGCATGGGAGAGCATAGGAGAGAGTAAGCATTGATGGTTGTGTGGAAATGGGTTAAGACTCAGTAAAAAAAAAGTGGAGGTGCAGGTATGGGACAGCTTCTGTTGGTCTTTGCCTACATAACAAACCCATCCTGATCCTTTATCAAGAACTTGTTCTGAATGTCACACTTTCATATATGCTTTGTTTTGGGGGACACACTGCTTCATAGATCCTTAATTTTAGGGAAGTGAGAGACTTGATCAGGTGAGATGCAGAGTAAATTAGATTGCAGATGGCCAGACCACTGTGTGAGACCACACACTTGCCTGTGCTGGCCAACATAGACAGCAGCAGCAAAGTTTTCTTTATCATGCCTGCTCTCAGTTCTGTGTTCTGGGTGCACTAAATGTTCCAGCTCGAGAAGGAGCAGAGATTTGCTGAAATTGTGTGTTTGATCAACTTGGCATCAAATCTGTGCAGGTACAGCAGCAATGACACCTGGTGTGCTCACAGCCCCCCACCAGCTCTGAGAATGGTGCTGTCACTAACTGCTGTCCCCTGCCAGGCTGGGACACGGGCCAGAAAACAAAGGCTTCTGTGATCAGTTGTATACCAGCACCTTAAACTGCTTTGAGTCCAAATGAAGGTCGGGAAGGACAGCAAGACTCATCACTGATGCCCTCGGATACCAAACTACAGCTCTGTGAGAGGCAATACACAGTGCAATGACAAGGTCTTACAGACCACAAACTCAGCTCTCAGCCTTAGCATAATCCCTTTGATCAGCAAGACTGGGGTTACTGTAGGGTCAGGGTTGACATAAACCCAACCAATCAAGCAAGACCACCTACATATTTAAATTAACTTATTTTCTTTGGGGTAATATGATTCTCTTTAAAGATTTTTTTTTTCTTTTCTGTATGCTCTCTGTTTGGCTCCGTTTTCCTCTGCACATCATTGCTCTGATAGATGCAGGCGTTGTTATTCAGGTACTTAGGCCCTAATACTGTAGATGAGCAATGAACAAGGTTACCAGACATTCTGTGCTAAAATAATCTTTGGAACTCAATGAACTTTCCAATAATTACTATGTACTTTCATAAGAAAAAAAAACATTGAAGAAACCAACCTCCAAATGTTTTTAAATTTTACGTGTAATTTAAAAAATGCACAAATATTCTTTCATTTCTTTTTTTTGCAGAGGGAGAACAGAATCAATTTGCCATGGTTATGCCTCCTGCCAATTGTTTAGAATTTCCAGGATTTAATCTTTCATCCATGTGTGTATCCACTATTTACCTTTGAATGAGATAATGCATAATGCATTGGGCTTTATGGAAATGAACCAAGAAAACCTGCCTTTTTTTTTTTTTTTTTTTTTTGAAAAGGAGAAACTTGTACTCTCCCTTTATGGCCTAGAAAAATTAGCATAAATGTTACAACAACAGCGAAGGCACAGGGAAGTACAGATCACCTTAGTATGAACTCAGAAGATGTCACATGTGAGGGGAAACACATCCAGCGCAGTGGTCCTTCCTCTGCTTGAAGCTTAGTACTAGTGAAGTAGCATCACTGCTGTAACATAAACAGATGTGGGATGTTCACTGTCTTCTACCTCTGAACAGGACTAGGTCTTTTCCAAGTGCTTAAGAACCTCAGGGAGGTTTAGGGGTTGTGCAGTAACATGATCAAAATGTGGAAGGAAGGTGCAGAAGCCTGTAAATACACCTGCTACCAGCAATAGGACCAAGGACCCTTTGGGTAAAAGGAGATCACAAAATGGAACAGTAAGTACCTACATACAGAGTGTTCTCAGGATACAAATATCCTTGATCTGAATGCTGCTTTTTGCTGTACCTACAGCTGAGAACTAAATAACTGAAATGGATTCTGGCTGGTTTTTTTTTCTTTGTGAAGCAGCAGCAGCAGCAGCAGCAGCACCTTTGATGTAAATCAGACCCGATGTTATCTCCTGCTCTGAGTGTTGGGTCTGTCTGCAGCCACCAGTAGAGAGAAAGCCACACTCTGACATTCCTCTCTTCTCTGCTTCACACACGTCTATGTACATGTAAGGAGCCTCAAAGAGTCAGAACTGGCAGAGGTCTTTTAAGAGGTTTCCTGTCTAAGGAGCAGTGGGTGTGAGCAGTAGATGGCCTGTTATGGGGAATTTTGTATCAGATTTCTTCTAATGCTAAGATTTGGTGCTTTCTTTTTCTGTTGTCAGATATTTTTCCCTAAAAGCTTTTACTGGCTAGAGCAGGGATTAGACTCTTCCTGAAGCACATGCACAAGGGAATTGCTCACTCCTGGCCTATCTGTTGGTATCTGGCTAACTGTGATAGAAGCATAAAGGAAAAGCAAGGAAATCATTGACATGGAATTCAGTGCACAGACTGGATCAAACTCCAACACGCTGCACTACATCAGAAGTCGGAAAAATTGGTTGTGGCTTGCTAAAATAGCTCTCATCATCTTAGTCAGTGGCCAGTGCACTGTCCTTCCTTTACAGAGAGGCTACAGATGCCAGGTAGGCAGAGGTAGCACCAGGAAATGGAGTATTTAGCTTTGAACAGCATCATTCTGTTGTGGCCCTAGATGAAGAAGGAAGTTGTGGTGTGAGAAGCACCACAAACAGATATGAAGGGCTCCCTTAAAAAGTTGTTCCTGTGAAATCAAGACCCTGTTGTGCTACATTTTACTAGAAATACTATTCCTTCCTATTTGGTAAGTCTGTGTGTCTTTCTCCTCCTGGGAGAGGAGAGAGGGAGAACTTTTTGGTCACTGAGGGAACACCGTTGGAGAACCAGCATAAGAGCAAAGATATTCAGGACAACAGACTGAGTTAATTGTGTTGTGCCACGGTGCTGGTGGTCCTGATGAAGGTGTATCTTCCACTGAGAAATCATTTGGCAGTACCTGAATGTGCTGTTTGATGCCACCTCGTCATTCCAAATCAAGAAGCTGTCTTTCAAAACGGCTTTTATGCAGACGAAGGGCAGAAGAGATTGGAATTTCACCCAAGACAACAAAGTAACTCTGGCCTTCCTCTCATTGCAGAATTGTAACAAGCCATAAATACTCCTGGTTTCACCCACCTGACCAGGGCAGAGATGGGAATGCTGAGCCTGAGCTGTGCTGCACAGAGGAACTCCTGCACCTGCACGACACACTCCTGATTCCACAGTGGATCTACCCATAAACTTGGTTGGCTTGGACTTGAGAAAGCTGAGCATGGTAGCCTCACAAGGAGAGGTGTAATTTCAGAGAGCAGGCAGTGAGGGACTGCTATGGGAAACATGGAGCTTTCTTTCTGGCAGGAGATGAGAGTAACTTGCTAGCAAGGTCTCCCTCCAGCAGGCAATTTGAAAAATGACCTTGGAGAAGAATACAGCAAATTAATTTGTCTCTGATGAGAGGGTTTGGAGAGTCTCTTGCAATTTTTATGCATGTTGGCTAGACAGCCTTGCCCTGGTAAGCACTCTTGCCTGTGCCAGGGACACAGATAGCTGCAGACTCTTCCTGTGGAGTTGAGAGGGGCTTTTAAAAAAGGTTGTGCTTCTGGAAAAACAGAATAAATTGTGAGGAGGTCTGGCAAGGCATGCCTGTTATGCCTGTAATTGGCAGTTGCAGATGAAAGGAAAGGAGAGGGATTGGTGGATGGTCAGATTAGGATATGTGTCTTTAGTGTGAGTAAGTGTATGATGTGTGGAAGAAAATTTGGAGAGAAGCCTTCAGCATAGGTGGTAGGGGGTTAGCAGCTGGACTAGAGACAGGGGTAGAGTGAGTCTCTGAAGAACAAAGGTCAGACAATTGCAAATGTGTCAAGCTGACTTAGTCAGCTTGTCAAGGTGACCGAGTATACTTTGTCCAGGCCTTCTTATGACTGGTTCCCTCCTAAACATCACATTTGAGAGCACTCTGTTTAATGTCAGGTGTTTTCCCTTTTTTGCATGAAAATAAGTAAATCAACCCTCTAAGAGAGAGGTCTCGGGAGTATCTGCTTGTCCCAAGAAGAACAAAAACTCCCACGAGTAATTTTCCAAAACAGAAGCCAAACTGAGTTGTTACAATGACTTCAGAGATCACAGATCCCCACAAACAAAGCGTTAGCTAGAAGAGGCTCTTCAAAGGCGGCCTGAAGAATAAGTCTCAGTACTTATTACTATCCTCATTTCCCTTCCTGTATGCCTTGACTATCTTCCTGGTAGCCAAGCACCTACTCTGCAAAGGGACACCAGTCTCTCAGTGAAGCTTTCCAATGCACACATCACTTGCTTACTCTGTTCTTGCCAGTAGAGAGTGGGAGGTGGGCAGAAACCCAGGGGTCCCAGCCTGGAGCAAGTAGGAAATGACTGTTTCTGCAGTCCTGAAAGCAGAATGTATCAAGGTGGAACTCTGACATGTCAGAGTCACCCTGCACTAGTCAATGACCTCAGTGGCTGGTCTCAATCAAAAGTGATTCACAAACTACCCATGGTTGTCCCTAGCAGATGCTTGCAATGAGTGTGTTGGCTGAGGTTTGGAGTGAAATAAAATACACCATGTAACAGACAGACACACTTGCAGTGAAGAAGAGTCACACTGCAACTTGGGGGTTTTTTTGGAGGGGGAGGATTTAACCCTCA
Source organism: Myiozetetes cayanensis (assembly GCF_022539395.1). Classification (NCBI taxonomy): domain Eukaryota; kingdom Metazoa; phylum Chordata; class Aves; order Passeriformes; family Tyrannidae; genus Myiozetetes; species Myiozetetes cayanensis. The sequence continues at coordinate 109,298,500 of NW_026087742.1, read as the reverse complement.
CTGAGTGAGGGAGTTGCTGGTTTAGTCAAGTCAAGAACAGGACGAGACACATTGATCTAGTGCATTGACATTTGCATCTCTGAGTGAGAGTGCTTGTTTTCACTGAAAGAGCAGCAAGACTGCCTTTTGAAACATTTAAAGGTAGTTAAGCTTTTGGAGGAAAAGAAGTGAACATGTTTTGATGGGAAGCTTTGAATCTCTCTGGACCTACCAGAATGGCTGCAGAAAGACTTCAGCATTTCTTTGAGTGCACCTTTTTAAACTGTGTGGATTGTTTTCAGGGGCTGTAAATAAATACTTACATTTGCATTTTACTTTCGCCTGATGTAAAAGTGATTTATTGGTAACTGGCTAACAGCAAACCTCACTGATCTAAAATTAAAAGAATGCCTTTTTCTAAAGTAGGGAAGCTAACGTTGAGAGCCAGTATCAGAAAGGTGGGAGAGAAAGATGTCTTTTCCATTGACTAGAACAGACTAGGAGACCTCTCTAGCACATTGCAAAAGAAGAAAAGGCATGCTTGAATGCTTGAGTCCTGAATTAATTTTGCATAAGGGAAAAAAAGCGCCAACTTTTGCCCTGTAAGTACAGCCCTTCCTGCTTTGAAGTCCCTTGACACTCCAGTACTAATTGCTGGTGGCTAGTACCTCGCACAGGGGCTGTACTGAGTCAGGCAAAGGAGACAGAAACCTGTCAGGGTTGTGTGGAAGAATCCCTAGGCATGTCCAGTCTCCAGACACAAGCACAACCTATATCTGTTCCTGGATTTAAAGGCACTACAGAGAAGTGCTACATAGGCACAGCCCAAATGCACTAAAAGCTAATTGGGACACGGAGGAGGACTCAATTCTTTTGAAATTTCAAGGCAAATATGTGCCCTTCCTCCAAGGAAAATAAAACAAATGTTATCTCCTTCCATAAGGGACGGAATCAAAAGCAATCAAAAAGTCACCCTTACAGCACATGACAGCAGCACAGTTGGATCCCAGCTCAGCCTTTTAGCTCTCTGTGCTGCCACACGGAGAGAGCAGCGCTCAGCCTTGGAGACCCCAGGCCCTCATCCTCAGTGTGTTGGGTCCTCATCATAGAGTCCTCACGGATTTTGCACGGCAGCAACTCTGAACCTCACATTTTACATGTGTGCATTTGGACAGGAGACAGGGAGTAAAATTAAACGGGGTATGTAATTAGGTATTTCATGCCACATCATATCGTGCTAGGGTTTAAGAGGCATATCCAGCGCTGGCTAATGACTGAGGTCCATATGCTTCCTTGTGCCTGTCTCTCAAGTTCCATATGATACAGAAGCCTACAGACATACATCATGAATTTAAATCTGGGCATGATTTGTGCCCCTACCTGAACATCTTCCTTGTGCCTCTGTACTGGAGAGCTACTTCTGGAAACCTGTGCCACAGCTCTTAAAAACAGGGATAGAGGCATATGTAAGTAGAGGTGAAAAATGGCTCACATCAGAGTGTCCTGTTAACCACTACATTGGTAATGTAGGTAAGTCAAAGCTTGCTTGGATCATGGCTGCTCTGCAGAAATTATAAATATTTGCTTTTCTTTTATTCCCTGCCTACCAAGTAGCAGTCATGTTAGCAAAGCAAGAACCCTAAGGTGGAGAGGTACAGGAGCTGCTCTAAATGCTGGAACCCCGTGCCCTGCCTGTGCCTTCATCTGTTTGGTAAAGAGCTTAAAACAATGCCAGGTTCTCACAGGAATGGATGGACAGAAGTCACTCAACCCCATCTGGGGTTGATAAGTGGTCCTGGGTGCAGCCAATTCCCACTGAGAGAGCAGCTGAGGATCTTGGGTGTTGCAGCAGAGCTCACAGCATTCCTGGTGATGTGACTGTGCTAAACCTTGTCAGAAATATCATCTGCAAATAATGTTCCGGGTGCAGACAGAGCCTTTGGACAAAATGTAACAGCTGGCTGGAACAGTGCAGGATATGTTTTTATTTGGAAGCCTTTGCCCAAAAGCCAAACTGGCTTTCCATACCCATTGCAAGGGCCAGCCTCCTCCTGTGGAAAAGCCCGTAGTGTGGTTTAGCAAGTTGCTTTCAGGACTGAAGTTTTCCAGTATTGGCATTTCACCCAAAATCCTTGGTAGAAATCTCAGGCCTGGCTTGAGCTGGCAAGAGGAAAAATGTTTATCATCTCTCTAATGCTCTGGAGCTAATCACAATCTCTGTGACAAAGGTGATAATGCAAACAGGGTTTAGCTTCTCTTTGACATAGTTTGTAAAACTGCCTTATGCAAACCAGTTTTAAAGAATATCTGAGTCCTACCTCTGGTAGCCAATTGAAACTGCTATTGCTCTTCAGGCAAGGAAAGAGTCTATAGGCAATGTTTTTGAAAGTATTAATGTGATTTTGCAGGCAAGTGTAGACTGTTCTCTAGGGTTGTAATCATCCTTGTGCTTTTAAAAAATAGCAGAAACAGAATGGATGTTCCAGATGACTGAAATTTTTGGGAGATTTTAATTAGCTGTGAATGAACAATGAGAAATGCAAAGCATGATGCTGGGCTGGCTCAGTTTGGTGAGGTGGTGCAGCTGTGTCAGTGCAGTGCTCTGTGTCTGCAGCCACTCCTGCCTTTGGGGACACAGCAGCACTTGCACAACAGCACTTGCAGCCCAGTTGCGGGGCCAAACACCCACTGCAGTCCTGGACCAGCACGGCTCAAGATGGCTCAAGGTCCTTCACCCCTCACTCTGTGGTCCCAGGACCTGGAGCAGCAGGAGGTCTGGCAGCAGCTGCTGGATGCCAATGCTGTGCTGTTAATCTTCCTGTGCACTGTAAAACAAGAGGAGTCACACCTCAGTGCTACCTGGCTTGATAGCATCTTTGAGTTAAGTGACACTATTCCCTCCCCACCCCCCTCCCCAGCACTGTCCCCACATCCTTTTTAAGGGAGAAGAGAAGAAAAGAAAGGGAGCTTGCATTCTGATGCTGGGTCAGTGGACATGGGATAATTCAAATGCAGCACCTTCCTCCAAGCTATGTGGTACCCAAGGGACAGTATCTTACTCTGCTCCTTCCTATCACTCTGTGCACTTGTAGGGGCTTATGGTATTACTGCAAAACACTCTAGACATGCACAGCATGAAGAAACAAGTTGAAAGATACATTTGGATGCTCCAGATTCAAATCAGATAAACTCACAGGATTCACGTGGCCCCTGACACCAGGTGATTGCAAATGGTAATAAATACAATCCAAATTCAGGTTGGCACATGCTTTCCTAGCAAGGGGACTAAAAATAACTGCATTTTAACAGACTAAGTGGTTAGAGAACTTTGTTAATTCAGACATAAACCTGTTAGCATAAAATATTGCCGGAGGTCTGAAATGGCCTCAGACAGTTTACATTTTTCATCAGGATTGCTGTTAGAGACAACTAACCCTTTCTCTCCCTAAGAATAATGTTGCTTTTCCACAAGGCAACCCAAAAGCCAATCTCTTTGTACACAAGAGAAATGCCCCTAATCTAGACTTTATTAGACTGATCATTATATAATGGCTTTAGAAACTCTGGACAAAATAGAGCAGTGGGTTTAGCTGACGGTAATGTCAGATTGCTGTCAATAATCCCCAGCAGATGCAAACGTGTGACCCTTTTCCCCCTTAATTGTTGAATATTTATTTTTATCTTATAATGTTAATAAGGTTTATTGTGCTACAGAGAGGGCTGATATCACATGACCTTCATCTTCCTGAATCACAACAAAACCAGAAACATTACACTGCCTGTCACGTCCTGTTTCTTAATGACAATGTGTAGGTTAGTTGCTTTTCTTCCCCACACAATATTATTTATTCCTTTTGGACTGCCTTCCCTTATTTGGAGTTGCCATCGTGCTGAACAAAAAGGAATGATCGAAACAAGAGGTTCTGGAGCATCTTTTCAGTATAAGCAGTGGGAACAACAACAAAAAAATAAATATGTAATTAGCTTTTAGACAGCACTTGTTCGGTTTATGAGTAGCATTATAAGGTGTGATTGCCTACAAGAGCAGGGGAGTGCATTTGGAGAAACAGGAGGGACCTGGCAACTCAGTTGTCCTAAACAAGGCCTAGATAAAAGCCTGAGTAACCCCAGCCTCAATAAACAAAAACAGACCATGCAAACTACATGGGAGGGAAAAAACAGACAATTTTAATTTTCTTTGGAACAAAATTAGCTCCACTCATGTATATTTGAGATGGCAGGAACCCAAAGTAAAGGTTTGCATCTGGTCCTCTATTTGTGCTGTGCTGTGCTGAGCCAGGATCCCCAACCCAGATAACTCATTTTGTATCAGCCATGTTGGTTTTGCATAGGATGTAAGAGCCAAATTGATACAGACAGAAGAATGCAATAGCTTGGAGAGCTGGTCTGTAGCTTAGGCTGCACCTTTTCACAGCACTGCAAGGAAAAGTGAGGCTTGTGCAGGTGGATTAACCAGGTCTCGAATTCACACACCCAGGAATGAATGGCTGTAGTTCCCAAAGCACTGAGCAGCACTACCATGTCCAAAACCAGCTTCCCACTCCCTCCACAGCAAGGGGAAAACCAAGGTGTGCCTCAGGCCCAGCATCTCCTGCCAGTCACTGGGGCAGAGCAACCTCAGCACACCTCAATTCTTGGTCCCAGGTCTAAACTAAGCAGAGATATGGAAACCTCTGACAACATGCTTCAGAAAAGCACGTGCAGGATGGAGGATGCACAACAAAGAAGCACGGAATAGCTGGGCAGTTCAGCCCCTTGGGCAGCTGGCACCAGCCTCTGAACAGGGGCTGGCTGTGAGTGGCCTCATTCGTTGGAACGGGGTTAATCAGAGAGGAGGTTCCTCACCTCCTGTGGGTAGGCAGGACCTGGCTCTGGCTTTGCATCAAGAGCTTGGCAAGGGGTGCAGTGGGAAGCCCAGAAGATTTAGCATATTGTCTGTGCCAGAAATCTCCAGCTGCAGTTCTGAACACAAACTTTGTGTATCCTCAAAACAGCCAAGGTAAGTGATTTTTGGGTTTGTTACACATTTTGAATGGAGTGAGAGCCCTCAGCTATTCCAGCACATTCCCTTTGCAGGTTCATTAATGAGACCTATGGGAATTGGATTGGGTTCTTTTTCACTGTTATTTGGACTGTGAGAAAAAAAAATCGCAGAAAGGAGAAGCTATTTTCGAGCCATGATTTTTTTGTGTCTCGCAACTGAAATGTTTACCAGGCTTCTGCCATTAAGTCCAGATATTTGGGGTATATACTGGAATTGTGCAGAGACTAGTCTAGATTTTTGTGTGTGGTTAATTTTACTGAGATCTCTGTGATCAATTATTTACATTGCTTTTTTAAACATTATTTTATGGTATGAAAATAATATTTCATGGTATAAAAATAATGTTTCAGTCTATGTGGTCACGATACACTATAGTACTCTATTTTGTTCAGAGTGCTTTGTAAGCATTAGTGAAGTAAATGTTAGGGTACACTTGTGAATTAGGCAGTACATCCCAGTCACAGTGACATGAAAACAGTGTCTGCTTCCCAAATGTCTTTGTACCAGTATAACTATTTTGATGAGAGGGAGATAATTTTTACTAGGATAAAAATAAAACCTCTACAACCCCCAAACCCGCTCACAGTTATACCAAAAATGAAAGCATTGTATCTGGGTCTGGCTGTCCCCTAAATACTGGTATCAACACTCCTTCCCTGACTAAACTGGCATAGGCCAGGTTTTGGTTTTCAGCCTGTTACATCAATACTGATGTAGCTAATGCATGACAGATGTCGTGGTGAAATCATAGATCCACTGAAGTCACTGGCAAAACTCCCATTCATTTAAATAGTCCCAAGGCTTTGCTCAGCACAATTTAGGCTCCATGTGCAATACCCAAAACACAGGTCATCCCCAGTTACAACATGGCTGTTTCCTTGACCCAGGAACGAGATGAACAGATAGTGGCAGTGTGCACAGTGCCTGGACGTGCTCCTGTAACTGGCATCCTCAGGCAACTGTACAAGATGGGCAAATCCAGTGGGGGCAATTGCCACAGAAGCACTTCAGCCCACCACGTCTCTTCTGCCATCCTGCAACATCTGTGTAACACCTACAGAAGTCACTGCAGTTGGCAAGTAAATCTTTAGCTATTTTTGAGGTGATTTCGTATTGAAAAGGAAAGAAGAAGAGCTGGTTCTTCTTAACTTTCTGATGCTTGAGGGCTGGAGACCTGGAAACTTTGACCCTCCCGTGTGGTATTTCACCCATGAAATCCCTGGGAATCACAGGGAAATAACACTGCAGTCATGTTCCCTGAGCCAGGAAACTGGTACAGATGCCCATGGGCTGCTTGTATTGTCCCATTTTTGCATGCTTTTGAGTTGTGTCCTGTGCATGGTTATGCAAACAGAAGTGGCCTGTGCTGTGGAGCCACAGTCACAGCTCTGTCCTGTGTGTGTGCGCACCAGGAAAGCTGTTCCATGTCTCCCTTAGGGAAAAAACAATGGTCTGGTGGTTTTTTTTTGGTATCCCTCCTTGCAGCAGTTTGCACACCATAAATAGCATGCTTAATGCTCCCTGGGAATCCATGGAAGATGTTGATTCCTCAGCTGAGCGCTGTTTAAGAGGAAATAGCATCCACCTCTGTATGGGCTGATCTGCTGTGAAACACGCTCATGTGCTCTGGCTGGGCTTTGTGAAACAGTGGTGCTTTTGATATGCAGTTTATTTAAAGCCAGGCAGGGTATCTCTGCCATACACTGTGGTGAAAGGAAATCAGAACCTACTGCACCCAGAAGGATAACTTCTTTTATCAGTAAAATAAACCAGCCAGCATTACGGACCGCAATGGGGAAGGTTAGGCATCTGTTTTCTGCAGAGGCAAAAGCTGAGTGTTAGACTTTCCCGCCCTCACACCAGTTCCTATCCCCCACCTCAGTCCTTTCAAAGTGTTGCAATGGGAATGTTCAGCAGAGGGAAGGGGAGGCAGCTTGTCCAGCCTCACTGTGTATGAGGAAAACTCCTTACCAGTGGGAACACCAGCTGAAGAGTGAGATGGATAGATCACCGAGGCAGTATGGTCCGGATCACTTAATGAGATGGGCACAAACCCAAAATGTGTCTTTCTATGTACAAAAACACTAGGACTTTCGTACAGAATCAGAATATAGACCAGAGCCCTATGACTGCAGGGAATGCCACATCTAGAGAGGACTGATGAAAAAGATGAGTGTGTCTAACAGTTCAAGAAGGTTGTGGATGAGGTGAGGAGGAATCCAAGAAAGGCCACAGAATAAAATGACTAAGTACTGGAAAATGTGGCATGAAGTGACAGACTGGAGAAGACACTCCATCTGTTTAGCCTAACGAAGACAAAGTTGAGAGGATGACTTGATCACAGCCTCTAAGTACTGACATGGGGAAGAGAAATGTGATAATAGAAGACTGTTCAATCTAGCTGACGCAACCATAATAGGATCCAACTAGAAGTTGGAAGCCAGACAAATTTTGACTACAAATAAGGTGCAGATGTTTAACAGTGAGGGTAATTAACCATTGGAACTAATTACCAAGGACTGTGGGGACTATCACCAACAACTTAAAATCAGGATTAGATTTCCTTCCCCTCCCCCTGCCAAAGATGTACTCTAGTTAATTCAGGAATGAATTCAGAGATGTCCTTCATTGTGTGTTACTCAGGACCTTGGGTTAGATTATCAAGCCAGCTTGCTCTGCCTTTGGAATACCCCTGTGATTCACAGGGCCTTGAAGAACATAGACACTGTGGAGAAAACCTGCAGCACCTGCCCAGACTGGCTCTTGACACTGCATTTCATACCCTGGGCTGTTAATGAAGGGGACAAATGTGTAAGAGTGGAAGGAGAAGGGTATGGCAATGGGATCACAGATTCCCTCTGTGAAAACCTGTGCATATCTCAGTGATTCAGCTACTTCTTAATAGACATAAAAAGAATGAAAGAATTAAGATGGCAAATATAATTGTCTGCCCTGCTAAAAGCATTGCAGGCAAAATAAGCTTTTGGGAAAGATACTGATAAAGTGTGCTTTGTGTTCCTCCTGCTGTGGCTGTACTGAATTTGGCCAGGGCAAGGAGCACCCCAAAAATCAGAAGAGGAAGAATCAACTGCTGTCTGAAGTCATCCTGGGGAGAAGCAGTGAGCCAACACATGGCTCCTGGCCCACCAGTGACAGACAGCAAAACTGCCTCCATCCGCTGCCAGTTCCATGTGGGCATTCCATCCAAGAAAACAAACAGCTCAGCAACATGAGGAATCAGGTGCAGCAGCCAAAAGGAAAGCACACTGGCTGGCTTGGGGGTTTGTGATGGATAAAGACAAAACCCTGGCCAGGACCTGCACAGTCTGTGGTGAAGTCCCTGTGTGCTGCAGCTCTGACCTGCCTGCTGCTGGGGGACTGCGACCACTGGACCACACTGGCCCCTCAGTGAGTTCAGGGCAGATGGAGGGGAGGCTGACATGAGAGATAGGGTATAGACAGCCCCTCCCCAGCCACGAATGGGTGAAATCAAGTAAAGATTGGAGGTGCTTGCAGTTTTGCTGTAGCAGTAATTGTCCCTCCCGACATGGGGGCAGGGTGAAACCACCGCTGGGGGACAGAGACTGGAAGGGGCTCTTGACTGCAAAGTAGAGTATCACCCTGGCTCAGGGTGGCCCTGACGATCTTCTATAACTTTTCAGGGCCTCCTAGAACCTTCTGGGACCGTTCACAACCTTCCAGGGCCTTCCAGGTCCTTCTCCAGCCCTGCTGACATTGAGCAGAGTCTTGGCAGAAATGAAGTAGCAACGAGGACGCAGCAAACACCCTGTTCCCTCTGCAGTCCCATCCCTCACCTCTCCTGGCTGTGTCTCCGGCAGAGCCTGGACATGCCCTGTGCCGGGGGCAGGCAGGGCAGGCAGGGCTGGGGGAGGAGGAGAGCTCCTCAGCTGCCTGCTCGCACCTGCCGGCGCTCGCAACTGCAATTAGTTGCACCCGGTCTAAGCCAAATTGAGGCCCCTTTCAAACCACAACTCTGTGCGTTTTGTTTCCAAAGGGAAGTTCATCTTTTATGTGCATGCAAAATGGGTAAAACCCAAGGAACCTCCCCCCGCCTCCCTTCTCCCAGCCAGGCAGGGATTTGTTTAACAACACCCGCTGCTGCGGCAGGGACACACAGCGGGCTGAGGTCTGTAGCGATCCTTCTTTTGTGGCATGGGAAAGGTTGGCTTTTTCCAAAGAGCAGGCTCGGCATGTGGCCTGCTCACGGTGAGAGGGTCCCTGGTGTGGGTGGGTGAGCTGGGCACTCTCTCCTTTTGGGAAGCCTGTCTCCTTTTTCCTGAGCGACAAGAGGATGGGGAAAGGTGGGGGAGAGTGGTGGGCTTCTGCTGCTCATGGAGAGGATATGTGGCTGGGGAGCACAGCCAACCCCTCTGGGAAGCAGCACGGTTAGGGACTGATCGATGCCAGGCAGCCTTTTCCTTGCCCTCCGTCTCTCTCCCTCCTCCCTCAGTCCCCCGTATCGTTTTTCCTGCATCCACATCCTGCTTCACCCGTGTGTGGATCCTCCATCCCGAGAAGGCTGCCTGCGTGGTGGTCCCCAGCCCTGCCGAATCGGTCCGTCAGAAGGCAGAGCCCCCCTTCCCCCGTGTGACTGGCGGGAGGTGCTGATTCAGTGGCGTGCGGGGGATCCGGCAGCCACCGCATTAAGAGGATTTATAAAAGAGATAAGGCACAGTGCTGAGCTTCCCTCGGTAATCGTGCAGCACACAATTCGGGACTGCTCGGGGAATTTCGGCGCAGCTGACAGGTATACACAGCGCTGATCCAATTGTCCTTACAGCCGCTATTAGCCAAAATAAGGGGCAACTGGAATTACAAATGATTTCTGGGTAAATGCTTAGCTCCAGTTCTGAATGATCTCTCAGCAATAATCCACACATAATCCTCAATACAGAGACTCTGCTTTAAAGGCGGCTCCATTTTGAGCAGGCCTCAGTAATGCATGGATGTCCTGACTCGCAAAATAAAGGGGATAGGAAAGCCACTTTTATTTTACAGACTTTTTTCTGGGTTGAATAAAATTTAGAGAACTGTGTGATCATGTACACATCGTTTATTAAGAGAAGATTACCTGCTTGGTAATTATTTCTTTGGGAGAATAATTTTCCACTACAACGACTGTGTATGACTGTCTCAGGCTGGTCTGATGTATCCAGAAATTAAACAAATGAACAAAAATCTCCTGTAATGACTCAACTCATGATGTTTATTGTACCTCAGAACACTCTTGGGGACTTAATGTGAGGGAATGAGTGTGCTGATAGTTAACACCTTCTCTCTTCTGCACTGCACTTACTGATGTGAAAGGTCACCTGGTCCAGTGGCACTTACACAGTCCCACTAGCAGGGCACCTGAGATCCCAGAGAGGAGCAGGTGCCCCTTCCCAAAACCATCTGCTTATTTTGGGTGCCTGGTGTTGGCCTGAGACCCAGGGCCAGGATTTCAGAAGGTCTAATTCCTCTTAGCACCGGCTCGAGCACTCATGCCTTGCTATTTATCTTCTTTGAAGAGTGCTCCTCCTACAACAACTCGATTGCCAGAGAGTGGGCACAGAAGAGTTTCAGTCTGCAAAAATTACTTGTGTGAGTAATCCTTCGGTAATCCCAAGAGGGTTTACCTGGCTGACTAAGGACTCTCAGAACATTGCCAAACGCCTGGATATATCCTCTAAAAATATTTTTGGCCCATTGCTTCTTCTAGGGCTTTCAAGGGGACTGGGACAGGTTTTGTAATCTCTGGTAGACCTTATTTAACATCCATGCTACATTTTAACCAATAGGCTCAAGTCTTGGCTATACAGTAGAGAAATGCTGGAAACCATATCTGTTCATTATGAATCATACTCTCCTAGCTACCTGCTATGGAGGGGAAAGGAGGCCCTGCCAAATGCCCCAGAAAAAACTTTAATATTTCTCTGCTAGCAAATTCTGAAAAAGCAAATAACATTTTCATAGTTTGTTTACTCATTTGTTCCTTAAAAGAGGCAAAGAAACCTGTGAATCAGAAGAATTTCCATCTCAAAAAATTGCTTTGGCAGCCAGTGGCTTGTAATTTAAGATTAAGTGATTGAATTTCATGCAGCCCTGCTTAAAATTCACTACCCCACACACTCTCACCATACGTACAAAAAACCCCACACAACAGCCACGGCCCTCCCCCAGCATCCATAAGATCTACCATAAGTCAGTTAAAGAATGTCCAATCAGCTGGGAGGTTACAAAATGTACTTAATAAAGATGTCTGCATGACTGCTGGATTTTTCCCCTCACAGCATTCACAGCCTATCAGGCAGTTTCCATTCCGATGCAATGCCAGTGCCGGGCTGACTTCAATCAGGCTGCACAAATCAGCAGAGCAGAAATGCCTCCTTCCCTCCATCACCTGAAACCAGTGCTGATTCATCTCTCCAGACCCATTCCTCCCGCCCTTTCTCTGAATTTGCTGATTGCTGAATCATTTTTTCCCCCTTTTTTTCTTTCCCCCTCTGGACTGTCCTGTGCCAAATGCAACGCGCTTCGTTTCAAGATCTGAGTGAAAGGGAATATGGAAATTAATTGGCTCGAGCTGCTCGCAGGCTTTTACACATGCCTGAACTATGTGAGAGGTGCCATGCAATTGCTTTTCCATTGTGGCTCCCCACCAGCCACCTGTCTCCTTGCGTGTGCTGCCACGGCTGCTCTCAGCCTGGGTACTGGAGATGGATGTCCCCTTCATCTCCCTATTGTGCAAGAGCGAGGGCAGCTGGCAGGGCTGTGGTCCTAAGGGCTGAAACTACCCCTGTTTGACTCAAAAGAGTCCGGATTTGTGAATTCTTCGGCTTGTGGTAAATAGTGACTGGTGTGACCTGTGCTTTGACGAGGGCTGCAGAGAGATGTACAGTGCAGCGTCACTGCTGTTGAAATGGTTATTTGTTCTTGCTACCGGAAGGGGAGTCCAGATGAAAGAGAGCAGCCAGGGAATGTCCCTCATCTCTGGGAGGGTGGAACTGGGACCCTTGCAAGTTGGAGTATAACCTGACTTCATGGATATGCTCCATCACAAACATTATTACATATACGCTTCTACTGCTTTCGTGCACGAAGTTCTCATGAGGCTTTCCCCTGACTGTGGAGAATTTGGGTTCCCCTGGTGAAGCTGCCTTGTGTCTTGGATGTGGGAATGTTGTTACCACCACTGCAGAAGCACAGATTGAAGATGGTAGCCCTGCTGAGTACTGCACATTGTCCCAAGGAGCTGGTTCATGGTGCTGTGGCTTTTCCAGACCAATGAGAAAGACAATGCTGGGCACAAAGAAGGCCTTATCTCATGTCATGCAAGGGACAGGCCCAAAAGGAATAAGATCTTACAGCCAGCCAGGCAGGAGGGCAATGTCAGGCAGGCCAGGACCACCTATGTAAAGGAGGGAAGAATGGAGACCCATGGCTCAGGGACAGAACTGCTCTGGGTGTCTGGAAGTGCATCAGCACTTGCTGGGAGACAACAGGCTCTTTTGAAGGGATATGGTGCAAAACTGACCCTGACTCAAGCCCTTGCTGGAAGGGAAAATCTGAGCTGTAATATTCAGGAGATTATTAGTCATTTGTGTTGATTGTTTTTTATTTGGAGACACTTCAAGAAGTGGCTTTTGGAATCCTGAAGAAGGACTTCTGTGCCCAGAAGCCTGTCTAATTTTCCCATCTATAATAAGTTGGTCTTACCAAAGATATTGTCTCTACAGACAGGTTTTGTCTTACCTGTGTCCTGTGACCATTACAACTACCACAAAACTACTTTGAAGCTGCAGGGCGTTTGGCAGAGATCAGTGGTATGAAGTCTGCAGCTGCCCCAAACCAGCAACAAGAATTTTTAGGTAGAGATATCCTCACCTATGGCATCATTCCTTGCGTCCTCATCTCAGCAGGCTGATGGTAGGAGCCCCGCTCGCTGCTCGGCTCTCGTTTATATTTGCAGGGACTTGGGATGACTCAGCGTCTTGCAGCACTGTGGGTCTCATGTTCCCTGTGATGTCTCTGGCATGACTCCCATCTTTCTCTTCCATCTCAGAAGTACCTCTCTCCCAAAGAGTCGTGGCCTACAAGAAGGACTACTTCCTATTATTCATGCAATAGCAAGAAATGAAAGAGCAGGTACATTTGTAATGCATTTATCATTTACGGAGAAGACACGATCTCAGGCACACTGGACGTCAAAACCAAATGAGAAACTTTTCTTCCAGTTTTATCACAGTTTCTCCCAGAGACACTGCTACTTGCATTCTGGAAATTTACAGGATGAAAGATTTTGTCATGATATCTAATTCTAATCTGAAGTGATTTACTGTTAAGTTGAAAATCAAGCCTGTACATATCCCCCTCCAAGTGGTTTCTATGACAGTTTCTATTAACCATAAAAATGTCACCTGCTAGAAAGTATCAGCCTTCTTATAGGCTTTGCAATCATCACCACCAGATGCACACTTACTGAATGGAATAAATAATAGTCTTATACAATTAGCCTAGGATGCAGGACATGTCTGGCTATCTCTCTTGGCTCCAAAGTGAAGTTTTCATAAGCAAACCCATATATCAAGAGATGAGATCTATCTGGATTCTCTGGAGTTCTTCAGAACTTGAAATGTTGTAAAGCCTTACAGATAAAGCATAGCATAGGTGTTGCATATCTTCGTGGTTTCAGTCTGTGTAAGCTACCGAAATACCCATATTACTTTGTTCTGATCCAGCAAAAAATAAAATGGTGTCTATTCTGCCACAATTTGTTTTGAAATACGCTACTGGTTCTGCAGTGTTTCCTACTGTTGCACAATCATAGTAAACCTGGTACTGTGGGCATGCACTGCAAACACTTTGTTCCCATCTACCCTTCAAGGAAATGACACGCAAAGCTCCCCTTGAGACGGGGGGTGTAGATGAGGGCTGCTGTCTGTGGGATGTGTTAACAGACTTGAGAGACAAATTTGAGCTGATCTGGTCCTCAGATATGAGCTGAAATGAGAGTTTGGGTTTGCCAGAGCTCTAAGCCATTGCACTTAAGGTCTCTGCTGTTGGCAGGGGACTCAAGAAACCAGCCTGAGTACTGAAAGTGACGTTTAATGTCTCCCCACATTTTAAGCCATATTGTGAACAAAAGTCATAAAGAAAGTTGTAACCTGGACCTTCATTGCTGTGTTTGCATCTGAGGACTGAAGTCCAGGGTGCTGCAGAGCTGAAGGGATGGATCTGGACTGTATGAGACACATTACCTTTGCAGCAGCAGAAGCAAGAAGCCTTGTTGTTTACACCTGCCAAAAAGGACAAAATCATAATCTGCTCTTGTATGCACCAATCTGACTACTGATGTCAGTGAACTTTCACTTGTGTGTCAGAGAAAAAAATTCCCTGTGTAGGAGTTTGCAGCTGGCACAACGAACAGAGGTATCAGCAGCATCCACAGAGCACTTGGATCCTTTGATGAAGTGAGCTTACAGAGCCTGGGTAGGTCTGAAAGAGCAAGGGGTGAAAGCAAACATTTAGTCACATACCTAGAACAAAGCCACTATATATTTGAAAGTAGAAGCTCTGAGAGAGACACATGCTACAATTTCAACAAAACATCCACTTGTACAGTGAGCACCATCAGTGCTGGGATCTTTATGTGGCTGTTGAGAATCATGAAAATGGGAGATCCTGTATTGCAGTGGGCAGGGCTCATGAGAGGAGATAGGGTAGACAACAGAGGGGTTTAGTTCCTTCTCCCCTCTTTGTCTGCTTTGCAAGGGCTGCTGTGAAAGCGGAAAGGATTTAAAAAAGTGTGGAAGAATGATCTGCAACCTGTCTAACCTGCTCTAGAAGGAGAATCTGAAAAAGCCCATTCTATTAAACTTTAGAAAAAGAAATCTTGAAGTATGACTTAGCTTCAGCATAGGCAGAGGACACTCTCAGGCACATGAGGTGACTCTTGGGGATGGTCCTGTGCACGGTTAAGAGTTGGACTCGATAATCCTTGTGGGTCCCTTCCACCTTAGCATACTCTGTGATTCTGTGATTCTGTGATCTGTTCAGTTGCTAGAAGACCCTTTGTCTTTTATCTACCAAATGCATATATATATATGCCAGAGCAAAAGGCCACTATGTGTCCCTTGCCCATGGAATTTATAAAGGTTTGTAAATCAAAGTTAGAATTACAGAATATTTTACAATACATAATTCTAAATACTGTCGTCAGAAGGAAAAGTGCCTGTGGTCTGTTTGTGACTGAGGGATCCATGATGAATACCTAGAATGTTCCTCTCCTCGAAATGCTGTTAATTGTTTTTTCACATGATGAAATTGGTTTGAAGCAATTCCAATGTCCCTTGAAGTCTTGTGAAAACAGAAAACAGAATATATTAGTAAGGGAAAAGATGATGCTCACAGTTGTCTAAGAACTAAAAAGCCATGTGTATTCTTTAAAGTCTGTGGGATGAGGCTGCTTTTTTCACTGCAGAGTTAACACATGCACCTTGGAGACTCTCATCTCAGCCGGTATCTGAGCATGCTCTTGCATTTCTTCCAACAGCTCAGGAGCAAAAGCAACAGCTTATATTCAGCAACATGTAGCTCCAAAATCAATGTCAGTTAAGTATTTTCATTGCTAACAAACTAAACATTTTCACAACTATTATTTCGACTAAAACTTGACAAGTAGCATTGGAGGGCTCTGATGAAGCTAAATCGTCCTACCTGTGAACTTTCTTCTCTGATTGGGATGGCTGAGAGAAAAGAAAAAGGTAGGTTTTGCCTGTTTTCATCCCTGCTATCTATGATGTGTCTCTTGAATGGCTGAATGTCACAAGAAGAAAATTGTCTTGGTGAGAACTTGGTATGTAAAGACTCAATTTAAAAAGTGAGATTTGTAGGCTACGCTGAAAGAATTCTTTGTGTTTCCAAATTCCAGTTTGGTGAAAGTTTGGGAATTAGTTGGGCCAGTGACTTACCCATACTTCAGAATGATAGCAGGAACACATATACAAAGTATATATGTGTATGTATATGTATACATTTATATGTACAAAGGCAGTCCCTAAAAAAATAAAAATTAGGTATTATATAGGAAAGGTGCCAGACTAACAAAAATGTGAAGACAGAGACTTTCATCTGCAGAGCAGGTATGCCAAAGGTCCTGGCAGCCCAAGCTTCCCTGCATAGTGGAGAACTCAGTGATCAAGCTTTGTTTTAGCATTTGTCTCTGTGAGGAGAGAAGAGACAACTTGGTATCCACAGGATGATCCCAGCTCTCTTCATGACTGAGGCTTTACCATTATCATGAATTAGATTTCCCTATAGCAAATAAAGTATTGAAATTGGAATAAAGTATTGAAATTGCAGTGGAGACAATACATGAATTTTAACTACGTCATAAACCATCCTTTAGATGGCTATAGTAGTAAAAATGTTTGAGAGCCAGAATGAGCTGAAGATTTTTGTCTCTTTAAAATAAAAATCCCAAACAACCCAAGCCCTCTCACTCTCCATTTTTAAAACAAGTCTGTACAAACAGATTTAGCATTGACTTTGTCTCTCTGTGTTCAGTCCACAGAGGAGCACATGGAGAAAAACAGGAGTTCCTTGGCAAGCCAGACCAAGCATTCACTATGGCAGCATTAGATCACCCTGCTCATGGAAAGGGGCCCTTGTTTGAAGATTCCCACCCGTGTCCCATTGACTTTATGGATAGTCCTCGGGATCTTGTCTGAGCACATCTGAATGTTTGTACAGCACCTGACACAGAGAGGCCGCCATCCCACTTCATTTATCAAATGATAAATAACACGATAATACTATAATTGAAGTCACTCATACAGACAGTAATCACCTCGTGATTCAGCACAGCACAGACTTCTGAGGTGGAAGACTGCACTAAGCTTATGCAGAGATTTCTATCTTGCCCATCAGTTTCTGCACGCTAAATATATCCTGAATTTACGAATGCTGAAGTTTTAAGGTGAGATTTTCTATGCTTGGGCTAAACCCAGAAGCGATTAATTTTCGCAGTGCCAGAACAAAACCATTCAGCCACTTTTGAGTTATGTGACACTGAAAGACAAGGTATTGATAACATTGCTACTAACAGCCAAATCAAGACTCCCTGACAGCGCATATAACAATATTTTTTTATTTATTGAGCAAGGAACAGCAATACAGGGGGAGGTGGAAGACAGGAAACTTTGTAGAGTTTATGCCCTCCAGTGAGCAACACCTGATCCAGAAATCAAGCTCTGGAGATGTACAGTATGCTTGAATTAATGCCTAAGACCTGGCTGATACATACCTCATCGTTAATCTGGTTACGTGGGGTTTATTTCACAGTCGGAAGTTCTTGCGCTGGAAGAGAGTCCTGCTGGGGTTTTCTGAGCACAAGGCTGAATTAATGAATGAATGAATGCAGCTTGCCAGCCCAGATTTAAATTGCTTACTAGATCAAAATCTGTTCATTTTCTCTGTCCTTATTTCCAGCCTCTCCGCCTCTTATTTATTAATTTGTTTGAGAAAACAGATAAAGAGCACGGAAAGTGCCCGCGGACGTCATCGCAGATAAATGGTTGTTTTTCATCCCGGCCTGAACCCTGACAGCAGGCTTTGGGCTGCAGCCCTGGGCAGGGAGGTCCCTGGCAGACACTGTTTGGTGGCCAGAGCTGGCCCTGGGGCTGGGGGTCCGAGCCGCCGTGGCTACACAGCCCCCAGCCCTGGCAACCCGGCAGCCCTGAGCAGCTCGCCAGACCACCGGCAACCCTTTTCTGCACCCCCTGGGAAAAGGACAGCACGGAGGCAGCGAAGCCCTGCTTTGAAAGGGCACGAAATAAACCCGGGCTGCTTTGCAGGAAGGGTCACGTTTTCCCTATCTTTCAGATCCGCGCTGCCTTTGGTATTAAGCAGTTGCCAGGCTTTAATGGGCGTTTGCAAACAGGATATCTGGAATATTTTGATTTATTTGGCCACTGGGCAGACCTCCAGCCTGCCGTCTTGACTGCGGTGTTCGTATTTTAATAGGAGTTTTAAGAAGGCTTGGTTAGGGGGTATTTAAGGTAGTCCCTGAGTTTTTATGCAGACTTTCTCAGCTCCGACTGAAAACACAGCACCAAACAGATGCGGTGGCAGGTTTTTAAGAAGCAGGGGGACCCTATAAATGTGCCACTGTCATTGCTCTCCCAAGGCCCCTTTAGGATGAGCGAGCTCCTCTCACACCGTCACGGCTCCTTTCGCATCCCAGTGTCTGGACTCCTTAACTCCATGTCCAACAGTGCTGCGCAAGGCCAGGATGCAGGCAGCTCTCCGCGGCAGGAGCAGGGCACTGGCAAAAGGACGGACGTCTGCTCGCCCCCACTGCGCATCCCAGCCCCTGCTTTGGAGGGGAATATCTCCCTCCGAGCCCGGCACTGGGATGTGCTGCGAGGACGGGGCTGCACTGAGCTCAAGGCACTTGAAACGCCCCCCCGGGCTCCGGTCTGCACGTTCACGAGGGAAGGCGATAGGAGACAAATGCCGCTCATTCAAGGTGAAGGGCAGTGCTGGCATGATGGAAAAGCAGCCCGTGCTCTCTGCCAAAGCCCGGAGACCTTCCTGAAGATTCACCGCTCTTCAGTTTTTATGGTGTCTTAGATATGAATTTTAGAGCTTATGGAAAGAAGAGGCTGATAATCAAGAGAGAGATTCTGCCAGTATATCCAGATATCCTGAGCTGCACTGCCCCTGCTCTTCCTCACCTTCTTCTGCCTGTGCTGCCAACACAGCCTGAGCTGGGATGGATGGCTGTGCTGCCTGGTGCAGTGCAGACGTGCAGGCATCTGCTACTGCAATATTGACTGGGCTTGCTTTCCTCAGACAGAGACTCTACTGTGAATTACCTCCAGGTCTCCAGAGGTGCAAGCCCAGTGTGCAAGGACTCTGCCTGCTGCTGGCTTAACACTGCCTGTCTGGACCCCAACCCCCAGTGAGGATAAGGCAGGGTCAGCACCAAGGTGCATTTTGCTCTACATGTTCCCAAAAGGAGCTGAAGAACTTCAGAAATGAAAATCTGCTTTGACCTGTCTGACTCAGCTCTCTAATAAAGCAAGGAGCCAAGAAGTTTGGACTTTGAGGGCATCTCAATGGTCACCCACTTAATGTAGCCTGGGAGGCAGTTTGGTCACTGAGAACCAAACTGGGGAGCAGTCCCAAGCTCCTCAACCACAGCCTGGAAGCAACTAAAACAAGGAGGGAGATTATAAAAGGCTCCTTGGAGCCTAGCACGTCAGGGAGCTCTACAGCTGTTTGGTTGGAGGTTTCATTGAGTCCCCCCTGTTGGTGTGAGGCCCCTCAGAGCCAGTAAACTGCATGGACCTGTCTTCCTTCCTCACCTGCTTCTCCCCACAGGGCAGGTGGAGGAGCCCACGCTGTGAAGAAGGGAAACTCAATGCCTCATAGGAAGCTTGAGCTGCTCTTCGTAGTGTGCCCACACCCACACACCTCTCCAATAGCGACCAGCTGCCCCAAGAGGAGAAGGTGTGATCTTGGCACATTGCATAGATCCATGCAGAAGAGTGGGAACAAGAGGATGAATATCAAGGCACCTGAGAAAAGGCTTGCCTGGGTGATGAAATGTTCATGAAATGGCACATTGATTAAGAGGGAAGACACCCATCATAACTTCAGACTTCACCAGCTTGCAGTACCAAGCATCCCTTGAAATGCTAATTAAAACGAGCTGAGGGAGAGGAGCCTGTTAACAGGATCACAGCCTCACTTGGATCGAGTAGTAAATGTGTAGTAGCCACCCGTGTTTTCCTGTACATGTGTTTCCCAAGCTGAGTTGACTGTAAATGTTGTGGTTATGTGAAACCCACACAGAGTAGGATGCAAACACAGACTAGGCAGAGAGGCAAGGTCTAAGCACGAGGCTGGAAGAGAAAAAGCCACGAGAGCCTTCCACAAATAAATAAATAACTGCCCGAAATGAGGGGCTAATTAACTTGCAATAAACCAACTTAACCACTTAGGGGCAGCGTTAACACAGAGTTAACATGCAAAACAAACCTGTATTTTCTCACCTGGTTAATTTAATATGCGCGGTGAATATTCATAGTGTATGAAATGCTGCTACATCAACACACCAAACGATGCAGTCTGTCAAAACCAGGAATGTGTGGCAATGGGAGTAACTCAGTCGCTGCTCACACGGTGCTGACTTTGATCACTCAGTGTTTCTAAACACATTCATAGAGAAGGTAGGACTTTGCTGCTTTTCCTCTGTCAGGGTCACAGAGTGTGTTCTATACAAAGATTAAAACCTAAAAAAGGAGATAGAAAAGAGCTTCACTTAAAATAAACAGAAAGAAGATGAAACAGAAAAAAGCTGTCTTTGAGAAATGCTGCTCTTGCATGCAGGAGCTGAAACCCCCATTTTATCTCCATGGCCACATTCGGAGTTACTTTGCTCTCAAACAATACGTTTCTTTCTCTACCTTGCATGCAAAAAACGTCCCGGTTTCTTGGCCTCCTCTGAAACATTTCCTTGCATAAAAAGGAGCTCAGACCTGCTTCAGGTATGTTTACTCACCCTGCTCAGAACAAGTAAATAAAGGAAAGGTGGTTTTTTTAGTGTGGCTTGACTAACTTGAGTTAGCTCTAGCAGGAAAAGCATAGTAACTTGGTTTTATTAATTAATTTATTTATTTTTAAGTAGCAGCTTGAATTCAGACTCAGATAAACCTCATCTTATCTCACTGCTCTTTTAACCCGAACTATGAAAAGCACAACTTTTGCCCTCCTCTTCCTGCCCCCCTAAGCCCTTACCCCTTACCTATTCTGTTCAGGCACCAACATGTTTACAGCTCAAGCGTGGCTTGCTGGTGTCCCAGCTTCACCTTTACAGCCACCAGGTGCTCCAGCTGCTCCGGCCAGGGTGTGGGGCAGCTGGAAGCTGCTCCCATGGTATGCTTGGTGCTCCTGGCAGCTGTTGGACGTGCCGAGGCTGTGCTCTCCTGGCAGTGAGTGCCGGATCCAGGCACCACCAGACCACTCAGCAGGAAGAACAGGTCCGGATCAGGTGCAGGCGTGTGCTCACATTTCTGCTGAATTAGCCAGAGTGCACGACAGGGAACATATGCCAGCTTTACGCTCTCTGCCGGCCGAGGGAGGACAGACGATACCTGATCTGGCATCAAGTGAGCTTGGTGGGGAGAGAAGATATTGAACATGGCATAAAGTTAAAGTAGGATGGGTAAACAATATCTGATCTGGCAGAAGAAGCTGCTGCTACAAAGTTGGCTGTCAGAACCATTAAAATAAATTCAAACCAGTGGAGTGAGTGCCACATGGCCAAAGTGCTTTTGCTGCGGTACCAGGGAGCCCAGAGAGAGGTTCACTGTGCTGTCAAACTCTGCACTTGGGAAAGGGGTGGGAAATACATGCCCACCCTTGCTGGCATGCCTGTCTGAGGAACAACACTGGATGAGGAGCCACAGGGCCAGGAATGATCCTTCAACCCTGAAGGATGCAGGAACAGCATTCCTGAAGGATGCAGATACAGATGTTGTTCAGCATCGCCCAGGTCCGTGCAGCCATTTGAAAGTGGATCCTTCCCTGACAAAGGGCTTCCCCAGAGCAGGAGGTGGTGCTGGGAGTGCTGTGCTGCGGAGGCTGAGATGGAGGAGGAGAAAGATGCTCTGTTTCTGTGGAGGGAGGGGGATCAGGCTCCAGAGCCATCACCCTGCCAAAAACATTAAACTGACTGAAATACAGTCCCGCAAGGAGAGGAAGCAAGCAAGCTGTCAGAAGTGAGAGAAACAACAAGCCCACTGTACAGGATCACCCACAGACCACCCTTCTCCACTGAAGTGATATTTCTCCTTTCACCTGTCTCAAGTGGATGAAGAAAGTCAGTGTTTAGGTACTTGCTTCCTTTGCTTGTAAAATTTGAGTGTTGCCCCTCTCTTTTCATCCACGATGGCGAGTGCAGCCCAGGGAGATCCAGTCCCACAGCCCCTAGGAAATGGAAGGAGAATGACAGGGCTGAGTCGTCATGCATTATGCTGAATATTTACCCCTCATGCATGCTATTTTATTTTAAATCTAGCGTGTAATATGCTTTGCATCTAGCGTGTTGCTCTTGTGTGTTTTTCCCTTGCCCTGCCTGTCTCTTGCTGGCAGCTGCCATCATGAAACAAAAGGCAGCTGCCAGTTTGAGTGAACATCTCTCTCTCTCACTCACTTTCGCCTCTTGCTCTTGGAGCTGATGCAAAACCACTTCACAGACTGGGTGGCAGGCACTGATGCAAGGGGGTTTTGCTGCCCTTGGGATGCTGGAGCCCACAGTGCCTCTGAGATTTGCTGCCAGAGCTCAAAGCTGTGTACAAGCACTTGAATCTGGCTCAGTAGTAGCCAAGAGACAAGCAGCTGTTGCTCTGCCAGCACACCAGCTCAAGCTATCCCCCTTGCAGCAGTTGCTCATTTCACAGGGTTTGATTATGCTGCTTTTGGCAAAGGTGGTGATTTATTAAATACCACTTTGGTCTTCTGCCCCAAGATGTGTAATCAAACGCAGGGATCTCCTACTCCAAACTGGTGGTGCTGTTCCTACATCAGCTGAAACAAGCCTGAAAGAAGCAAGACTGAACTGAAACAGCACCTGGAAGAAGAAACTTCCTGTGTCAAATTAGAGTAACACGGGGAGAAAGCAGGATGAGATGCCAGGACCTAGACCCTCAGGCCAGCTGTGGGCTCTGGATGCTACCAAAGGCCAGTGGGACTTCACAGCGTGTGAGCTGCTGCTCGTGTCAAGGGAGCGCATCTGAAATTCACCGAGGATACTCATCCCTTGGCTCCTTTAAGGATTGGGTAACTCTGTGAGACTTTGGAGACCATCAGAGGGGCCGGTTCAGCTGTTTTGTCCAGAGCTGGAAAGAATGGAAGAGATGTTTCTGCTTTTCTTGGGAAGCCTTTACCCTGAGCTATAATGAGAACTTGTTTCGGGAAAACAAGTTGAACTCTTGACTGCTGTAAATAGCCATGAGCTGGGTAATGCCTCTGAGAAGGGACTGGGTCCTGCTGGGAGAGATTAACTGAAGTTCCCTGGAGCTGCGGTCACTGGCACATCCTCTGTTTTCTTATCTCTCTGGGTTGTGGTGGGGGGACCGGGGAAGAGGTGAGGCACAAAAGTCAGGAAGGTTGTAAGAAATCAAGCAGGACTCTGAAGGATAGTATAAAATGAAAAAGCCAAATAAATGCAAGCCTCAGTTCCAATCAGGAAAGTTAGGAAATGAGATCTGAAACACCCTCCTGGGAGTCTGATGTGTGCTGAAGAGGCATACTGAAATAAATTCTCATGCAAGCTGTATCACTCTGATTGTCAGAGAAACTGAGCCCTCGCTCCTTTCCTTTGTGGCAATTTTCTTTCAGACAGCTCCTGGTTTTTTTGTTGTTTCCTTTTTTTCTTTTTTAAAATATATATATATAAAATAGAAATGGATATCCTCATGTCATCCATTGTAAGTTCTTTTGTGGAAATTATGGTAATATGGTGTTGTTCTGAGGGACAGTTTGGGAAGATCCTGATCTGTCTGATTGGCCTGACATTGTTTTCCTAAAGCATGGGGAAAAGTCAGGAAAAGAAGCTGCAGAGGACAGGTCTGGGGTCCCTGAGGAGCTGTCAGGGCAGGTGAGAAATCACAAACGCAGGTGAGAAGGCTGTGCTTTTTATAAATGAAGAGCAAGCTATGCTTCCCAAGTGAAGATGGTTTCCTCTAGATTAAGCAGGATTGCAAATAAACAAAGAATAAAAGTTTATCGCCGTGAGCAAGACAGGGCATCTGGCTTTGCTTCGCGTGCTGACTTGCCTTTCAGGCAGGCAGGCAGGCAGGCAGGCTCCTTCCATTGAAAGGGTGCACTGCAGGAAAACAGAGGCATGAACACTTCTTCCTGAGCCATTGTAATCCCCCTCACCTGAACTCCTGGATGGAGTCCATGGATTTTCTCTGGTTCCAGAAACTACGCAGAAATTACAGTTTATGGAAATATTTCCAGTTTGATTTATATAAGCCACCTGCTAGTGAGTGGATTGTGAAGAAGCAGCAGCATAAATGAACAGCTGGATGCCTTCAGGCTGCACCGTGGCCCCCGTGATCCTGTGCTCTGATATGCCACAGTTTGTGCTGTGAGACCATCAGTGAAAGGAGCTCTGTGGCTGTGCTGAGGCAGGGGGCAATGGCTGCCCTGACCTACTCACTGGCTGTGCCACAGGTGAGGCACGGTCCTGCTCTGAAAACCTGTATATTTATTTTAACTCCTGCAACACTGATGAGTTAACACAGCTGTGACAGAGAGTGAATGAGACAGATCCTTTCCCTTTGCCATTATCTGCACTGGCAACCCAGGACTGACAGCTGGGCCAAATCCTGCTCCTGAATGTCTCTCCTTCGCCATTGCTTTGGCTTCTCCTCTCTGCCAGCTAAAGAGCTTTTCCAGATCTCCCTTTGGGGAGTCCTGTTTAGCAGCAATCCTGAGAGCTCATTACATGTCTCCTCATGCTGCAAGGGCAGGCTGCTGCTGGGGGCTCCAATACCCCTTGCCCAGGCACAGCTCCCTTCTCCAGGTCAAATTACACTGCTGAAGTGGCCTGCCCCTTTACTTCAGTGATATACAAAAGAATTCTAAAACAACTTCATGAAAGATAAAAAAATAAATTCCTCTTACCGTGTTTTTTCCTCCAAATCTTCCACTCAGATTTCCTGTAAGCCTGCCTTGGTCTATCTTGCTATCCCTGGTCTCTGTTCAGTCACTCCCTCCCCACTGATGGCTGGGGAACTTTCCTCATTCACAAGACAGGAGCACTGAGGAAACATCCTGTCCTCTGCTGTGGGTCTCTGTCTGGGACACTCAGCTATTGCACCTCTGCTTTACCATCATTCTGGTTTCCCTTCCAAGACCCTGTGGCCCAGTTGCAAAAGGACCTCCCTGGCCCCTTGTTTCTTCTTATCCCCTCTCTGCCTGCTAGCACTCTGCCTGTGCCTCCCTTCCCACACTGGGGTTTCATGCCCCTGTCCTCCCAGTGCCCACTCTGTCCCCTTGGGCACACGGGCATAGGCAAAGAGCAGCCCCAGGCCCCTAAACCAGGCTGGGTCATTCTGTCACAACAACGATCTCAGGAATGATCTCAGGCATCAGGGATCAGGAGGATCTGAGGGGTGATCTCACAGAAGGTGGGAGAGTCATGGCCCATGGGCCATGGCATATCAGGGTGGACACAGATCCTGGGAGAATCCATCTTTCTCTTGCCTGGACCTTGGCTCAACCTGAAGAGAGACACTGATGAAAAACAGAGAATCAAGTCCACCTGCCTCCTTCTCCTTCTGACATACCTTGCTCAGTGAGAAAGCAGCTTATGTATGACTGATTCCCTCTGCAAAAGGGAGAGAAAATCACTCACTGCACTGAGATGGAGAGTCAGGAGTGACTGACAATGAGGATGAATCAGACTTCCCCCTCCTAAAGCAAATCCGTAGTCTTTTCCTTGCTGTGGTATCAACCAAGAAAAATATTTCTTCTTCTACAGCCCTTTACTTGCCACTCCTTCAGCTGCAACTAAGGTGTGTACCAGGCAGCATAGAAATAGCCTTTGCTGAAGTCCATCCTGGAGGATGTTTTCCAGAGGTAACGTGCCAAGCAAGGACACGTGTTTCACTGTGGGCTCTCAGATCACTCTCCTGTCCCCACTCATGTACCCAGGCTACTGAGGCCATGCAGGGAGTTTGGGACCTGCTCTTTGCTTAGCCCTGAGCCTGGAAGGAATATGCAGATGATGCTGTTCGCAAACTGAGATGCCCTCTGCCACCCAGACCCAGATAGCCATTTTCTGGGGCTCTCAGCCTGGGCCTTAGTGTGAATTTTTGAGGCCAGATCCTCCCTACCAGTTCCCCCACCAGCAAAATCAACTTTCTTACCTTACACTTTAGTGTTTTCAGCTGTTAGCTGAAGCAAGCCAGTGGCAGACCTTAAATTCACATTTGGTCTCAGAGAGAAGGATTGGACAAGCTCTGAGGACCCCAAACATTGGAGAAGACAACAGAAAATGCCATTTGTCTTAATGCTGGAGGAGATCCAAACTGCATTCATAGTGGGACTGACTGCAGCCCAGCTGTGCAAGCAGGGCAATCCCAAGTCCTCCCTGTACACATAAATGTGCCTTCCAGAGACTGGGGGAATTAAGCCCTGGGTTGTGCAGCTGGGTAAAGCCCAGCACACAGTGAGATGTAATAACCTTACTAGAAAGCCAACAGGAGCAGACACAGTACAGGGCACTTGGGACCCCTGAATTAGGGGGGTCTGGACCACGGAACTGGGGCAGGTCCACTTCCAAAAGGTCCCAGCAATGGGCACCTTTCCTGGGGTGCTTGGGGTGTACAGTGGCAACTTGCTGCCACTCAGAAATGCTCTGCAGTGTGCTGTGAGGACACAGAGCCAAAACAGAGTAACAGTAAAGAAAGCAAGTCTCAGTCATCTGTAAATCTCATCAAGCCATGGAAATTTCCTCCTTTTCTCCAGTAAAAAGCTCTCTTTTATGGGCAAGAGGAAGGCTGAGTTGACACACTGTAGAGGTCTCCTTTCTAAGGTTCCTGTAACGTCCCTTTTCTCATCTCTCCGTGCAACCTCAGACCTGCCTGACTCCTGGAAATGCACCAGTGAGACTGAATTTCAGGAACTGTCTTGTGGCTCTCACATTCAACTGAGAAAGCAGAAATAGGGGGATTTTGAGTGCTTGGCTGCAAGCATCCTGTTCACACGTGGTGGTTAATGGGTGGTCGAAGTTTGCTCTCCCTGAGCTGGGCTCGTGCTCTGCACACCCTGGCCAAGTCGAGAGCCCTGCCTGGCACAGCCTGACCTCTCCACTATTTCAGCCTCAATACTCGGCATCTGACCTGCGGATTTTTCTTTAAGAAGATGAGAGAGGGGGGAAAAAACCCCACAAAGCCTCCTATAAAAAAGCCGAACTTCCCAAGCCAAAGCCAATAAAAAGCTTCCCAGCTGTTCCCGCTCCTCCGAGCCAGCACGAGCTCCGCAGGCAACAAAACCCTCCCAGCAGCCGGGGAGCCTGTGGGGTGCCAGTGGCCACGGGACGGGGGCAGAGACCCGAGGCGAGGGCCCCTCTGCGGGTGTCCCGTCTGGAAGGCTGGGGCCCAGGGAAGCGCGAGGTGCCTGACAGAGGGCTGACTCAGCGGGAGACAGCGGTTTGTGTAACCTCCAGCAATCCATTATTACAAAGGGGCTTTCAGGAACTCCTCCGTGCCAGGCACAGCGAGGGTTATTGATTGAGGAGACAGTGCAAATGCACAGAGAGGCTCCATCCATTAGGGCCGCTGCTCTCCACCAATTAGAAAAAAATCATTACTCAGCAGCCATCAATGGGCTCTGCGCAGCGCTGGAGTGCATGCATTCAATCTATCTTCTCCCACCTCCCTGAAAACTTAATGACAACTATTAGAGCTCCGCTGAATGCCCGGTGTGTACAGAAGCAAAAGATTCATTTGGTAATCTTAGTAATTACGACGCCATAGGAGGACACATGCTAAATTCAAACAAGGGTGTGAGGGGGAGTTGAGGGGGGAAGAGCCTGAATTCCTGTGTTGTGAAAGCCCTTGTCGTGCTCAGCCTCCCATCCCTTCCCACTCACCTGCTGCCTCCCCTCCCCTCCTCCCACGGCCTCTCAATGGGCTTTCTGGGCTTGCTTTTCTGCTTCTCCCCTCTCAAAAAAAAAAAAAAAAAAAAAAAAAGGGAAACATCATTTTGTGAAAGTAAATTGAAGTGGGGCAACTTGGGAAATATTTTAGACCTCTGGATGAGGCACAAGCCTGGCAACGCTGTTTGACAGCACTGCCCTGAGCGATCGAGGAGGCAAATTCCCATTTACAAAAGCCCGCAGAACTGTTCTGGAGCCCTGCTGGCATAACACATGCAGTGTGCAATTTATTTACTCTGCCACAGCCCTCTCCTTACCCCCACCCCGCTCTGCCACCCAGCCTTTCCATTTACACACGTCAGGGCTGAGGCTGAGCGAGACCCTCATCTCCCCCCTTGCCAATTCTTGTCACTCCGAGTTATGGGGAAAGCAAAGTCCCGGGAGGGAATTTTTGGAAGAGCTCAAGGATGGATGTGACATGTCATTGAAGCTGAAAGGAGCAGTTACTTACAAGCGACAGTGCTTTCCACAGGCCTCCTCTTCTCCAATCCTGGAAGAGGTAAGTCATCATTTCATGAGGGGCACTGAGGGTGTTCATCAGCAGCGGGAGCCTGGCGACTGACTGCCCTCAGTCACGTTGGCATTCAACGCCTCACCTCCCAGCACAGGAGCATCCACCACACCACTGGCAAATGTGCATCTGGCAGATTTCATCAGGACAAGGGACAGATAAAAAGAGCAACATTGCTGTTCCTGCTTTTAGTACCCTCTGCAGGAGCTGATTCTGCCAGGGCCAGCTCACAGTCCCAAGGGGAGGATCACTAATGAAGGAGAATACATGCTCCCAGTGCCTGCCCCAGTTCAAGCCTGCAGGCTGATCTTGTAGGGCATAAAAACGTCAGGTTGCCTTATCTGTGTAGCCACCCTCAACATGTCTGGGCTCAAGACATCAGCCACGAGCATCACAACTACATGGAGTCTTGGTAGCAATGAAGAGCAAACAGCACAAGACTTCTTTGACCTTTGCTTGTACTCCTTGGTCTTCTTCACATGAACATGTTGTAGGAAGAATGCAAAAGTTCCTATAATACCCAGCAGATGGAAAGATAGGTCAAAGGGGAAATGGCATGGAGAATCATAGGAAAATCAGAAAAAAGGAAAGTAAATCCCAAAGACTCTACTCAGCTTTTATTTTGTTTTTACTCAAGGGAGGCATTTTTAATTTCAGCAAGATTTATTAAGTATGAAGTGAAGGTTTCAGACTTCAGTGGGTTGTTAAGGAAAATGTAATCTCCAAACTCTCTCAGAAACAAAACCAGAAGACATTAAAGTTTCCAGGGGACAGAATAGTCTTCCTCCTCTGTATATGAATTATGTGAAAGGCACTGAGGGAGAGGTTACTCTTGTCTGCCATGTTACACAACTTAGGAAGGGCACAGGGAGCCCTTTCATTGCTGAAGGCTAAACAGGCCTTCAAAAACCTTGGGTAAGTAAGGTATTGAGATCTTTCTTAATGAGCAACAATGATGAAACCCCACAAGTGGCTACAAGCCACATGCAAAATGATATTGCAGACTGTGTGTGCCCCTTGTGTACCCACTTGCAGAGGGTCAAGAGGGTCCTATGCCTGTAAGGTCATCAACCAGAGGTGACCCTGTCCTATGGTCATCTTACCTCTGCACTGAGTGGCTTTTAATATTAAAGTTTATTAAATAAAGGATGAATTCTTAGCCAGGTAGAAGGGCATGTGTTGGTAAAACGCAATGACAAGGTCAGCACGTGTGAGGCACCGGGAAGAAGAGGAGATTGACTTCATCACAAAAACCTCCAACGCCTTTCCATGCTCCTTTTCCCCCTGATTTACTGCCAAAAGGCAGGGCCCATCTCCCTTCCTGCTTTTTGGCTGGGGAGAGCCCCTAGGGGCAGGGACGCTGGAAAAAGAGAGACCGCAGGAACCAGATCAAAAGACAGGTGCCTCCACGATTTCTATTCAGCCATCCCTGACCTTGAGGCATCCAGTGTGAACCAGAGCCAGGAAGGGCAATGTGTGAGAGTCCATCTGATCTCCTGCTCACGGGGAAGGTGCTGGCAGCTACCATGCAGGCTGTGGATCCGGCCATCTGCCGCAGACGCAGGGTAGCTGAGTGGAAGCCCAGCTGGCAAACAGGCCAGTGGCCCCTGAAAGAGTAGGGAAGGTTTGCAGGTTCAGCACAGATGGTCCCGGGAGACCAAGGAATTGCTCAGACAAGGAGTTTTGTCTGTGTCCCCAGGATGTGATGGAGACCAAGCTCACAGGTGACCCAGGTGAGGTGCTTCGCAAATCAGGTGGAATTCGATCAGAGGACTAAGCACCATCTTGGCCCTTATCCTTATGACCTAAAGCCATGTGAATTACAAGGCTCACTGTTTGCCTGCTGTAAGCCATGGAAGCGCTTTCCCTGCTTAACCAGTACAGGTAGTGCTAGGCTCTCTGGTACATACAAATGTACCTATCTGCAAAGCCTTGGCCACTGCCCTTCAGGATTCCTTGTGAGGACCTCAGCAACGTGGAAAGGGGAGAAGAGCAGGTACTGAATCAACAGCACTGGACATTTAATAAAAATTGCAGACTTTGGAGGATGAAGGAAGATATATCGGATCCTTTCAGCAGGGGGGCACTTACTATGTTTCTCTGACATTCTTGCTCAGGGAATGGTGTTGAGGATGACTGCCTAGAAACACATTTGCTAAGCTATTTGCTTAAACTACAGAGTCACTTGGGCACCATCATCAGAAGGAAAGCCATGAGCTCTTTTGCCAAGAGACTATTGATAACACCCTTGAAGAGAAGTCTTAAGCTCTAGGCCAATTGCTGAGTGTCCTTCTCCATGTTAAGTGTGATTATTGTATTTAAGGGGTAAGGACAGTAAGATTTAGGGTCGTAGTTTAAAACTCCCCAACTCAATAATGACACAAGGCCAAAGCTTGTGAAGAGGCACACATATTACAGCAAATACTCAAAATATGGCTATTTTACAATTTTTCCCTGTTTATGATCAATTTTTGGCTGACTCTCTGGACAAGAAAATAGCTCCAACATACATCACCAAGGTGAAAACTCTGCTGAGATGTTCCTCAGTGTGTGCCTGGGGATAGTGGGCAATTTAATCTCCAAGGTTTTAATTCATACTAAATGACAGACGCAAGTCCTAAATGTCTTCTAATGAGATGCCATTTGTCCAGATTCTCTTCCTGTAATTCCATAGCTGTTCAAAGAAGATGGAACAAGAAAACAGCCCAGGGGCTACCTGCAGATATAAGACAGGGTTTTGGAACTGTACAGTGTCTTTTGCTGTTTTGCAGGATGTGTTATTGCTCTGGGTGGTGTATTTGTGGCGTATTTATTTATGTTTGGAAAAAAATCCTCTTGATGGTCTAATCCTATGCTATTTGTAAATGCTTCAGTTGGTGCATCTCAGGGTTTGTTTTCAGAGTTCTCTTGCTTTTCATTTTAGACCAAAAAATGTTTAAGGATTTTTAGATGTATCTTTATAATTAAACAGCTCCTTCTGGATCCCTGAACGATTTTTTCAGAGAAAATACTTCTGCTATGGTAGACCAGACAGAAGCCTTGTCTTGTGGGATCATTGCTTAGGTGTCTTCTCCTCAGCCCTTTCAGTATTTACAAGCTATCTCTTAGCTGCAGTATCTTTCTCTTAGAAAAGTGTGTCCTCTTTTCTATAATTTCCTTTTTCCACCTACAGAGCGCTTCCCAATCTGTCAGCCATTTACAACAACTCCCTCTCAACTCATCATGTTTTCCCTCATCCCCCTCCACTGTGCTTTTGACAGTCACCCCTTGTCTTCCCTAGCTCTTCTTCTGCTTCCCTCCTTCACCACCATGGCATCCCTCTTATAACAGATGTCCCCCTATCTCCTCCTTTGTTCCCTGCACTGTGACTATGTCCCAGTACTAACTGACTTGCTACTGTGTCTAGGTCTTCCTGTCTTCACTTGGCCCTTGTTGGAAATACCATAAATGTCTGTTGTTCCTTTAGATTAAAGGCAAAGCCACCCCAGCATCTCCCAGTCCTCTCCTTGTGTGAGCTGCCCTGGGAGAGAACTGCAGGCTTGGGGTGAGGAAACAGCCCCATCGCTCCTCAGCACAGGGAAGGACCTTCCTGGCCCTGGACCCTACAGAGAAGAAAAGGAATGAAGGATGAGCTGGCTCCTTTCAGTCTTGTCACCTCTGTCTAGTTAACGTTCCTCCCCTTCCTCACCTCCCCCAGCCTGCCCTGCAGATACCAGCTATCATTTATCTCAGACTATTCAGAGGATCAGCATAAACCCAGTTGCTTTCACCCATAAGTACCTTGGTGAGATAATTGCTCCTATTTCAGACCTGAAGGAGTGCCTACATTCCCAAAAGCTGGGTTGTTTTTCTCAGATATACTATTTTGTTTAATGAAGAATGCACCATCTGCCTACATTCCTTCTCCCCTTTCTGGTTAAGACATGCTGAGGTACAATCTCCTCACCTTCCTCCTTGAGACACATCTGCTTTGTCTTCTCTCTTCCACTCAAAGAGACGCTTTCTCAGACAGGACAGGCTTCAAGCCATCTTCATGGAAGCAACATCCCTATTCTGTCTCTGCTGCTAATGAAATTCCTGTGACTGGAAGAGTCCCTACCACACTGTCGTGAACAGCAACAGGTCACGCATCAGCTCTCTAGAAAACCAGGCAGAGAGTTTTCTTCCAGCTGAGATAGGAGGACTGCCAAAGTAGAAGAATACTTCCAAAGTAGCTGATTGGAATATATCACTGCTGAACTCATCCCAGGTCTCCCATATGGTTTGAGGTAGCGACGGTGAATGCAATTAGACCACAGCAGGGTTGCAATCTGAAAAGTGTGCCCTAGACATTGCTACCAAAATGACTGTGTGCTGAAGCCACAAAATCATAGAATCATATAATATTAAGGGGTTGGAATGGGCCTTAAAGATCATCTAGTCCCTTAAAGATCATCTGTCCGTGGGTAGGGATGTATCCCACTAGACCAGGTTGCTCAAGGCCTTATCCAACTCGGCTTTGGACAGTGCCAGGGTTTGGGAGTCCACAAGACTAATTTTGAGCTCTGCTTTGCATCTCTCCCCTGCAGACTCTGTCTGTCTCTGCCTCCAGCAATACAGAAACCTTATGTGCATGGAGAGTGGCCTCCTCTGCTCCTCTTTTTCTCCATTAAGTGCTGGAGCAGGGCAGAGTCCATGGGCAGGCAGGAGACTGAAAGGAGGGTGCATGAAGGAGAGGATTACCCTGAGGAAGGGAGTTGCCAGTGTCTGAGTGTTGGGGTGTGAAGGAAGGCAGAGGCTGTAGCAAGAGAGCCACAGGGGGCCACAGGCACCACAGGTTTTTCCAGGTGACGCAATCTCTTGGGAAGGGTTTTCACTGCCCCTGTGTAACTGGACAAAAGCAGCAGGAACTAGAGAGGGATAAAAAGAGAAACTTGCCTTCACCTGGACTCCTGAACCTTCCCAGCTTAAACCTTTGCCCCAGAGGCTCAGCAAAAGCATAATACTTGATGATGCTGTGGCCCTTCTCTTGGTATCGGTGTCATGAAAGATTCAAATGGCATTGTCCACTTACAAAGCTTTTGCAGAATGAATCAGTTTTCCTATGTGCCTGACTTGACACACATTCCCTGACCACTTGGAGGTCACAAATTTAATTAAACCTCGGTGAATAGTAGCAGACCTCACAGAAATAAAGGCCTTAATCCAATCAAGCCACATTTGTACTCCCTGTACAGCATCAAGCACGACCAAAGCAGAAGGGACAGACCGTGGCGAGTGAGAAGGGCCCCAAGAAGTTCCTCCATACACTGCCATTTACGGATGATAATGTGATTGTGACACTTGCAGACAATACCAGCAATTTCTCAAACTGGAGGTCCAAGGCTTGGTATTATCACGCTCAGCTAGTGCCAGAAACACGGGAAAGATCACAGCTAGTCCTTGGAGTAAAATGGCTATGGCTCGCAGGAGAGCTGTCATTTGTCAAGTGGAGATCAACTTTTAACAGCAGCTGGTACAAATTTCTCACCAAAGCCACAGGGTTGTTTTGGATTGGTCACTTTTGGGGGAAACTTGTCCACTCTTTTCTGTTAAAAAATTATAAAAATATAAGGAAAAGCAGAAGCAGCCTGTTGTCCTAGGAAGTGGTTTTAATCTGCCTGTGCAATAGTAATTAATTTTGCATAACATCTCATGCTGCATTCTGCCCTGGAGGAGGCAATGCTTGATGTGTGGGCCATGTGATTCATTGGTGATCAGAGGAGCCAGCTGTAATTTTTTGTGGAGCTGACAGAAAAGTCTACTGAAATGTCGAGAGGAGGAAAATGTGACAATGTCATCATAAGTTGCTCATCATTTCAACATTTTCAGAGTGTTGAAATTTTAGCAAGGAACAGGTAATTTCCTTGCTAAAAAATTCCCCAGTATTCATCCAAACTATAGAATTCCCACTACCCCAGTATAATAAATATTATTTCGCCAGTCAATTTAAGGAAGATGCAATCCATAAGCAGAATTGTAGGGGGCTTTGAGGCATTTAATGGGTGACAGTGATGTTGTTACCTGTCAAAATATTAGTAACTTGTGCCTTAACAGTGTACAGATAAAACCAAAACTCTGTAACAGGAGTGAGACAGATACACAAGAGTCAGGAGGTGGCTCCTGATGGCAGGTCCTGGTTAGGAGAAAAGGCACCTGAAATGTGTAACAAGGCGGTGTTAAAGGATCTTATTGTTACACACCTCAAGAGAAGGTAGGAACAAAGAGCTGTGATCCTCAAAGAGGCCTGTATCCATCCTGCTCAGAAACCAGACCAGAAAGTGGAATGGGAATTGTTGTTTACTCCTTGTTACTCAGAGAGTAAAAGTGAGTGCTGGTCCCAAAATGCTTGCAATGAGAAGGAATAATGACATTGGAGGGAAAGCACAACTTTTGTTTCGTGTTTTTTGCAGAGCTGAAGTTTTGCTGCGCCTTTCTTTGTGCTGGTGGAGGAGGGGAACGTACGAAAATTACTTTCATTGGAATCATTCAGCTTGAAAAATGGGGCTTTAAAAAGGAAAGAGTGGGAGAGAGAGAAAACTGTAATGTTTTACAAACCATTTCACCTGCCTGAGGAGCAGCCTAGGATCAGCTGCAATGTGCATGGGGTAGTGCCCTGCCTGTTCTTCCCTAGGGACCTGACTGGGAGAGGGCTCCTGCCACAGGCCAGCCTGAGCAGTCTGCAGCCACACTGGTCCTGGGGCTGCTCTGGGCTCTCTGTGCATGCTCCAGTTCAATAGGCTTTGCCCCGTGCTCATTCTGCTGATTAAAAGTAACCTTTTTTTTTCTTTAAAGCCACCAGCATGTGAGCCACAAGGATTTGTTCATTATTGCTCAGCCGTGCTACGAGATGCTGTCTAGAAGTAATTAATTGGGCAATGCTTTGGAAACATGGAGGAAAAATATTTTCAGGGGAAAGAATTAGTGCAGGAAGAGGGGGGAGGAGGCTTGCATTTTCCCTTTGAAGTGAAGATCTTTTGCTGAGAGGGAGGGAGGCATAGCCAGAGAAACAAGCTCGCTAGTGATTTTACGACGTTATTCTCCACAGCTGTATGTACACACATGTAACTCCAGCCCGGTTTTTCTGCCTCATTTTAAAAATACCCATAGGAGCGGGACTTTGTTAATGAGCATTTGTTGTTGGAAAATTTGTTTTTTCAGGAGAGGGAAGCCTGCCCCTGCTGCAAACCCTCCCTGTGAGCCGGCGCGTGCAAGGAGGGGAGCCCTGGGAGGTCCACGCCACCGCACAGCGCGGGGCTTTCGGTGTCGTTTGCAGAACATCTGCTCCTTTCCAGCCAAACCTCAAATAATCCTGCAACTTTAACAGGAACCACAAGTTCATGCAAGGAAAAAAGGGTGGAGACCCAGCAGCTGTCAGGCAGGCCTATTTGTATCCAGTTTGCCAGCCCTGAGTGACGTAGGTAATTCCCCGGTGAGGTCTCTTGCCCGGCACGGCATCAGCTGCGCTGTTCTCTCCGGCCGTGGGATTAAATGGCATTAAATCCAAATAAACTTTTTAGACAAAACTGCCTTTAAAAGCACAAAGTCTCCTGCCTTCTGCCCTGACTCGGGCCTGGGGGGCAGGTTCTTTCAAGTTGCCCTGAGAAGGTGGCACTGGGCAGGTTGTTTTGCAGTCACTCTTTTCCACGGAGGTCCTGTGGATTGGGGATCCACCAGCACTGGGAAGCAGGTAGCACTCTAAAAAGAAGTGATTCTTCATCCCGACAGGATGGGGAATGAAATGTAGGGGGACTCGGACAAAAAAGCGGGAGCCCTTGGAAAAGGGAGGGATATACCAGGAACTATCAAGTGAGCTAGAGGAAGAGTGGGGAATTCTTTACAGAGGCAGAGATTGTGTGTTAGTGTATGTGCAAAGTCTCCAGGAAAACAGGCACTGTGTATTCAAGTGTACAGATAGTGGCACGGAGTATTTTACATGCCTTTAGTAGGTTTTGAACCTAGGGGGACCACACAACCAACTGACTTTCCATTTTGCAACAGAATCCATATTGCAAATTCAGAAAGGAAAATTGAGTGGCCCTTCCCACACAAAGACTCCCATTTCCTACGAGTTTTTGTTACACCTGCCTGCCAGAGATGACACATATCCAGAGGTGAGGACTGTGGAAATTGCTGGGAGAAGTAATTATGATAATATAAATCATAATTAGCAAAAATAAACTACTGCCACTCCCAGTGTCCACCCACTCTAGAGCCATCCAAGCTCTTACAAGAGCGTTTCGGGCAAACACAAGCAGTTTAGCCATCTGTGCCCCTGAAAGAGGGATAAAAGTAGTCCCTCTGCTTGCCAGTGATTTGGCCAAGGCAACCCATCCCACCTATGTGATGCCAGGCTCCCTGCACACACCGTGCTGGCAACGGCTCTGACATGCTGGGAAACCAGGCAGGACTTCGGCATTTCTGAGTTTGTGGGTGATCCTGAGTACTTCTGAAAAAAGAATGATTTGGCATTGAAGTAGCAAGGGGAGCTTATAAAAGAGTGGTGTTTATTTGTGCATCTGTGGCTTTAAAGGAGCATTGCGTTCCGGGTCGAAAGGGCTTGGCTGGGGCTGTGAGTTCAGCTTTGTTTTCATCCAGTTCTTCGGGTTGCATTTAATTGCGCTGCTGCGTGATGTTTGCATGCTATTTTAAGAAAGCGTGTGTACTCATCAAAATTCTCAGGGAAACACAGATTCCCAAAAGTACCCCTCATCATAAAGGAGCGGACAAGCCTCCTAAAATATCCAGAGCGGGTCAGGCTGATCTGCTTTCCCCTCCCAACAGCTCCCCAGCCCTCTGCCCCCTTTGTGCCCCCCATCAATAATCTGCCTGCTTTTGCCAGCAGTGACGCTTATCAGAAAGGGCAGCTCAGTGAACTGGCAGGGCCGTGATTCGAAGGTCATCCAGGGATCTCCAGCCACGGGCCAGCCCACCCTGAGCCTCCCATCTAGCCCAGGGGCACAGGGCTGGGAATCAGCCCCACTGCCGCTTGGGGAGGGAGAAGAATACGGTAAAGAGAGGGCAGAGAGAGAGAGAGAGAGTACAAAGGAGTGCAGAGGCATTTAAATAGCGCTTGGGATGGTTGTTGTGATGGGGCCTGGGCCCTTTTGGATACTGTTGCTGACACTTTTAAACAAGCTGATGGTGCTGGTTCTAGAGGATTATGTTCAGTAGCGACTTGCTGTCCCTGCCAGTAGGCACAAACAAATAGCTTATTACATCGTGACCAATGTTATCAAAATGGCTTTAAAAAAAGCAGTCAGCTTTAGTCTCCCTCTGCTCATTAGAAACTGCTGTTAATCACTCACTGTGAAAAGGCTCACCACCAAGTTGCTTACTCCTCCAGTCCTCCTTTACTGCCCTTCTCACAAGTAAATCCCTTATTCAGCCTGTCTGTCCCCGCAATCAAGTAATTCCTTATGCCTGCCACCCACTCTGCCTGGATTAACCTCAGGTGGTCACTACATTGCACGTTTCTTGAAAAGCGCTGCCTCTGAGCAACCTCTTTTTGCTTTTTATTCCTAAGCCTGGGTTTTGAAATCCCTCTGTGTATTTTGAACCAGCAAGACTCTTTCCCCCCGTCTCTGTTAGCAGTTTAATAGCCTCTTGCTTCTCTTAAGTCCCTGTGCTAACAGTACTCAGCCTTACCGAGCTGGATGTGCGAAGAGCACTGATGGGGAGGAAACGACTTCTGGCTCCTCAACCGTGTGGACACCTTCTCCACTGGCTGGTGGCTCTGCAGCATGGGCAACAAGGGCTGCTAAGTTGGCTAGCTCAACATATACCACGAGAGGTGTGGAAAAGCAGCCTAGGATTCTAAAGAGGCAAAGATGACAGAGGCTGTCTTATTGTATGTTAGTGGTACCTGATGTCAAGTGGTGGTACTGGCATTCACTGCGGGGACATGTTGATCACCTCTCTGGTCTATCTGGCTGATTATTAAAAGCACCAAGACAACAACTGAAGAAAGTAACGCTCTGGCCCTAACGTGCTGCTGAGGTAACAGCAGTGGTTCAGAGCTCCAGCCAAAACAAAATGACTTTCCTTTTGCAAGGCACTGTGGGCAACTTTGCAAGGAATCACTGTTCCCTGGGCAGTGCCCTGTTGTAAGTGGGCAGGATGGGCTTCCACACCAGGTATGCACAGGTGCAGAGAGGTCTCTGACTGGATTTCCAGGAAACCCCAGGGTCTTACAGGATTACAGGAATGAAAACTAGATCAGAGGTAAACATTAGAAATGCCTTTAAACAGAGAAACCAGTGAGACGCCCACACTTACTGTGTAGACAGCAATGTTTTGTAGGCGTGTGGAACTCTGTTTTGTACTGCAAAGTTTCAGCTACTGGGACGTGATTTTTATCACTGACAGTGTGTGCTGTGTTACTGCCTGTAAGAACCCCCTGTGTGCAATGGCACTGCCTGCTAGGGCTTGGCTGCAAATGGGAATGTGGCTTTTGTTGAATCACATTGATAGTGGAGGCAAGGAAAATGCTCCATTTCCCTTCCAGCCATCCTCTGGCTCATATATGGTGTGTGCTGCCACTTTACTTACAAGACCA
Source organism: Myiozetetes cayanensis (assembly GCF_022539395.1). NCBI lineage: Eukaryota > Metazoa > Chordata > Aves > Passeriformes > Tyrannidae > Myiozetetes > Myiozetetes cayanensis. Next base: position 109,259,625 of record NW_026087742.1, on the reverse strand, counting down.
CTACCAGAGCTGCCAGCAAAATGAACCTGCTCTGTTGCCTATGCCTCTGGTTTGCAATGGTTTTCAGCTCCCTTGCAGGCAATGCACAAACCTGTGGCACTTTGGACGAGCCCCAGGTAGGGGCTGTAAGCCCTCTGTGGGCCACCATCCTGACTGGTCCCCAGGCCTTCAGATGCCGCTTGAAGCAGCAGGGAGAGCCACCCGCCCACGCCCGTGCCTGGGGCGTGCTGCTGCAGCTGGGCTGCAAGGGCACCCCTGGGGCTTGGAGGACTGCGACCAATTTTCTGCCCTGTCTTTTGGCTGCTTCCAAAGGCATCACTCGGTGTTCACGGCTGACACGGTGTCACACGGAGGTCATGCAAGACGCGGTCCAGCACCCAGCTTGAGGAAACACTTCGGCACATGAGAAATCCCCCTGGCAGAGGGTCGGCAGAGCCGGCGGTGCCGGGGAGCGGCTGTCGGAGGCGGTGCCGGCAGCGCTGCCCGACCCTGCCGAGCGCCGCAGCACATCTGCCGCTCCACAGCTCCGCCGATGGGCGACCGGGGCAGGGAGCGAGCGAACACGGGACACGCGGGGAACAGCCAAGAGAGACCTCAGCTCAGGCTTTCCCCGGTTTTCAGCGGGATTATCCTGCACGGCAGCATTTTTTAAGCCGTTTCAGTCTTTCATTAAGTGCATTACAGTGCAGCTGCTTATGGAGTCTCAGAGGGCGTGCAAAGCTCCGCTCTGACTCCTGGAGCCACAAAAAAAAATTACAAATCACTTTCCCCCCCATAACTGCATGGACACTTTCCCTCACTGAATTCACACAAAGCAAATCACAACACCTTACTTAGGGTGTTCCATGTACCTTAGACCAGGATGACTGCTGCAGCCTCCGTGAAGCCACGGAGATACCAGCACAACCACTGCGTGGTTTGCTACCGTAACACACGTGGAGCTGTTTAGGCCGACAGAGAAGCAACACTCGCACAGGACGAGGAGGCCCCTGTGCTTGGCAGCCTGTGTGCGGCGCTGGGCCAGGCGTGCGAGGAAGGACAGGCAGCTTTAAGACCTTCCTCCGCCGCTGAGGCAGCTGGGGCTGGACTGATGCCCGAGTATAAACTAAAGCAGCTTCACAACTGCTTTAATTTATGTCCGACTGCCAGTAGCCCAGGGGCATTTCTGTCAGCCGCAGCTCAACCAGCTGTAACAGCATCCTGGTTTCAGCTTCTCCTCTTGATGTCACTGCTTTTGCCAGCGGCTGAGAGGGATCGGGGTGCAAGCAGCCCCGGCATGGGTCCCTTTCAGCAGACCGCTGTTCAGGGCGTCTGTGCTGCTCACCCTGGTATCTTCTGGCCAGGTTATAGTCTGTGTTTTCACCCTCCTGTATGAAAAGCACTTCCTGCTCATATTTGTGACGGTGCTTCACTATCTATATCTGTACCTATGACGTGAGCGGCAAACTCCTCTGCAAACCGCCCACAAATCACCCTGGAGTCAAAAAGACCAATCACAAAGACTACAAAGAAAAATGAAAAGCGCCGTCTGAAACTCAGAAATAGACGATGTATAGTAATTTTCCCTGTCTCTCTGCTTTTGCTGGAATTAATCAACAATCTCTGCCTGCAATTGCTGGGAGTAATTTATTTCAAGAAATGCAAAGAAAGAACGTTTAGGATAAATATTTAAATTTCCTCTTCCAGCCCATCCTATTCTCCATCATTGTTTGTGTTCAATTCAGTCATCTATGCATAAGCTGATGCTCATTCTCTGTGCTCTGGATATTTACATATTTTTTTTCTGCACTGAATCTCTGATCCCTAAGTCTTTCTTGGGTGGGGAAAGAATTATGTAAGTAAAATCCCCTTGGCGACTGAATTCTGGGTGAGAATACATAGAGTCACCTAGAACATGGAGAAACCATTACAGACAGGTTTGGTGCTTCCAAATGCTTGTCAATACCTGCCCCTTTTTCACTTATTTCCCCTCTACCTGAGGTGGTGAACGTAGTGGTACTGAGGAGAAAGGAACAATATGAGCAAAAATGTAAAAAGCTGGGTCCTGGAAGGTGTATGTGTGCCAAGTTGTATGGAGCACATAAAAATGAGATTGGAATTTGTTGTAAAAAACCAAACAAACATGCAAAAGCTTTGCTGCTGTGGGAACTATTGCTGGGTTTTTGAGTTTTGGTGATTTTTTTTTTCTTTCAATAGGAAAATTACATAAATTGAGCTGTGGGAATAATCAAACAAAGCGTAAACTTCAAAGGCAGTGCTTCATATCTTTCAAACTGAGAAGTTTGAAAAGAGGAAGAAATGAGAATAAAGGATTAATTCTGATCTGTGATTGTTCATGCATGTGTAGGCCATGGATTTCTCCCAGCTTCCTGTAGCCAAACATCTATAAACACAGTCTGGATGGGCCCTGGCTCACTCCCTGCCTAACCTGTGCTGCCCTGCCAAGGCCATGCTTCCCCCTTTGGTGAGCTCTAATTAGCTTGTGCCAACAGAGGTTTGAACCAGAGCAGGGTGGGGGAAAGTAATATATAAACTTTAAAGGCAGCTCATCCACCACGTTCAATTTGTATTTTACACCTCATGAATTTTAACAGCTAAAGTTATAACTTCCCTGTAACCCCCTGTGTGCTGGCACCTCTGCCTTGGCGGTCCAAGGACGGAGGCTGCGTCACACGTCGTCTCAACTGCAGCTTGCCTGGCTGCAGAGAGGCTTTCCTTGCATCTCTTCCCTCCCTCAGAGAGCTGGGGTGGAAGTGCAACTTTCACTGCCTTCTCCCCCAGCTCCAGCACCACAGCAGCCAACAGCAATTCCCACTTTTTTTTTTTCCCCCAATTCTCCTAAAAGAGCTCAGCCACTTGTTCAAGCCCTTCCTCTCGCGCACATTCAGGCTGAGTATTAGAGTTGCAAATGCCCTCCAGATACCACTAAGCGTCTGCTTAAAAACAAAATAACAAACATAAAAACGCAGATGACTGCAGCACGGAGTTAAAAATCTCTGCACTGCTGGCAGGCTTTGCACACAGCCGGGGCTGGACGGCTACACGCTTGATCTTCCGCGGCTGTCATTTACACTGTCATTAAAAGTGGATGTTGTGACTCTATAACAACACCTCCAAACACTTGGTGGAACCAGAAAGAAGTTCGTTTTTTACAACACGAAAACTGCACGTGCAGGTGGGAGCTGGGACCTCTGCTCCCCGGTGGTGTTTCATTATGGGCACTCATACTATTAAACCAATTTCCTAGCGCTCGGGTGTGAGGTGTTTGTTGGATTTCCCTTAGCTGAATGATCCAGCTCCAAAGCCTGCAATTCATTAAGCAAGTTATCAGGCAGCAGCCTACCCGGCTCTCTCTTTGCCATGCCTGCAATCCCTAACTCACAGCCTGGATTTTTTCCAGTTTGGTACAGTGGGAGCCAGATTCAAAGTCTCTTTATGTGGAGCCGTGGTGCCCAAACACCTCGATTAGTTGAGCGCGTCACTCTGTGAAACGGGGGCTGGCTGTGCTGCTCTCAGTCCTGCGGATTCAGTCTCTGTTACTCAGCCCTCTGCAGCTACTGGGGACGGCTATAAATGAATGAAGTCAGGTAGTGGCGTAGCTGCAGCCATCCAGAGCTCTGCCTGGACCGTGTCCTGCTCTCCGTGGCAGGATTATCAGCAAAGCTGGCAGTGGCAGCGCTGGGAGCTGGCTGAGAGTGAGCTTAGCTGTCTAGAGGGCATGGTGCAGATGTACCCTGTGGTCAGCCAGCCTGATGTGTGCTGTCAGACCTAAGTAAGCTGTCAGCCCCTTAGCTAGCACACGCTAGCTAGCATCTTAAAGCAAGACAATGCTTTAAGACATCTTAAAGTGTCTTAAAGGCAAGACATCGTGTCCCTTAATGCAACCTAAACCAGCCAAATCTGGCTTAGGCTTGCACATCAACACTCCCTTTCAAAGGGCAGCAACAAGGATGTGTTCCCAACAGTCCTGAGCTGTGCTGAACTGTTTTTTAATGTTCAGTCTGTACAGATATTCTGGTGAAGGGGCAGAGCCTGAAAACTGGCCCTGAGGACTTACTTTCCTCTGCTGCGATACAAGGGACCTTCAGGAGCAATTGGTGGGCCAAAAATTCAGAGCTACTGCCTATAGAATGGGGAGGCACAAGCTTCCACACAGTCTGAAGGTGTCAGAGGAAAGTGGTACACCGGGTCAATTTTTAGCATCTCTCATCAAACTCATAATTGCCTATGAACTGGGCTCCACACTGCTGTCCTGGAGCCACTACAAGTCCCTTGATAATTTTGCTGACTGCTTGTACATCCAGCTGCTGCCTGCTTTACCCTCCATGAATGAGAAGCAGGAAAAATTGGCTTGTGCTGGGGTCTGGGAGGCTGCAGCTGGATGGCTACCGATGCTGAAGTTTGCTGGGCTGTCGCCAAGGCATGGCACCCTCCCAGGAGCATCGTTCCCTCCCATGAAAAAATTTGGTGGTTTGGGACAGTTGCAGTCAGGCAGGGACAGACTCCCCCTCTTCTCTGACTCTCCTTTTGCCCTTCCTTCGGGTGAGGGGATGACAGGGGATGACAAAGGGGCTGCGGATGCTCGTCAGTGCCGGGCTGTGCTGTGCACTCACATTGGCGCTCAGTAGTGCGGGAAGGCCTTTCTTCCAGGCCTTTGCATTTGCAATTTGAATTTAATCCCGTGAGCTAAAGATAGCTCTGGCTTGCCTATTGTTCCTCCAGCTGGCAACAGCTTTATTTCTTTGATGCTTTCAGTTCTCGGTGGTTTCCAAGGAACTGACAGAGACGCTTTTAATACAGATCCTGTCCCAGCACTGTGTCACACTGGTCACTGTGTTCAGCCTCCTGACCCTCCCTCAGGTGCTCGGCTTCCCACTGGCAAGGTCTCCTGCAGAGGCTGCAGGTCTCTCCACTTGCTGGCATGAGCTGCATCTCCATGTACCAGTGTTGTCAACCTCCAAATCCCCTGCCTGGCTTCAGGGCTGCTCCTCAGTGGCTCCTCCAGGAGCAGGAGTCATCCTCGGGAGCAGATCTTTCATGAAAGCCTAGCTCAGATATTTATTAATTACTCTTACTACCGTTACTCCATCGGAAGAAGAAAGTTATATGATCCTTTCCTGTATTTGGGTTCATCTGGGTACCTCTCTAACCCACCCTGATTGTGTATCTCTTTGGTAGGGATTCAGTCATCCTTTATTTTAGGAGCTTTCTGTGTCATGTCAGCTGAGGAAACGCATGCTCTGCAAGGTCACTGAATGAGTGTTTGTCTCTCAAGTAGTTGGAACAATGACTTGAAGAGGATTAATGTCAGGAAGCTCTTATCTCTGATTCCTTAGGTTTGTGCATCACACACATACATATCATGTATCATACACATTATGCTATGTGTGTGATTTGGTATCTTCTAATTTCAGGAACAAAAATTAGGTGCTTTCCCAAAAATTGAATTTGGGATTGCTCCATGCTAATTTGTGGTGTTAATTAGCTGTAGCAGGCAGCCAATAATGTAACACAAATGATTTCAGGTTCCTTAGGAAATGTGCCAATAAGAACGCAAATACTGATTTAGATGTGGAATTTTCGCTGCGCCTCTTGGTGAAACTCATTCTTTAAATTAAATAAACGTGAGATGGTTGCAGGCTGCCGATGAACATTTTGCGACCTGGAAAAAGGGGGAGCGCTGGATCAGTAAATCCCTCCCCGGGTATATCAGCAGCTCTCATCCCACTGGTAGGAAGGGCGGGAGAGCCCTGCCCGGCTGCGGGCAGCAGCCAGCATCCCAGCCCCGCCAGCCGCAGCGGTGATTTCCTGGCTCTGTCAGGAAGCATTGCTGGTCCATGCCGCTTGGCACGCTGCCCAGAGGGCTGCCTGCTTTCGGGAGGCACGGAACCACAAGGAGCTGGGCGGGAGATGAATGCAAAAAGCATTCAACAGGGACACTTCCTTTCCTCCAGAAGAAAAAGCCATTCCTCCGTGGAGGAAATATTGCAAAACCCAAACACAGCACAAGGGGCAATCTGCCTCTGGGTTCCCAGGTAAACTAAGGGGAATATTGCAGCCTTTTCACCCTTTTCTGGAGATTGTCCTAATGCCACAGAAAACTGTGGCTGAGAGCATGACATCAATGTTGCATTTAAAACACTTCTCTCCCTCAACCTGCCCTGTTCCTGGTTTGGGACAGAATGGGGATCTCAAATTATAGTCTGCAGCAAAACACTGCATGGCTGGAAAACTGGCCATGAAGGATTGTAGCTGTTAGGGACCAGACACTTCAGCAGAGTGGAAGCAGGATATGAGAAGTCTTCCAGGAGTGGGTTACCAAGTGTCCTTATGGATGGACAAACACGAAAAGTATCAGTTATTCACTTGAGCACATACATTTTGGGCTTTGCACGTCTTACAACCACACAACTGGGAGTCAGATCTCCCCATGCAGACTCTGGGGCTTCTCCCCACAAAGCTGCTTGGGTGCTTTACTCCAAGTCCAAGGAGTATTAGACTGAGGGGAGATGTATTTTGCCTCTGAAGGCAAAGGAAGCAGATGCAGGAAGAAGCCTTGATTACCTTGATGCAGTTGTCAGTGAATGGTCAACCACATCAGATACAATCTGAATATTGCCAGGATGCTCCAGGAAATGTGTGTACCTGCGCTTCACAGGTCACTGCTGTACTGAGTCCATGCTAGATCTCTGCAAGTACATCCACCTGGCACCCCTTAAAAGAAAAATAGCATGTTGAAGTAGATTTTTATCATCTGTATTACACATGGAAGCAAAAGCCCTCCTGCTCTAATTTAAAGGAAGAAATAAAACTGTTTGTGAAGGCAAATTTTGCCCCTGTGGTTTAGGCAGAGCGACACTGATGATTTTAATTGCATGTCCCCTTGGGGGAAGCAATGACAGCAGCTCCATTGATTGGGCTTCAGTCTGTGGTCACTAGCAGGCACAAAAACTTAAGAGGAAAACAACATGTCTGACAGAAAGAAAAATAAGGGTTTTCTCCCTCTTGGGAGCCTTGTGGAAGACATTATGTTAGTGACATTGGACAAGCCATGTCTGCTCTACAGGGCCCTGTACTGGAGGGGCTGCAGACCCATGTGCACAGCAATATAAGGGATTGTGCTGAGATGCCTTGTACTGCTGGTGTTGGGCTCTGGTGGACATCCTCACAGAGAGAACCTCCATACCTGTCAGAAAAAGATATATGTTTTTGCTTGTCACGGGAGATTAAAGGCAGCACGGTGTAGGAAAGAGACCTGACCCCACAGTGATGGGATCTGTGGTCTGTGCTGTGGCTATTCATCTGAAGGCCATCCAGTGCTGCTCATAAATGGGGTTCCCAGCTTTTAAAGGGACACAAGAATTACTTTACATTCCTCTTCTTATTTTATGTTATTAATAAAATAATTTTATTATTACACTATGTGCTGTTGTGCCTTTCTTACTGACATCCAGACAGACCTCTGCACCTCCCTGTGCAGAATGACCTCTGATTCCCCTTGAAATCCCTCGGGGGAGCTGATTCATGGGGATTTGGTCCAGGGTCTTGCAGTCTGAAGAAGCCAGGGGTTTTCTCATTCTCTGGACAGGAGTTCAGCCCAGGAGGCACAGAGGGCAGAGTGCAGGCAACTGTGTAGGCAGCTCACTGCCACTTCATGTGTGTGTGTGTGATGGGAGTGAGGGTGAGAAGTCATGATGGCACGTGGGGGGCTGGACAGCTGGATCCAGCAAAGGGAGCTGCTAATTCAACCTTCCCACCTACAAGGAGAAACAGCTGCTGCTGCCACTGCAGTGCATGCAGAAAAGCCATGGTGTTGGCTTCCCAGCCTGGGTGATCCTCCCCCTCCTGGGCCGCTGCCTGCCAGGATGAGTCACGCTTGCTGCTGGAGCCGGGGCTTGGTCCCATGCCAGGAACACACTCCAGAGGGAGACCGCAGAGAAATACAGAATAATTTACAAATCCATAAAAAAGCCCCGTTGCTTCTCAGCGAGGGTCTCTCGGCAGATGCCAGAGTGTGGTTGTAGCTGGTGTCACCTCTCTGCGTGTGCTTCTGGGGGACAGACCCCGGTGCCAGGTGACCTGGCAGGCCCACAGTGTGCTGGGGATGGGCTATGAGTGCCAGAGCGTGTTGATGCCAGTGGCTGCCCGTGCACAGGATGGGACTGCTCCTGCCACAGGACCTTGTGAGCCATTAGCCTGGGCATGCATGGTGGTGCTGCGCTGCAAGTGAAGAGGAACCCCACTATCCATAAAATGGCATGGAAGACCCCCAGGAGTCTTGTAGAACAGAATGGTAGAGTGTAATGAATAGTCAGACATATGGTAAAAATGAATTAATGTCGAGTTGCCATCCACTCTGCCATTTTTTGCTTTCAGTTTCCCCGCTGTGCCTGTCTCCTGGCATCACTGAATCTTGATTCAGGGAGAGGCAGCCAAGTAGCTTCCTGTGAAGCCAACATCACATCCTAAGTTGGCCAACAACTTGGTAGTGCTTCCTCCTGGCTCCATCTGGCTGAGATTCTCTCGCCTGGCCTGGTGGAGAGTGACCCACCCCCCTCATCACGGGTCTGTGTCTCCTCCTCTCTGGCAGGCAGCCACCTGCCCTCAGGAGGTGCCAGCTGATGGTGAGCACAAGTGCCTTCAAGCAGGAGCTGCCCGTGAACACATTCAGGCAAGTCCTGGATCTCAAGTCTCATCAGCTGCAGAAGCAGTGGCCCCAGTTCAGGACTGCAGGAGGTTCACCTGGAGCTCCTGGAGAGCTCTGTGGTGGGGTTGTAATGGCTTGTCTGCTGTCTGGGGGATGCTGGCTGTTTCAGCAGACAATGTCCTGACAGAGTAAGGAGGAAAAGTCCAGCCTGGTGGAACAAACTTGTGGGAATGAGTTTTGAGAGACACATACATTGCTACAGGCAGCACAGGTGCATATGTGTGTATGTGCATGTGTGAGTTCATGCGTGCATGTGAGTACCTTGAATTATCCTAATTTTCCCATCAAGAAGCAAAAGAGCGTCATGTACCATCAGTCAGTTTACGCACTAAAAGGACATGGTAAAAAATGCTCCAGTGATCCAAGAACTGAAATAGAAAAGGGCAGGAATATTGTACCCATCCCCCACCTCCCCATCACAGCCTCTCCATCCACAAGCATCTCTTCCTGTACTGCACACAGCACGGATGGGCTTTCTCCAAAACGAGTGTGCTGCTTCTTTGCCCTCGGCTGGAACTGCTGCTGTGTATGTCTCAATTTTAACAGGCCTCAGGGAGCAGAACAGAGGGGAAGAAGTGCAGCTGAGGGGCTGTTCAGGCAGGGGATGCTCTCTGCTGGGAGCACACAGGGAGCCTGCCGGCCTGGGGGTGAAGCTGGAGGAGCGGTTCGATGGCAGCAGCAGAGGGTGAGGCAGGCCTTTGCATGTGTGTGTGAACGCACGTGCTTGTCCATGCAACAGAATATGGAAATGCTTGTATTGAAAGAGGAGCTACAGCCTGGAGACACATATTTGGCTGCAACTACACCAAAGTCACTTCTTGCTTCTGGGTACCTCTATCCTGGAGCAGGAAGCATCGCACCCGTTTCTCTCACCACAACACCTGCAGTCCCATGCAGTGCCTGGGAGGCAGCACAGTTTTAATCAAGGCTCCTTGCTGAAAGCAAGCCTCCTTTTCTTCAATAAAAAAATCCTTGCTGATTTAAAAACAGCTGTCGCAGTACAGATCCTATTCTTGGATTTCTTGGAAAAAAGGGAGTGCTCGTAGGGGCTAAAGGGCAAGAGACGTAGGTCGGGGACTTGTGCTCTGCTGCTGGCTCAGCCACTGGCTTCTCACGTGATGGGAGGCAAGTCACTTATTTTTTATATTAAATAGGATGGGGGGAGAGATTGGAAGAGAAGAAGGGGACAGTGCTATTAAGCAACCGTTGTGAAGCGATTTAAAATCCACAGCGGAAAAAGCCATAAATGTCACATCACATTCATTACTGAGCAGTGGCCATGGCTCGCAGTGAGCTGCTGTAGCTGGGCCAGCCTTGGCAGGCTGTTCCCCTGCCGCCAGGATCTGTCCCTCCCACTGCCTCCTCCCACGGTAATTTTTATTATCCAGCAATCACCTGTGACCCTGAGATATTTTTAATGCCTGCGTTTTTAGTGCTGCTGTTCTGCGGGCGCAGGGCTGTTCAACCAGGCAGCGTGGACCTCCCTGCTGCCTCCTCCTCCTCCTCCTCCTCCTCCCTTGGGCGCCTGGGCTCCTTTCCTTGCTCAGGCAGCCTGCTCCTGCCGCCCACAGCGGAGATCAGACGCAGCGGCAGCTGGGGAAACAATTGGGTGCCAAATTAGAGCGGCTCTTCAAGTAATTGACTGATGGAGCAGCGCTCCTTCTTAAAAAAAAAAAAAAAAAAAAAAAAAGCCCCAGTTTCGCAGTATGAGTCACCAGGGAGGCTGCGCTCCGAGCTGTTTAAAAGTCAGACCATGGTGGAGGTCAGGGGAATGGAGCTGTTTTGCTCCGTGCTGCCAAGGCTGTCCCCTCTCCTGGGAAAAGCCCAGGGTTTGCCTGGACGTGCCGCGGTGGAGCTGCGAGATGCTCCAGGGATGGACCCCAGCCCCATGGAACGCGTCTCCCCTCTGCCCATGTGCTCGCCCCCGGCTCCCGCGGGCTTGGGGTGAGACCCCCCGACAGCCGCTGCAGACACTCACGGCTTCAGACACACCAGCAGGTCCCGAAGGGATGTTTTAGTGAAGAAGACAGGAGGAACAACTTCCTCAGGCCTGAGCTAACCTTGCATCCTCTCCTTCTCCTTGCCGTGGGAGTAGCCAGAGGGCTGTGGACTCCCACTAGTTCCACGGGTACTGCCAGCACCCTGAGCAACAGCGCTGGCTGGGGAGCAGTGCTGAGCACTTCCAGCCATGGAGGACAGGAAATCTGACCTTAATTGGTCTTAAAAGACCAAGCAGATGAGTTTTTCCCTCTGCTCTCCCTCCATCATTAACATTTTAACAGCTTTCTTGCAAGAAGTAGGGCTAGAGAAGCAAAGAGAGCAGTGAGTTTCACATTATCACAAGACTCCGGGAGCTGGGGCTGCAACAAAAACGTCCTGATATCCCAAGACTCACAAGACATAGAAATTATCTTTGTAGCTCATGCACCACTGTGTGGGTAGTCAAAACCAGCAATGATACTCTCACTCATCTTCTTTCCCACTCTTTTTAGTGGAAAGGAGAAATATTTCTGTATGTTGCAAGTATCCTCACTATTATAAGTTAACCTGACATTTAAGAAAAAGGTAAGCAAGCAAATCTACTTCAGGGAATTGGCCAAAGCTCTCCTTGACTGTCAAAGAGGCAACTCTGAGTGTGGTGACTTGTTGAAGGGGTAAGGATGCCCTTCCTTACTGTGATGTGCCTTATCTCCCAGCTCTACTCCCAAGGGGGCGAGAGATGCCAGGTTCAAAACAGGCTGGTCTTTCCATGCTCCCTGCCATCAGTCTTCTCCTCTGGAGCAAAATACAGAGCAAAAATTCTTCACGGGTTTTCCATACAAAGCTTGGGAAGAGTATGCAGCCTTCTGTAGCCAGGCTGCAGGCAAACCAGAGTGTGAGACTATGGCTGTGGACAGCACATACTTGTCGGCTGTCCCCAGGCGTGACTGGCCCTTTGCTTTCCAGAGGCCTTTCCCTCACCCTGCGCTATGTCAGAGCAGTGTGCCCTCACCTCGCTGCTCCCAAAGGCCTTTGCAGTTTGAAGTGTTTTGATTTAGGCTTTTTTTTTTGGCCTGTCAGAGCAACCCAGGTAACGTGGGTTGCAAAGCCAGGCAGCAGAGCGCCGTTCTTTGTATGCTGCTGTTTCCTCATCGCTGATGTCTAGCCCTTATATATTTTTCATGGAAGACTGTTGATGGCACAAAGGCGCCTCCTTGCCTTCTCCCAGGTCTGATTGTTTTCTCCAGCTTTGCGTACAAGGGGGTTAATTAGAAGCCGGTAACTCCCCCCTCCACCCCTGGCTAATGTGGAAACCTGATCAGGAGCCAGCAGCGACAGTGAGGTGAGGCAGGCATTAGCCCTTTGCAGGAGGCAGGGCGGAGCGAGCACGGCTCCCTGGCCCCGTTCTCAGCACGGAGGAGGGTTTGGGTCTCTCCCTGCCGAGTTCCAGTGCGGACGCCCCGGCAGAAGAATGTGCATCATCGGCTGTTCAAAAAGAGATTATGGTACATCTCTGGGACTCCTCCACATGGGTTTGGCTGGTGAGGAGACTTTATAGTCTCTTGGAGTTGGGCTGTGGGGTGAGGGTGGCTGATTTTGCTTCTGAGCCAGCTCCACCAGATGTCTGCCCTTTCTCTGTTCCTGTGTGGATGGGGAGAGTGTCTCTGTGTGTCTGTGTGAGAGAACGGAGCGCTGGCTCATGCTGCTTCCTCCCTTCCCTTGGGGCTTGACTGGGTCCCATTTTTTTTTCTCTGCTGCTGTTCTAATAAAAAAAAGTGGCTCAGCCAATTCTCTTGAACCTGAACACAAAAGGAAGGAGACAGGGAGTGAAAAATGTGAAATCAAATAGGATTTTTTTTTCCCAACCAGGCGCAGTCACCAGGGAGTGGGGCTGGCAGCACTGTGGCTGTCCCACAGCAGCAGGTTGGGGGGGGCAATAGTTACTCATGCTGGAACCAGGAGCAGGAGTGATGCTCTTCCCTTCTGACAGAGCTCGTTACCGCCTCGAGTTTGCTTAAAATACAGGTCTAATTACCTGTTTAAACAATAGCTCTGTCCCTTCCTTGGTCTATGAAGACTGCACACATTTTAATTATCGGGAAGACCTTGGCCATTCACCTTTCTGAGGTATTTAATGCTTCCAGTCAAATGCCTGCCCTGATGTACTCTGTTACTACGCCACCTCTCGAACTCTCGCTGGCAGAAAACTGCAGGATGTTGCTGGTGAAATGACATTCTCTGGCAGATTTTTTTTCTGCATAATCGTGGTATTTGGGTTAATTTTGCTTTGCTGGGCACATTAGTCTTTGGCTCTTAAACAAGAATATGCAGGCCCCCCTCCTGCATTGCACTTTCCCCTGTACACACATGAAAAATAGGGCTTAGCTTGTATCTTAATACGTGAAAATATTCTAGTCCTATAAGTGAATGCCAGAGCTGTTCCTGGGATAGCAATACCTGTTTTAGAGACAGTGTAAGTAGCACAGGAAAGGCTCTCCTTTTCCTTTGCCCAGACATCGATCCATCCATCCCCAGCATCATGTCCTCTCCCCACAAAGCCTCCCATTTTGGGGTGTTTTTCTTTTCCTAGTGAGCAGTGTGCTGGGAAATGCTTCCAATCACAGAGCAGCACACCAAGAGATCCTGCTGAGTTAAACGCCCGGAGGCAATGGAAGCACAAGCATCCCTGAGCAGACAAACCCAGCTTTCCCAGGACTAGACTGAGCAGCCATGGGAGCCTGACCAGCGGGAGAGATGCTGCAGCTAATAAGCATCCTTCCTCAGGGACCCTTTCCTCACTGATGCCGGGCAAGCACAAGCTGGGATACCCTGGGACTCAAACTCTCAGAGGCTGCCCCAGCTGCTGGAAGTGATACAATGCAAGGGCAGGGCTATTCCCAGCAGGCAGCAACTTATTCTGGATATCTATCACCATGCACAGGAAAGCATCCCACTGCCACACTGGGCCCAGGTGATGAAAGGGTGGCAAGGGGCCTTTGCTTCGACAGAGTTCCTGAAAAGGAGCTGAAAAATCCTCAGAAGAGAGGAAGACACATATTTATAGCCAGAGAGAAGAAGGAGGCCAAACACTGCCTGGCCTGTAAGTCTCAGCCTCTGAAACCTTGAAACTTGTCTGTGAAACCTTGTCTGTGGGGCTTGAGGCAGCTGGTTGGGAGAAACCCAGAGTAAACGCAGCAAACTGCCCGGAGGGTCTGGAGCTGTAAATCTCCACAGCTTGGATTTAAAGAGCTGCCAGAACTTTTCACGAGGTTAGAAAAGTGCTGGGGAGGCGTCAGAGGAACACCTGGCTGTTTCATCCTTCCTCCTTTGCTGTCCTGCCACTTGGGGTTTTTGCCTTCCCTTCAAGGAGTTGGTGAAGCATAGTGGAGCCTTTCGGGATTGGAAGATAACGCTCTGATTTAGGGTAATTGCCTGTATGTCATGATTCAGCGCATCAGCTGAGCGCTCGTCCACCTCTGGACATGATTAACTGGACATGATTAACTGTAAAGACCGCAGGGATTTTCCATGGGACTTAGGCATGTGCTTCCCTGCTGTGCAGACCACAGCTCTCCCTTCCACTACCGACTTCGGTGGGGTTGCTGGAGAGCAAACAGAAGAATTCAGCTCTTTTGTATCAGATCCCTCTTTGTTTTATCTGACCGCCGAAATTGCAGAGCTGGAATATTTCAAAATATTTGCTCAGCTGGCCACGAAACACGAGGGTTTCTTTGGGGAGAACGGCTCATTTATTCTCCAGCCAGATCAAGCACCTCCAGCTAATGATGAAGCATCACGATACACTGAAGCCCTGCTAATGGCAGCGTCCTGAGGAGTGAAGATAAACAGTGCTTGCCGCAGCATGGGGGGACGCGGATCCCTCCCCTCTGCTGATGACAGAGGATGAGCAAAGGAAAAGGGGAGGGGGAAAAAAACCGTGCTGCTCTGGATGCCCCAGTTTTCTTGTGCCTTTTTTTTTTTTTTTTTTTTTTATATTAATACCTAGTAGCCTTACCAAGGCTAAGCAAAGACTCCCTTTCATCTGCTGGTCTGTTTTCTACCTTTGATGGCCAGCCTTTCATTTTACTTTGAGGTATCCCCCCTCAGAAAGCGCCTTGCTGCCTAGCCAGCACATTTGTTCCTCTCTGGCCGGATGCAGATGTGACCAATTTGCTTCCCCGACACAATGCAAGTGGAAGCAGGGGCGGAGAGGGGAGGAAGGTCTGTGGAGCCCAGTCGTGCAGCAGAAGGTAGCGAGGAGGGAGCTGCGCTATTTATTCCCTGGTTTCCACCAGGGTCTTCAGTGTCCCGGGAATGGTAAATCTTAACTTTCATGCTATAGTGCACCGGGATGCAATTTACTTCAAAGACAGCATAAATCCCTGGCTGCTGCTTATATCACAGGGCTGTTACATAAAAAGGGCTTATGCACTTCTGTCCCAGGAACAGGTTTGCACTTTTTGCCAGGGATCACAACTGAATGGCCTGCAGTTGGTCTAAAAATCTCACAAAGGCCATTAAAACTAGGCTGTTCCTGCCCTTCTGAGCCAACTGAGTGCTGAACTCTGCCACTGGAAGGACTGAACTCTGGCCCTGGAAGGACTCTCCCAACATCCAACCCCACCACTGCATGCCGGTGACTCCCCCAGCGCCGGGCTGGGATGGAGAGGGAGGGGAGGCATGCAGCAGGCTCTGGGATTATTTTTTACCCTTAGGAAAAATGCTAGTGCTGGGGAGGGAGGGGAGGAAGGAAGCAAATTCCTCTCTCCTTGCTACCACAGCTGTCTTGCCAAAGGAGAAGCTGAGAGAGCACTTTGGTCAGGAAAAGCTGTGGTGCTCCCATTGTGGAGACGGGCTGGGGGCATGCGTGGGAGTGTGAATATCTGCCCTGCCTCAAGTCCGAAGGGCCTGGCCCTCACCTGCTGTGGACCTTTTGGTTGCTGTGAACCCTGCAAAGTCATGCCACTTCACACTGACCCATGATCTTTTTGTTCTGTGGCAAACGTCATAGGTTTAAACGGGGGAGAGCTAAAAGACCTGTTTAGGCACATGAAGAAGGTACACTTACAGAGAGCCTGCAGAGCTCAGAGCCTGGTGTCAGGAGTGACGTGGGCAAGTAGAGACCCAAATAACTTCAAGAAGTGGGATTCTATTTAAATACTGTTTCTCCACCTCTTGGATAGGAGAGTGGCTTCCTCAGCTGGATTCTAGACAGCCACCTTGCCTAGGAAGACTGGTCTTGTGTGCCAGTGAGTGAAAATCAAGCGAGAAAACATATGGTTAAATTTCTAAAAATGTAATTTCTTGGCTAAACGTGGGAACCCAGACATTTTCTGAATATTGCTTTTGGAGTGAAAGAGGAGAACAGAAATCCCTTCTGCCCTCTGTAGTTCACCCATACTAATAATGTCTTAGTTGCAGAGCTGTTTATGCCTCCCTTTCTTTCCCTTCCCTTCCCTTCCCTTCTGCTGGGATGCTGCTGTGTGTCTGCTCTCATCAGAGCACTGCTATTTAGCTGGCTTCCTTGTGCAGCAATGCTTCATCGTTAGCTAAAGTTGCTTTATCTTCGTGAGGGAGAAATAAGTCGTTCCTCTCAGAGCCACCCATATTTCATGGCCAACTAAGCAATATTGCAAAAACATTGAGATTCCTCAATTTCCTTGATCGTATATAGCAGATGCTGATTAGCCAACCCCTTCCTGGCTAGTCTGTCACGGCGCTGACAGCCCCAACACAGTCAGCTTGTCCAGCAATAGAAAAGACCATTACCAAGTGCATTTTTCATGCAGCGAGGAAGAGCGTTTCTGGCTGCTTCTATGCACTGAAAACAAATTTCCAAAAACCCACACGGCAAAGTGCCAGGGTGATAATCCACTCCTGTGCAATATTACCTTCAAATGCGTTATCAGTGGAAGTGTAAAATCCCAGCTCCTCTCCCGCTGGAGCCCCACTGTCATTAATCGAAGGCTTTCCCCAGCCGGGGGCCTGTCTAACTCACAGGGCTGGCTGTGAAACCAAGGGCATTACTGGATGATGCTGTCATGCACAGCCGTGCAGGTCCCTTTTAAGGGAGCGCTGGAGCCATTGTAGCAGGGGAGCTGAAAATCTAGTGTGTATAATTTCAAGGAAACCTATTGGCTTGCAGAGGCTAAAAATCAAGATCAAAAGTTCAGGGTTAAATTCATCTGTCGGGTCTAGATAAGCTTATCTCCAAAAAGTGGCTTACGAGAGATCGGCTCTGGGGCTGAAATGCTTAACTGGTGACCTGCAGGACTCCTTCCCACCAGGGCTTACCTCCAGATCTGCATGTCTCCTGCGTTTCAGATGCTAAAGCCATAGCAGGGAGGCAGCGGGGGGGGATGTGTGTGTGTGGATAGTATGTCAGGACAGCTGTGCGCTGGCCCCGGGCCTCCAACAGATTTACGCGCTTTCGCTGAGCCTGGGTGTCCCAAAGAGAGCAGCGAGCAGCGAGCACCGAGGTTTTGTTATTACGCAGAGGCCTGATCTGGTGAAAGGGGAAAATTAGACAATTTTTTCCAAGCGTTCTTTTCCACTCTCCGGGGAAAAAAAAAAAACCAACCCAAAAACCAAAACAACAAAACAGGCATGCCTGTAATCAGCTGCAGGAGTGGAACAGCCCTCTTAATTTATTTTAAAGTGTCCTTCAGGACTGTCTGCTTAATAAGCACGCTCCACGGCGCTGCGCTCCCCAAGGGCGGAAAGGCGCTGCCTGGGAAACTCCTGGGTTCTTTTCCCTTGGATTGGATGCCCTCTGCTTCATCCCACCAGGTACTGGAGAACAGAAGTATGCACCTAAAGGAAGCAGAATGGTTGGAGGAGGACAGGGCAACAGCAATCCTGCCGTCTGCCCGTAGCTGCTGTGGGACTGGCAGCTCCGTGTTTGGGATGCTGAGGATGGTTGCTGGCACACAGGAGGCTGCCAGGGCTGCAAATTATGGTGGCAACAGTGTGTGTCTAATTCCAGCCCTTCACTTAAGAGGGCTGATTAAAGGCATCACAAATTTGAGGTGCGTAGCATTTGAACTGCCTGTGTCACGCGGCTGTTTGATCCTATCAGAGGCATCTGCAGCACGTGGATATGACACGTTTCTGGGAAGGGCAGTAAATGGGAAAAAAAGGTCATTTGATCAATCATTTTGCAGTCCAGTGGTGTGGTGGCCTTTGTGGGGAAAAATAAATCAATCCCTCTAACCTGTCCCTCTTTTAAAACCTACGCAGAAGTTTCTGGGATGCAGGGCAGCCTCATGGCTCTTTATTAAGCAGTGAGGTGCCCGCTCACTCAGCCGGCTTCCTACCATGAGAAATTAAGATGGAAGCAATAAAACAAGTCTGGAAGGCTGCCAGCAGCAGGGAACCACGGCAGTGAGGGAGGATAAGGCTCCTGTCAGGTTAGACATGCAGTGCTCTGGGGATGGTCAGTCCCAACTCCTGTTCACCGCTGGTCTCCCCAGGCAGAGTCCTCCTCTGAAGAGAGGACCAAGCTGCTCTGGATCTCCTTGGGGAGTCCCCTCTCGGAGCTGATGCATCCAAGCAGTGCTTCTGGTGCCCAGAGCCACCCCAGCCATAGCGCCAGCAGCTCCCTCTGGCTCCTGACACAGCACATTGGAGCTGTCACCTCCAAGGGAATCCCACACCCAGCATTTGCCTCACAGTGTATGGTTTCTGTGCAGAGACACAGATATGTGGGTACGTATGTGTGCTTGTGAGAAAACTGCTTTTTGGCCAAAAGGCAAAGCATCTTATATTGGAGGTATCAAAATGCAGTAATGGGAGTCCTTGCCACGGTGCTCTTGCTACCTTAAAATGATCCAGAAATGTTTGAGAGACTGAAAATCAGATGTTCTTTCTTGGGAAAAAAAAACCACAAAAAAACAAAGGAAAGAAACTGAGATGCTTTAAGGATCTGGGAATACCAGTTTAAAATTTCTTAAACTTCTAACATTCCCTTATCCTTCCTTAAAGGCAGAATATGGAATTTTGGTGAAGAGTTTAGTTTATTTTGAAAAACCAGTTTTTGTAATATCTAAGAATAATAAGAATGTTCCCAAAGCTTTAAAAACCCAATGGGCTTTTGCTAATAATGTCACTTAAAGAAATCCAGATGTTGCAGCAGGGAGATCCTGACAGCAAAATGTCCTTCAGCTCCCATGTCCAGCACCAGACATACACAAGCCTTCAGCTGAAAAAGTAAAAAGGAGACTGGTGAAATGAAGTAGTATTTTTTCCCCACAAACTCTGTAGCTTTTCAAATATTGCTATATGGAAAGCTGATGGAGATCATTCCTGAGCTAGTCACTTATTTACCCCACAGAAAAGCCTAGGGAAGGGCTTTTTTGAAGACAGTTTTGCATTGGCATTAGTTTCTTTGCATTTGGAAGGCCAAAAGTTTTTGATGGTGTTGTTTTGTTGGTTTTTTTTTCCCCCCCTAGAAGTGAAAAGATGGTTTATTATCCAATCAGAGAAATCTGGGATATGAAGTCGGAGGAAAAAAAAAAAACCTCCAGCCCATACCACAAAACTTGTGATAAAACCATAGGACTTGGGGTCTCTGTTGCAAGGTGAAGCTGCTTCTCTGAGTTTGTCTGTCCCCTCCTCCTGAGCAGGCACCGGTGTGAGAACACCTGATGAGGCACCGGAGCAGCAGTAGTCTCTTCATGCCAAAAATAAACGGGAAGCAGGGAGCTTAACTCCAGCTGGACCTGGTTAATCTGTGCTTAGATTATCTCAATTGCACCTAGGATTAAGGAATGCTTTAGCAGGGACTAATCTTACCCGGTGGACCAGCAGCCTGTCTGACTTCTTAATCCCATCGCTTGATTCCCAGGACTTGTCTTCCAAGACAGATGGGTCCTGAGCATCCCCGCAGCCAGGCCCTGTGCATGTGGGGCTGTGCCTCTCTGTGGGGCTGTGGTGGGGAGCCTGGATCCAGTTTCTTTTGCACAGCATCACTCTGCTCTTGGTCCTTCTTGCTCTCCTCCTTTCCCCTCCTTCTACACTAACCAGAAACCAGGCGGAGGGCTCTGAGCACGCTGTTGGGCAGGGCAAGACAGGGCTACTTTAATTACCCCGATTTTCTGAACAGATGCTGCGGAGGAAGATGAAAGGGAAGACAGCTGATGTGAGAGCATTTCTTAGTTTCTGCCAAGTGATGCTTTGAGAAGGTCTCCAGTGATATTTCTGTGGTAGTTGTAACCGAGTTGGATGCCCTGAACCTCAGACAACCTTCTGGGAAGGCAACTTCATCCAGCCTCTGTCCCCTGGAAAGGAAAATAAATCATGGCACAGCTGCAATGGAAATACCCCATTTCACAGGAAACAAGAAAGAAAACACCCAAAAAACCCAAACCCAAAACCAATAAAAGAAAACCCCCAAAGGACGTTTTCTGTGTGTTTCAGGAAAAATAAAACTTTTTTTTTGCACTTTTTGGAAATTAAAAAAGCCAAAAATCCAAAAGGCTGGTAACAAACAATGCAAAAAAATTCACTAATTTCTTGTTTGCAAAATTGACAGAATTCTGAGTGGCTGAATTTGGGAAGCAAAGAAGAGGTTTGTGCAAGTATGAAACACTCATGTGGCTGGCATCCAGCAGTGCTCCTGCCAGGGACAAAAAGGCTCTAACAGAGATCATCCAATAGTTTATGTTGCTCAGCTTCAGCGGAGAGACCTTTATGACAGCAAACTTCCCAACAGCTCCAGTTATGAAACTCCAGAGCTCATCCCTGTGGTGCTTCCAGCCCCCTCCCCTGCAGCATCACCCAGTGGTGTCCCTGCCAGGGCTGCCTCCTGCTCAGCCTCCCCCTCCCCGAGGTTGTGCAATTCCCAAACTCTGACAGTGCCCAAAGGCACTGCTGAGCCGTAATTGATGCCTGAGGTGACAATTACAGAGGCCCTTGAGAGGAAAGCAAAAACAAAGCCCCTGCCCCAAACAAATAACCAAAGCATCAGCAAGGGCAAATGACCCCCTGCACGATTTTAAACCTTCAAAGAGATGATAAATAAAGTCAGTTAGCCCATAGACTTAGCCCTGGCTTGTATGGAGTGAGCCTGGTAGGAAGAAGAGCAAAGCCAAGAGCCCCTAGCCACAAAAGCATTGCTTCTTCCTACTCTAAAAACCCCCTAAAATAAAAGAAATCCCCAAACGAGTAAGGGTGATGCCAGGAAGAAATGTGGAGGAGAAGGGCAGGTCCTGCCCGGGAACAGGTTCTTGGTGAGGAAGGAACCCGTTATCATCGACTGACCTCCCCCCTGCCCAGGAGGGGCCTCTCACCCGCAGAGGTGGCTTTGCAAGCACCATGCTCGGGTGAGAAGGTAACACCAGGACCAAAAGGCTTTCCAAGGGATGGGAACCTGCCTTGTCAGGTCCCGTGGGTGGGTGCAGCCCACTCCCCTCCCTGGCCCTGCTCAGTGCCCAGCAGGCAGATCACAGCTGTCCAACAGGGATGCGGCAGGGAAAGAGCTGGTGGTTCAAGTATTTAAGGCCAAGGTTAGGAGAGGATTAACACTGCCTTTCCGAGACCTTGAACTCTTCTAATCGGGATTTACAGTTGGATATTCACTGCTTAGGCCAGTTGCCATCCCTCCTCTGTCTTGCAACCCTCATATCCCTTTCAAGAAATGCCCTTTTGGCACCCCACTGGTACCTTTGCACATCCTACACTTAACAGAAACTACCTAAAACCCACAGAGGTTTGGGACCCAGATACTCAATATGCCTCTGTGCTAAACATGCCACAGTGTCTCTTAACTCCTGACAACCATTATCCAGCTGCTGAATGAGCCTTATTATGAGCAATTTTTGTAAATCATATTGAAAGCATAAAGTTAGAAGGAAGAAAAAAAAAAAAAGGATGTCAGGTCATGAACTGCAGCAACACCTGGCAGGTTGGTTAAAAAAAAAAAAAAAAGACGAGAGAAAAACTAGGAAAATTGTTGACACAAGATCCTAGGGTGATACTTTACAGACATCGACATGCACGTCACACCCAAGACCAGGGCAGGGCTTACCTAGCCCTCCAGCTGCAGGGCTGACACCCATTACAGCTGTCTGACACTCCATCCTGCACCTTTCCAGGAACCTCTCAGCAGCTTAGTTCAGAACGGGAAAAAAAACAAACGATTTTGAGACGTGACAAAAAACGGAGGGTTTTTTGTTTTTTTTTTTTACCAAAAAGATTTCCGGTCCAAGGAAGGCTGGGGCAGACAGGCTATGTTTCGGTAACAGCATGGTATTAGTTGGCAGCTCTGCCCTTTTTGCCTCTGGTGCTTGGCAAGTCGCCACAACCTCGCTAGCGCAAGTGAGCAAGGTTCCGAGCAGCGGAGCAGATGAACGATGTGTGTCCCTGGACTGGTGCCTGTGTGTGCTGTGTCACTGGATTAGAGCCGTGCACGAGCCGTTGTGGTGGTTTGACCCGTGGATTTTGGCCATCACTTATTAAACTCCCTCCAGAGGTGGCCTTAACGAGGCAGGCAGAGCGCTGGTGACTGGGGGCACTTGCCACTGTCGCTGCAGAGGGCGGGATGGGGAGGTGGGCGAGCACTGTAGGCAGCATCCGGGACGTGTCCTCCAGCTTTGCTGGATCCCAAAGAATTTGTGTGTGGGGAGGCACAGGGCGGCAGAGCAGTTCCTGGGGCCACCCAAGGTCCGCGGGTGTCATCGCCTGTCCGGGGAGCGCAGCAAGGAGGGCAGCTCCGGGGCTGTTCCCGGGGGGAACAGGAGGGTGCTGGACTGGCAGTGGAAGCATTGGATCGTCAGGCGACATCAAAACCAGTGCCTCGGAAAAAAAAAAAAAGAAAAGAAGGCAAGGGAGGCAGGAGGCCGGGGGAGCCGTGCAGGTGTGACAAATTAAAGATTAGCACTGCCGCGCATGGGCATGCTCCGCACGGGCTTTGCTGCCGCCAGGCGTTTGTCTCCCTGCCGGCTGCCGCTGCCGTCACGACGTGTGGC
The DNA here is from genome assembly GCF_022539395.1 of Myiozetetes cayanensis. Taxonomy (NCBI): domain Eukaryota; kingdom Metazoa; phylum Chordata; class Aves; order Passeriformes; family Tyrannidae; genus Myiozetetes; species Myiozetetes cayanensis. The sequence continues at coordinate 109,236,972 of NW_026087742.1, read as the reverse complement.
ACATTTCTGACACGTCCTCCGGCATCGCTGGAGCAGCGCGGCCAAGTGCCCTTGCCGCGACACACGGCCGGCTGCCGCCCCGCCGTCCCCAAGTGTCCCTCGCCAGCCCCCTCCAGCCCTTCCAGCTACACCCACTCATTAGCAGTTCACGACTTGCAGCCTCGTCGTTGCCTGAAATCCTGCAATTACTCAGCGCGCTGGCTCAGACCCGGCTGCCGCACGGGAGTGAAACAAAGGCGAGTGGGAACAGACAGCCCAGCTGCCGCTCGCCCTGCAGCCATCCCCGAGCGGGCGGCTCGGCGAAGGAGGGGGGACAGGTAGGGCTCATGTTTCAAGCTGAAATGAAAGCAGGAGGGGAAGGGAATGGATCACCCATGGGCTGTAAAATAAGAGGAGGTTTTGTTTTATTTAATGCGAGGCCATTTTGGCCAATGTAAAGTATCTATCAAAATGGAGACGGAAAACGGCTCTGCCTGAAAACATTGGGGCCAAATTGGCTTTGAGACTTGCACAGTCCTGAGCCAATTAAAATGTCATAATAATACAACCTTAAAAAAACCCACGGTGTCTGCTAGTTATGAGAGATATGCAAGGAAAGAAATCGTTCCCTAGCTAGAAGTGTTTATCCAAACGGCTCACCGTGAGAAAATCAGTCGGTGAAAAGGGAGAGGGAATACCCCCCAAAGCAGCACTACACAGAAGCCTGTGCTCTACTCCATGTTTGCAGTGCCCGTGCTGGTGTCCCTGGAGATTTCCAGGGGTACACGGGGGTCTTTGCAGGTCTGAGGAAGGTCCTGCCTGCACTGCAGGACTTACGCTTTGGGGTGGCTTCACTGCAAATGACAGTTTTAGCCCCTTTGTTGAATTTCCCAGCCTTGATGAGTCTTTGGGAGACATGTGTCCCCCAGGTATATCAGTAGTAATGGAAAGTGCCACTGTCACTACAGGCACTAACTCATCATTTTGATGACCCATCGATCCCCGGAAGAGTCGAGAGGAGGGTAAAATAAATGTGGTTCGCTGGGATGGGAAGAAGGGAGGAGAATATTGAAGACAATTTGCTTCGCTGGACACTGAAATAACTGGAAAACTGGCCACTGACTTCGGTGGACATAGGGCTGGACTATGCCCAAGTTCACCAAAAATCGTAAGAAACATGCCTTTCAAGGCAGCTCCCAAACACTGTCATTTCCTGCTGGATGGAATTCCAGCCGTGCCCCTCCGGAGCTGCCCGGAGGTCACAAGGCTTCTGCTTGGTATTGCCTTGCTCTGCGGAGAATCTCGGACCTGCCTGGTGCAAGAGAGGGACTCCCACACCCTCTTCAAATTGCAGGTGGCATCCAGGGTCGGCAGGGAAATCTGAGGCTCCCCGGGCCAGCGGTGCTGTGCGATGGGTGCTGGGGAAGAGTTTCCCAAAGGGAGGCAGTGCCTGCCGATGCTGCAGCGAGCCCCGGAGGCCATCCCCTCTCCTCGGGCTGCCACAGCCAAGTGCTGTGCTGGAGCTCATTAGTCCTGCTGCGAGGGAAGTTAATTAGCTCTGGGAAAACGCCGTGCTAATTTGCCTAACCGGCTTTGGGGACCAAGGTTAACCCCGCCAGGCAGGCTGGGATGCACTCCCTGTGGCTGGGGCTCTGCCGCCTGCACCGTGCACGCAGGGGGGGTGCCCGTGGGCTCCATCCAGAGCCGCTCTCAACGTGTTAGCCCTGCTCTTTTGAGGCCGTGAGATCTCAGGTCTCCTGGCAGGGGGGACTGTCATCCCGAGGCAGCTCCGGCACTGCTGTGCCGCCAGCCGGTCCCACTTGGCAGGCAGATGGAGCAGCCTCGGCGCTTTGCTGCGGACGCGGGCACGGCGGGGTGAGTGCGGCGTGTGGCTCTGTGCCAAGCAGAGGTGCCGTGACCGTGCCTTCCTGTGACTGCCACACAGGTCAGTGCAGGATTCACAGCTTGTGTGGCCATCTCTGAATGCCCCACTTCCCCGTCCAGCTCCCCCCGCTTCCATGTTACACACTGATCGCTCCTCAGGCTGGAGAGGAGGCTGACAGAGCCTCCTTTTTCCCTTTTTTTTTTTTTTTTTTTTTTTTTTAATCAGTCCCACTTGTCTTGCAAGACTGTAGAACTTGGGCAGGACAATTTGAACAGCCTGTGGAGCAGATGGAAGCAGGTCCCTGGCTGCGGCCAGGTGGAGGGAGCACTCGGAACGCAGTGGCTGGGCATGGCAAGCTGAGAAGAGGCTCCTGGCTCCGTAGAATGCTGCTTCCTCTCCACCTAATGCTAAAACAATTGGTGTCGATGGCTTTAGGAAGACTGTTTTTGGCATGCAGGCACAAGGCTGTCCTCTGCTCCCCCACCCCACAGGAAGCCAAGCTTGGTTTAGCACGATTCGCAATGGGGAAGAGAAAGGAAGAGAAACACGTACAGCAGAGACAGGGAGAGAAAAACAGGAGCAGGGTAATCTTCAATGCAAGCTTGCAAGCTGGTCTAAAAATAGAAGGTGAACTGTTCCCCAGTAATTAGCCAGGAGATGGTTTTATTTGCAGCAGTGCTATTTCAGCAGCAGCGCTTTTGGCAGGAGGAGATGGGAATGTCCCAGCAGCTCTAACCTTGCAGAACAGGAGGAGACTTGCCTTACCCTGCCAAGGGACATTTCCCACAGGGAGCAGGTGAGTGCAGACTCAGGCACAAGCACATGCACATATCCCCCTGTGTGCCTGGGCAGAGGGAGCAAGAGGCCAGAAGAAAAGAGGTGTCCTCTCTGCAATGACCTGCTGCCTCTATGGGATTAGATGCTCCTCAGCCTTTGCTGGTTGGAAGAAATGATGAAGCCCTTTTACAGGGTGAGGCAGCAGCATCCTGACATAAGGGCTTGATCCCTAAAGAGGTTCATGGAAGGACAAGCAGTGCCCCAGGTCTCAGAGGGAAATGGCATCACAGCAAGGAGCAAGCCTGAGGCACTCAATTCACCTGCAGGTGCCTGCTCCAGGTCTTTGCATCTGGGGGAGGTGCTGAGGGCTGTGCCCACCCCAAACCAGCACATGGATCCCTTTGGATGAAGGCAGACGTGTGTCAGGCTTGACTTTCCCAGCCAGCTGTGGTGGACAGGCACAAGGTTAATACCAAGACTGCCAGGCAACTTCCCTTCTGGTCTTTCTTTCTTGTGGCAGCAAGGAAGGAGGCTGCCCTGCCCTCCCTCCAGCCCAGTGCAAGTGCTGCTCACAGGCCAGTGTGTTCCTTGCAAGAGTTGGGCTGCTGAGGGTTAGGGGGGAACAGCTGCCCCAGCCTGGCTCTCAGGTGGTCCTGGGGTGCTGGGAGTATTGAGAAGCCTCTCCTGGGAAATACCACCAGGCTGGAGAAGCCTGGCAGAACCAGGAATAATGTAGAAACTCAGCATTTACATCCTGCTGCTTACACTAGGAGTGGGACTGGGGTGGAGTCAGCATGGATCCAGGTTGTTTCATGCATTTTATGGGTTCTGATAATGTACCCTGGCTGCAATGGAAAGCAAAACTGCAAAAGTCACCTCAGCACTGTGCTGTCCCTCTCCTGCTGGTCCAGCACTGCATACCCCAAACCCACCCACACCCCAGAGGAAGGACAGAGGGACTGGAGGGACATTCTGACTGAGGAGGTGCAGACTGCCCATGGGCAGCCTGTGCTGCAATCTGACAGCACAGCCCCTCACCATGGAGCCCAATGGCCCATCTGCAGGGGACAGTCACCACTGCCCCATGTTCTGCAGGTGTGTGAGGTACTGTCACCTGCTTCCTGGAGGAGAACAGTGTCACAGGACTGTTGCTTTCCAGACCCAAGAGATGTGTTTTCACTCCTGATAAAAGCTGGTTTCGGCGGAGCAAAAGTCCAACAGTGAGAAGACAATGTGCCGTTTGACCTACAGCCAGCAGCTCTCCCTCAGCTGGGAATGAATCCATCGCTGAACGAAATGAGCTTTACATCCCATTTCAGGCAATACCCAGCCCCTGCTGTCATCCTGTTGATTTTGTGGCTCTGCAATCAGGTTTAACTTCCCATCTTTCCGTCTCCCCCATCGCTGCCTGTGAGGCCTGTGCAAACAGCGGGGGAAGCAGGCTAATTGCCTCTGGAAGAGGAACGGTGATAACAGCAGCGCTGGGAGAGCCATCACAGGCCCACGGTTAGCAAACTGAGAACACAGGGAAAAACCACCCCCCTCTCCCCTGGATGCTCTTCTGAACGATTACTTGTACCCAGAGGAGGTTGTGCTGCTCCAGAGCGCTGGGCGCCGCTGATTTGTGAGTGTCCTCTCTACTGGGACACGATTAACTAGAAAATTTACTTGTTTGGAGGTCTCTCCAGGAGCCAGTTTAAAGCCAGCAGTCCCTCCAGCTCACTCCTGTGCAGTGTAGCAGCTGTTGACACTGGATAAAAATCGAGGAGCGGGATGGGAGCAGCCTGTGCTGGTAGTCGGGACGGGCATGTGGCTATGGTTGGGGGGATGCTTTGGAGTTATGTCAGGGGTTTCTGGAGAGCCTCTAAATTGTGTCCATGCTGCCCCTGAAGCCAGCACCCTCAGTGGGGCAGGAGGGGGACTTGCTGTGAGGCCGCAAGTTTGGGAGGTTGTGTGGAGCCTCACTACCCTGCTGTGCCCTCAACTGAGCATGGCCACAGGCTCTCTTTCTGCTCCAATCTCTCTGGAAACACTGTGTGCTGGTGCATGTGCTCTTACCTCCAGGCAGGGTAGGGGCATGCAAGAGATTTGTCCTTTTTTATGCATGTATATGTATATAATAGCAAAGCAGGGCCAGGTGTGTGCTCACATGGGGTGTGGAGAGGTGATGTAGCCCACCTGAGACATGGAGAAAGGACCTGAGCTGCTTCCTCTTCTCCTGTTTTTTCCCCTCCTTCCTCTGCCTGTCCGTAAACCTTGCTCCAGCAGCCTTGCACATGTCCTCAGCAGCCAGGAGTGACACTGCTGTTCCCCTGCACATCCCTCTCCTGCCCTGCTCTCTTCAGAGATCCTGCAGACAGAGAAATCCTCCTGGGAGGGAAGTGGCTGTATGTAGGTTTGCACGGTGATGCATGGATGCAATCAGCCTGGCTTTTGCAGGAGCACAGGGAGCACCTGGTGAGGGGGAGTCAGCCTCCCTGGAGAGATTATACCTGAGATGCATTAGAAATGGCTGTGGGGAGTTTTTGAACTATCAATCAAGAGACAGCTTGGAAATAAAAATCAGTGATGGACAAAGAGGGCATGGGGAGGCTGGGGCTGCCTTCCACCCCAAAGCTGGAAAAATCTGTGTGACCCACTGCCCCTTAGCAGTGAGGGACAAAAGCTGTGCTGGAGTGAAGGTGGAAACTTGGTCAAGAGTACCACTGGCTCTGAGATTTCCCAGCTGCGAAGGACTGGGCTCCTCTGATCTGCTGGGTGACAAAGCACTCACTTCTCTATTGCCTAAAAAACTCCTAAACAGTACCAGAGAGGACTAGGAGGGGGATGAAGGTCAATAAGCACAGCACGTCCCATCTTGGTGCAAGCTTCCCCTGAGCTTTTGTGGGTGCTCAGCTCTGTGTTTCTGGGAATTAAAGGTGGTTCCCAAGCACACTCTGGCTCCCAGACCAAAGCTTGCCTGTTCTTCCCAAATGCACACAGGGAGGGGTTTGAAGTTTTACGTAAACTAGGGTTGCTGATCCAGACTTCTCTTGCAGGGAAAAGGCAGAGCAGGGGAGAAAAAGCCGATTATAATGCTATCAAATTAGCAGAGTTTTAAATGACAGGTATGAAAACACTTGCAGTCCTAATCCATGCAGCACAGCATTTTAAGAATGGTTATTACAAATAACTCTGTTAGATGCATAGCCCTTCCCTGCTTGCACTCTCCTCTACTCCCTATCTGTGGCCTCTCATTTCCCCTGGCTGTGGGCAGCTCTAGTACAGTAGCTCCACACCAGGAGGATCCTGACCTTCGTGGCTTTTCCCAGTGCCAATTCACATTTTGGAAGACAATCAAGTCCTGGAGCTGAATCTGCTCCTGGCATTGCTCTAACCGTGTGGCTAGGGCGACGCCAGGAGTGAATCTGACTGGAAATGTCTGTTGTCTCTTCAATAAAAGAGATGTTAAAAAAAAATCCCAGCCCGGCACGGCACAGCAGAGCCGTGCCCCCCTGGCAATGCCAGCTGCATGCTGCCTGGAGCAGGCCAGACAGCATGGTGGACAGATGGTTGCTGCCCATGCTAACACGTTGCTCTTTCGAGGAGGGACTCAGGCTTTTCCTCCATGCACTTCTGCATTTTAAATATCAATCCTCCATCCCCTTCTGCGTATTCAGATATCAGCTTGCCAGGAAGCCTCATACTGAACCAGGGACAGCTCTCTCCCCAAAGGCCAGGGGGTAACGTATGGCACACTTCCAGCCTCAGAGAACAAACTACTTGCTCAGGCACGTGTTGAGTCATGGGTGTCAGGGCAGGGGCTGGATGTCTGGATGAACAGTGCCCAACTCTGCTGTCAAAGGGTTATGACCTCACGTCTCCTTTGCACACTCCACTGAAAACACAGCTGCATAGCCCGTGGCTCCCAGGCTGGGCTGTCCTGAAGCCATCAGCATGGAGTTCCCTTCTCCAGGACTTGACTGGCCCCATGCCAGGGTCCAGGCTCCAGCCTTGGATTTGAAGTGAGCGGTCTCCCAGCCCATGTTTAGGAAGGTGTATGGGAAGGAAAAGAGACTCCTCCTTTGCTCCTTCCTTCTCCCCTTGGGGTCACCCATGCCAGGACACTCCAAGCCTTTTGCAGACGCGGAAAGGCTTGCCGGCATCCATCAGCGAGAGAAGGGACCCTGGCGCCCACGTTGCAAAGCTAGAGCTGCCTGCAACTCTGAGCACCTGCAGAAGACAATGGAAACCCCAGGCTATTTCTCTTCCCTCTCTGCTTTTCCTGCACACAGGCAGGTGTGTGCTTACACATGCACACAGGGATGCTCTGCAGGGCAGGAGCAGTGGCCTCAGAGTAGTGTGGCAGTGGGTGAGAGCACAGCAGGCAGCACACAGGCAGGGGAGATGCAAGGCAGCGCTGCAGAGAAATGGGATTAGCTTGGAGAAGGGAGGAAGGGAGGGAGAGTAGAAGGGAGACAAATGATACTTGTGGTGAGCTTCAGGACTTTGCTTGACACACATTGGTAAGAAACTAATAAACAAGTGTGGCACCTGCAAACTGTGAGTGAAAGCCCGGCGTGAGGGAGGAGGACTTGCTCAGCAATGCTGTGAGGGGTCGGGACCCTCAGCTGGCAGAACCCTCAGCAGTATTTAGGTGCCATACGGGGCATTAAGTGCTGTGGCACAGGAGCAGGAGGCTATTTCAAATTCCTCCACTACTCCACACTGGGAACGTAAAGCCTGGGTCTGACGCGGGGGCTGCCTGCCTCATGCATCACTCGAATGACAGCAGAGTTATTTTTTTCCTGACAGGACCCAGAAACCAGGTCACTCCGCATGTAAATCTATAACAAACCTGCCTGGGACTGGGCGGGCCACCGAGAGGTGGCAACAGGCTGTGTCCATCAGACGTGCCTGTCGCAAACGGCTCCGCACCGCACACAGGAAAGGGAGCGGAGGCACATTCCTTCCTGAGCAGGGGGTTGCTACGCCAGAAGCTGCCGTCCTGGGTTGAAGGATTTGGGCCCTGATTGCCTCAGCAGAAACAAATGCTGCATTCCAGGGAGGCCATTCCCCCTGAGCAATTAAATAATAATAATAATAATAATAATGGCCAGTCTTCGTGAGCGAAGATCCGGGGAAGGTCTTTTCCACCTTCCAGCCTGCGCATTGGATTTTTTAGGTGAGACACAGTGTGCGCGGAACTGAGCCCACCCTTTAATCCTAAGGTTCATCTGCCGGGGCCAAGCGAGCTTGGACAGTGGCAGCGAGGTCCTTAGGACGTAGGTGGGTTGCCTTTAAGGGCTAACGAGCCCCACCTGCCCGGGAGTGGCCCTGACCGGGAATCGAACCCGGGTCTCCGCGGTGATAGCGCGGTGCCTTTACCACTAGACCACCAGGGGCTCTAAATAATAATAACACGATAGTAATAAGCAGATCAGTCAATCCCCCCATGAGCTGAGGGACCCTGGGGAGAGACCTGGGCTTTTCCCAGAGCAAACTGGGACCAGCTCCTCTCCAATAAATACAGATAATACCAGTAACAAACCTCAGATCTCTGGCCAAACTTTGTCTAATGACATCTGTGCAGGATGTGGGGTGCGGGTGGGCTGTATGGACACAGCTTTAACTTTGCCTGCTCAGGAGACACCGTCCTGGGCTGAGGGAGGAGAGAAGCAGCGTGGCTGCAGCAGGCAGGGGCTTGTGGTCTGTTTCCCACTCCCCCTTCCTTCTCGAGGAGGTGAGCACAGGCCTATGGGATGATTACAAACCAAATCGCATCTCTGCAGCAGCCTGCCTCCCTGCTCCAAACTAATCAACCGAGACTTTCAGGGTTAAAGAATAGCAGCACTTGTCTCCACGGGCATTGCAAGACCTATTTAAAAATCTTGACCCCTTTGGCTCAGTTGCTGAGGGAATTTTTCAGCTGAAAATGCCAGGGCTCTGGGAACTATTAAACCCCACAACCCCTAGATTGCTTTTATGCCTGCCCCAGGCTGCAATCTCGGATCTTTTCTTTTCCCCTCTGCAAACTGCTGGGTAATGAACCCTTGTGGCATGCCAGCTCACCTCCCCTTCTCCCAGCTGGCAGCCCAGCTCCTCTGTGATGCCCTTTTGTTCTCAGCTGGTGCTGAGATCTGCAAACTCATTGCTAATTACTGCATCTGGGGCTTCCAGCTCCAGCGACAACGCCAGGACTTGTGGAGGGCTCCTGGTGGCCAAAGTTCGTCCCCCTGCTTATTTCCCTACCAAAGACCATTATCTCTCATTTACATCTAAACTAGTTTTTTATACCAGTTTAAATGCTGCCCCTCCCCCTGTAATCTCAATGCAAATGAATTAAAAGTTCATTCTTCCGATGCTCAAATCCTGCACACTTTCTTTTTCACTTCTTATTTAAATCACACACTGTTTTGAACTAAACCTTTTATTTCCCCCCAATTATTATTTCTGGTGTGTTTTCCAGAGCCTTACAACACGGCATCTGATTATACACAAAGCTTCGGAATAAAGCCCTGTTCTTTCCCTTCATTAAGGACACAAAGGATTCCTGTGAGAGCGAAGCAGCACTTTGGACACTAATACAGCTTTACACCCCAAATCACATCCTGGCTCTCCGCAGAGCAGACTGGGGAGTGGATCCCTGCCTTTCCTTGCTGCCAGCATCCTTTGCAGGCTCCAGCCAGCTCCTTCCCTGCTTGGAATTAACATCTGATTAAGTGGTGCCAGCATGTTCCCCCACAAACTTCTGCCCACTGGCTCTTCTTGCATCATGGCTGGGTGTGTTTCCTGGCTAATCCTGCCTGCTTGGATCCCCTCTGCTTGCCTCCATGTTAGGGGGTCCATGGAGCTTGGTGGGCCCACACAGGATTTTGCTGTTATTGACCATTTCACATGGAAGGGAGTTATGCAGTCCCACGTAAAAGCTTGGGAAAGATCAGTATCCTGTAAAACCTCCCAGCCCTTCCTGAAGCCTAAAATTAATGAACTTTATGCCAAATGATAAGAACAAGGACATCAAGGCAGGCAGTGGCAGGGCTGCTTGTAACCCACATAGGTAGTTGCCATGTCCCTCCTGGATCTGAGATCTTGTCATCTGGAAACTGCCTGAATCAAACCAGAAGCTCAGGAAACCACCCCGTCTGCAGCACCGTTTCCCTTATTTGATGTCATCATGCAGAAAGGGATAAGGTATGCTGTGTTTACCAAGCAAAGGGGGGAGAGCTTTCTTTCAAAACAATGCATTACCAAGCTGATTAGCTGCACAAGAAGTCTCCCTAAGCAAATGGTTTCTATCTTGTTGAATATTCCAGCATTTTAAAAATAAACGACTCATTTTTATCTAGTTTTAAAGTACTTCTGAGTGCAGCAAGAGGTTTGGTGGTCACCTGGAGCTGACAAGAAGTACTTGGACCTACGGGGGTTCAGGGCAGATTTCAAAAGCAGTGCTCAGGGTGTGAGAAGCAATTTGCCAAATAGGCACAAGATGGGAGTTGGATGACTGGTTTCCCTGAAGAGAGATTTCTTTTAATACAGAAAGGTTTTGTCTAACAGGCTTTGCATGGGTCTGTAAGGTAAGGATACTAGACTTCCAGCTCTGATATCATACCATGCTTCTCCTTTGGGACCTTGGGCAATTCAGGTTATCCCTGTCTCTCTTTAAACTCCCTATCTGTAGGACTGAGATATTGCTGCCTGCAGTAAATATCTGCAAAGTATTTGAATGTGAGGGTTATTACTGTTAAATATCTGTGCAGCTTTCACCTCTGCTGCACTGAGAAACCAGCAGGTACGAACAATCCCTTCAATACACTCACTGTCTAGCACATGCAGGAGTGAATGTGGACTGAGAAACATGAGGAAAGGCAGGATACCAGGAATTTTTTTCCTTAAGTATTCAAAATCTGATGTAATGAGCTGCTCTGGTCACTATAAGCTTGCCTTCAATTTAGAAACAGCCAAGCCAGGCCACGTGCTTCCTTGAGAGCCCAGCTGCCTTTCTGACCAGCTGAGGAGCAATGTGTATGTCCCAAATGCCAGGCTGGCCACTCTTTCTTCTGTCTCATCTGAAGTAAAATTAACATCTGAATCCCAACGATCCAGGTCAGCCCAACCTCTGAAGAATATGCACCACCATGGGGGTCATGGAACACCACAAAAGCCATGAACAAACCCACTAATTGGTATCTTTTCTGCCGTATCCCTGTGCCACCCTTCTCACACCACCCTGTGCTGCCTTCGGACTGCCGAGGCACAACCTATTTTTGCAGAGCCAGAACAGTTAATGATACTTTGTGTTACTGATTCTGTAATTCATATTGTTTGTGCTGGCAGGGAGTTCCCTTGCGACATTTTATCTCAGCCAGTCTCCTCTGGCTGTTTAAAATATTTGGAATTATTATTTCTGGCTCATGGGTCCGCCCTAGGTCGTGGCAGGGTTATTTCTGGGTTACGCACAAGTACATGGCCACCCTCCCCAGTGCTGGTGGTCTGGAATGGATGGGACACAGAGGATACGTGGGACATATCAGGGGTGGGGGGTCAGTGGGAGTGCAAAGTTTTTGTTTGACTGGGAACAGACAAAATTAAGGCAAATGGGCCTTAAGGTGTTGTCCTGGCTGTTCCTGGTGCCGCTGAAGGAGATACTGGGCTGGGGGACTGGGGAGTGGAGAGCACACAGGGTGGAGCAGGGAGTGGTGAGTGGGCAGGGACGAGCAAGCACAGGGGCAGAGCAATGCCAGGGTGCTGGCCTGAGGTCTGAATGTTCTCCGTGGGGGAGAGCTGGGGGCTTGATCTGCACATGGGAATGCAGGGTGGTTTGGGGAAGGGTGCCTGAGTGTGTTTGTGGTGGGGGACAGGGCAGGGGAGGGCTTGGGCGCTCCCATCAGTGCGGGTACGCAGGGTTTGAGGGGCATCCCCTACTCAGCTGTGTGGGCTGCGGCGGCTCTGCTTGGCAGGCTGCTTCCCTAAATCAGCTGTGTGTATTCATAAGCTCTGCGCACGCCGGCCCCCGGAGCTGGAAGGCATATCACAAAGGGCACATTTTTAACACTTCTTTTAATCCCCCGATCCTGTGCATTTAAGCCCGAACTGCCTTGCATTTGAACCTCTGCAAATGCTTTTTGCAGCACCCCCCAACCCACAGCCTGCTCCAGAGAGAAACTAATTAAAGCTGCCTGACAGGCTGCTAAATATTAAGAGCCCAATAACGGCGCAGGCACAGGGACATCATCATCTGAATGACAAAAGCCGGTAGCCAGTAGGTTGCTGATAGATAGAGGGGGCCGGGCAGGCTTGTGGCTGCCTTGCTCAGCAGCAGACATCCGACTGCCCTGGGAACACCAGCCGCGGAGATCGCTCCAGCGCTTTCCGCTCCTTATCCCACGCGTTTCACAGCCAGGCTGAGGCCGGGCTTGCTGCCGATTCATATCACGTAAAACCGGCAGGGCCAGCTGGTCGACGTGGGCTGCGGGGTCCTGACCCTCATTTCTGCCCTTCCTCCAAATATTCTGCAATTACACGTCGACTGCTTGCCGGGCAGAAAAGCAAACAGGCTGCGAACGCCGGCGAGCTGTGGTTGTTTGCTCTCAGCCGTAGCAGCTGTGGCACGGGCCGCTGCTAAAATAAAAAGTGGGTGACACGCAGAGCCGGTGTTTCGGGGTTGTTCACGTCATGGAAAGCCCAAGAGATGCTCCAGGATGTCTAGCTATAGGCACAAGTTTTAGCAAGTGTGGGGAAAAAAAAAACCCCAAACTGTCGTGGTTTTGCCCACCAGCTCATCCCTGGGGCTGAGGATGGTTTTGTCCAGGTGATTTCCGGACAAAAAACCAATCAAAAAGTTCAGTGACGCCTTTGCTAATTACATCTTTAAGAAAACGGAAGAGAAGGTTGTGGCGCAGTTGAAATTAGAAACAGCAGCCATGTAGAAAGGTAGCGGGCCCGAGGAGGGCCAAGGCCCCCTCCTCCCTGGCTTGGGCCCGGTGGGGGGGGCAGGTGCAGCACTGAAACCTCCCTTCTCTCTTGTGAGAGAGTGAAAAAAAAAAAAGTTTAAAAGACAAACTGCTTAGACGAGAAACTGCTGCAGAAGAATTCCAGCCATGAGATAACAGGATTTTCAAGGTCAAAGCTGGCAGCACAGAAGAGAAAAGAAAAGTTCGAAGGGGGAGAGCTGCTTTTTCTCCTTTTCGCTCTCCCTCCCTTCAGCAGGGTAAAGACTGAAAAATAAAACCCTACCACCTGTAGAAGTTTGTTGGGGTGAAGAGACCCCCATGCGGCTCACAGAGGAGCTTGTGGATGCACCAGAGATTTGTGACTTTAACAGAGAAAACCTTATGCTGGAGTAAAAGCGGCTCAGATGAGGCAGAGTCCTGTTAAAGACTTTGTAACCTCGAAGGGATCGATGCTTATGCTGGAGCGAGACGGCTCAGATAAGCTTGGGATCTCAGTGAGAGATCCATGCTGCTGCTGTTGAAGATTTATGACCCTGACGTGGTATTAGAACCTACGCTGGAACACAGAACGGTTCAGGTAGGGATGTTGGGATCCATGTGTGGGATCCGTGCTGCTGGTACTAGAGAGAACCTACGCTGGAGCAGAAAATGGCTCAGGTGGGATATTGGGATCCGAGTAAGGGATCCAGACTGGACCCATGCCGAGAAGTCAATCAAGGACTGTTCTCCCATGGGGAGGGACCTCCATAGGGAAACAGGGGTGAACTCTTAAATCATTATCCCCTGTAACCCTGTGGAAGAAGATCCATAGTAGGCAAGTGTCCCCTTGCAAGCCTATGGAAGGAAACCCTTCAAGACCTGGGTAACCCTCAGCCTTCGGTTTTAACCCAGGAGGGGGGTAGACCCAACCCTGGAGGCCAACACAGAGAGAGAGAGATAAAGAAGTTCCAGCTGCGACGAAAGTGCTGCAGAGTTACTGGAGAGAGAAAGAGAACTGGAATTCTGAGAACAGAAAAGACTGCTTCTCCTCCTTGGACTGATATAAAGGGAGGTGGGGGAGAAGTATCTTCTGTAAATACATAATACCTTTACTTAAGTAGAATTGTTGTAAATATAATTCTTTAGTTTTAGTTTGTTAATAATAAATACTCATACTTTTTTTAATTCAGTCTCTTTTTGTCTGTATAAACCTTCTCTCAACTAGTAATAATTGTATGTGGGGGTATAAAAGTAAATTGAGCCAGGACAAAACCACGACATTTTTTTGGTGGAGAATGCGGGCAATAGACTGCCCAGAAAGGCAGTAACTGAAAAATCAAACCCCAACATTTTTGGTACCCCGTGTGAGGAATTTACCATAATAATTTTAAGATAACTGAGAGAAAGGTCTACAGACAAAAATAGACTGACCATGTGTACTGCGGTTGTAGTAAAAAAGAGAATAATAGAATTAAATATTATAGTGATATTGTTTTAATTTTTAATAGAGTAATTTTTAATTATAGTTTGTCTATTTATAATTGTATGTTTATTGTAGAATTTAAGATTTCTTAAAATGTAATTCGCAAAGGCAAAGGGGGGAAATTGTCGTGGTTTTGCCCACCAGCTCATCCCTGGGGCTGAGGATGGTTTTGTCCAGGTGATTTCCGGACAAAAAACCAATCAAAAAGTTCAGTGACGCCTTTGCTAATTACATCTTTAAGAAAACGGAAGAGAAGGTTGTGGCGCAGTTGAAATTAGAAACAGCAGCCATGTAGAAAGGTAGCGGGCCCGAGGAGGGCCAAGGCCCCCTCCTCCCTGGCTTGGGCCCGGTGGGGGGGGCAGGTGCAGCACTGAAACCTCCCTTCTCTCTTGTGAGAGAGTGAAAAAAAAAAAAGTTTAAAAGACAAACTGCTTAGACGAGAAACTGCTGCAGAAGAATTCCAGCCATGAGATAACAGGATTTTCAAGGTCAAAGCTGGCAGCACAGAAGAGAAAAGAAAAGTTCGAAGGGGGGAGAGCTGCTTTTTCTCCTTTCGCTCTCCCTCCCTTCAGCAGGGTAAAGACTGAAAAATAAAACCCTACCACCTGTAGAAGTTTGTTGGGGTGAAGAGACCCCCATGCGGCTCACAGAGGAGCTTGTGGATGCACCAGAGATTTGTGACTTTAACAGAGAAAACCTTATGCTGGAGTAAAAGCGGCTCAGATGAGGCAGAGTCCTGTTAAAGACTTTGTAACCCTCGAAGGGATCGATGCTTATGCTGGAGCGAGACGGCTCAAATAAGCTTGGGATCTCAGTGAGAGATCCATGCTGCTGCTGTTGAAGATTTATGACCCTGACGGGTATTAGAACCTACGCTGGAACACAGAACGGTTCAGGTAGGGATGTTGGGATCCATGTGTGGGATCCGTGCTGCTGGTACTAGAGAGAACCTACGCTGGAGCAGAAAATGGCTCAGGTGGGATATTGGGATCCGAGTAAGGGATCCAGACTGGACCCATGCTGAGAAGTCAATCAAGGACTGTTCTCCCATGGGGAGGGACCTCCATAGGGAAACAGGGGTGAACTCTTAAATCATTATCCCCTGTAACCCTGTGGAAGAAGATCCATAGTAGGCAAGTGTCCCCTTGCAAGCCTATGGAAGGAAACCCTTCAAGACCTGGGTAACCCTCAGCCTTCGGTTTTAACCCAGGAGGGGGGTAGACCCAACCCTGGAGGCCAACACAGAGAGAGAGAGATAAAGAAGTTCCAGCTGCGACGAAAGTGCTGCAGAGTTACTGGAGAGAGAAAGAGAACTGGAATTCTGAGAACAGAAAAAGACTGCTTCTCCTCCTTGGACTGATATAAAGAGAGGTGGGGGGAGAAGTATCTTCTGTAAATACATAATACCTTTTACTTAAGTAGAATTGTTGTAAATATAATTCTTTAGTTTTAGTTTGTTAATAATAAATACTCATACTTTTTTTAATTCAGTCTCTTTTTGTCTGTATAAACCTTCTCTCAACTAGTAATAATTGTATGTGGGGGTATAAAAGTAAATTGAGCCAGGACAAAACCACGACACAAACAAATAGGCAAAAAGGAATTTGAAGGAGAAAAAGGGAATTTGAAATTCAGCTAAATCACACTTCTCTCTGAGAATTTCGTTCCTGCCATTGTTCAGAGTAACACGTACGATTACTCTAGCTGAAAGAAACGATAAAAAGTGTTTAGTTTTCTCAGCTCGTTTACTTTCTACATCTGGCAGTGTTTTGTGGCAGTCTCACCGTGTTCCTGAGGTAGAGCGCTTGGAAATGGAAGCTGAAGAATAACGGCGCAAGATGTTTTTTTTTAAACTGTTTTGCAAATGCTTCTGCTTCTAGCGACCAATAGACGAGCTAAAGCCCTTGGCAAAAATGGTATGACAATAAATAACATAGCAGTTTGCCGTGTTATTGTAATGGTGAGAAAAACCTCCACGCTCCTTATTTAATATCCAGATACTACCTTGCAGTGGTAGAATGTGCTGGCAGTAACTTTCCCAAAGAAGAACTGCCCTTTAGTCTCTTACTGTTCCAACTGTGCTGTCACAAAGGGGCTGGAATAGAGATGCATTTCCCTCACGCGCTTCCATGGGGATTGCCATCTGCCCTATAGACTGTCCAGCTCCTCAAAGCTTGACATCCTCCAGAGGAAAGGGCATTAAATGAGCTGGGAAGCAGTGCATTCTTCTGATTTGAGCAGATGCTGGGGAAGACCCTCTGTGATTAAAGGGGCCTGATGGCATGGTCTGTAGTGAACAGGGTGTTCTGAAAGAACCCAAGATCCAGCACATGGAAGACTTGCAAGTGAGATGTTCACTGACAGTTTTGCACAGCATCGAGGCTGCTGGATAAGGATGTTGTGGCTCTGGGGTGATGTGTGGGTTCAGGGACATGGTTCCCACCTGGCAAGTCTCACAGTACTTCAGCTCGATTTGCTCTGGAGAAGAGGGAGGAGGAACATGAGTAGAGTAGAACCTGCAGTTGGGGCACTTCAGGGTCAGAGTGATACAGCCCTCCCAGAGCCCTGTCCTCCTTCTCTTCCTCCCCTTGGCAAGTCTGTAGCAGACAACAGAGGCACAAAGGACGCTCACTGCAATTTGAAACAGCCATAAGCATTTTGGTGTAATGAAGTCAACTGTTGGGGGGAATAATTTTCCATGCTGGTCTAACAGGTCATAAAAAAAAACTGCTGGGAAAATTCAGATGAAGTTTATCTGCCCTATAATGTGCAAGTGTGCAAAATCACAGCTCCAGTCCAAAGTGGAGGTCCTCTTTCTTGCCTGAGGCAGTCTCCTCCTTGAACGTACATGTAACCAGAGTCCCATCCCCTGGCTTGTTATCCCTTTCTCCAGTGAAGCTGAGATGTTTGATGGAAGCAGGACAAAACTGCTGG
This sequence comes from Myiozetetes cayanensis, assembly GCF_022539395.1. Lineage (NCBI taxonomy): Eukaryota > Metazoa > Chordata > Aves > Passeriformes > Tyrannidae > Myiozetetes > Myiozetetes cayanensis. Next base: position 109,220,003 of record NW_026087742.1, on the reverse strand, counting down.
AACCTTTTCCCATGTGCACTCTCTGCATACCCCACACATTTCTATTAGTGCCCCTAAACCTGCACTAGCAGCACTGGGAGGGGGCTTAGTGCACGAGTGTTGGTTTAACCCACCCTGGCTAAGTGATCATGATGCTCCCCACGTATTCTCCAGGGACTGTTTACAAACTGTCTTTTCTCTCCAGATCCCACTGGACGAGAACACAGGAGAGAGGATGGATCCCAGAGAAAGGGCTTCTGCCCTCCAGTCACCCCCAGATCAGTGGGTCTTGACAGCCCAGCACAGTACCCAGTGCCTGCAGATCACGTATCATTCAGAGCATGGGGACAAAGCCCAGAGTTCTGGCTATGGTTTGCTTAGAAATTTTTTAATAAAATGGCTTTTCCATGAGACAGTGCAAGCTCATCAGGGCTGATTTGTTCCCCAGAAGCGCAGCAGCTGCTATAAACTTTCACCGAGAAAAGGATGGAATTTCTCCTTAAAGCCAGAGCTGGAGGAGGATATAATATCAGGCCTGCCTGGCTAGTAGCCAAATGATTATGACAAAGAAAGAGCAAGTACAAATCTTTTAGATGATCAGAGCTTGCACTTGAACCTGGGTCTCCAACACAGTCGGTGGGTGCTAACTCTCCAAGGTCGGGATGTGACATGGAGAAGCCAAAGGAAACCAAGAAATGCTGCAAAACCAAAAGTAAGCAAACAAACAAACAAACCCACCCAAACCAAAACCAAAAGAACAAACCCACAAAAACCCACACACAACACAAGGAAGCTGGAAGCTGTCACGAACCAGGGAGAATTTCCAGCTACAAGCTTGCCCTCAGCTATCCTTATGCTAAACTGCTCGGCTAAACCCCTAAGGGTATCTCCAAAGTCTCCTTTTCACTTCCTTCCTCTTTGAATACATACATCATATTCAAACACCATACATAGATACAGAAGTTGTAATACATAGAACATATTCAAAGTATTTTACATGCTGACGGCACGTAAAGTTTCCATTAAACCTTCTGGGCTTTGTGCAGTACCTGCAAGAACATCTGCGATGAAGTGGAGATTTAACAAAATCCTCTTTGTGTAAAAGTTTGAGTCATGGAACCAAACTGTGTTCCACACAGGGGCCCAAAAATGGTGCAAAAATTAAGATATTAATTTTAATGTGATCTTAAATGTTGGTTCCAATTAGGCATATGCCCGAGTCCCATTGGAATTAAGCACATCATTTCTTTGCTGAACAGGGAAGACTGCTGAATCAGGACTCCAGACTGTAAAATTGCTCAATTGCCTTCAAATTTCTGGGGGAAAAAAAATAGTGTGCTCTGAAAGCAATCACAAAATACATTTGGTATTCAAAGAGTATAAGTGAGTGCAGGGATTATAATTAAATCCTTATCTATGAAGCTGCTACTGAGTGACTGTACATTCTGGGTAATTTTTAATGGCCTGAAACTCAAAAACCAGCATAACAAATTTTTTTTTTTTTTAGAAGACACAGCTAGTTGGGTATAATTCTGCAACAAATCCATTACTCCAAAACAAGTCCCTGATCCTGCAAGCATGACTTTTAACGATGTGAGCATGCCAAGGGAAGCCATGGCAGAAGCTACCGGTGTTAATACGGAGCAACATGCAAGAGTGGGGGCCAAATAAAAATGAGGATGGTGTCAAGCCCTGAAATGTGCAGTGGAGCTCTAGCCCTCCTCCTCATCCCATGGCTGCTTCTGCCCAGGGCCTGGGAGAAAGCCCATGGCGAGGTGATGGGTGTGACACTGGAGGAGACATCAGCTGTAACCAGACTCGTGAGGGCAAAAACTTCTTTCTCCCTCCTTACCCCTCAACTACTTAATTATGCCATATTTTTTAAAAAAATTGTTTGTCAACACTCTTCACCTGGGTGAAAACCTCAGTGGTACACTAACAGCAGTTTAGTAAATGAAGTCCCACATTAAAGAAATGATACACAGGGTGACTTTTCAAACCTGGGCAAATGTTTTTGTTTGTTTGTTTGTTTGTTTTTAAAGCTTGGTAAATTGAAAGACAACTTGTCCAATTTTGCTTGACCTTTTAGGAAAATTCACCACACTTTGAAGCCAAACAAGTTTTAAGTACAGTAATAAAAATATGAAGTTAAGGGTCAGAATGGAAATAGTGGATTGGCTTGCTGGAGAAAGGTTACTTTCTTTCCTGAAAGTGCAGTGAGACTGAGGATGAGCACTTCTTGGGTGCTGTTTTCTGTAGCACTGTATTCTTAAAAAAAAGAAATCTTGCCACATTTACAGGATCAAACGTGAGGTCTTGCCTGAAATAAAAAGTCGCATGGCTTTAACTGCAAATGAGTTTTATAAAAAGCCCTTAAGCAGGTCAAAGCATAGCAGGGACACTCTTTGTGGACAAGTTCCCTCCTCTTCCACAGCTCACCCCCACTGAGGTGGGGTTTTTCTGCCACTGGGAAGGCTTCTCCAGGTGGCTTCTCCTGCTGCCATCCCTGGGGATTAAACAGAGACCAAAATAGCCCTGCTGCTTATAGACAGAAGTTCCCAGGTCTCACTCCTGCTGCCTTGGGCTCGAGCTCAGGGAGTTGTGCTTCTCACCTTCTCCACCTGCCACTACCGCCCCAGCCATAAACCCAGACATAAACCCAGGGAGCCCTCACCCAGGCATTACAGAACTGCTGCCTAGGGCTCGATGTGACCAAGCTGTGGCACAGAGACACAGCAACAGTGAGATGGGGAATTTGTGCCAGGACCCTGAGACTGGTGTGACATCCTTCAGCTTGCTGCTTGGCCATTGACTCTCCTGCTTATGCCACTGTAGGACTTTGGGAACGCAGTGTCTGAGCTTGTCTTTCATGGTCCTGGACTTTATTTTTTTTTCCCCTGGATGTTGCCTATCTGCACATTTTATTGGCTCCTGTGCACTGGTTGCTAGGTAGCTCCCACTCCTACTCCTTTCTGCTCACCCTTAACTTATTGCTGATCTCTCCGGTAGTTCCTGCATCTTTTAATTACATTAATACCTGCTACAGTCAAATGAAAAAGGGGAAAAAAAAAAGGCAAAAAACGTGCTCCAGGAACAAGCAAAGGCCAGTCAGCATGGCAAGCTTCCCTCTTTTTGCTTTATCTTAATCCCCCCTTCCTGCTTTTTCAAACAGACCCCCTCAAGTTCTTTTCCTTCTCTTGAGAAAAGCCCAGGCATCTCTTGAACTCATTTCTGCACTTTGCCTCAACCGTCTCCCCCGTAACTTATTCCATATGTTTGATTGGCTTTGCCTTCTGCCACAGTTCCCTCTTTGCTCCCAGCTCCTGAACCCTCAGATCACATCACTGGGGCGCTTTGTTGACTTAATTGGATCATCAGCCTGGCTGTAAAGCTTCCCCAGCCAGCCCTGCTCCCCTCTCCTGGGCTGCTGCCCCCGCCCTGAGGCTGTAGAAAAACATATTTCTGTGCTGGATGTATAAATAGATGATGCAGGTTAAATTTAAAATATATTGAAGCTGATAACCACAGGTGGAGGGGCAGCAATTCATCCACTGGAAACAAATGCCTCTTTCTGGCAGGGAGTAAGGGGAGAGGGATACCCTGTGGCCCGGACAGAGAGGAGTGGTTTTCTTCTCCTGCTTTTCCCCTGCTCCTCCTCTGCTCCTCTCCTGCTCTCCCTCTGCTTCCCTCCTGCTTCCCTCCTGCTCCCCCTTTGCTCCTCTCTTGCTCCCCACCCCGTTCCCCTCCTGCTGCCTTCTCCCATGCTCCCCTCTTCTTCCCTCTCTGTTCCCACCCCCGACTGCTTAAAGGCCATGCTTACACTGGGAGGGCAGGGGGTTTCAAAGGCCCACAGAGGAGGTCCTAGCTCTGCTCCAGGCTGCAGGATCAGCCAAAGGGCAGCATGTCTGCTGTGCAGGGTGCCCAGACAGGGCAGGTATAAGGTCAAGCTGTGTACCCCAACCCACCAGGCCCCCAAAGCTGCCCTAGCACTGAGTACTGGGTGAGCTATGTGTCCCTCTCAACTTGTTGCCCAGTCTTATGCTAATCTTGGGATTGGCTGGATCTTGATATATCAAACCCACACCAGGATGTACCAGTGTACTGCAGGCCCTGAGCTGCTCCCCTTGCTTGCTGCATCCCACTGCACAGTCATGGCCAGAAGAAGCATCCATCATCCCTTCTCCTAAGTGTGAGCATCTCAGCCTGTGACCTATGGAAATCTTGGACTGGTCCCAGTGCAGCTGGGACACCCACAAGCCCCTCTGTAGAGCAGGCAGCAGGCAGAGCAGCAGTTGTTCAATCCATGGCATGGCCATCTTCAGAAGGAAAGTGCTGCAGTTAGGGGTAAATTTTCTTCCTGCAAAAAAATATTAAGAGCCGTGCGTATGTGTATCAACAGCAGAAGTCTTAGTTGTAGTGTCATATTAATAAAAAGGTTTGCTTGCTCTCATATTTTACTTTATGAAAACTTTGGAGCTGGGTGGAACTCTGTATCTGAGGAGCCTCTCTGGTAGCTGCAACCCAGGACCAGCTTATCCCTCGCCATGCAAAGCTCCGAGGATCCCAAGGAGAAAATGCTCGTCCTCCCCTCTGCCCAGACAAAACCCTCCTTGTAGATTCACATACCCATGTGCCTTCAAGCCTTGAGCTGAAGGCTGCCAGCTGCAAGACATCCTCAGATCACACTGCTGCTTTGTTCGAACCATAGCTGTGCTGTGGAGCAGGTCTCTCTCTTGGACATTCCCACAGTTTCCTTGGCTGGTTTGAAACCATTACACAGCTTTCTGCTCCCAAGTCGTACTTGAAATGCCACCTGTTGTTGCTGCAGAGTCCAGCTGGGAAGTGAGGGCAGCAGGACCCCAGCATGTTGTTGTTGAATCACCATCCCTGGTGGTATTTAAAAGATATGTAGATGTGGTGCTTAGGGACATGGTTTATGAGTGAACTTGACACTGCTGGGTTAATGGTTAGACTTGATGACCTTAAAGGTCTTTTCCAGCCTAAATGAGTCTGTGAGTCCATGTGATCAGTCAATAGGTGACTTTTCTCCAACGAGGTGCTGCAGACACTTAAGCACAGTGTTACCCACCATCATATCATGGTTTTGTGCTTCCTGCCACACAATAGCTTTGGGTTGCAAAATGCTTAGGTCTGCACCCACTTGATGGGACACATGCTTCTTCTGTGCCCTTATCTGCCTGCCACCTGCAGAAACACTGGGGCTGAGATGGTGTCCCTGGGCTTTGCATACCATGTACCTCCCTAACAGCACCTTCCTGCAAATGCAGCCCAGCCGCTGCTGCCTGTCACCTTCATGTTAAGGAGCAACACCATTTCCCTTCAACCCTGGGCACTACTCAGGGGCAGTGGCAGGAGGAAAATATGGGGTGGTTACGTAACCAGGACTGAAATAACTAGGTAGATGAAATCCTAAGAGAAGTAATCCTTCTTTTGAAATGGACTGGAAGCTTGAAAAATTTAGAAATCTTCATCAAGCTATTACAAGTCCGAAGTGTGCATGTGCTTTGTTTTATGGGTTCTTAACACATACAGGACATGCAAGTATAATTAAGGATTTGCAGTCCATCTTCTCAATATTGGAGCTGGACATCAGAGATCATGATAAATAATCTGTAAATGAGCCTTCAAAACCAAATAGTCTATCAATTAAAAACAAAAAAGACTCTTGGCGTATAAATCACTTGTATACTTAATGTTGTCCCCTTTTGGTGCTGGACATCTGGATTAAAACCAGAAAACACAGAGTTAAAATATGCCTAGCAATATATCCAAGGTAACCTTTATCAACTCTGTGCCTAATAGGAAAGTAACAGGACTAGAAAATGATTTAATCTGATCAAAGAGTAGAACAGAAAATGTTTCTTCCTACTTAAAAAAGAGTGATACAGAAGTGTTAACTTTCACGATGTGGCAGGTGTGCATCCGACCAGTGAAAATACTCACCTGTATCTCTGGCCTGACCACGACTTGCTGCTCGTACTGCTTATGAACACAGAGGTTTCTCTGGGCAGGTGGCCCCAGCCTGTGCTCCCAAACACAGCTGTTTGGCTTTGGCTTCACTTTTAAAGGCTTACCGGCTCGGACCCATCCTCACTGTGCTAGCAAAGCAACGCCTGGGGAAAAAACTATCTTCTCCCACCTTGGTGAGGAGAGGAAATGTGTTTTCCCTTATTTTTAAGCCTGTGGTTTGTCGAGCATACTTCTGACTTGTTCTGTAATACTCGCTAGCTGTGCTGGAGCAACACAACCCGTGCGCTGGTGCCAGGAGCTGCAGCCTGGGCAGCATCAGCCTGCGGAGGCTCACATGGCTCGGCCATCAGAGCCGCGCTCCTGCTGCTGAGCTGAAGGATAACCCTTTTGGTCACACGTGCAGCTCGCTGCTTCCCTCTTCACAGCAGCCTGTTCCCTCGGGAGCACTGAACTGTGAGCTCCTCTTAGCAGAGGGGTGAGATGGAGGGAAAAACAAACGCACTGAAAACTGCCCACTGCGAGAGGGCAACTTCTCTTGCCCCCACCTTCCCCATCCCATCCTTCCAAGTCTCTTCAAGCCCAAAGGTGTGTACAGCCCTCCCTGCCTGCCCAGTATGTCCAGTCTCAGTCCCCCTAGCGCTTTGCAAACCCCATATGGCCCCAGCTCCTGGCTTACCTAGGGCTCCCAAGCCCTTCCCTCCCAGGGCTCTGGCTGCCAGCAGCTGAGGGGTTTCCTTCTTTAATAGTCACATGAAGGTTTCTGCCTGTCCAAACAGCTGCAGCAGACACACGGACACATTTCTCAAAACCTTGGGCTGCCTGGGAAAGTCTTGTTTCTCAAGGCTCTCTACAGCCATTCCTGCAAATACTGCAGGCAGCAGCTCTCTGCACCATGACACGTTCCTTGGAGCAATGGAGATGAGGTTAGGTTGGGTGAAACTCCCAGGGATTTCCATTTTTTTCAACAGCTGGCTCCAGTCCCTGAAACATCTGTCCAGCTGGAAAAGACCACGGAGCTCACAAGACTCATTATTACATTAGTTGGCCCCCAGTACTAGCACCAAGCCCCACCTACAAAGGCCAAATCATCTCCATCTGCAGCCATCTCCACTCTCCTGCTTTCCTCAGGCACTCATCCAGCTTGTCCGCTTTTTGTGTTTTTGGAGAACTCGGCCACCGTGGTAATGGCTGTGTCAGACAGACTGACACACACCCATAACTCCAGCAGATGCCTCGGAGTTTTTGCCATTATCAAATAATTTTGCTTCTCTCCCCCATTAACTCTTTCAATGCTGACATTCCTGTGTTTCCAGCAAAGCCTCTGGTCTGGAGGCCGGTTTGCTTTGTTTTCACTGGGAGAAATACTGGAAGAGAACTTCCAACCTTTTTATTTTACTTGTGAAGCTGAAATGTCAGGGTTAATCTTGAAGGAGGTTGGAACATGGGTTTTGAGGCTGGTAACTAAGTGGCTTGGCACCATCCAATGGGCAGGAGTCTATGCATGTGCCAGCTATGGCTTTGATAGCTATCCCAAGATTAATGATCCTTATGGGATTGTTTAACTACTGCATCCTAGTGGGTTTGTTTTAACATAGCTAAACTCTTTTTACTTCATATCTCTCCACAACAGTTCATTTGGATGTTGGTGGGTTCAGAGACTGTGTGTCAGTAGCCGGCCTTTACAGTGCCAATCACTGGCTGGAAGTTACAGCCAATTTTTTCCCAGACCCATTTGGAAGAACAGGGCAACCTCAGCCTAACAAATGGCTGAAGACCCTCCCTCTTGGTGTGGGGGAAGCCAAGAATGAGGAGCCAGCTGTTCTCTCTGTATTTCTCCTCCAACATGTCCAGGAGGAGAGCCTTGCCTGGGGGTGCCAGCTGCATCCACCACAGTGCGTGTGGGGACAACTTTGCTGGACATGTCCCCATCCCACCAGTGGCCAAACACCTGCGAAACCCGGTGTGCTTGTGACTTCTCACTCATTGATCAGAAAGTGGCTTTGGTTCCAAGTTCAGAGGCTTGGAGATCGCTCTGGGCAAAGGCAGATTTAACTCAGGGCTCGGTGGCATTTGCAGGGCTCGCCTAGAGAAGCCAGGAAAATGAGCTGAGGCCGGGGGCTCTGGCATTGAGGATGTGCATCTTCTGTGGCTGGTAGTGAACACAACACAGACAACGATGCAAACCTTAAAAATGCAAATCTTTGGGCTATAAATTTTCTACTTTACCCAAGGCAGTTGTTAGTTTTCCATATTTTATTTATGATTCATTACAATCTGGGTTTTTATAGATCTTCTGCTCTAAGTTTTATATTTAATTGAATGAGAGTCCTGGTATCTTTCTGCATGTGTTTATGTGGTTTTCATTAACTACTGTGCAATCTAAGAAAGATCTTTGTTAACCAAAAATAAGGAATGTTTGTTAATGTTTAATGGAAACAATAACAATAAAATTACACAATGATAATTAAAACCACCCCAACCGTAAAAGCTCCTTCTTAATGAATCATATTAAGGGAGGGTTCAAGCATATATTTATGATCTGGATTGTGATTTATGGGATAAATCCTGCCCTCGTATGTCTGCATGAGGCTTTCACTGATTTCCATGGGGGCAACACGTGCAGTGGAAGAAGGCAAATTTTGGATGTGTGCTGATTCAGTGCTGCCAGAAAAGAACATTATTTTACCCTGACACAGTATATGCAGAACTAAAGTGTAACCCTTCTCCACTCACCATTAAAAATAGAGACAATATGAAACATGGTGTTGCTGTGTGCCCTGGCACTCTTCTGGTAACTGGCTATTGGGAGCCTTTCCAATGCATGTCCCAAACTCCCAGCAGTGATTTATCACTAATTGCCGCAACAGACCTAGAGCTACAGGGGCTTTGTGGGGAAAACAATAACTGATGTTGGCAAAAATACTTTCCTGGGCAGTTTGTGGGATCCAGCCTTTTGCACAGCATTGCATGTTCAAGAATTATTTGTTTTTGGTTTCTTTTACACTGAAATTTCTTTATGCCATATGAAGAGCTGGAAAGGTGCAGCCTTCATGTGCCCTCCTTCTGAGGCTGATTGGCTTTTCCTGCTTGGAGTAAATGGGCCTTAGGGCAAGTGAGACTCAGACCCAAAATATTTCTGATTTGCTTGAAAAAGTCAAGACAGACAAGGGAGTATTCATAAAACTAATAAGACATTATGATGTTAATGATTTCTAATTAGTCAGATACAGATTTTTTTTTAAAATTTGAATGCTTTTAGGGCCCAAGTGGATAAATGTGCAAACAATATCACCAGGCACAGAGGTACTTACAAAAAAAAAGAGCATCTTTAGAAAGATGCCCGATCTTCATCTATTCCACGGTGAGCAGAACTGCAAACTTATTTAACAAAGCTCCGATGGCTGCCTGATAGCGCTGCAAACTTGCACTGTGGGGGGAATTTGATTTTCAGAGTCGGCAAGCAGTGCCGCGCAGAACAGGGGCCGTGTCTCTCTGAAGATTTCTTGTGCCTCTGCCTGGCTGCTGCGCTCCCTCTCCCTCCCCCATCACTCCCTCCCTCTCTCCGTCCCCTCCAGGAGCCAATTCATCCTGGCTGGGTCCCCACCTCCCCTGGCTGAAGTGTTTTGCCGAGCCAGCCCTGGACCGGAGTGAGAGAGCGAAGGGTGGGGGAGGATTCAGCCCATGCTGCTCGCGCTTGTTTGGATCGGCTGCCGAAGCAACTCAAGAGGCTTATTTTTTAAAAAATGGAGCCCCCTAATGTCTATTTAAACCAGCAAAAATATACATCTCCTTCAGCCTTCCAGCCAGAGCCCTGGTCCTGCAGAAAGACGCTCTTGGCTTCTTCAATTAACAAATACAGAGCAAGTGCCCTCCTTTCCCAGCACAATGAAGGCTACCACTATTATCCCATGCCTCCCAATTATCTCTGAGAATTTTTCACTTAATGAAGTTTCTCTCCCTCCCCTTCTCAGCTCCCCAGACTCAGGGAAGCTTGCTGAACCAATTTAACAAAATGTTAGGAAGAATAAAATGTAACTGTGTTTTTCTTTCTTTCTTTCTTTCACCCTTTAGTCGGCAGCTCCCTGCTCTGTTCTCAGCTGTGTCCTTCACAGCAGCACAGATCAGAGCATGGAAATGCATATTTCGTGGGTGCCAGGAGATGTGAATCACGAAAATAGAGACAATTCCTTCCCCTCGATCACAGTTTGCCCACTTTTTTATTGAAAGGGAGCCTTTAAATAAAACTCTCACATCTGAACACCTCCAAAATTGGGAATGGGATCTAGGATTTGACTGTAATTCTGCCATTGCTCATGACAGTAATGGGTCAAGCCAGGCTTGAAAGGTGAGCCATTAGCTGGTGGTGCCCTGTCAAAACCCCAGCGTAAAGAAGGTTGGGACTGCAGGGTCTCCAGACCAACTTCCAGCCTTGCAACAGTCTCGTCCTCATTTCCCCCACTGCCTCATTCCTCTTTTCTGCATTTTCCATCCTTCTGTGGTCATCCTTTCATTTTGTCTTCTTTTGTCACCTGCAACAACATTTCTAACAGTTCTTCCAATGCCTTTCCTAAAGATTCTTCCTTTACAAGTTACTCTGTCTATAACAGTTTCCACCTGTGCTTTAAACAGCATTCCTATAATTAAAAGCAAAGAAGAAAGAGAAGTCTGCTTAGGTATTTTTTTAAAATATGCCACATTGCTGCCGTTAATCTTTCATGTTGGCAACACAGTGTGTCTTATTTAACACCATGTCTTTCATGAAGAGAGGCAAAGGACTCCTTTGTCTTAACATGCCCTCCTCCTTGGTAATCCTGGCAAGGATTTGAGCCCCCAGGAGCTCCTATCACAGTGCAGGGTTCCCTGGTTTAAAACACAGGTTTAGTCACCCCCGGGGTGCAGTGGTTGTGGCTTCTTCATGAGCTAGCCCTACAGAAAGATGCACGCAGTCAGGTCTGAGAAGAGATTAGTGTAGCCTGAACTGCCAGGCCCGTGTGATATCGTGAAGCTGGGATGGAAATTTCCTGGACTTTCTGTAAGAAAAACAACATTGGGTTAGGACTGGTGGGAATCAGTTGACAGACCTGGATGTCATTGATCAGCAAGGTTTCTGCCTGAATATTTTTCACCAGAAATGTCTTCTTCCTCATGAAAGTACTGAGTTTTTCCTGAGAAACCAGATGTGCCACTCCCTCGATTTTCATTTGTGTATATCCTTGTATGCTTGTTCTCTCTATGGTCCATGTTCTGGACACCCAGCCTTTTCCCATATCTTTCCCACCACACCACTGACACCCCATCCCCTGTCATGCACTGATTTGAGCCTGGAGTCTGGCTGGAAAGTAGAAAGTGGGGCAAAGCGTGGGGGTATGAGCTCTGATTAGCTCCTGTCAGGACTGCTAAATTTAAGCACTTTGGGGTTATTCTGGCAGACAGAAAATCTCTCTCAGGAGGAAGAGAATAGAAAATTGCACTAATAAAGGTACAGCTGGGTGGCAGCTCTTACCCTCCTGTCCCTGAGGAAATGCTGATGTCTTTTAAAAAAACAAGTGACACAGAGATTTCTCTGAGGGCAGGCTCTGACTCTACCTGAGCATTAGCATGGGCTGCAGGAGAGCAAAATAGAGAGGCTGAGTCCCCAGTTGGCCTTGCTGAAGTGTAAGGGACCTATTCCAGCCTGAATGCATTTCTATTGCAGTTTATTCCAAACTCAGACCACGTGCAGACACTGCCTGTTGGCACCTTGGATGCACAGATGCCTTTTGGAAAGCCGTGCTGGGAATCTGGCAGCCAAAGCAAGCAAGTGATCCAGCACCTGGGATGCCTGTGCTGGGGTCCTGCCTCTATTCCCAAGCTGAGAGGCACAGACACTGAGCTGCTAGAGGAAGACCGAACTCCCAGGCTTGGTATTTGCCTGTTTTGGCTCTGGCTCTGTGGTGGCAGGGGTGGAAATTGCACTGGGAGATGAAAGCTGGAAGCGCAATAAGGAGAAGGGAGCTGCCAGCTGCCAGCTGAGCCCTCCCCCAAAAGCTGCCAACCCAGGGAGCCTCTGACTGCCCCTACTAGGAGAGGTAAAGCCCTCCAGGGGTGATCTGGGCTGCCAAAACCTGTGAGAAACTCCAGCTGAGGGGAAAAACATGTTGGAAATAAAAGGAGGAGAAAGCACCAGAAAAAGCAATCCATGACAAGCATACTTCCTCCTTGAACAGCCCAGGAGCTCAGTCCTGTGCTGCTACTTGGCAGAGCAGAGGCAGGGAAATCAATTTGACTGGAGCCAGCAGTGAGTGCGAGCCCATCCAGGCGCTACAATTCCTTCCATCCTACTGCAAAGAGTATTTTCTACCTTTCCCTACTGTGTTGTCCAGTGTGTCTCTCAATTTCAGCTCTCCCCACTTCCTGGTTTGATTCCTTATCAGGCACCTGTCCACAGGTTCTCTGTGTTCAGAGGGTGCTGCCACTCCTGCTGCTGGGAATGGCTGTGGGATGGTCACTTGGTGGGCAGCTGCTCAGCACCTCTCTTTATCCCTGCTGAAACCCAGGCTGCTCGCCACATTAGCTCCCAAACATTTTACTGACAACCAGAGGCTGACCCCCACAGGGATTATTGCCTCTCTTTGGAAAGTGCTGAATACAGAGGAGAGAAAGGAGACAAAACTGGAAAATTTGGTCTCTAATTTCAGGTGGCCAATTTGAACACTCGGTTTTCCCTTGTATTTCACACTTTGTATGTCCAGATTACAGCTTCCCTGCTTCCCACCGCAGGACAGAGAGCAGATTTAACCCCTCATCTCACAAACTCAGTGCTCCATGAACTGGGACTTTATTGCCCAGGCCATGGCAACCTGTGTAAATACTGGGTTAAAACACTTTCACAACATCCAGTCTGAGCTCTGTGGTAGCAAAGGATACAAATCAGTGTGTCAAGCCTTTTGCCTTAATCCCATGACTGTAACACCTCCTTCCTTCTGTCATCTGCACTACCAACAGCCATTTTGGGCACTGAAGGATGCATCAGTCCTGATTAATTACCAACAGCCCAATTCTCTGCACAAACCCCTCTGCCTTCCCCAGCACTGTCCATTTGAGCACCAGGAGATGAAAATTCTTGGCTTTTAAGTTTTTTTTCCAAGCGCAGAAATGAACACATGTCCAGCTTCTGACCAAAAGTTGAGTTTTGATTTTTGGAAGTTCCTGTGGTTTTACTTCTGGCTTTGTAAAGGGGATTCAAATAGCAGTGTCCAACCACCCTGTGTTTCCCTGCCTGCTGCCTCTCTGCATGGTGCCAAGGAAGGACATAAACCCAGTCCAGCCCACAGCCATGGGGGCTGAGGAGGTCTGGCTGCCTTTCCTGCTTTCCCAGTATTGCAATCCAGAAATGAAGCATACATCAGTATTGTAAAATAAAAGAGTGCAGGGGTTGATTCACGTCCTCAAGACAAGGGACACTAAACAGTTCGTGCATTGGTATTTCCTGTAAAGCAGAGTCGCTGTGCCTAAATAATACAGCCTTGGGTCTTCTCTGGGCCCAAAGGCCCTGCAGTCCTAAAATATGACTGTGACCCCTTGCACATTTTTTTCCAGTTTAAAACAACTAAAGTAGCAGGAGTGCTGTGTTGCAGCACACCAGAGCTGACTTTTATGGTATGAAAATTTATGGCATAGCATGAGGTACAGCTTAAAGGCTTAAGGTTTGCTGGAGTAGCAATGGAGACAGATAGTGGAGATAGCAGGAGGAGCCCAGGCTGCTGTAGTGTTTGTCATCTACTCTGGGTCAGACTCAAGGAGCAGAGGTAAAATTCATCAGTGAATGTGGTCCTGTGCCCCATGCTTCACCTCACTCCCTGGCTGTTTGTCTAGTGGTTGTACCCAAAGGCACCAAACCCAGCTGCAGAGGTCATTTGATGACAGTGCTCCCTTTTGCATCCTCAGCATGGTCCAAGTTGCTTCTTTTTCTAATTGTGCTGTCAGCAGCTTTTAAAAAGCAGAAGGGAGAAACCCCTCTGCAAGCAAAGACACAAGCAGAAGAAAGGCTGCCAACCTATAAACGGTGCTTTGGCCCTGGAGAGCTTTTGGCAGTGATCTCCACCAGCTGAGCTAATGGTGTGGCTGGTAGCTGCAGCAAACCATCCTTCACCAAGCATCTAGAGGGATGGGAGATACGCACATTGTCAGGGTCTGAAGGTGACTGTGACTGCTTAACAGGTGGTAAGTGACCTCTGCCCCCTGGGGTGCCTTGTGGGACTTTCATACTCATCTGCTCCTTGTGTTAATGTCCTTCTTCATCCGTCCCAGCCTGGGTCTCCCTTTGCCTCTGCTGTGTGCTGAGGCTCGCACTTCCCACTCCTATCCAGGCAATGAGCTCTGAAAACCTGTGCCATCCTGTCGATGGCTACATCTCCAGCATCCAGATCCTTTGCTGCCTTTGGGAGCCCAGAGGAGAAAGTGCAGGGAAAATCTGGCTCTGCTGCCACTGTCCTGGGCCCAGCCCTGGCAGAGCGGCCTTGGACCTGTGCGACTGCAGCCGCTGCTCGTCCCTGGCTCTGCTGAGGCAGGGATGAAGGTTGTCCTTCAGGGAGTTAGAGCAGGACCACGTTGGGGTAATTTTGCACAGGGCTAGCAAAAGAGTTACTCCTCTTTCTATGGCAAGTGCTGAGACTCCTGATCCAAGCCCTGAAAATCTTCAAAGTAGGTGCTTGAAGAATTGTTTTAGCATAGCCAAACCCCAAGTATTTTCTTCCAGCTCCATTCCAGCAGCCAGCTGAATCAGTCTTTGAAATTCTTCCCTAAATATTCAGCCAGAGGTGCGGAAAACTTCTGTACAAATATGTAAATGAAAAGCACTCGAGGACTGATGTGTAATGCAGTGTATTAGAGGTTTGGTGCAGCTATCCCCACCTGCCTTGGCTCTGCCACACAGCCCCGACCTCTGCTTTTGAATAGTCTGAATGTCCTTGACCAACACAGTCAACCTCCTGATGAAATGTCATCTCTGCCAAGGAGAAAGCGTTTCAGAGGCTTGTTGTGAGACTCAGTCATTTGTGCAGTACTGAAGGATGGAAAGTGTTGCACATGTGTTTTTTATTATTATGAAATCAGAGAGTTTCTGATTTCTCGTACCATGAACGATAGTCACAGATGTACAAGGTCCCACATAGTTTATAACAGAGGTAAGATAGAATATGGATAGTCTTGAACTTTTTGTCGGCTATTTTTAATTCAAAACCAGATCTGGAACTGAGATTCAGCCTTTGCTCTTCAGTTATCCAAATAATAAAATTAAGACCAAAGCCAGATGAACTTAGGGAAAGTTAAGGTTCAGATCATATCAAAGACTATACCTCAGGCCCAAATTTAACATGCTGATACTTTTTCTCCTGGCTTTTAATCTATGTGAGGGACTTCCTCCTCCCTTTTACAGAAACCAGGTGTGTGTTATTTTTTGACTGGCATTTCATGGCAATGTGTATCCTGGTTTATGTGGCTGATCTTTATTCCATGAAACAAAACAAAAAAACCAGAATAAAACTCCAACATTGCTTGCAAGTATTAAAATGGCAGCGGTGGATGGGAGCAAGATTCAATGCAATAGAAAGCAGATTAGACTAAGTGAACTGTTGAAAATTTATTCTTCTGGTTAATTTTATCTGTAAAATTGTCCTAAAGACTAATATTGTCAATTCTCATTTGGCTCTGTAGGACCCTGCGTGAATCCAAATCCATCCTTTTTTGGCAGGCCTTTTTATCACCAGTGGTACAGTGACATCTAAGTGTCAAGAAGATGGGCCAGTCGGAGCATAGAAAATTGATTTGAGCAGCACCATCCCCCCTTGGCTGGCTGCAGATAAACAGTTCAGCTAATACGCTGCTCCCGACCTCTTTGGGGCTCTATTTGAATATGATCTAATACAGCAGCTGCTTCACTGGAAACACTGAAGGTAAAGTAGTCCCTGAGAAGTTTTGCTTTCCTCTTGCATTTTTAAAGGTGGGGCAAATGAGTAAAAGAAAAGAATTTCATGTGAGGGCCTTACACACGGAGAGCCTTGTGCCATTTGCTGCATAGTGATTTTTAAAAAATATTGGAAGTAAGGAAAGATAGTCTATTTCAGACATGGAGGTACAAAAGCATAATTAAACTATCATTTTGGCTCTTTTTCTTGCCTGAACTTTGCTTTCCAAACCACCTTAGTAACTAATAGCTTGAGACATTTTTTTAGAAACAACTTGCATGGGTGCTGATGGATGGTCTGAGGGGCAAGGAGGCAGCCCTGCTGCCGGCAGGAAGGAGTGTGAGTTCTCATCTGCTTCAGGCCTTTGCCTGGTTTTGGATGAGGGAGTGATCGAGCATGGAGGGAGGCAGGAAACATGTAAAAGGCAGAGCTTGCCACTCGTCTCTCTCCTCTTTTCTTCCCAATTTGAGACTGGGGGATTCAAGCACTCCTGGCATTCATTTTGCTTCCAGTCTGCTCCCGGGTCTGCTGTGCTCCATGCAGTTTCTTTGAGTGCTGTCATCCCCGCAGAATCCAAGTGCCTTCCAGTAGGGCATTACGCAAAGTGACTAACATCTGTCACATGTGGCTCATTCTTTCCCTCAATCAGCCTCAATCAGCTTTTCTGCAGGCAGCACTTCCTATCTGCAAATAACAGCCATCACGGAGGCTGGCAGGATGGTTGCTTTCTCCTCTGCTTCTCCTTGCTTAGCTTTATTCTCATTTTCTCCCTTTGCTTTTCATTCCTTTTTGTTTTCTTTGTCCTCACAACCACTGCCATTACTACCATTATTTGTCTTTGTGCTTCACGTCCCCAAGAAATCTTCTCTCCTCTCTTCCCTTATCCCACTCTTTGATCCCTTTGATTCATTTCTCCCAATGACCACCTGCTTCTTCCCCTCTTCCCACCACCCCACCACCCTTTTACCCCTATTTTCCCCATGTCCTGCACTAGGACAGCTGGCCCCTGCCTCTACCCCAGGTTGTGTTGTGTGAGTGGAGAAACCTCTCCACCTGCCAGGTACCACCAGCACCTGGGACTTATTTCTTCATATGTAAGAAGTCAGTGCCCTTTACATGCTGGTTCAAACTAAAGGCATAAAGAAGCAAAGGCAGCCAGGTGTGGTCACACACCTGAGGTTCTACCCAGCATCTCAGGAGCAGACCATGATTAGGAAGTAGAATACTGTTTGCACCCCAGTCCTGCTCTTACCAAGCTGGTTACTTTTGACAAGGGTCCTTGTCCCCAGTACCTTGCTTTTGCCTTCTATAAAAAGGGGAGAGTGCTACAGACTGCTTGGGTTCAGTGTTTGAGGGTAGGAAGAAACGTCAAGGGCAGATCATAGAATCACAGAGTCATTGGACAGCTTGGGTTGGAAGGGACCTCAAAGATCATCCAGTTCCAACCCCCCTACCATGGGCAGGGGCACCTTTCACTAGATCAGATTGTTCAGATCTCCGTCCAACCTGGCCTTGATCCCAAGCTCTTCTCTAGCGATGTCCAGGATAACACTGCAGGCAGCCAAGTAGAGCTAACTCAGATTTGACCTCCTATTCCAACCCAAGTGAATGCCTCACTCACTTTCCCTGCCTTTGAGAGAGAAAACATCGCCTGAATTAAACATGAGAGTGGAGGTGCCCTCCCTGGTCATCACATTCAATCCCTTGCTGTAGGCGGACGAGGTGCCGTATAATCCCTTTCACAAACGTATTGAGTTGGATGTTAAAAACAGGGAGTTATTATCCCTCCCCCTCAAAACGGCTGATGCTTCAGAATTTAGATGTGTGAGAAAGGAGCACAAGATGCTTTCTTTGTCAGCTGAAATTTCAGCAATAAGGGAGAAAATTTATCGGAAGATTCCAATATTCTGCTCCAACTGATCAGTCTGAAAAGTTTGGATTTGAGATACAGGTTATTTTCTTTATTAAAAAAATAGGCATATGGGCATAGAGAAAAATTACTGATTCGAGGGTAATCTGTACAGGTTTTCTACAATATTATCTTAGATGGACAAATACCAAGAGACAGCCTAGTTACTGGCAGATGCTTTAACCAGAGCATCACCTGCACAGCTCTCTCATTTAGCAGAGACATTTGGTCCCACACCTGCTCAGCTCCAATCTATTACACAGCATTTTAGCACTGGCTGCAATTTTTGCATACTGAAGTTTACTCACTTGTGCTGACTTTAACCAGCAGTCAGCCAAGAGGAGACAGTCTTAAAAAATTCAAAACCTTTTGTGATCACAAATATTCTGCTTCTTCATTTTAAACCTTGTTTCCAAACTTGCTTGTAGCTCCTTCCCCCTGAAGGAGACGAATAAAAGCCCTTCTTGCTGGACTGAACCTAAAGGATGTATCCTTCCTTTCCCTCACCTTCAGTTTTTCCTTTTGGTTGGTGAATCAGTGAAAATCAAAATGTTCCTATGTCTCTAATCTTTGTTCCCAAGCAGTATATACTGAAATGCAGATGCCTGACCCGTGCTGTTGCTCTGCACTGTGCTCCCACAGTCAGTATGAATGGTTGTACATCATTTCCCACGCCATCTCCTATCTGCAGTGGGTATAACCATCGTCAGCCTGGACTTGACATGTTTTGGGATGCTGGTACCAGTAGCAGAAGCCAGGTTTGGGAGTGCCTATTTCTGACCTACCCAACACTTCGAATGAATTCATGGCCAGGAAAGTCACATCTCTTTCACTCAATGTTCCTGAAAACATCACACAGGTCGCTCCCCACCAGGATACAGCAGTGTCCTCCAGCCAGCTGGAGAGGGTGGAAAGCAATCCTCAGTCAGACAGCTGAGGAATGCAGCCCTGAGCTCCAGCACACATAGGGGCTGCCTGCCTGTGGGGGATACCCAGAGGTAATGAGGGGTTTGGAGGTGCCTCCCTCCAGCCACCAGTATCTTTCTCTTCGTTCCTGGTCAGCTCTGTCCTCCCTTCCAGGGCTGATTTCTTGCAAGCCCTGGGCCAGCTGATGACGAGCAGGGATCAGCAGAAAAGCAGTGTACTGGCTCTGTGTTTTGGCACCAGATTCCTGGCATCTTGTCAGCTTGGCCACCAGCAAACACAGAGATGGCAGGGAGGAACAGAGCATCCTCTGAGAGCTAAGGCTCCTTTTGGGCAGGTACCGCTTCTGGCACTGCCACAAGCTGGGCTTGCTCGGGGACACACCAAAAGGCAGTGGGAAAAGTGTGAGTGCCTCTTGCTTTTCCCCTTCCCTGGTGAGGCTGTGCTGCTGCCGAATTCAGGGTGTCCACCTCAGCTGGTGCAGATACCATCTCGATGGAGAGGCTCCTTCCTGCTGCACGGGGAATTCGCCTTATTAGACAGATAAGATTTGTATTTATTGTCGCTTTGCCATCTCAGCAGTGGTGCTGGGGGTGGCTGGAGGGCTGGGAGCTGGCTTCTCTGCTGTTGGAGACAGTGGAACTCCTCCCACAGGCATTTAGGCTAAATCTGAAAGGTGCATGTGAAATGCTGTCCCACATGTTCTCCCTTCACCCACATCCTAGGAAATCCTTATCGACACAAAGAGCAGAAGGGATTCAAAGACAGCAGAAAGGCAGCTGTTTCTTTACCTTTCCCAGGAAGCTGGGAATCAGGACTGTCAGAGCCTGATCCTTCTCACACCACTTGTGCAAAGCGGTGTAAATCCTCTGCTTTTATGGAGTTAGACCACCGTGGAACAGGGACCAGGGAGGGGAGAACCGGGCTTAGCACGCTGAATTACGCTGCCAGCACCACATTCTCAGCATGACAGGCAAAGGCACTTGCTCTTACGCCTGGCTTCCCTCCTCGGCAGAAGAAAGGAGTGTCAGGAGAGGAAATCAGGGTTAATCCAGGCAGCAGGCTCAATGGCTGGCACGGGTGTGCGTCTGTCCTTTGTACTGTCAGCTTGCAGCAATATCACACTCAAGCAGAGGGTGTTGCTCTGGGGCATCGGTGTAGAAAGAGCCAATCAAACCCTATTTATCAGCTTTGCCTTCTCAAAGGCCGAGCTGACGCAGCACTGGATTTTTATTTTACCGATTTAACACCACGATTTATGGGTCGTATCCAACGGCACATTGCAGGGCACCATCCAAATAAGTATTTATCATGTTGGAAGGGGCCCTGAAGGCAAGCATTGTGCTTAGCACCATGTAGCCCCTTGTCCTTAAGTCAGCTGCACACAGGCAGTGTGACTGTCTCAAGGAGAGCTCACCCCTCAATTCTATATTGTGATGGATGGGCTGGTGAGTAGTCTTTGCCAGGGACACAGATAGATCAATTCAGCAACTGGTGGGCTGCTCTCCCTGTGAGCATCACACCTTGAGGTACCCAGGGCTTCCCTGCGAGCCTCAAGACATCTGCAGACCTGCTCCTGCCCTGCATGGGCACCCCACACCTGTGGCAGTGACAGAAACTCTCCACAGAGGAAAAGCTGGTTGATGCTGCTCAGAAATGCGTGGTATTTCCCGGGCTGCCCAGGGACCGTGGCTTGTGCACGAGCCAGTGCTTTCCCCTGACTGTGCTCCAAGGAAGCGCTTAACCACCTTTAGTCTGTGAGTCAGGGAGCTGTTCCCAGAGGAGGCTGAGAATGGGGCAAAAAAGGCTTTGGTAAAGCCAACAGAACTGACGTGGGGGTTGGTATTTCGATGCCTGACACATACACTGCTGATGTGCTTCTTCAGTTACCCTGCTGTATCTGCTGTGCATCCCAACCTTCTCACTGCCAACTGATGACACCTGCCTTGGCCATTGGGCAGGCAAAAGATGAAAATATTCTTATTGCTTTTGATATATCCCTGTAATAGGACTCAGTGGAGCCTTGGCTGAAAAAGAACTGGTGGTTCACATTTCTGCTCTTTGTTTGCTCTTCCTAATCAGCATTAGGAAAAGAGCTAAATTTCTCTCCCTCTGTTTATACTCCTTGTACAGCTTGAGTTGCTGCATTTTCCCCACACGCAGGATATAGTGGAAAGTGGAAGTGGAGACCTCTGTGCTAATGTCACAGTGAAGAAAATAGAAGCATGAGAAATTCCTGTCTTAAAATGAAAACATCCCTCTCCCTTCAGCCCTTCAAGAAACTACTGCTCCAGCTTTCCATGCTTGCTTTTTCCTTTCTACTCTGTTATATACAACCATACACCATGATGGCAGGAAGAGCTGTCGTGTGTATGAGTTTTATTTCTTTGCACAAATAAACATTTATTTCTTTTATTCCACTCTTTTTTTTTTTTTTTTAATACCCCCTAAAGCTCTCTGTTCTCCCATTAATAAGAAATCCAACACCAGATTTTTGCTTTTCAGCCTTTGCTAACATCTCACGTCCTTTCTGACTTTAACAATGTGACTCAAACGTAGCACAGGATGGATTCGATCCGAAACAGAGGAAACCAGACGTGATACCTAGATCCCCTGTCCCAGTGGCTGGATCTGCCTTTCGGTGGCAATCAGGATGCTCCAAAGGCAGCTCCGGCTGCGCCCCTCAGTCAGAGCCCAGGGAAAGGGCAGGAGTGATTCATTAAAAACTCACCGCCATGTGCTGGCGTGCAAGCCTGAATGAATGTCACCGTTTTCATTACGGAAAAAGGGAGACCAAAGAGAAAATGTGACAAAGTACATCTCGCCTGGCTGTTGATCTTTAAGCAACAGTGTGATTAGCAGCGTCTTCCCTTTACATTTCAAAGCGCCGGAGCACAATGGCAGAGAGATAAACATCCAGAGGTGCTGCCTTGCTGAAAGACGTCTTTCTGACAGCGCATTACGGCTCCTACCTCCCTCACCTGAAAGAACATGAGGTTTTAGTCAACGATGAAAGAGAAAAAGCCACACTTTAGCTACCATAAACAGTTGCTTATTTGTATTTGTTTTTCCCCCGGTGAGTTCCGTCTTTGAAACGGCGCTTCCCCGCCATCCTCCTGCAGCCGGGAGACCGAAACCGCTTTCCCACGGACTTACAGGGCCCCGGCTCTTTCTCAGAGGGAGCTGCAGCTGCTGGGAAAAACAAAACATGCACGACTCCTCTCTTCGCCTGTGCCGGGGACTTTGCCTTTCTCCCCTCCACCTCCCAGGAAGAGGCCGAACCTGCTTCAACGAGGCGGCCAAAAGCCATCACCCACTCGTACTTCCCAGTCAAGAAAACGCAGCCCAGCTCCCTTATTCAAGAGTTATTGGCTGTGACAGCTGCATCAGCTTAGGCAGGATTAAAAAAAAAGGAAAGAAAAAAAAAAGGAAGAAAGAGAAAACCCCTCCCTGCTTCTGAAATTACTCGCAAAGTCACCTTTTTAATGCTAACACACACAAAATGCGCTCAGCCACTGATTTCAGCAGACCATATGCTGCCACTGCTGCCGGCCAGGTCCTATGGGATGAATTTTTTTCCCCTTCAGCAAGCCTCCAGAAATGTCATAGAAATTTATATGCTTATTCACAGAGCCGATAAAGCAGAAAACCGGTGTTTCAGCTATTTTTGTTTTGCTTTGCAGATGGACAGTAAAAGACATAAATCTCCTTCCCAGCACTCTTACGCCCTGCCTGGCTCCCTCTTTTGTGCCGAACCACCAGACCTACAGGACTTGCCTGTGGTCCATAAACTGGCCCTCCTCTTCACTTAAAGAGGAGCAGAGAGGCGAAGTACCAGGAATCTCCCACGACATCGCCGGTGCCTCCTCTGCTGAGCTGAGGCACAATTTTCTGCGCAGCCACCAGGGCGGGACAGCCTTTTTTTTTTTTTTTTTTTTTTTTTAATCGTCTTTGATGGAGGAAGAAAAGCAAGCTGCACGCCCCGGGGCTGTGCCTGCTCCCACCCTCCCCGTGTTAGCGTCCCAGCTCTGATAAAATGCACGCCGCTCTCCCATGACGTTATCTGATGCATGCCCCGATTTACGGCTCCGTGCTGCACACCTCCATAAATCAGGACAGAGCCCTGAGGGGAGCCTGGCTGTCCCTCTCCTGAAGTGCGTGTGGGTTGCAGACCCGGGTGATATTTTAGACATGTTTGACATTTTAACCTCAGGAGAAGCAATATGGGGAAGAGAGGGGGGGGGGACCGTGGCTAAATCTCCCTCCCAGCTATATTTGCAGCCACGGCATGGGATGGAGCTTGCAGCCCTCTGGAAAACCCGCCTTGCACGGCACACCACCAGGGAAATTTAGGATTAGCAACCGAGGCTTGTTGACTTGCTGACTAAAGGAGGCAGCAGGAGGACTCCTGGCTGAGGGCAGGAGGGTGTTTTCTTTCTGTGGCTCCCAGGGAAAGGCTCCTGGTAGTCATCCCCTCCCTGGTCCTGCATTTCCCATGTTGTTGGTGCAAGTGCAGCAGGAAGCTTTTCCTTCTCTAGGCAGGGCAAGCCCAGGTGCTGCTGTAAACCCGTCAGCATCGAGCCTCAGTGCCTCCACATGGGTGTCAGAGCGGGGCTCACTGCCCCCCACCCCGGCAGAGCCCCTGGGGTGCTGCCTGAGACTCAGAGCAGGGAAGGGGTGTTAAGGGCACAGCTCAGCAGTCTGCAGCTTTGAGACCCATCCCCAGTGCAACACCCCGGTTACAAACACCCCTGGATCACAGCTGCTGGGACTGCACAGTTGCAGCAAAAAGGGGCTGCTTTTGACAGCCACGCCGTGCCGGGGAGCAGAGGAATTAGGAATAAACCCAAACCCATCAGGAGGAGAGGATTGCTCCTCCGTACCTCACAGAAGGAGCTCGGCAGTTTAGGCAGCCTGTCACCCTGGCTAATAACGGCAGGCCAAATATTTAACTAAGATCTCATGATAGCGAGGAGCTAAGCAGAAGGAGGCCTTCAGAAAGCAGGCACTTTCCCTCCAAAGCCTGTTTTCTCCTTATTTAAAAAGGAGGAAACAGGTCAGCTGTCGTATCTGCCAAGGTCAGAAGCTCAATTTGTTTTTCGGAGCCCGGGAAAGGTGAATGCACCAGAGCTACATCCCTGATGGAAACAATCACTCATTCTAATAAGGCTGGCAGAGGCTGGAGCCTGCCTTGTTCAGATACAATTATTACAGCCCGGGTGTCAGATTACTGAATCTATTAGCCAGGAATCAGCTGTTATTTCAGAGCGAGACAGCTATCCTACAGGCAGTTGTGATGTACATCACGCGTGACGCGCGGGTCCAACTTACCCTGCCCGTACAAAGAGGAGTGGGGCAGGACCACCTATGCTGAGAAGGAAAAAACCCATGGCAGTGACCTCTAGACACAGCTAACATCTATCAGATCGTGCCACCAACACGGCGGTGATTGGGGAATATCATTACCAGACGACTCGATCTTGTGGGAGGGAAGAAATCCTGAGTTCACTGCAAATGCAGGGCATGGCTGAGCTGCAGGCTGAGTCCCTCCCACTGGCATCCAGATAGAGATGGGGGTAAGGACCCAGTTCCAGAGCTCTTTTTCTGCCCCAGAGGTGTTCAGGGAAGCTTGAACTGGGAAGGAGGGGAATGATGCTCAAATCAGTGGGGATCGTCTAAAATAAGAACCACCTGTACCCAAGAAGATTTACAAATTGTTGCCTAACAGAGCATTCCCACCTCAAAGCACAGCTTAAAAAAAAGATTATCTGTGCTACTTTCACAGGAATAAGAGCCATGCTTGCACAGTTCTGGTGGAGCCTGCCTGGGAGCAATCCAGCCATCCTCCACCATGGAGCAGATGGCTCCCAGGATCCCCCTGCCCTGTGTCTCTCCCTGGCAGCAGGCAGCTCTGCTAGTGATGCCCTCCCAATCCATTTTTATCTGTCCTCTATCACAGAGAAGATCACCTTCTGCTCCACAATGTGAGAAATAACTGCCACACACTCTTTCAGCTCCATCCACAGCACTGATTCAGTGGGACATATCCAAGCTCTCTGGCTCTGTCCCATCAATGCTCAGAGGCTGGTGGTTGCAAAACTTGGTTCTTTTATGCTTCTTGGTCCCCATCTTAGTTTTAAACACTCTCTTTCTGTACTGGGAGGCATGGTGCTTTCCACACAAACCAAATGCTCACTCAGTGAACCTGTGTCCCCTGAGGGGGCAAGCACAGGGAACAGGAATGTGACAGGAGGGATAAATAGTCAGAGACGTGGGGCTGTATGCACTAATTGTAATTGTGTGCCCTCTTAATTCTGCATGTTTGTGCTGCTGTTCTTTTGTTTTATTAGCATGAGAAAGTGCTCATCAAACTGAAAGGCCAGCTTTGGGACAGCTTTCCCATAAGGCTGGGACAACAGCAGCAGGAATCACAGAGTGCACAGGGATCATAGGTGCCCACAAAGGACAACCACAGTGAGGGTAAGGCCGCGGGGTGTGATGTATTCGTTGTGAAATGGAGCCGCAAGCAAGGGGAATAGGATCTGTGGCTGATAACGGTGAGGAGGAGAGGATAAAGGAAGGTGCTCCACCTGCTGACGGAGTGATTACGGGACATCGTAACAGGACAGGGAATGGCATATCTGTAGGCCATTTCATTGATTCCATGGGAAACTTTCCTGGATCAACTTGTTTTGGCACTGTACAGGAGAGGAGAACTTTTAGGACAGCAAGATGTGACCAGCAGGTGTTGATGGAAATCCTGCACCACCTCCTACACTTGGCAAGGGAGAGCTGTGAGCAGGAGTCCTTGAGGATGCTGTAGAGTCAATCCCATTTGGAAATGGGCTTATTTAAAGTTTAACATTTCGATAAGGGAAGTTTTCAGCAGCAGGCTGAGAACCAGGGATGAGTGCAAGAAACTGTGGCAGAGGAACAGGCAGCTTTGGCACTTTCCCAAAAATCCTGGTATCCTTAAAAGAAGTGTGTCAGGGCAGAGACACCAGAGCAGTGTCTTTCGGGTCAGAGTTGTTGCCTTACCATGCATTGCTTAGGATGCAAGTCTCCCACACCTCCAAGCCTTGCTGGGCACCAACATTGCCCGGTGGAAGCAGTGTTGGATATGAGGCCCAAGAGGAAGATATCCTCCCTAGAAGGCATGTGCAGCCCTGAACCACCTAACAGGCAACTAGTGGAGGCACCACCACAGCAGAGGGGCATGCAGGTACTTTTAGCATTTTCCTTAGAGGACAAGGCAGCCAAAGGTGGCAGGACAAATGGTAGGATTTGGGATATAATTCCAGACACGGGACATGGGGAGGTGGGACAGGGAGTATCTCTGATTCACGGCAGGTTCTTCTGCCTTAAGCCTCAACAAACTTTACAAAGTTGACTAAAGTAGTCTTCCCTGCTGTCAGCTGCCAGGCATTCATGTAACCAAAGGGAAAAGGTAGCAGAGCATTTGACCCAAAGCAGGATGTCCTGGCCCTGCAGGTTTATCTGCTCATGGGACGTACTGCAAAGGCAGCAACGGGATCCAGGCAAAGCAGGTTACAGCTCTTTCTCTTGCTGTACTTGCACAGAGGAAGGGAAATGCCAGAATCTGCAAGATTAGGAGTTGGAGGAGATTCTCTTTATTAGGGCAACATCTCCCTGGATGAGGAGACCCTTGGGTGGTCCACAGAGAGTGTCATGCTGTGCACCACTTGTCTGTCCAGCTGAACAGTGTGACTCCCCATCTCGGCCAGCTGGGATGCTTCAGGGATAATTGACCATTCTGCATTACTGTGTCCCTTGGGGAAAGTTTTCTCTCCGGCCCAAGCACTTAGCTCTTGGCTCGTGTCCTGAAGCACGAGGGCTAATATCCCCTGCTTATTTTTGCCATAGAAATGAAAGAGAGAGGGTATTTTTCGATTCAATGGGAAACAAGTGAATAATAATTCTGTGAAGCCATGTAGTGGAAAGAGAGACTTTGAGCGCAACAAGAAACAGGATTTTAAAATTTCATCTGCACAGCAGAAGGTCCTGCCAATTGAACCGTTTCCAGTAAACAATCTGCTAAGTCTGACAGTTTGAAGGAATACCAGACTGCCAGGAGTGAATAGGCTGGGATTTTTAAGAGGTTTATTTTTCATCTGAACACTTTTGTTTGTGAGCAACAGCTCAAAAGCCCAAAATGCATGTGCAGCGGCATTAGCAGCCAAGCAGAGGGCTTCTCCACCAGCCAGGGCTCCAGAGGGAGCAGAGGAAAAGGGCTGTGCTGGCGGCACAATGTGCCCTGTGCAGCCTAGTGGGCAAGTCTGCGGCACTGAGCTTTTGGGTCTGCACTGGGAGAGTCCCTCTGGTGCCCCCATAGCCCCACAGAGGGGTTTAGACTGAGCTCACTGTGCTTCCTCACTTTCCACTGCCCTCCGTGTGGGAGCATCAGCTTCTTTGCTGAGGTGGTGGACCCCAAAGGAATGCCAAGGGCAGCCAGCTGGGATGGAGGGACAGGAGGGGGTGCGAGGGACTGGTTGGAGGTCAGGACTCACAATCACAGGTCTGGGGCAAGCCCAGCAGGAGGATCATGGTGGGTGTACCTTGGGATACCGGAGCTCTCCTACAGTGTGCCTAAACGAGGATACACAGCCATGATACACCACAGGCACTGCCTTCTCCCGGTGCAGGGGAGCTTTGCTTCCCTGACAAAAGAATGGGGACAAGGAGTTGTTTTACTGCCAGATTAAACACCTATGCAAGGAGGTATTGGGCAGGACTCCCCCTGCTCAGGATAACCAGGGGCAGGGATTAAGGTGCTGAGCCTCCATGAGGGACAAGGTCAGCAATGACAAGCACAGCTCCTGGTTGATTAGTTCTAGGAAAAGGGTGGCTGAAGAGAAGGGATGTGCTGGCTGGCATTGTGTGGGAATTTCCTGGAAACGCATTGTGTGTGACAGGAGATGCACAGTCGGCACCTCCCACACACACATCCCGCATAGCACCCAAAATCAGGGACTGTTTTGAAGGCACTGTGCTATCCATCTCACAGCCAGGTCTTGGAGCTAGGCAGGGAACAGGATGGGATAATTTTGGATGTGGAAATATTGATGTCTCAAGCCTTTCCTCTTCTCCCTCTCATCAAGGAAAGAGGAAAAAGGTTTTAAGGTCTTGAGGAGAATTACAGACCCAGTTGGGATTAAGAAAATGTCAAGTCTGTTTTCCCAATTCAGAACCCAATTCAACTCATATCCATGAGGGTACTGCCCTGACTATCTTGTTTGGAGGCAGAATCCTCACAGCTGGTAAGTCCCTTGGGGACTTTTCAGATTTTCCAGTTGAGGAGGGGAATGACAGTGCAGCTCTGGTGGCCACCTGGCATCTAGCCAGGGTCAAGCCACCACTCTAGACTCACTCAGGTTTCCAACCTGCTCTCTTTTGTAGAGGGATTTCTAATTGGATAAACAAGGAGTTCCTTAATCCTATTCCTTTCTTGGTGATAGTCCCACAACATGCCCCTTTAACTAGAGTAGGAAATCACTGGGTCATGAGAATTGTCATCCCACTTTTTCCAAATGCAGTGTAATAATTATGCCTCTAAAAATCGTAACACAGGAAGGTTTTGGCAATCATTTGCATTTTTGGGAATTAAATGGAAAAAGGCAAGCTTGTCACAACCCAGCACTGAGGAAAGTACAGCCTGTGCAAGCAGAGATGGCTGAATGCACAAGAGGATAACCACATTGCAATAGATGCCTGGAAATACAGCCCTGGTTGTTTGGTGGGGAAGTTTTCTGGTCCAGAAAATGTTCCTGGTCTGGCATATAGGGAGATGGGGGCCATGTGCTGCTCTTCTTTTGGCAGAAGCCAGTTTTGCAGGTGCCAGCCAGGGCTTCCCTCCGTGCCGCTGCTGGTTATCACCGGGAGAGCCCAGATGCAGCTCACCTGGGCAGCTCACCCGGGTTTGGCATTTGAATGGGCCAACAAACAACTTCCTCTGGGCCCAAGTGTCTGCTGTCACACTGTTGCAGTCCACAGGGCGGGAACTGACCTCTCCTGCTCAGAAATACTTGAGAAGCAAGGACTACAGACCAGGCAGGCAGCAAAGCCTGGCTAGGGGCCAGGCAGACAGAAACACTGGTGTGCAGAAGTCTCAAGCAGTAGCATTTGGAAACAGTGACAGTAAGGCTGAGATAAGAGGGACCGTTTCCACAGCTTCCTGTGAAAGAGGGATATTCTCAGCTCTGAAGTCCAGGACTGGCCATTCTTAGCATGATGACTCCAACCCCCTCCATGTGTGAAGTGGCAGCCTGACGACCTGTAGTCTGACTCTTCACCGGGTCCTTTGCCTAGGGAGGTGAGGGCTTGTAGCCATTGGCATTGCAGAAGACCTCAGTAGTGACTTATAACAAGTCCTTACTAGGTGTAAGACAAGTGTGGGTGACGAGATCTGGGTTAGAAGTCCCACACCTTCACTTTAACATACCTGAGGTTGCCCTCTCAAGGCCTGTCATGGCCACTTTATGGTTTAGGTTACTCTGCATCATACGCTCTTTTTGGCTTTGGTTTTGCATGCTGATGCCCTTTCTTTTTAACTTCAAACATTATAGGTTAAATCTGAAAAAATACACTTGGCTGCAGTACACTGTAGTAAATGAGGTGGTGTTTGACCTCTGCAACTTAATTTTCAATGTATAGGGCTCGTGGGGTGTCTCTGTTGTGCCTCATCCCAGGAAATGAGGTAATGACCAGTTTGGAAACATGCCAAGCATTATGAAGAAAGATTTAGAGAGAATTCCCTGAAATGAAATGAAGTGAAACTACTGGGCACTGCTTGGCAACACTCCTAGGACCGACTCAAGGAGTCATTGTTGCAGGAGAGGGTGATTTCTTGCCCTCCATGAGAGATGGACCAAAGTCAAATGGCATCTTCTGGCCCCTGTCTTTCTGTGACTCCACCAAGGGAGAAAGGGGCTTAAAGGACCCCAAGGCACTATCAGGGATTAGGGCATTTGTCACTGGTGCCAGTGGTGTCCCACTGCAGGGAAGAAGATGGGCCCTGGGTGCAAGTCAAGGGGAGCCTGCCTTGTTACCCTGTCAGCCAAAAGACCAACCACCCTCCCTGAATGCACCTGGGCCAGCCTAAGGAGTGCAAGGGGCAAGCCAGGGCAAGGCGTGGCAGTGTGAGTGGTTGTCAGAGGATCTTGGAGGAGGTTACATTCAAACTTCCACTCCCCATCAGGTATTGTGCTGGCAATAGCCCTGGGGGAGGGGCTGCATATGTTGCCAAGGGCACTGAAGAGGATAAGAGGGGGAGGAAAGAAAGGACCAAGAAGTGAACAAAGATGACTTCGAGGCAAGAGCAGTTGCTGCAGGAGTAACTCAGAGGAAAAGCTCATCCTGAGCTGCCTTGCCATGGCACTGACGTAACCTCAGTGATAACACCAAAGAGCCTTTTGCCTATCTATGAGGCCAGTAACCACCACTGTTTCCCAGAGCTAATGTAAATTAAGATCATATTTTTCTAATTTACCTCCAGATTTACTCCTTTTTATGTTTTCAATTTGTATAGACACAGCTTTCTTTCAAATGTATTAAGACAGTATATTCTTTCAATGTCGCCAGTCCATCCGAGGGCCCAAGTGTCATATATCAGAGTCCTGGACCATAAAATCAGTTAATAAATCATGAGACTTTTTTTGAAAACTGCTTTCTGTGATCCCCAGTTCACGGGTTTCTGTCTCAGAAGAATTCAGCTTTTGGGTTTTAATGTGTAACAGGGATGGCAAGAGAGAATTCTCTTCCAGAGAAGGAAAGCTGAGTTCTTGCTGCACATGGTTACTTTTTGGAGGAAACCACAGTGAAGCATAAGACTGGTGATTAAGTCATAAGAATCGACTACCATGGGTTACAAGCAGTGCTTGGTTCTCTGCAGGGGTGCTCTGAATCGCCCTCCTGAAGGGATGCCAGTGTTGCAGTTCTGTGTGGGCCAAAGCACAAGAGGCAGCCGAGAGTCAGACCAGGGATGAGTCTTCAATCAGGGGTGTCCTCTCTCTTCTGTTTGCCCAACATCACTTAACCAGGACCCCGGCCCTGCAAGCACTCGATCACACAAAGCTTTTTACGTACTTGATTAGTTCCCCTGAACTCTGAGGGAAGCTGATGTGCTGGAGCACACGGAGGGCTGGAGATGACAAAGGCAAACAAAGAAGTGGGAAAGCTAATGGGTTGCCTTCTCCCTCCTGCTGCTCAGTGGAAAGCTTTTATCTGTTGGTCTCTCCCCTCTTCTTCCTTCACAAACAAGCCTTAGGCCAGAGAGCGTCTCTACATGGGGAAAAGCACTTCACCAGCATAGGTATAGCAGCAATACAGTGATGGCAAAGTGCTTTGACACAGCTATACCAGTTAAATCCCACTGGTAGAAGCCCTGCATTCTGAGCATAACTTCCCCTGTGCTAAAGGCTTTGTCTGGCACAGACATACTGCACTCCAGCAGAGGAGGTGGTATTTATCCACACAGGTTTCCAGAGCAGCAAGGAATCCTGTGGGCTGGGGGAAGGAGTTTATTGCTGCTTCCCCAACAAAGACAATATGCAAAACTTCTGGGGTCTCAAACGGCTTTTCCAGCTCCTGCTACCCATCTGGGCTTCCCCTGTGCTCCAGAGGCAGTGACACTGTGATGCCGAGATGTACGGCTCACCACAGTTTGTATCTGGGCTCAGTCAGTGCAGAACCTCAGCCCTCTCCGGCTTGCTCATTATTTACTGCATTCTGCTTGCTGACTTAATAGTGTTTTGTCCTGTCCTTGAATCCTGCATGGATGGATTCAGAAAAAAATCAATGTGCCCTGACCAGCAGGCCTTCTTCCCGTAGCGCAGGGGGATTTCCAAAGTGCCACCATTTCTAGTATTTATTTGTTTGCTTTAAGTTATTAGCATGATGGGGCTAATTGTGATGTTCCAGGTGCATTAAATCTTGCCTTCCGCTCTCAGAACTGTGGAAGCAGCTGGGGAGGAAAAGAGCAGGAGTTACAAAACCGGAGCACAAACAGATAAATCACTAGCCTCCAAAATGAGAAAAAGCGATGGCATGAATAAAGAGCTACCATTGTGATAACAAGGTACTAATGCAAAACGAAGGAGCAGGAGCAGGGTGGCTGATGAGTTCTCCACTGTGGCTTAATTAGGCAGGCAGCTACGACCTCCCCATCACCACCACTGTAATTAGTGGGCATTGGTGAAGAGTGAGCATCAGTGTGACGAGACCTCAGGCCAGCCAGGGCTCTGCACCAGCGCTGGTGCAAGGTTTGGTCTGTCACAAGGATGTGCAGCTGTGCAAGGGACCGTGCTGGCAAAAAATCACTGAGGGGGGGCTGTGTGGTCTCACCTGCTGGTGCAGCACCCTGGACACCAAGTGTTAAAACATTTAAATATGACATTTAACAATAAATGGAGTCATCTAGTATTCACAACTGTTTTATTCAAAGCATAATATTTATAGTCACAGCATCGCCTTAAATCTGGGGTGTAAAGGCTATCCCCTGACAAGGTTTACAGATCAGGAGATATAGAGAAGCAGCAGCATCTTTTCAGGGGGTGAGATATGGAGGCTTTGCAGCTCTGCTTTGGTGTGGATACTCTGCTAACGGGGAAAATCTGGAGAGCAGTTCCCCCGTGTCCTCCTTGGTGGGTGGAGAAGCCTTTGGACATCAGGGCTCAGTGTCAATATGCTTCAGAGCTGCCTGCAGCTGAGCTGGGGCTGATGGCTGCCCTCAGCACCCAGTGGCTCAGCTCATATCTGGACCTCCTGTCTGGCTTTTCAAGCCCTCAGGCTCAGGCTCCTACTGCAGAAAGCTTGTTCAACTGCACGCAGGGTGCTGTGTATATCCCATGAGTTGATCCTTTGGTTACTCCCCCACCAAAATAAGATCTTTCTGTCACTTACTGCCCCACAACTTGTCATCCTGCTCTGCATCCCAAGGATCATCTGGATTTGTCCAGGGAGCAGAAAGCAACAGCACTGCCACAGGGAAATAAAGCAGAGTGGATTTTAAAGAGGCAACAGATGCAGAGCTGGGTCTCCTGCCAAAGCAATTGTTGCTGTCAAAGTCCTGGTACTGCCTGGAAACAGGGAATTAGTGGCTTTCACCTCATTTAACACCCAGGACTCATGCCTTTGGTTCTGGCAAATGTAGGGTGTCTGAGATCAGGTCCCTCCTGTACCAATGGATTGATAGGCTGCTACAAAACCTGTAGGTCACTGCATCACCCTCCCACCTCCCCTCCACTCACTCCCCAAAAAATTAAGAAAAAAGAGAAAAGAAAGGAAAACCAAACCAAACCCTTTAGGATGCTTGTGCTCCTCTCAGGGACTCAGCAAGCAGCCAGAAAGCAAGCCAAAGCATTACTCCAAAACCTGCTGTGTGCACGGCCCTGGCTAAGGAGGAGGCAGCAGCAGCAAGATGCAAAGGTTCCACAGTGCTGGTAGCAAGTCAGATTCCTCTCTGGCCTCTCCTCCCACTGATGCCAAGGTGGGCTCAGGAGCTGTGCTGCCTGCTGTGTGGGTGTTTGCCATCCCCACGGCACAGGCTGCCAAGGCCCTCTTCACTGGGGCAGGGGGCAGATTAACAGCAGAAGTAGTCGTGTGTTTCAGCTTGCAATAAATGGACTAAAATCTGCTCTCCTGCCTTCCTCATGTGTCGCTGAGCTGCCTGCATAGCAACGTAGGCACGGTGTGGTCTCAGACTGGGATAACTCAGACACACGAGAGAAGCCTCAGGGAGAGGCAGTGGCTAAAACAATCAACTGGTATAAAAATTAGTTCTCTGTCCCTGAACTTTTACAAGAAGCGTGGGATTTTTCTGTGCTTGGCAGAGCCTCGTTTCAGCAAAGACGTTTTGGCTACTGGAGTGCTAAGCAGATGAGAGGAAAAGGCTGGATCCTCGCTGAAACGGCCTCCGTGCTGGCATTGCTGTGCTGAGCCAATCCATCTCCATTAGAGTTCACAGCCTCTTTGATCAATCTCATCTTTAAAAATACCAGTGCTCCGGAAGGCTCGGGAACTGCCTAATGTTCCTTCATTATTTTTCAAGCCATTAAAAACAGAGGTATTAGCTGCTGAATACTTTTTGTCTTGTTTGGAAATAAAAAAGAGGGGAAGCAGAATGCTAAAAATGCAGATTAAAATGATTAAAAATAACAGAGCAATGAAAGTCAAACTGTTGGCTCTAAAAATGTTGATGCGTTGCATTGCTGTAGGCATTATATTCATATGAATGAGAGCGAAGGGCCCTGCTACCTGCCTCTGTGATGAACTGTGTGTGTCATTACATGTGGCTGTTGCATTAAATCTGGAAGGATTGCCGTCTGTTTGTGCAGCAGCAAGGGCTGCTTCTTTGGTGATACAATACAAGGTGATTCCTGTAAAAAGCAGACTCACCTGGGATCAGTTTTGGGGCACAGGAGGGATTTTTTTTTTTTCTTTTTTTTTTGGCAGTTTTCTAATTTTTGTTCCCAGGAGTTCTGTCAGTTGCTGGTCTGGGCTGGCTACCAGGTCTCAGATCTCTCTGCATAGATACCCCATGCCCTCTTGCATGTACTTTTGTGGCTCATAGGTGTTCTTCTCCTGAATTGGTCAGGGCTTTGCTAACACATATACGTGTCCACCCAGTCTAACACTGATGCAGGCTTGGCCAGAGCTCCAGGAACCCTCTGCTGGAGTCTCACTTTACTTTCTCTGCTGAGGTTTTTACCCTAGCAGCAGCTCATATGTCAGTGGTAGGGTTATGGGTAACCAGTCCAAAGCTTGGCTTTCATTTGAGCCACAAGAGAGAGTGCTCGTATATCTAGCAAGGATTAAAAGACCATCCGAAAGCTGTGACATTTCTTATGAAATGACTATGTGGGTTTGGGGTACTTGATGAATAGCTCTTACTTGCAAGCCAGCTACACATTTAGCACCATTATGGAAGATCTGGGTAGGCTTTGAACATGCATCAGGCTTCCTGCTTGTCCAGCATGCCTGGTGAGCTCACACCCAGTAGCTGACAAAGGCTGCTTGCCTATGGCCTTCACTCTGTTTTCTGATGGTGCTCTCCTTGATTCTCTCCTCTCCATGATGGCATGTTTGGCTCAATCCCATCCTTACACTGGGATATGAAGTAAATATTTATGAAGTCCTTCCCTTGCCTCACTGTGGCTTCTTAGCAAAAGAAACCAATGCCCTTGGGTCAAGAGAAGATGTCTCACAATCAGATCATCACTGAGTGTGGCAGGACTAGCTTACCCACCAACTGAAAGGGTCAGCCCCTCCATTCCTGGGGTCTAAGAGTTGTAAGCAAAACAAAACAAAACCTGCTTAATTTTGAGAGAAACCCTGGGTGGAAGTTTTTGCTGGCTAGACACAAATTTGTCACCAATTACCTTCTAGAGAACATTTGCAGGCATGGACACTTGTTTCGCAATGGGATACAAAGCTGGGGCAAAAAACCATTTCAGCACATGTAAAGGTGTAGGTTTTCTCTTCACCAGACACACTCTCACCCTTTTTTCTATAGCTTTTGCTGCATCTCTTGAAAGGTTGGTGCTGAGCCAAAGGTGAGAAAAGGTTGAAATTAAAAGAGAATTTGGATGCTTCATCAAAATGTATCAGAACTCTGCTGCCTTGCAGAGCGAGGCCACAGTGCCAGCCCTTCTTACGAAACACTGGCTATTTCTGGCTGCTTTTTTTCAGCCTTCCCAGATGTGAGCAGAGCTCCCTGCATGTTCCTGGCACTTCTCCATCTGGATGCTGGCACTGCCATGCTTGCTGAAGACTGAGCAGCGTTGAGAGGTGGAGCAGGGAATAAGAAGACCTGGAATGCTGGTGGAACTGGATTTAAATGCCTGGGATGCCTTTAGCCCAGCCTAGGAGTTGCAAAGGTGGTTATATCTGCAGACCAGGCTGCACCTCAACTTGACTGAAGAGTGTAAAGGGCAAAGACAGGTCACTGCAGCCTTACATAAAGCAACAACCTGTGCACATTTTTCTGAACCTCTTTGGAATGGACCTACAGTTTCTTGCATGAGGACGGGAAGGGGATGCCGGGCCATGCAGTAGTGTCTATAGCTAGAAACACTGGTGGATCTCAGTTTTGTGAGCAATCCCCTACTGTGGCTCATGCTCCAAGGGCAGTGCCACTGCTCTGTTCCCTGCTCCCAGACCATTTCCCACAAGCACAACTTGCTCAGTTTGTTGTCTGGCTGCAGCTGAGGCTGTGTGACAGCAGCTCACAGGACACTCACAGTGCAGCGGGCAGGCTGCAGCACAGGGCTCACAGAGCATGTAACAGAGGCTTGGCTGAGATCAGCATGCAAGATTTGAAAAATGGAGCCCCGGAAGATCCTGGAACCAAATGCCTCTGAATTTCGGGGCAGCCTGAGGGAATGTGGAATCCAGCCCTGATCCAGGTCCATGGGTATATGGCAGCAGCTATAAACGTGCTGAGGATGTGTGGATTACAGCCTGAATGTTAATGCAGCTCTTCTCTTCTGAATGGAAAGAATCCTGGCTATTGCAGAGCAGTAGGTTATTAAAATGGATTGGATTATTATATATTGGACATAGCAGCAGCTGGGGTGTGTGGCAGGGCAGGTAAATATTCCTGTCTGAAAGTGCGGCTTCTGCCTATTCATCAGTAAAAGCATATTTCTGACATTTCTTCTGGAACAGCTTCATAGGGATTCTCATCCTTCTCTGTGGAAGCCCAGATATACAGCTACAGCTCCCAGAATGGCAAATCTGCCTTGTTCTTCCTTTAATTACCTCACTGCTAGGGAAAAAAAAAATGACACACTTTTCTTGCAAGTGGAGATTAAGCAGAAATTCAGCTGTCTCCAAACTCTGTAGCTCCCAGGTCTGATTTTAAACAGCTAAAGAAATTCCTAATGCCTAAAGCCAGAGACCTCAGACCATATGGAAGTTCCCCACATCACTAACCTGATTTCCCAAAGTGATGAGCTGCAGAAGGCCCCCTAACCCTGACATGAACTATCTGTAATGAGGAAAAAAAAAGACCTTGCAGAGACAGATCCCCAAGCCTGCAACTTTCACTCAGTAATGGGTTCAGTGGATCACAACATGTGACCAGCACTCTGGGGCCATGTTGGAGCTGTGAGGGACTGCAGCCAGACCCAGGATTGCTGGGTGGATGCTTGGAGCTGCCTCAGATGCTGCTTCATGTCCAGATCCCCTCTGAGCCTGGAACTGGGCCCAAACCAACCTGTGGCTATCTGGCTCCCAGGCTGGACTTGGCTTGCATCTCACCAGCCCTGAGCATGGTCTATGTGCACCTATCCTCCTGGCTGTGCCATGAAAGGCTTGCATCAGCCCAAAGGATTTGCTCCACAGGAGTACATCTATTTCAAATCTCCCCCTGGATTGGTGGGTTTTTCAAATTTTTTTGGAGACTAAGAAAGAAAGGTCCTGCTCCTCAAATAAGGGATCTAGAGCAGGATTCACAAGGAACTAAGGATACGTCTCTGCTGCTGTCATGGAAAAGTGCAGACATACCCCAAATACCTCAGAAGTTAATGGTGGGTTAAGTTTCACAGCTAAAATAGCTAACATACTACAGAGTGGAGTTCAATTGGGGATTTGCTGAAGAAAGAGGCTGAAACACAGTATTTCATCCTGCTGGACAGTGTCCAGCTATTAGCTAGCAACACATTCCAGAGGGATGGAGGTTACACTGCATCCTCACTGGCTCCTGTATAAATAGCAGCATCCCCACAGTATCAGGGACAGAGTATGAGGGATACAACAGTTCTGGGGGAAGAACATCCACTTGGGAGGGTGGAGTCCCCACATGAATGAATAGCTAATATGCTAATATTATTTAAACACTGGTTTATATGTAACCACTTTGAGGGCATTTGTGCTCCTCCCCTTGGAGAATGGTCCTTGAGTCCCCTAGTGAGTGATACTTGAATTTCTCTTACCCATAGAGATATTTCCTTTTGGAAGTGATTCTACGAAACAGTTAGATATTAATGAATTTTTTAAAAGCAATTTCTTCATACTTTTTTTCTTGCCAAAGCTGTTTTCTAGTTTAAACTTCAACTGAACTGAATAGTCTTGGCTTACTACAAGCCGTGTTTCTCTGTGAATAAATAATTTTCCAGTTCCCCCTCCTTCAGATCTTATGTCCCATGGTATGCTTGGAATATCTCTGCATAGATGCACGGCATCATTTTCCATATGGATCTGCAATCAGTTCCTTTATAGTTTGGCATAAACGATTGCACAAAATTAGCGCCTGAGTATGGGGAGCGCAAACCTTCCTTAGCACCTTCCCTGGGACTCTGCAGAACTGTGATCTGGGCCACCAGCTTCTCACCACGAGGGCATTTGCTGGCTCTCAGTGTGTGCAACGCTTGCTGCTATGGGCAGTGCTTGCAGCATAGGCAAAGGCCACCTCCCTCATCCGCCTTGTCACACAGGATATGTTGAGTCGGAAGGGACCCACAAGGATCATCGAGTCCAACCCTCAGCCTGGCACAGGACCGCCCCCAGGAGTCCCACCATGTGCCTGAGAGTGTCATCAAAATGGTTCTTTAACTGTGTCAGGCCTTGGTGCTGTGACCACTGCCCTGGGGAGCCTGTTCCAGTGCCCAACCACCCTCTGGGTCAAGAACCTTTTTCTAACATCCAACCTAAACCTCCCCTGACACAACTTCAGGCCATTCCCTCGGGTCCTATCACTGATCACCACAGAGAAGAGATCAGTGCCTCCCCTCTTCTTCCCCTCACGAGGAAGTTGTAACTGCAATGAGGTCTCATATGGCTTCCCCTCAAGGTTCTTCACCATCTTCTTTGCCCTCCTTTGGACACTCTCTAACAGCTTAATATCTTTCTTATATTACCATGACCAAAAGTGCACACAATATTCAAGGTGAGGCTGCCCCTGTGCAGAGCAAGAGTGGGACAATCCCTTCCAGTCTCCTGACAGAGTGGGAAGTCCAGACACGGATGTTCCTCTTGATCCCAGCCTCACACTTGGCAGCACAGCATGTTGCGTTCCCTCTGAGACACCATTGAGCCAAAACACACACACAGAGGGTTTTATTTTTACTTCTGAGCTTTTCATAGCAGCCTAAGTTGCGTAATTCTTGCCCTTCCCTATCTCTTTTTTTGACAGCAGTGCACACTCGGGTTACATCCAGCCTGGGCACACTCTGGCATGTGCCAGTGACTATTTTTACACCTCCTCCTAGCTCAGCTGTGAGCTCTGTGCTTTTTGATACCGTTTGCAAACTGGAAAAAGAAACAAGAGCTGTAGCCTGGAGCCACCCACAGCCAGCAGTTCCCAAACCCCTGCCTGAGGCTTCTTTGACCCCTCTGCCTGCCTGAGCCTGCCACTATGGCTTAATCCTGGTCACAGGGTTGTTCCCACACCCACAGCACTGCTGCTCTCCAGCTGGGTCAGCCTGGACAGCACTGTACCCCTAACCCAGCTCCCTTTGCTGACTGACCTCCAGGACTGGATGAGACCTCGAGGCTCCTGCCTACCAAAGTGCCATTTGCTCTTCCTCAGAAAAAACCAAAAACAAAACCAAAAACCCTCCTCGGGATACCTGAGGACAGCTTTGCTTTGATAGGTCTGTGCTTATTTCTGTAGGTGTTTCCTCATTACTGCAGCTGGTAGGGGGAAGGCATGGCTCCCTCTCTGTGATCGCTGTTCAGAGGGGAAAGCCAGGCTAGCAGAGCCATCAGAGGCTTTTTAAACTCCTGTCCACTCTTCCCACACTTCTTGAATTATCCTTGCTCCCTAGGAACCACAGCCATTGCAGAAAGCCACCGAGGATGCAGACACATGGGCACTCGTCTCTCCCTCCTCCCAATCCTGGGGTACTAAAGTATTCACCCTCGCTTGGGATGCCCAGGAACGACACCCTCTCCCGATTTCTCTGACGCTGTTTGTGCACGTCTGGCTGCTTCTTAAAACCCTGTATTCCACTGCCAAGCTGCAGTTTCGGGCTGCACACGCAGGAGGCAGCCTGCCCTCGGCAGCCAAGAACACCCGTCTGCCACCCCCGAAGGGAAGGGACCCTCAGCCTCCCCCGTGGCTGCCGGGCCAGAGGCCCTTTCATGTGACACCAGCTATTGCTGTCGTTGAACCGGTGACTCGAAAGTGCTCGGCGCAGGGTGGAAAGGAAAAAAAAAATGGCAACTGCAATGTAATTAATGCTGTAACAACTTGTTTCCCCCTTGGAGAAT
Organism: Myiozetetes cayanensis; assembly: GCF_022539395.1. Lineage (NCBI taxonomy): Eukaryota > Metazoa > Chordata > Aves > Passeriformes > Tyrannidae > Myiozetetes > Myiozetetes cayanensis. The sequence continues at coordinate 109,180,028 of NW_026087742.1, read as the reverse complement.
TATACCATTAGCTGCTTCAATTGTGCATGAAATATAAATTACATTACTCAGAGGCATCATGTCTAAGCAGATACAATCCTAAGTGACACGGCTTGCCACAGTGTATCATGCTCCCTGGTCAAAATTAACAGAAGCCCGGTTGCCTGAGGCTAGCAGATACTCATTCAGATATCAAAGTTATAACCACGGTAGTTCAACCGCCTTCCTGCCTCAGGGAATTTCCCAGGGGAAAGCAATGAAACCAGGCTCTATCATCCTATGAGAGCAACTCACAGGTTTGAAAAATGATGGTGTACCCCTGGCAACTTCTTATTTCAGAGCCTGGTGCTTTAACAACCCAGGGATGCTGTAGCGTTGCTCTCCTCGTGCTCACCTGCGATTTGCATGTGCCTGATTCCTGTTTGCTAGCAGACAAAATCTAACCAGGATGATGGTGCTAAGCATTACAGGGATTGATAGTGAGGACTTTGCAGGGGGGCTGCCGAGCTGTAAAAGGAACCCAGAGGTAGGAATCTCCCCCTCCCACTGAACAAGGACCCTTTTTCAGGAGACAGGCAGCTTCAGTTCTTGCATGTGGCTCCTCTAATTTTGAGTTTAGCAGCTGGCTAGGAGACGCATTTCATTCTCCTCCAACGCCCATCTATAATGAATGATTGCAACCCTGCAGCCTTGATTAGCCATGTTCATGAAGAATAATTTGCTCCACTGTTGGAATAGCATCCCAATTTTATTTTTTTTCTTGTGCCTTAAAATGGACTCTTAGAGCTGCAGTTACTCTTCTCTCTCTGGAAGAATAGCTCCTGCCTTAGTTTGCCTTTGCAAAGTGGAAATCCTAGATAAATCTTTTCCTTGGGGAAAAAATATGGGGAAAAAAAAAAGGACAGTCTTGACAGTCAGTCAGAGCAGTTCAGCCAGTATCTGCTTAGACAGGGCCAAATCCTACAAGATGCTATGTGCCTTTGGCTCCCATTGAAATCAAAGGGAAATGAGGATGCTCAGCACTTCCAAGGCTGGGTTCTTGGCATTTCAGCGTTTTACCAGTGATGTTGCCTGTGGACTGCCAACAGAGTCGTCAGTTCTGGTAGTTGACAGTGGTCTCCCATGGTGGGGACCTGATGCTATGCAGAAGACAGCTCAGATTAGGTGCCACTTACAATGTTTACTTTCTGAGTTGCAAAAACTGCGGCACCATTTTGTTTGCAGGTCCATATACGTGTGTGTTTTGCCAGTAATGTTGTGTGCAAGGTACCGGCTCAGCATCAGATTAAACTGTAGGTGTTGACACGTCCTATCCAGTTTTGGTCTTTTAGTTGCCTGTGACCTCTACACCTCAATAAAGCATGAAGAATGCATGAGAAGTACCTTGCTCTAAGGCAGAAAACCTGTCTGTCAGAGGAAAGAAAATGATCTTGGTCCAAATTGACTTTGGAAGGGAAGGTTGTTTTCTTAGTCTCTTGTCTGGTTCCAAATCCAGACAGACAAAATTTCTTTACTCCGGAGAAACTGTTATTAAATTCAGTCAGCAAGTAAAACTGGAATAATTTAAAAAGGAAGACTCACAACCCTTTTCCTATTTTTGACTTTTGAGTCAAAATGCAAGACATCTGATTTTAAAAGAAGGAAGTATTTAATACAGAAACAAAACCACCCTCAAGGACTTTGTCTCCAGAAACACAAATTGCTTTCAGGATTCAGTTCAGGGTAGATGCATCCCAGTGCTGGTGTACTCCATGCAACCAAGGCATGGGGATGGTTATCCTGCTCATGACTCAGTCACACCTGCAAATGTGCAGCCACAGGGAGCTAAAGGCTTTAGCTTAATAGTGGGGCAATCCCAGGGGGACAAATGTAATGCAAGGTGCAACAGGGGCACCCTGTGAGGGGGGAAACCTGGGAGATGGCTGTCTCTCTGACAAACAGAGGACCTTGCCAAGTGTAGAAATGCCATGGCACCTCTTCCTTCTAGCCCTCACTGACTTCTCTGCAAGGAAAACAGAGGGAGAAGGAGATTTTCAGCAGTGCTATTCTATGAGAGCCGAGCACCTGACTTGACGCATGCATTTGGAGAAGTCTTGCCTGCCCCCTCAGCTACAGCCAATGCAAATACACCTAAACATGTCAATATTCACAACACAGCACTTAAAAGAAAAATAGCTGGAGGAAATCAAACATGTTTCTTCCTGAGAAAACCAGGGAATATACATTCCCAAGTGCTGAGCAAGATCATCCACTATACATTTCTATCTATTCCACTGACTGCCTGCTCATCCTCCGTGGGCCTATGCAGGACAGACGCCCTGGTTCTGTATCCAGCACGGGAGAGGAGGCACCTTTATATTTGTGGGTTTGCTCTCCTGAAACGTTGAGATGCCAGCACTCTTTCACGGACAATTTTCTTGGCAAGGGAAGATTTTGACTGCCAATTGCACTTTGGCAGCAGCCAATATAGGAAGTAATGGTATAAATTCTCATTCTCATTAAATGTGTCTGTCTGACTGATGGACGCTGGTAGAATTACACAGTGGATCCAGATTTGTGGGTCTGACAGTAATAAACCAAATTTTCATATAGAATACATGTCTCAGAGGGGTGTCAGATGTGCTTTATTTCCGTGAGTTATGGGCTCTGTGTGACACGGGAATGGTGCCTGGCCACTATGGAGGAGAATGGTCACTGAAACCAGCCCAGCCCTCAGGAGCAGAGCAGCCACCTCCCAGACACAGGCGGCGCTCACGCTTGAAGAGACAGGTTCATCTACTGCTCCTGTTCATCCAAGAAACCTTTCACTCCCAGAAGAGCTGCCCTGTGTGTTGTGAGTCACTCCTGCACCCTGCTGCGGCAGCCTTGGTAGGAACAGGCAGAGAAGAGAAAACCAGGCATAGGAGCATTTGAGCTTCTCTCCCAAACCCACCATCACCTCTCCAGCCTCTGGTAACCTCTCCAGAGAGCCACTATGACCAGACAAACAACAGTGAAAGTGCTGCAAAGGTCAGGGCACTGATCTTTTTTCCCTATAAAGCATGAGCGAGCCAAAGGTGCAGGTGCCAGGTCTGGGATGGGGTGGGTCACTTCACAGCTGTGAGGCAGCCTGGACACTCAGAGCTTTGTTTTCGAAATTGCTACAGCAACGGCCAGGGTTAGATACTGGAGCCTTAATTCATCTGCATGGCTGCCAGTGGTGGAGTGGTGCCAGAAAGAAAGGTCTGCAAATTTTCCCAGTACGACTATTTATCAATATTGCTCTCTGTCCTGCTGTTTCAAGTGGGTTAATAAAAGACGTAAAATATTTCCTTGTCTTACTTTTGCACTTTGAGCTTCTGTTTTGCACACAAGGCTCTTTTCTCCTCTCCTGTCTCAACTTTTTGCCAGCAACCAGTCTCAACTTCTTCCCAGTGATCTGTCTCGCTCTGGTCCCACACAGCCACCATGACGACCCTTCATCCTGGGGTGTGAGGTGCTGTCCCTGATGCTGCAAGTCCAGGGCGCTGTTTTGTGTTGTCTTCTCTTCAGTCTCCCTCCCAGGCACCAGGTAACACTCAGGAGACCCTATGCCAGCTCCTGCTCCCTGGCTTTCCTTGCTGTGGTCTAATTTTTGTTCCTGAGCCCTTCACTGCCAGGCTGCTGAGCCCTATCCTAAATGTGACTCCTGAGCCCACTGACTGTGCCATGTGAGCATCCCTGGTCCTACAGCCTGTTTGCTGCCATGGCTGTGAGCTCCTCTGCTGGATTCCTGCGAGTGAATCAGCCAGCAGCAGCTTTTTCTTTTAAAGCCCTCTCGAAAGCACTTTCTTCCCCGTTGGAAATGTCAAAGGAAATTCCCCTTGATGAGATTGTTGGCCCTGGAAAATCAGCTAGGAGCATGCCAAGCAGAGGGCTCTGGCGAGTCTCATGTTTCAGGACTAATCCTGCGGCCCATGGAGGAGGAAGGTCCTTGGCATGGTGGCTGAGTGGTCTGGGCTGCCGTGCCCCAGGGGCTCTTGAAAGAGGATTAGGCCAGTGCACTGAACAAATGGAGGGTGAGCAGAAAGCTCAGTCATTTTGGGATTGCCCATCACAGCTGAAGACAAAAAGGTGAGAAGAGGGATTTAAAAGATTATTCTGAAAGCAGGTCAGACTTTAAGAGAGCAGCTTGTGGTGGATACTCAGTCCAGCCTGACAGTGGTCATGGATGAGGTTGGGCACATGCTTCTGCCCATCAGTCCTGGCCAGAGGGATCACTGTGCAAACGTTTAGGATTGGGCAGGACAGGCCTGAACTCAGCTCTGGTGTGTGCTCAGCCCTGCCTTGCTGTGCTGGCAAGGTCCCACTTTCCCCTTTGCTATGGGGAGCGTGGGGAAGCCCAGGGCAAATCCATTTCACCACCTGCAATCAGAAGGGCTCTAGGGAGCATCAGGCATCTTCAGGATGTGAGCTAAATGGAAAAAAATTGGGACAGTGAGACTGTGATTAGGCAGATTATATGGAGAGGGAGGCTTCTATTTGCTTCTTGGATCTTTTTTCTCATTCAAGGGGTGTGGGCAATTTCTGGTCCCATTATTATGCTTGTTTAGGCTACCATTTGACACTGTCTCCCATAATATACTCCTGGAAAAGCTGGCAGCCCATGGCTTGGACAGGGGCACTCTGTGCTGGGTTAGGAACTGGTTGGAGGGCCGGGCCCAAAGAGTGCTGGTGAACGGGGCTGCCTCCAGCTGGCGGCCGGTCACCAGTGGTGTCCCCCAGGGATCAGTGCTGGGCCCAGTCCTGTTTAACATCTTTATCGATGACCTAGATGAGGGGATTGAGTCCATCATCAGCAAATTTGCTGATGACACCAAGTTGGGAGGGAGTGTCAACCTACCAGAAGGCAGGAGGGCTCTGCAGAGGGGCCTGGATAGGCTGGAGAGTTGGGCTGGCTCCAATGGGATGAAGTTCAACAAGGCCAAGTGCCGGGTCCTGCACTTTGGCCACAACAACCCCCTGCAGCGCTACAGGCTGGGGACAGAGTGGCTGGAGAGCAGCCAGGTGGAAAGGGACCTGGGGGTGCTGATTGACAGGAAGCTGAACATGAGCCAGCAGTGTGCCCAGGTGGCCAAGAAGGCCAATGGCATCCTGGCCTGCATCAAGAACAGTGTGGCCAGCAGGAGCAGGGAAGTGATCCTTCCCCTGTACTCTGCGTTGGTGAGGCCGCACCTTGAGTATTGTGTTCAGCTCTGGGCCCCTCAGTTCAGGAAGGATATTGAGGTGCTGGAGCGGGTCCAGAGAAGAGCAACCAGGGTGGTGAAGGGACTTGAGCACAAGTCCTATGAGGAGAGGCTGAGGGAGCTGGGATTGTTTAGTCTAGAGAAGAGAAGGCTTAGAGGTGACCTCATCACTCTCTTCAACTACCTGAAGGGAAGTTATAGCCAGGTGGGGGTTGGTCTCTTCTCCCAGGCAACCAACAACAGGACAAGGGGACATGGGCTCAAGCTCTGCCAGGGGAAGTTTAGGTTAGATGTTAGGAAGAAATTCTTTACAGAGAGGGTGATCAGGCATTGGAACGGCCTGCCCAGAGAGGTGGTGGATTCACCATCCCTGGAAGTTTTTAAAAAGAGATTGGACATGGCCCTTAGTGCCATGATATAGTAATTAGAGTTGGATCAGGGGTTGGACTTGATGATCTTGGAGGTCTTTTCCAACCCAATCTATTCTATGATTCTATGATTCTATGATTTACTGGGGGACCAGTCCCAGCCTTTCTCCCCAAAAGTTCCTTTAGGGTTTCCACACCTACAAGGCTCTTGCAGGCTTTGCAGTAAGTGCTTACCCACATGCTGGGGCTCTGCCTTGCCTCAATGACTTGGAAGATTTTGCTGTTCCTGAAATGGTGACCTTTCTCAGTCTTGAGGCAGCATGGAGTTTTATGTTGTGCTTTAGGATTTGCATTTTTATTTACTATGTGTTTCATTGGACAGCTGTTCCCTAGCACAGACTTTTAATGCCTTGAAGGAGATTTCCTCGGCATCCCCTCTCCTCCATGTCCTTTAAAAGTAATATTTGATAAAACTAAGCTGGTATTTTTGCATTCCCCAGTTGATCTCCCAGGCTGATAGCATGACTTCTAGTGCCTTATTCCCTTCCCTACATCCGACATTACTCCTATGGCCATACAGACTGCTGCTCACCTGTAGTGATAATAGACACCAGGAAAGACAGGAACTAGGAGAAAAAAGAGAAACTGTAAAAATCAAAATCATGAGCCCTTCCCCATCCCCTGAACTTCTTGCTCAGAGAACAAGCAGTGGTCATTTGCCATATAAAAGCCATGTATTACAGCACTTCTCAGAGATGCCTGTACTGCTGATCATGAGTCTTAACCACCCTGGGTTAAGACTCATTTAAAATCTCTCTGAGCAATTTCAGATTTTGCATTGAATAAAAGGTCTTGATTCCTTCATGTCAACAGTATTCATTTCTGAATATGAAGTGCTGCCTTGTGTTCATGGGTGATGAATTTCTCCTTTCACACTTCCTCGGAAGGAAAGAGCAAGCCACAAACACCTCACCCCTATTTCAGCCAGTAGTCCCTCCAGCAAGGGGGTTCATCTCCCTGAGCTCCTGTCTTTGTGGGCACTGCTCATTCCTTCCTGCAACCTTCCCTCTCTGCTTTCTCACTGTGAGGTGGTCACCTCCTGGTTTCATGAGAATCAGTGATCTTTGGGTGTTTTCCTTCAGCCTTGACAGCTGAAGAAATGAGATGCTCCAGACTGTTGTTTTGGGAGTTAAGTATTTGAAGTGTGATGAAATCTGGCAAGGTTGCAAAAGGTTACACCAATGAAGCCAAGAAGATGCAAGCTTTATCACTGGTGGATATGGGAGCCTTGCCACCTGGGGTGGGTGATTTCTAAATATTTTCCAAAAATCTGACAGGAAAGGCCTCTTTCTTGGGTAAAACCTTCCTCTAAGAACAAGGTAAACAAAGACCCTTTTCTGCATCCACCGGAGGGGAAGAAAGGAGCAAGGATTGCCCTTGAGACAGTTGATGTGCTGTTCTGAAACAGACAAAGCGATTTTACTGACATTTGCCCTTCCTTTCCACATTTTGCAGGAGTCAGAAGGCAGCAAATAGAACTGTAGGATATTAAAGGACTTGGCAAAGTTATCGTAGATTGTGACATATTTATCAGGAGCTTGAGCTTCTCTGGAAATCCTGACTGCACCAACCCTATCTGTTACTTTATTAAAAATACTCATAATAATTCATACCCTCCTGCAGCTTCTGCAAGGAGCTAAGTGCTGAGCTGTTCTGTGGGAGCTCTCCTTGACCGATATATTTCACAGTAATGTGTATGATAGATATAAACACTATTGTTATATCAAACACTAGCTTTATTTTTGATAAGCTGGGCAGAATTGTACCATGCTGCCTTGAAGATGTTACAAAGTCCAAACTGGCTGGTTTACTACCTCTGGTAGCAATGGGCCCCACGTCAGCACTCGAACTGTAGGTTATTTGGAACAGTCCCTATCTGTGCCAGATGGTTTTGCCCCACAGTCCCTGGGCAGTGGCGCTTAAAGGCTTGCAATACCATAACCTAAACAGGGTTGCATATATCATTTCTTGTTCATTCCAGCTTCTGGGGGATGAGTGAATTGGGCTTTTTTACTGCACTTCCTATACTTAGTGGGAAAATGGAGGCTGTAATCACAGAGCAAAGTGAATCAAATCACCCCTGCATGAGCTCTCACTAAAGAGAAGGTGCAGCAGCCTGCACCAACCCAGTCAAGCAGAAGTCATTGCCACCTCACCCTGGCCGTGAGTACTTCAGGTATTTCTGATGTGACACTACACTTTCTTGGTGATGTTTCTCCTCCAGCCAAGGGCTTCACAGAGGTGCTGAGGGAAGGTCTGGGCAACCCTTCTGAGGGGGACAAACAAATACACCAACACCTTCAGTGCCTTTACTGGCCATATGTGGGGTGGGAAGGGGTTAATGGTGCAGCATACAGGTGCACTGCAGGATCACATGGCGGGGGGGTGTAAGTGCAAGGATGCAGGGAGCAAAAGGTGACACTTAGAAGCTAAAGAAGGTGGGAAGGACCAGGACTAGCTTCAGGAGCTGGGGAGGGTGTGAGGAAAAGGGTTTACTGGAGGCTGCACAGCACCTGGTGGAAGGCAAAGAGCCACAGAGGTAGCCCAGGAGTGAAAGTCACTCTCCTCTTCTCTGCTTAGTGCCTACTTTGGACTGAGTCCAAACCTGAGAACTTTGCAACTCAAACCCACCTACACAGTGTTAGCTAAGCTTGTGTAAAGCCAGATACAGAGCTCCACAGTGCTGAAAATCAGATGGCTTATGCAGATGGTTAAATATAGCGGTGAGTGTGTAAATTCAGGACACCTTGTTGAGGAGCTCATTCCATGCATGCCAACAGTAGCATTCTCTCTGCTCAGACTCTCCCTCAAAGGACAACCTGGCCTGGCTTTCATGGCATACCTCAGATGTTTTGGGAGCATGAGAGGCCATGCTGAGGAAAATGGGAAGGGGCAAGAACAGGAGGTATATTGGGTGAAGGACAATTGTGCTGATGTCCCCGGCTGACACCCTGCTGCACCTGGCCCAGCCAGCTCTAAAAAGTGTGTGGTCACCCTTTCCGAGTGTCCTCAGGCAAGCTGAGCTCCTGAGAGGGGGGTGGAAGGCAGCCAGTGCTCCCAGTGCTCCCAGTGGGCTGCATGGTTGGCTGAACTCAATACCCAGGCAAGCCCAGCCCCTGCTCCTGGTTCTGCTGCTCACCTGGGGGAGGAACTTCCCACCTCCACTCCTGGCACTCAGGAAGGGAAAATTTATGATTCTGACCTTCTTCCTGCTGTCAGATCAGCTGATGAAAAAGTACTATCTAGGAATTGATTAGGGACTGGTCCAAATCACTGCTATAAATCTAAATGACCCCAACCAGGAATTCCAATGTAAAGTTGAATTTTTACATAGACCCTTTCAATAGTAGGCCAAACCTGGATTGTCGGTTTCCTCTAGAAGAGTTTAACTAAACTTTTCTGAGTCTGGCTCCTAAATACATTAATAGCAGCAAGCGAATTAGTGATCTCCAGCACTTCTGGAGTTAATCAAGAATAAATTGACATTTTCAAATAGATTCAGGAGGTCTCGACCATAAATCGTCTGTAGGATAAAAAGCAAATATAAATTTTCAAAAAAATTTAACCTTGCATGGTGTATAAAGAGAATACATAATATTCTTGAGCATAAATACATCTCAAATCAAGCCCATTGTGTATTCAGAGAATATGTAATAGGTTTGCTTGAGACATTTACCTCAAGCTGAGGCTGAACTGGCAATCTTTTTATGACCAAATAGTTCCTTGCAGTTTTCTCCATTCTTGTAAATATATATAATTTTGCAGGCCTGGTACAGACAGTCCTCAAGTGTATGTAGATGTGCAAAGGATATATAACATTTCTCTAACATTACAGACTCTGGAGTCTGCTGTGGAAGCTGACTCACACAGCCTGAGAGGACAGAGCCTGTAGACAGAAAGCAGTGTATTGACTGAAGAGAGATGCATACCAGCTGGAAGAAATGGAAAGGGAGCACAGGGTGTAGGCTGGAGTTCTGATCACCTTTATCTGATGGCATAGGGTAGGGATGAGGGACAGCAGCAAGAGCCACACTTACCTGACGATGTTCAAGCACTCCAGATGAAGTCACAAGAAGAGGGAAGACGCTGAGACTGCACAGATAAAGCCAAGTCACTGCCCTGTCTTTGCACGAGCTGTGACACCATGCCCCTGGCACAGCACAGCACTGAACCATGCACTTCAGTCCCACGTGCTGGTCAGGGAGCTCCAGGACTTACTGCCCTGACATGCTGATCAGATGTGCTGATCCAGTCCGAGAGAAAGAGGCTGTCCTGGAACTGCCGGCAGTAATCACCCAGGTCATCGCTCGTCTTTGCAGTGAGATGGTTCATTATGAGGTGGAGAGGGCTCTGCCTGGGCTGGAGGCTGCAGGGAGCAGCAGTGGAGCTGGCTCGAAGAGGCAGAGATCACGCTCAGGTGTGTGCACACCCTCGTGCACACCAACACGCACGAGTTTGCGCATGCTGTTCCGCATGCACACACACGCTTCTGCACACGTGGTTCCCACATGCACAGACACTCTTCTGCACATGCTGTTTCCTGGCCTGGTGTATGTCACATCTGCAGGTCAAAGGTTCAAGTCAGATAATCAGACTGCTATTATTGGGTTTGAACTAGTGTAGGGTTCACTGGCCGTGTCCATGTGGCAGGGCTCTGATATGAGGATGAACAAGTACCTAACTCTACACGTGGATGAGAAGTGGTGGCACACCAATCCCCCTATAGTCTCCCTTGAAGCAAAACAGGGGCAGCTGACAGTGAAGGGGCATAAACTGGATCCAGCACCTGCTCCTGTGAGGACCCTCAGAGGTCTGGAGCTGTTGGTCACACCGCAGCACCCACCTGCACACATGGGGACAGGTTCGTACAGGGTGGGCGAGTTCTGTAAGAGAACATCACTCACCAGGAATATCCACAGCAAACCCTTCCTGAAAGACAAGAGATGTTGGTTCCTCAATGCTGGCTTCTTGCTTGAAGACTACTGCTTCTTTAGATATTAGCAAAATCCATCTTGTCCCTATGCTAACACCCTGTAAATATGACTGCAGTTCACAGGAAGCCAGTGTGTGCCAGAACAGCCATGCTGCACACAGGAGACCTACTACAAGAATTATATTTATTCCCTGGTTCCAGTCACAGGCCAGAGAGCAGGTTTATGAAAGGTTAATGCCCCCTTATATGGCTGCTGTCAGTTCTCCCTTCTACCAGTGGCTACATTTTAGTCTTCCTTCCTCCACCCTTTGTTTTCCTTCCATCCAAGAAATACAGCTCCAGAAACATGAAGGGGAAGGAGTGAGGAAATAATATCAGTGTCCCCAGATGATCTAGGCAGTGAAAGTGTGCTAACACCAGCGACACTAGAAGTACCTGGGACTGCTCTTACCAAGCTGTGGTTCCTGGCTCAGGTTTTGGCCAGGTTTTGTTCTCCATCTAGTTCCAGCAGTGGCAGCCCTCACCTGAAGTCCAAGAGTACACTCTAGCTCCAGTTTTCTCCTCTGATGCAGCAGCTCTGTGCTCCTTTGGAGACATAAATTGTTTCTCCCCAGGTTTTGAGGGATGTCCACATGGAGCTCCTCCAGCCACCTAACCTGTTCAGGTGGTATGGAGCCATCCTAGTGATTTCACACCCTGTTCCTTGGCACCACACTTTTTGTATGTGTGGGGGTACATAGTGATGGAATAAATACTTCCACAAACTTCCTCCCTTAACCCTTACTTTCCTCACTTGTCTCTCTCAGGTGACATTAATAGAATTTGACATTGTGGCATGACCCGTTAGTCATCCTGCCAGACTAGTAATTTGGTCAAATGACAAACTTTCAATCATTTGAACGAATGGCTCTTTCACTAGGGCATTTGATCAAATGATTAAAACTAAAAGGCATTTGGCCACATGACTGAAGATGTGATCATGGCTCTGGACAGGTGCCTGAGCAGATTTTTATAAAACAATCAGACTGGAGAGTAATTCTTCATGCGCCGGAGCTTCAACATGAACAGGTCCTGCCCGCTGCTGATGTTATGAAGGAATGTGGGTTTCTGCCTCCTCCCCTCTGTGACCTCTCTCATGTTCAGGGTGCCTGGGTCTGACCCCAAAGGCACAGGAGGGCTTCTCAGTCCCTTTGACCAGAGGAGATGGGCTGGGGAAAGGGTGGTGAGAAGGGGCAGTGTGGGTGGGAGGACGGAGAGGGGAGTGTTAGCATGGCTGGCTATGGCACAGTGCTCCTGGTAGTGATTACCTGTCCAACCCACGTGGCCTCTGTTCAAAGCACTGGTTTGCTCCAGAAAAGGCTGCTGCCTTTACCAGTAGCACGAGGGAGTGAAGGGAAGGGATTTTCCTCCCGGCTTGCCTTTGCTTTTAATGGGCATGAAGCTCTCTGTAAGGCCATGGCTTTGGTGCCAGTGAAGCAGCAGCTGAGGAGCTTGGCAGGACTCCTGTTGCTGTTTTTGTGGGACAGGTCATCCCAGGACAACTTTTGCCATGCTGTGGGTGAAGCCATATGAACTCCCTGCCACTTTGCCTTTGCCTTCACCTTTGTCTTCACCTACAACCGCATTAGGGGTGCCTGGAAGGAAGGGCACCACAACAAGCCAGAGGAAGGGCTGTGGTCCTGCCACTCTGCATGAGGAGTAAGTGTGGAAGGAGCTGAAACGTGGCTCTCCCTCTCATATGCAATGTAGAGTCTCTGGGGAAGTGGAATGGGTGTTCAGAGGTGTGTCTGGAGTTTGATCCTCCCAGGCATCTTGTCCATTCCCAGTCTGTCCCATTTATTTCCAACACCAAGATAAGCACTCTGCAGGCAGAGAGGTGGAGCTGTGGCAGATCTGTGGAGCTGACAAGCTACCACTAAAGAGAGACAATGTTTAAGGTGGAGAGTTTCCTATAGCTACAGAGAGGTCATCAGGATGCTTACAAAAATAAGTTTCAGTTCATTGAATGAATGAAGCTCAGGAAGGGAGCAGAGAATGTAAAGGTGAAGAATAAAAGTGAAGGAATAAAGCTTTTAAGCAATAACCACTGTGGTGCATTTAGGCAGTATTCCCAAATTGCTATACTCGATGCTTTTTTTACCAAAAGGTAAAAAACCCTAAAAACATGAAAAAAACAAGAAAACAAAAGAAAAGTGACTGTTTCCTCACCACACTTGTTTCCCAATCACTGTTCAGGTTTTCCTGCACACTCACAAGAAGTGTGACCTTTGTGCACTGTTGCTGAGGGTTGGTAGGCCTGGCTCCAAAGAGGGATGGGAAAACGTGATTGCTGGATGAAAGCAAAAAGGAAGAGGCTCAGCCAGCAGCAACCCCGGAGGTGTTTCCAGTGCTTTGGGAGACCCAGCAAAGTCATGCCTCCACTCCTATGGCTTCTGAAGGCAGTTTCCAGCCTTCCCTTTTTACCTAAGAACAGAAAAAATGCCCTGCTGAGTCAGGTGAGCATGTCATGCCCAGTGCTCTGTCTGAAGAAATTTAAGGAGACAACGTGAGCCTAATCACAGCATGTGACCCTGATTCCCCTCATCCATCCCCCAACACCCACACTTGTAGGTGTGTTAGGGGTGCTGAAGAGAACATTCCTGTCTTCTTTTCTTTTAATATTTGTTTACAGACCTGTCACCCACAACCTTTTTTAAGAAAAGAAAAGGAGAGACCTCATTCTCAAGACCCCTTATTTTATATTTTGGCCAGTAAGCTGTATTCCAAAATAGCCATTCAAAACGTTCAGAACAGGGAGGACAAGGCCAGTGAGTGCTCTGATCTAAGGTCTGCCTTCACCTGGTGTCCACAATGCACAACAGAACAGGATCCCTGTCTTGATCAGGAGCTCTCAGGAACATGGAGACACAAGAGGCTTTTAACTAAGTGCTTGGAAGTTTATATTTGTCCTATGTGAGATTTTCATTTGGGTAAATGAGTGAAATTTTCCGCCACTTGACTGACAGAGTGTTTGGGGAGGAGGAGAGCCTTATCTGCTGGAGTGATTTGATGAATTTCCCATCAGAATGACTAAGACGTAGATTAACATATATGGGAACTCCTTTCTGCCTAATAAATGATGCTCTCTCACTTGCCCCACCAGGGCATTGGGAGAAGTCATTAATTAGTGACTCTGCATAGCCTGGAAATCAGAAGATGTTGTTCTAATACTAATTGTTCTTATCTTGTAAAGCAAAGGGCTGTGTTTGTATTTGAAGTTGGTGGAGGGTTTTTGTATTGTTTTGCTTTGTTTGGGGTTTTTTTTTTTTTGTTTGTTTGTTTCTTGGGGTTTTTTGTCGTGTGTTTTTTTGTGTGTGTGTGTGTGTGTGAAGGCACAAACAGGAGTTTGTTCTGTGGTCAGGCTATTCACACAGCTATTTGCAGCAAATATAAATCACCTGGACTGTGCACAGAACAGGAGAAATCTACTCTATGCAAAATTAATGTTGGGCTGGCCCAGCAGAAGCAGCTCACGTAGCAAAGGTGAAGTGCACAGTCTTACAGGGAAGCTGTGTGGCTGCCCACCTGGTAAATTTATGTCTTTCACCTCTAGAACTTCAATTCATGCACAGTGTGAGGTTGTAAGTGAAATGAATTTATTGATGCTGGTTCATTCCCTAATGGGTAACAGTTCATGTCACAAAATCAGCACAGATAATTTGTCATGATTGGAAGTCTCTTCTAAAGAGAGGCTCCAGCATGCAGGGGTATGGAGGAATTAGTGGTTGGCCCCTGGGAGAGATGGCAGAGCTTGATAGAGAAGCCCATGCTCCAGCTCAGGAAACAGAGGGAATAACTAACCCTCATAACTAACCCTGCCTCCCACCTCCTCACCCCCTTCTGAACTGCATCAGAGAAAGTTCCTGTTGCTGCAACTTCAATGGTAATGAAAAACAGGCCTCCCTCAGATTATACTTCATCTCAGGATGAAAATGATATGCAATGATTATCAACACAAAAGATTAACACTAGGGTCAGTGAGAAAACAATGCTAGTAGAGTAAAACAGAGGCAATGGACAGTATTTGCAGCTGTGCCAAGAAAGAAACGTCACCTAATGATCCCTAAGGGTTCACTGAAGGAGAGGTCCTGCTGACACCTCCAGTGGGTCTTGGCACTGTTCCAGGCAGGACTCTGTCTCCCGGTTTAGGCTCAGGAAACTCCTCTCTTTGGCCTCACTTTTCATCCCTGGGGATAAAGCAGCCAGGAGATTCTGACGCATACTTCAGAGCCTTGAACCATGTGTGCATCTGACAGGGGAATGCCTCAGAGCTGCCTTCAAGTGTTTCCCCTGATCTGAAATCCTCGAAATCTACCAACTGATCTGAAACACATAGCCTGGAAAGTACCTGCAAGCAACATTTTGGATCTCTGCCTTCAGAAATCTCGTTCTGTCTGGGACACAATGGTCACACAAGTGTCACCTTGCCCAAGCAACATCGGGCTGGAGGTGGGTCTGCCATGATGAGCAGGATAGCACAAGGAGAGTCCCATCACTTAAGGTCATTGGAGAGGTTGAGCTGGGAGAGCATCTCGCCACAGGTTCACTCCTGACTCTTTTTAACCTGTGCAGAGCCGTGTGGTTGTGATCACGTGTGCCCTGGGGCCGGGGTGAACAGGATGCTCCTCCAGACAGTACCTGGCAGAGGCAGGGCAGAGATCTGTGGCAAAGGCAAGGCAGGGGTGTGTGGCATCAGGATGTTGTTGTCCCAGTGACTGTTCAATTCCCGCCTGCCGTCAAGTCATTTTTGGGGCCAAGTCATTTTAGTAATAGCTGGAAAAGAATTAAAAAAAAGGGTAATTAGGTACTTGATCAATGGATTTTCTGAAAAGTTAGAAGGTGCTGGGAAAGAAACACTGAAATGCACATTCCACCCACTGCCACCTTACATCTTTGATTCCACTCCCCTCTTCTGCTTGACTCAATGAGGAGAAGCATTACAGGAGGCAAAAACATCCTATAAGATGTCCAGTCTCCTCATACAAAAGGTTCTTCATAGAAGGGATGACTCGAAAATGTTCTTTCTGTGCCCTGGGAAAATCTGAATTTAAAAACGAAAGAAACAAGGGAGTAAAAAACCCAGCCAAGGAAACAAGCTTCAATCAAATTTGATTCCAAAAGAGAAGGAAAATGTATAAAGATAGGAATCTGTTTCTCTTCTGCAGGGCTGAAGTAGGAATTCCCTGAGACTTCACAGAGGAGGCTGGCCATCCAGTGCTCTCTCCAGCGCACTTCCAGGGCTCAAAGGCTGGCCAGGAGGCCCAGCAGCCAGGAAGCCCTGGGAATTCCTGCTGCCAGGGAGTCAGGAGATGGGGCTTGGCAGACTCCATCCCCTGCCTGCCAGGTGGGCTGCTGGGGAGGGAGGTAGGGAAGCTTTCAAAAACTACTTGGCAGGGAGGATGTTTTTCTGCATCTGCCTGGTTTCTGGGAGGATCTCATCAAAACTGACACGTTTCCAGTGTGTTTCAATGCCAGCGTTATTAGATTTCGCTATGCCAGATAAGCAAGCCAGAAAATTGCTGACTGGCTGTACTGTGCACACTGAGAGCCAGCAAATATCTGCTGTAGCCCAGTACACCTTTCCAACAAGCAGCCAGAGAGACCTGGGGAGTAAACTCGGCGATCTCGACAGCAACATTCCCACAGCATTTAGCACTGACTTCTTCAGGTGTGGGCAGTGCAGTGCTGGTGATCTTGGGAAGCCAGTCACGGCCTCAGGAGGCTGCACTCCAAGCCACTGTGGGCAGAGGAGCGACATGGCCCATTAGCCTTCACTTTATGCCTGCTCTTCGAGATAGGCCCTGGGCTTGACTGTTGACCCAGGTTCATTTCCAAGCCCTCCCCTATCAATCAGACATGCACACATACTGTTCCAGTAATGAATCAAGCTGGCTTGTTCTTGGCCTCAATCAATCAAGGCTGTGTACCACACAAACATTCATCTAGGCTGGAAATAACAGGTAAAAACAGCCCCAAGCACAGCCTGTGAGGAGCAGCTCCCCACTGCAGTAGTTTGTCAGGGGATGGAAATCTTTTGGTGTGCACAGGTGTGTCAGAGACGTGGGGCAGCAATTGAAGATGGAGAGAAAAAAGATCCAAACTCGAATACTTTCTATTAAAAATGTGTGAAGAGAAATCTAACACTATTGGCATAGAAAATTCAGAAGGCAGTAAAAGCTCAAACTCTGAGAAATTCCATACAGTTACAGAAAAGCAGGAACTCATGTTCTGCTTCTAAGCCTGCTTGAGAAAACCAAGCTGTCAGAATTAACCAGAGCACCTTCAAACCAATAGCTTGAAATGGGCTGCCCAGACAATCTGCGTAACTGCAAATTTCTGCTAAGGTTTCTTAAAGATATTGGCAAAAAAAGCCATGCAACCAGAGCAGAGGCGTTTGCTGGTCCTGGAACGTGTCAGGGTGACGAGCCACCATGTAACCTGACAAAGACTGATCTGCAAGATACAGCAGGAAATCCTGATTAGGCACCAGCCTGCTTATCAAGCAAGCCAACAAGCTCTCCCAAATCACTGCATGAAAACTTAGCAGAAAATGTACCTTTGTGAATGTTGCTCTTCTCTCCCAGCTCTGCTGAGCTGACCATTCAGGATTCAAAGAAAAGCAAGCTGCACTCAACGCTTGCTTCAGACCCAACCCAGCCTACGTTTATCAGCCCCTTCCAGATGTTGCTGCAGCTGTATCGCTTCACCATCACCACAATTTGATGTGGCACCAAAGCAAATTAAGGGCAACATTTTCATAGGCCTCGCTGGTGCTCTCTGCTCTGTGTTCTCCAGCTCGCTTCTCAGCCTGTTTTTTTCACACACTAGTGTCTTCAATTACTTTTCCAAATGAAAGGAAGTCATGGTACTTTAATTAAACATTTAATTGAAGGGAATAAAAAAGGAAGAAAAGAGGGAGGGAGCTGATGTTTTCCAACAAGGAAAGGATAACGGTAAGAGATTGCTGCTTCTAAATGAAACCTCACAATGCTGCTTTCTGCAGCAAGAGGCACCCTGGGCTGGGGCTCATGTATCAAAGTACGGCTCAGCTCCTATTCAATTAATGTGTCTGTTTCAATGGGAAGCTTTTGTAAAGCATTGTTGGAAATGGTTTCTAATTTTCCCTTCAGTTTTTGGCTGGCTTAATTAAACTTACACCCACTGAACCCTTGTGTGCCTCCAAAGGCAGACTGGTTATTGACCTAAGGGATTTTTTTTAATAATTTCTATGTGTCCCTGGCCACCTTCAGTGAATTAGTGAATCCAGGTTTTTTTTATTATTATTCTTTTTAATTTTTTTAAGGTTCATCCAATACTGAGGTGATTCTGCTCCCTCCCCCTCAAAGAGCTGGCAGAAATGTGTATCATCTTTCCTTTTCTTTGGGAGCTGAGAACTGCAGCTCTCCAGGCTGGGGCTTCCCCAAATAAAGAAGTCATGCAAGCCAGTGCCTCCAAAGCAGAAGCAGGATGTCTTAGCACTCCTTGCCCCTTGCCCAGGTGTTGGAGTGACTGTGAGAATAAAGCCACTCACATATACAAAAGCTCATGGGAGTGGGTCCTCTTGAACTTATGGCACAAGTTTGTTTTGTGAGTGACCCAATGAGGTCTGTGAGGGACAGAATTACACAGTGGCCTCTTCCTCACTGGGGAATTAATAAAGTCTCTTTTCAGTTGCCTGGTTTAAAAAGGCTTGCAGGCCTAATCGAATTTGGGACATCTCTCTCTCAGATTCAGTGGAAATCTGCTAATAGGCTCATAGGTTACAGGAAAGTTGCATGAACAGAGTTGTAGAAACCTCCTTTCCTTTGGGAAGCAGGCTAAAAATTAGGTCTAAGCCTGGGCTATGTGTCCTTCCTTCATGCCACCCCCATGTTATTTACCTGTGGTCCTCAACGTGTAAAACACAGCACCCATATCCATCTGACGTTGTCACTGCAGGCAGGGAGTGCCTTTGAAATTTAGGCTCTGTTAAAGGATGAGAACATGCACGAATGTCAAAACACAAAAGAAGGCTTGCACAAAGGAAACATCCCACGGCACACGAGCGCTGCCGTTGCACCGTCGTTCCCGTTGTCGCTAATAAAGCAGGGGGCGAGGGGAGGTAAAACTGGGCCACTCCAGTAGGAGTGACTCATGCTGGAGAGAATAACAAGCCTGAGATCAGAGAAAACAGACAGTGAGTCTGATGAGCAGGATTGCCTACCTTGTTCTCTTTTCCAAATGCTCTGAAAAAGCAGAAGGTCATAAAGTGTTTCTTGGGGTACAACTGACTAAAAATTCAAGAAGAAAACATTCTTGCCTGCCCACAAAAGACTATGAAGGCTTGCTCCTGTCTAAGGCAGAAAAACGGTCCCATTCAGAGCTGAAACCTTGTTGTCACACGCTCTGTAGTGGAAAAGCAGTGGAAGTGCATCAACCTGCTGGATTTCCCACCCCCAGCAGGCAGGAGAGCTACTCACAGCAGGGAGCTAAACACGGTTTCTGCTCCACATCGTGACTGTGCTACGGATTAGATGCAGATTAACCCAGCGACCTGCCATCCGCTCTCATCCATACTTAAGAATATAAGCAAAGGGAAGCTGATGATTAGGGAAAAGAACAGGTGAAGTTCAGCTCAAAGTTCAATGTCATTGAAAAAAACATGAATATCAAAACCAGAGCGGGTCTGTTTTTTCTGTTCTTAAGCCTATGCAGAGCCCATAAGGGCTGGGTCATTCTGCTGAGGGTCCCCACGAGAGCAATAAAGGAGGGGTTCAGCCCAGACTAATGCTCCCAGCATGGGAATTCCTGTGCTTTGTTTTCGGTTCCATCCCCAGCTGGCTCAGGGCAAGTCACACGTCTTGCCGTACTTCATTTTTGCCACTTCTAAAGTGATGATACTAAAACATCCTCACCACACAGGGATATTCTCTGCATTGTGTGTGTTTGCTCTGAGTGCTTGGGGATTTGCAAATGCAAAGGGCAGCAGTGAGTTAGGAACAAGCATCAGCCAAACTATCCCGCACAACCTCTCCCGAGCGTTATGTCAGAAGAGAAGGAGAAGGATTGGAGATAGACTTGATTTTATCCAGATAGGAATAAACTTCATTTCTAGGATTGTTCCTAATAAAATGAAAACAATTCTCTCAGGCTTATAACATCTTAATAATCACTATAGCTGTGACACAGAATCATTCGCGATTTTATTCTGTACTGCTTTTTTTAGCTTAGGAAAAGCAAGTCTATTCAAGCAATCCTTAGAATGGAAACCCATGTCTGTTGTTGTGTTTTAAGGTAACTAAATTCATATGGGCTTCAGAACTTGCTCTTTGAATGCACCTTAGCTTTACCTGAGGAACCCCCAAAGCAGGTGAGAAAGCATGATCACAGAATCACAGGTTCACAGAATATGCTGAGTTGGAAGGGACTCACAGGGATCATCGAGTCCAACCCTTAGTGCTGCACAGGACTATCCCCAAGAGTCACACCATGTGCCTGAGAGCATTGCCCAAACAATTCTTGAATTCTATCAGGCTTGGTGCTGTGATGAAGCAAAATTTCCCTGCATGATGTGAGGCAGAAGGATTGTCTAGTCTGCAGCTTTCCATATGAGAGAATTTTATCCAGGAATTGCTGTTATTATGAATCATTATCATTATTATGATTATTAATGTGCAGAGAAGGGCACAAGTGTAAGAGCCTGGGTGCACCAGAACCCTGTGTCACTGTGATGGTGTCTCTGGAAGGGCAGCAGGTTGTATACCCAGAGCAACCTATGTGTTTATTTTATTTTTCTTTTAGGATAGTTGCAGAATGTGGCACATTAAAAACACATATTGTAATGTGTTCTCTCACTTGCTTTGAGAGACCACTCAATTAGCAAGCAGTTCTATGGACGTTGGCACCGAGGTGAGCAAAATGCATGCACGGCTTGGCTTTGGGCCCTGAGACATGAGGAGCTTCTCTCTTGGATTAGAAAGGTGCTCTCTCTGGTGAGACGTCTCCAGTGTCCAACAGTGGCTGAGCTCATTCAGCAGCATGGCACCCTGTCCAGTGGCAGGTCTCTCCTCTTCACAACTGCCTATTTTCACAGACCTGTAGGAACCAAATCACCTAAGCAATTTTACCGTGCTTTTGCATTCTGTTGGCTTTGGCTGGAGGGTTTCAAAACTTATTACAGGGAGAATTACACACACATGGTATGCTCACGTAAGTCTTTAAAAATCCTGCTGCTGCTATGCTGATTACCATGGATAGTCCCCTTAGCTGAAAAATGAGTCATAATTGTAGAAAACAGAGCAGAATTTGAACCTAAGCTATTAATGCTAATGTAATATATGGTGAGAAAATACTATTAACATTTGGATGGATGAGTTACAATACTCTGATTACCACACATTTGCATTCCTTAGCTTCTGTGTGATTACAACCTCAGCTTTGAAGCTGTGCTAACCACAAAGACCTCCTTTGCTGTTCCGATTTGTTTTCCTGGTCTGTGCATAGTTAGAGCCAGCGCTGCTTTGCTTGTATTAATAGTATTGATTGCACAATGATTCTTGCCGCGCCCAACCACGACGACAGAGAGGGGGGACAGATGATCCTACGGGCTGTGCGTTTCCCTCTTAGGAAGGGGAATGCTGGGGGTTTATGGAGCAGTCACCTCTGTGAACTGTGGCTGTTTAATGGCTCTTTAAGGGCTCAAGCCCAGGTTAGTTGTCCTGGCTTCCAGCAACTTCAGTGGTGAGAGAGCAAAGTACCTCTAGAGGGCAATTCGTTCCATGCATTGCAGCCGCCTGCGGCTCAGGGCACTCGCCCTCCGGGTGCCAGAGCCGGCTGGAGCCAAGTCTCCCCGAGGTGACTGGCTTGGCTGCGAGTGCCCGGACTGCGCAGAGGATGCTGCTCTGCCCTCCAGTCAGTCAGCAGAAAGGCTTCTGCTGACTCACTAACGAGTGTTTTCCTCCAGGTTTTTTCCCTATGAGGCATTTTCTTGTGCCTTTTCTGGTCAGTTTAGGGATCAGGAGGATTGCCTTGGTGTTGCTGTGCTTTGTCCAAGAAATGGGCTGGGAAAGTCTTGTTCCCTGGCTATCTAACTCTGAGCAGAAGAAGTGTCAGAAGGCAGCAAGACAGACCTACCTACCAAAATAACTGTGGTGTTCCTGGTGCTGTTTGTGTGACAAAAATATATGTAGAGATCAGAGAGGCAGTGGTGAGGTCAGGGATTATGCCCAAATGTGGAAGATCCAGCAACTTCTGTACTATTGGTAAGACTAGGACCTATCAGAAATCAGCAAGCTATGTTATAAACCCTCTGAATAATTTGAGAATTCTCTACTACACAACTTTGATGGAAAGTACCCTGTTTTCCTACATTCTGCATGTGTCTTACAAATTTTTCCTATGTTTTTGCAATAACAGCCAGCCTGGAGGGTCAAGTTCTGCTCCCTCTTAAATTGAGAAGAATTTCTCCAACAGGTAGTTCATGTCACCCTGGTGCAAGTGGAAAGAGTGGCTGACTAAGAACTCCTCAGTCTGTATCCCTGCCTGAAGGATGTGGGCAGGGTTGGCTCTAATTACCATGTTGGTGGAGCCGTGCTCGCCCTTAGTTTTGGAAAGAAATATAAACACATGTACAGTGCTCACAAAGCCCATAAATACACAGTGAGTGTTTTAAATCTGTTATGTGCTGATGCTGCCAAAGTCCTTGTAGTCTCCTTGGAGGCGCAAGAGCTACTGGGATCACCCAGTGCATCCATCTCTGGACCTCAAGAAGGGTATTGAAAGATGTGTTGACAGACTGGAAACAAAGTCAGAATACACTGTAGCTTTGCAGAGAAGGGACCTTTCTATCCATGCAGAGCAAAGCACATGGACACCAAACCTCACACAGGGAAATACCATGACGCTGGTATGCTCCTGGCTTGGATCTGTCTAGGAGAAAATGCTGACTGCTGGTTAGAATATGGAAGTATGTGTGAGAGGGGAGGAGGGAGGTGACGATTCTGTAACCAGCATCTAAACTACAGTTTTAAATTAATGGCAAGTTATCTTAATCTTGGTACAGATGTTCCTTTTTATTCTTGTTTCTGTAGCAGAAGAAATGAGTGAAATAAAAAATGAATAAGAACTTGAGCCTTCACATAATGGCTGTTGTGGATACAACCTCCTATAAATTACATTGTAGATGCCCAGCAGGTAAAGTCTCATATCTTACTAAGATACTCCTGTATTTTTTCAAAGGTTCTCATACAGGAAAATCCTGAAAAGTTAGCACACCTTCTGCAGGTTAGAGAGAGTCTGATGGATGAGGAAGAACAGCAGGGTCATTAGGGAACGTCATTAGAGGCTTAAGAGCTAATGATCCAAAGCACATTGACATTAATGTGACTCTTTTTTTTTTTTGGACTTGAGGCATCAGGGCATGTGAGTCCTTGCTTGTGATATTTAACACGTCTGTTTTTCATGCATGATTATCTTTTTTGGAATGGGAAAGGGTTTTTTCTCCTCCGTAGAGCAAAAAGCAAACAAATAACCCCCTTGTGCTGAACAAATCAAGTCCTAGCACTGGAGACAAGATTTCTTAGAATTGGCCCCATCATTAAATCTGCTGCTTCATTTTTTTTTTCTGTGCTTATAAAGGCAGTAACTAGTTTCTATTGAAAGGGCTCAGGTTTCTAATGAAATTAAAAGTAAGAAATTAACAGTTACTAAAAGCCTTCCCTAACTGGCTCTTGCGGCTGTCACAAAATACTGTTCCCATTCACTGCAGCTAATCCACAGGGACAAAACCAAGCTATAGGTGTAGAAGATGCATCTGAGGAGCTGTTCTTGCAGGAAGAGTACACAGAGCTGCCACCCCTGGCCTTAGTCAGAGTTTGGTGGTTTCAGGGACACAGCACATTGCTCAGGCACTTGGCTGTCTCAGTAGCAGCACTCTCGTTGTGCTTCAGCATTGTGGTACCTGTGAAACTCTTGTTCTCTTGTGTGGATGGAAGGGCAGGGAAAAATGTCCATTGAGATGTTTTCTCCCCACTCCACCATGAGTCCTTGCTCCCGCCCTGCAAGCACACTGTTTGCTCCTTCCCCTGTTCCTCCTGGCAAGGACAAAGTGCCTTCTCCAAAAATCTGTCCTGTGTTAGCAACTTGCAGCAGTAGCCAGCACTGACCACGGACACTGGTGCTCCAGAGGTCTCTATGCCAAAACTTATGGCCAATGCCTTCCTGGCCAGTGAAAGGAAAAGCCAAGGCCAAGGCCATTAAATTATGCTTTTCCTTCTGCCACATTAAAATCACAAAAAGCTATTGTTGAGGCCTAGCTGGAAAATCAAAATATTCTCAGGGGACACTGTTTAACCCCTCCAAGGGCAGAGGGTTCAGGAAGAAGCTGGACTCTCATGAATGGGGCCATGAAGGCATTCCTGTGGGGAACTCAGTGCCTTGTAACTCTATGTTAAGATTTGCTCTCTGATTGAAGCAACAGTTCCCATGCATGCATTTTGACCTGATAGTGGCTGTGTAACAATCTGGGATCCCACTTATTTACGTTACTCCCTGGCAGTTTAAAAATCCATTAATGGCTCAGCAATAAATTCTGAGCAGACTTCCCTGAAGAGATGAAAAACGGGGGACGTCAGCTAATGAATTACCAGATAAATACTCTGGTAGGAGGGCCTGCTCTCCCTTTCCGCCCCGTTCCTACGTCTGAATGGAAAGGGGATGGTGTTTTATGCTTCATTTTTTATTTCTGTTTTTCTGCAGAATGTGGGAGTAATGGAGACGACCTCCCCATCTGGCGCATGCCGCCCATATGGCAGCCACACGATCTCCTCCCCTCTGTTTCAGCGACTTCTGAACGGGGAGGGCAGCCCTGTCTGAAACCCAGCATGAGCACTGAGTAACTTCCAATTCCCATCCTGTTCTCCCTCCCTCCTGAGCAACTTATTTAACGGCGACAATTTACATACGGTGATTTTACAGTGTGGACTAGGATGCCCCAGGGACTGATTTAAGACTCACAAATCCATTTCAGAGTCTTTGTGCTGAGAAGACACTGTGGCAGATTCAATATTCGGCTATGCTCACCTAAATCCAGAGGTGCTTTGGGGAAACAAATCCCTCCAGATCTACCTTGGTGCAGGAGAGCAAAATAAAGGCACCTGCTTGGACCCATAGCCACTGCATATCAGTGAAAAATACCTTGCCCACAGAATTCACAGTACTTTTTAGCTAAAGACAGATGACAAGCATGCCACTATATATGCAAATATTTTAGAAAGCAGGAGGAGAGCAAACAATAAACAGATTCTTTACTGCTAAGTTACCTTTCCTTTCTCAAAAATGTGACAAATCTAGAAAAAAATGAAAGCTGGAGCAAATTTTTCATTGTAATTTCTATGATGAGGTTATGTCAAGTCTTTTCCCATATAATACTTTGCTGTGGATTGCATGGATGAATGACCCATTTACAAGCCACATTCATTTTTAAATGTACTAGGAGTAGAGAGGAAACCCAGCTCAGAAACCACTCACAAGGCAAAACTAAGAATCTGTCTGAAGAAAAAGATGTTTACTAAAGTTATGGAACACTTTTTAGCTTTAGTTACATGGAGGTGGTGAAAATGTATACTAGGGAAGGGACAACCTTTCCCAGTAGACCTTTCTCAGAATTACTTTGCCAGGGAAGGACTAAAACATCCTACTGTTTGAGACTGCAGCAGCTCAGAGAGGAAAAGAATGAGGAACAGAATTCCTTGTCTCTATCACTTTCTAACAGGTAATTAAATTTGCTTAAACTTTGATTTATTTTTTGCTACATAGGATTATGAAGTTGTGTCCTGAAATTAATAATAAATGAGGAAAAAAAGGGTGAAATAATCATAAAGAACACATTAGTTTCCATGAATACAATTGTTTCAATTTCAGACACAAAATGAAAACAAAAATGAGAGGAAATCCAGATGTAGAATTCTTTGTATAAGAACAAGCTATTTCACAGAACCACAGAATCACAGAATATGCTGAGTTGGAAGGGCCCACAAGGATCACTGAGTCCAACTCAGCCCTGCACAGGGCCATCCTCAAGAGTCACACCATGGGCTTGACAGTATCATCCAAAGGCTTCTTGAACTGTGTCAGGCCTTGGTGCTGCCCTGGGGAGCCTGTTCAGTGCACAGCCACCCTCTGGGTCAAGGACCTTTTTCTAGCATCCAACTTAAACCTCCCCTGACACAACTTCAGGCCGTTTCCTCGGGTCCTGTCACTGGTCACCACAGATAAGACATCAGTGCCTGCCCCTCTTCTTCCCCTCACGAGGAAGTTGTCACTGCAATGAGGTGTCCCCTCAGTCTCTTCTTCTCCTGCTAAACAGACCAAGTGCCCTCAGCCACTCCTCACACGGCTTCCCCTCAAGGACCTTCATCATCCTCATTGCCTTCATTGGACACTCTCTGATGGCTTAATATTGTTCTTATATTGTGGTGCCCAAAACTGCCACAATATTGCAGGTGAAGCCTCCCCAGTGCAGAGCAGAGCAGAGCAGGACAATCCCCTCCCTTGACCGGCTGGTGATGCTTTCCCTGATGCCCTCCAGGACATGGTTGCCCTCCCGGCTGCTGGGGCACTGCTGACTCATATTCATCTTGCCATCGACCAGGACCCTCAGGTCCCTTCCCATGACACTGCTTTCCAGCATCTCATTCCCCAGTCTGTGCACACACTCGAGACTGTGCTCTGGAGCAGGAAGGTCTGAGGCAGTTTCACGTGCAGAAGATCACATCAGTTTTTCTCCAGCGCCCCTTGTACTCAGACACCCAAAATTTTGCCAGTGCTCTTCCACATTCAAAATTGCTCTGCACTCAGTTTTAGTGCTTTCTGTGAAATTGTAACCTGGAATAATCCCGAAATTACAAACCTTGCAGCAAACCCTTCTACAACCCTAAGCCCAGTACCCAGATTTCAGTGGGGGCAGTTGAATTCTCTGAGCTCTCTGGGCTTTGTGGAAAAGTTTCATTCAGTTCATGTGACTCACTCTTCCTCCTATTGGAATGATGGAAAAGATAAACCTACACTTGGATGTCAAGAGACCACAACCACCAAACACACAGAAAACACAAATTAGTAAACAGGGAAATATTTTTTAAATATTTCTAGGTCAGAACAGTAAATGCTTTCAGCAGATGTTTTCTAATGAAGTTGCATCTGGAGGGTTCATTTTGCAGACCCATCAGGTGCTGCACACATGTTGAACTCTTCACAGGATTTCAAACCCCCATCTGAGATTAGCCCAGCCTAGCTCTCACAAAAACATGATCCTACTCCCCTTAGAAAGGGGGGAGCACAGTGAACCTGGCATGACCAGACTGCAGCAGTGAAAGAGGGAAGGCCAGCTGCTTGAACAGTTTAAATTTAGTTTACGTTAGTTCTTCCATTGCTGCTACGCAATAGCCCGACTTGACAAACACAAAATCTCTGAGTCAGTGGAAAGCCAAAATGAAAAGCCATTTTCCATAGCTCTGCCATGTACTTAACAAGGTTATATAACCAGGCATTAGTTAGCTCTCAAACTGGCCATTAAGATTTTTTTTTTTTTTACATAAAAAGGGGTAAAGATGTGTGATGAATCATCCACTGTTCCTCCAAATCTTTGAGACAGTTAAAATTACATAGAAGCCAAGCTTCTAGCAGAAAACTATTTCTACTGATGATTTGCCACAACCAGTTGTGATTCCCTCCCCGTCTTGCAGAAGTTTTCAAATCACTCAGTTCGGTACTGCTCCTGGTGAGAAGGAGAGTGGCTTTGGAACAAAACTGTTTTTCCCCTTCTGAATGTGCTTTTACCTTGTGTCCTTTGCTGGGACACACACTACATGTTACTCTTCAAAAACCTGAGAACACATTGAAAAAGCTTCAAAACAAACAAACAAAAAAAGAAACACCCTAGCCCTTGCATGTATCTCATTTAGATTGTAAGCATTTCAGGGCAACACTGGAGGGCCCTTATACCGTGCCTAGCAAAAATCATTCTGCTTGATTTCTTTCAACTCTTAAGAAATAAAGTGTGTTTAGTAACAATCTTATTGAATCCATCCAAACAAAACCCCCACACTTATCCATGAATAAAGCACCAGATCAGGATCCAGGGGGCTGCCTCTCTGTCCTGCTCTGCTGTTGATCCAGAAGGAACATAGGTCCTTGGTGTACAACAGTAATGGGGCTCTCAGGCATTCACCACCAAGCTGCCTTCTGCAATTCAGGGAGCTTCTCCTCTCTCACCCTCTCTTCAAGTGGTCATCTGAGAGAGACAGGAACAGAAAAAGTGCTGAATGCTGTCCATCACCTTATTACAGCAAAATATTTCTGCCTACCCTACATAGCTGGAGGCTTGTCCTTCTGCACAGACTCCAGCGTGGATCGATGACTTACGTCAATCACAGCCCAGGTATGTCATTCACAGAAGCTACCAGGAAGCTCAGATCTTGGTGAGAAGGTTGGGGCTGACTTACACTCTGCTCTTGGGAAGGTTTACCTAAATGTCTTGCAGAAATAGTAAGTGAGGGTGAGCACACACTGGCTCTGTTTGGAGACAAATACCACCAGTAAAAAGCTCTCTAGAGAAGTTGGTTCTGTTTTGCCTTGTCTTCTTTCTGGAAATTTGGAAGGAATTTAAATTTAGATCTCTCTCCTGTTCCCTGAGCTTTGTTGTTTCTATATACTGTGATCTGAAGTCAAATGACTTTTGTTCCAGTCCAAACACTGGCATACTAATATTTGAAAGACTGAAGTTACTCTGATTTTAGCTTGCCCAGCCTCAGTGTGACTGTAATGCTCTGCCCAAAGCCAGAACACTGCTGTTCTCACATGCAGTCGGTAACGACACCAACCATAAAAGGCACACAGAAGGGTAGCCGGGCCACGGTGCTGTTCCTCACATGCAGTGAGGGAGGTCTGCAGAGATAACTCCCCCAGGCTGTATCACAGGCAGGGAGCTGAGGCTGAAGAGACTCCTGCTAAATTACAGAGAATTTTTGGTGGTACCTGAATAATTTTCTGGTCAGAAAGGTTATGAGGAAGGGAAGAAGGGAAATACTTCTTTGCAGAGCGAAAAGCAGACCTGCCCAGAATTGCTAATGTTCTTTATCTGGCTAGTAAGCCCAGCACTGGCTACGTGATGTTGCTGGGGCCTTTGTCCATAAAGCCCATCTCTTGGGCTCCCCCCTTCAACTCTCTTCTTCTGGGAACAGCCTTGAATTCAAGTCTGTCATCACTGGGAATTTGTCTCACTGTGAATCATGGGTTTTCTAACCTGAGTTATTTCCCCCCCAGTTTTTCCTGGGAATTGGACTATCCTATGCAGCTCTCTGGGATCTGGCAGAGCCCTTCACCTACACTGCAGTCTTGAGAGGACAAGGAGGTTGAAAGCTGGGGTCTCTTAAGCTCCATTCCCTTTTGTTGAACTATCTTGGGAGGCTTTCTGCTCGCTACATCCCTTCTGTGGCAAAACTGGGAGGGGATGATCTGGCTTCATGCACTTTTTAAAAAGCTTGAGAAGTAAGAGCATTAGCTTCTCCACGCTGGCTAAAAAAAGGCTTCCTAAAACCTTGAAACCAATTGAGGAGCCGAGCAGAGTTAATCCTGGAAAATGCTCACGGTAGCTCAGTGACGCACGGCCATGCAAAAGCAGAACAGTGTTGTTGGTGATCTGTTCAAAGAAGAGTAGAAGTTGCAGTTAAATTTTGGAGTGAGGGTCAGCCCTCAGTGTTGCCTGAGTGGAAGTGAGGGCTTCTGCGATTAAGCTTCTCCCACTGCATCTTTAACATCCTGCTCTTCTTCATGTAAGATTTTCTCAGTTGGAAATGTTTGACATTTTTCCATCCGCCTTCTGAATTCAGGCTCACGGAGGAAAGGAATGAAGCACAGACATAAATGCTTTCTCCTTTGCAAGGACTGTGAGTTCCACTCTGTACTTGAAAAAAGGTTTTATAATGCATTAACATTATTTGCATTTTGCAGTGGTACAAATTGCACCCATGTACCTGAAACAGGATTAAGGTCCCCCTGTCCCAGACTTCCAAGGAATGAGAGGTAATCTCCATTTTCAACATTATAGTTTAAGCATCAGAAGATATATTTCAGCTTGCAATGTCATTCTGATTGGATTGAACATATTTGGGTGAAGCATCTACCCTTCATTTAAGGTGTGAGAAGCCATCAGCTCTTTTATTAAATTAGCTTGCTGAAGCAGTAGCACCCTCCGTGCAAAACATGGCTTCATGTCAAGGCCCAAATGAAAATGTATGAAGCTTATAAGGAGTCTGAGTTGCATAGAGGGATGGAGAGTGCTAGGTATAGTTTTAAGAGAGGGTTCTGTGTCTGTATGTACACAAATGTACAAGAGAAAGAAAAGAATATAAATGCAGGGGGAAAAAAAGAAAGAAACAACAATAAAACCTCAGATGTGGACACAGAATTGCTGTTGGTAGGGCTCTGAGAAATAGCTGAGAGAACTGATGCTTAGAGTTGGAAAAGGGCTTGGAAGTTTGGCAAAGACAGCTACTGCCTGTTGCATGACTCCCTTGGGAACAAGGTTTTCGTGTGGTCCCTCTAAGTTGAAGGAACTGCATCCAAGAAGAAAACGTCTTTAATTCTTTTAACTGAATAACCCCGAAGTTTTGCTAGTGCCTTGAGTTAGAAAAAAAAATTACAAATCTTAGAATAGAAATCTACTACTTTTGTTGCTCATATCTAACATACATCAGTTCCATCAGTGAGTTCTCAACAGGCAAACTGAAGCATCTGCGATGGAAATTATCCTCTAAAAATTACATTGCTCCAATACCAAACAGAAATCTTCCATGTGACATGATGCATCCTATCAAAACGATGCCATATGACTCAAATTTAAAATTTCAAATAACTTATCACACCTCTGTTTGGTTTTGGTTTCTTTCAATTAGTTTCTGTTGCTTTGCTGTAGAAGGATGACAGACAGTTAAAGCCCACAAGAATCAAGCAAACATTATCCTCCTTATACAAACATCACTGAAATCCTCTGATGCTGTTTGTTCGTTGACATGGTTTCCATAGGGGCCACTCCCTCAAGTCCTTGTTTAATTTTCAAATTTGCCCTGGAGCCAAATTTTTCAATTATGCTCTGGCCACATGAGGTTCTGCAAAGGCGGCTTAAGCACAAAACTCCAACGTGGTGAGACATGAGGTGTCCTTCTTAGTGCATCAGCTGCCCATCCCAGCTCTCCATAGGTAATCAGGAGGATGATGACTTCACAGTTCAGCTAATGGAGCTCTTCAGGATCCCAGGATCTTACTGACAAACTCAGAGGTGTCAAGCATTTGCTACATGCGTCACTTTGCCATAGATATGATACCCTAAGTAATTACAAGCTGGCATTAACTCTCCACCAGGCTGACATCTATAAAAATCTGGAGCTCTGGCCAGTTTTTTGAAAGAGATCCCCTCTTTTCTGCTATTTTCCCTCCATAGTTTGGACACAAGAGCTGAAAGGGCAGGATATTCCTGACTCTTTCTACCTGCAGCATCACGAATGGCACAGAGTCTGTAAAATGGGACCAGGGAAAGTCACCTGGCTATTAGTGACACTGTGTTCACAGCTGGTCAGGCAGTTTCTTTTGGCTCATTTCCAGGGAAAATCACACCTAGAGAAGGAAAATGCAAATTCTAGCAATGAAATGAGTATCTGATCAATGGCTGTACTTGGTAGTCAAATGAGGTTTAAACACAGTGGCCTCCACTCTCCTCCTTCTTTCTACAGTGTAAATCTAAACCAACTTTCCTGCAACTATGGAGAGTTTGCTGAAAAAACCCCAATCCCCAAATTAATGGCCATGTGTCTCCCTTCCCCCTCTGTGGCAGTGAGCTGATTTGATAGACATCTTCTAACCTGTGCCACTCTCACTTCGTGCTCTTCACACAGTGAGATTTCTCCTACTTCTTCTCCATGCTGTGCCACTCTCCAATATGATGACAAGGCAAAGTGTGGAACTGGGTGAGAAAAAGTCCTGAGGCTGTTTTCATTAACATGGAGAAAAGATTCAAAATAGCCTTGTTTTTTGGAAGGTTTGAGAGAAAAAAAAATTAGCACAGAAACATCAATAGTGACTTATTCTCTTGTTTTAAATCAGGTCTGATCCGTCCATCAAGTCCAGCTAATCAGAGAACCTCAGGTGGACATAGGGCTGTAGTTCACAGACTCTTTTTGCTACCGTCCTTGTCACTGAGTTAAAGGGCTCGTTTTCATGAAGGAGACAAAGTGAAAATTCCCCTAGGAGGCACAGAAATTGTCCCCTGCTTCCCAAAGGAGGCAATATTCATGAGCACTGCTCTTAGAGCTGATACGGTGACACTGGCACACAACAGTGTTTTTTACCCCACCTGTGTTGTTTGATGCCTCTCACAACTTGAGAACTCCAGTACAACCCTACCTGTTCCCAAAGAGCTCACCTGCCTGGCTCGTACTTTAAGGTGTGTAGGCAGAGCTGGGCTGCAACTGTCTGCTCTCGCCCTGTAAGGCATATTCCAGCCCCCATCCCCAGCCATGGTCTCCCCTCTTTGCTGAGGCTTCTGTGGTGAGCGATTTTTCATCAACCGCAAGAGGTTTGGAACAGCACAGATCCTCTACCAGTGCAGGCAGTCAGAGGCTTTTGTTAATTACTCCTGCATATTCCCTTGGAAAAGCTGCAGCATGCTGGCAAGGTACCTGCTGGATTCCCAGGCTAGCCAGAGGCTAGCCAGAACATACAAGCCCAGGAACCTGACCAGCATGTCTAACATGAGCGAATTCGCTCCATGCTCTGCATACTAATTAGAAGCTACTTACCAGTGAAGTGATAACCTTACTAGAAACAGGACTGGTAGCAGCTCTCTCATTGGGTAATTAGCTGTCACCCAGGCACCAAAACAAGCAAGCAGACCTTCATAAGCACTCTTTGCAAATTGGCAATGAGTTCTTTTGCAAATATGACCCCAACTTCATCATTTAAACAGGAGGAAACTCCCTCGGGATTTCAGTGTTTTCAAAGAAAACAGTAATTCATTGGTCACTACCAATTTGAACTGGTTTGAACAATTTACCAAAAATTAAGACATGTGCAGACATAATCCATTCTCTGTCTGTCTGTCTTTCCTTATCACTGTCATTTCACAAATAGCATGGAATATGCACCAGGACAAGATCTTAATGCATTTGTTATAACATAACACTTCATCATTGTCAGGCAGATAACCGAAAGCCCAATGCTGAGGATACAGTGCACTTTTAAAAGGGCATAAACAATTTAGCACAAATGAAAAATAAATTTGGCCTGTCTAATAAAGACCTCATAAATACACTGATGAATTAGAATGAGATATATGGGGGGTAGGGGACGATATCATTCTGATAGAGATTGTTTCATCAGTTTTGTTTTCCCACTTCAAACAGATAAGGGGAGGGCAAATATGCCAGGTTACATATGAGAAAGGGAATTGAAATTCTTAGCAGTAAGCCCTCTCTTTCAAAATCAAGAAATCTCCTCTTTGATGCTAAAAGAACATTGTTGAGCATACTGGAGGGACACATAAAAACATACCAAGGAGCAGAAGCTCCTCATTTTCCCTCCAAGTTTGTGCATTTTAAACATAGACATACCTACTTGCACATAGGTAAATAACCCTCTGTGTGTGTGTGCATGTAACTCCTGAGATCTGAATGCTTCCCACAGGAGAAGCAGTACAATCTATCACCCTACTAATAGTTTCTCGCCCCTGTATGAGTTTTTACAAGGTAGGAAATCACTGTTCTACACAAGCAAGATGCCAAGACAGTAACTGCTGGGATCATTCCTTTTTCCTCTCATGCTGGAAGGACGATGGGGAAAGTGGAAGATTGTCCACTTTGGTAAGAGGCATCAACACCATGAAGCAACAGAATCACTGCAGGGAGTAGTAACCAGACTTTTTGAAAAGTTAAAATGGGTCTATATGAAAGAATCCAGGAGAGACTTGTCCTAGAGAACGTCAGCTCCATTTCCTGAATGGTTCTCAGCCCAGTTGCATGTCACTGGTTTCTCATCACCATGTAGAGTTTTACCTGTCTATCCAGCAAAGCATTAGAGTTTACAAGGAGCAGTTTTGCTAGACTCTGTCCTCCAAATCCTAGTTTTTCCTTCCTACAAAACAGATGACAATTTTTACATTTTGATTTTACATTTTGATTTTACATTTTGACGTACATTTTCTCACACCACCAAGCCTTTCCTGTCAGAACCTCTGAGTCAACCCACCGTTGCAGCAAAAACAAAAACGGACATGAAATCTCGGTGTTTTAATGATCACATCATCTACTCTGTTTCAAACAGCTCTAAGTGGTGTTTTCAAATGGGAAAAACATTTTTGTATGGCAAAGCTTTGCAGACAGCTATTGTATGCAGAAGTAGGTACCTCCCAGTGCCAGAGCAAAAATTAAGTATTTTGTATGCAAGGTCTTCCTGGAGCAATAAAAGTGCAGGTAAAAGGTGAGAAATGATAACATTAAAGTTTAAGTTTATTGCATAACACTGAGTATGCAGTTCCAGACTTTGTTTAAGTTTGGTGCTAGGAAGAACAGCTTTTTCTTAAAAAATGTACCAGTTATTCCATTTTCTTTCAATTTAACTTGACAGTTGATCCAAAGCTTGATCCAAATGCTTGCTATGCTTTCTAAAGAAGCTATGTTAAGGTTTTTTTGTTTATGTACACCTCACGACCTATGCCTTGTCTTCCTCGTATAAGCCTTTTTCTAGATGTGCACATCTTGACTGCAAACATTGTATGTCAAAGATATCATGTGTCCCTTTACAGTGGAGCTAAGTAAGGAAGAGCTCAAAGCATGAAATAATTTTGTTCTGTCATTGCAGATCTCTCCAACTTGATGAGGCATATTTTTGTCTCTTTAGTTTGCATTTATTCCACTTACCTGGTTATAAAAACAAAAGCACAGTACCATAACATTTGGTAAGAACATGTGAAAGGAGAACTTATCAGAATCAGCACATTGTGCATAGAAATGCACAGTCCTTGTGTATGACTTTTTAATGGAGCAGACCCAGTGATGTAGCAGTTCTGAGGAAATAACCAATTTTGTAGCTATTGATGAGAAAGAGAGAGGAGAAGAGAGTGAGAGAGAGAGAGAGTTCTTTTCCAGTGGGAAATATGAAATAAATTATTTTTTCCCTTATGACCATGCACAGACAATAACAATGTTTCATGGGAGTATTTTCGAATAAAAATATATTGTGCTTCAAAAGCCCCCCACCTCAGACCAGCTCAGAAGTCTGAATCTCACAAACAAATTTTTCTGTAGAGACTTCAGGTCCAGCAACAAATCAGGGATTTCAGTCATCAGAAAATAGTGCTAATTCTGTCACTTCTGTCACTTCACAAAAAGTTCTTTTTGCGTGCACCACATCATTGGATTTGCTTGTTTAGGACACCTCCTCGACAGCAAATGATGTGCTTTAAGAAACTTCAATTCCTACCAGATCTACAAGTCAGCCACTTTAAGCCCTGGAATTATCTACAGTCAGCAGGAGCCACCTGGATATTAAAGGAAATAATATGGTCCTTACCACCTGAGAAAAGAAAAGAGGAACCTTTCTAATGAAAAGGAGAGAAGAGATCAACATCTCATTCCTCATTAATGAGCAAAATGAACAAACTTCTTTTAGGAAGGATAGATTTTCATCAAATGAGTGAAACAGGAAAAAAAAAAAAGGAAGGCTAGGAAGCTACATGGTCATCATCTTAAGCTGAGAAATACAACAACAAATGTCCACCAGTACCTACTTAATTTATCCTTCAAATACAGTGTAATATACTTGTTTTTCAGAAATTAAAGAAATCAGCAAATTTTTGTGTGATGACATTGTTGACAGACATCTGAAGCATTACTGAAGAAAGCACTAGGCAGGACTTAAAATGCCCTATAATGAATAATATTACAATCTAATTTTATCTTTACAAACTTACAGATGAAGTATACAGGATAAACTTCTTTAGAGAAGCCCAGCAAGCAGATAGCCCAGACACACCGTACCTCTCAGGGTGGTTAGTTCAAATTAAATCATGAGCTGAGAAGGAATAATCCTAGTAGGTTCAGAAAACCAGTTTAAAATTTGGTCTGCTAGCAAAATTCTGAATGTATTTACTCTGGTTTCCATTTCTCAACCCATATTAAAGCTCCATAGCATAATCAATTATGGGCTTATTGCAAAGTATAGTAGGATTCAATCTCTAGGAGTGCCTCAGGGTATGTCTTAGAAGGACGATAAAACTAACAGTAATGGGGCTACAGCTTCTAAGGCTAATTTCCACAGTTACAAATTTTATAAATAAATAGAAGGAATGTCAACTCTCAGTCACTCAGCTTGAGGTCTCTCATGCTGATAACTCCTCTCTTCTCAGATACTCTCCCTTTCCTCAGATATATTCCTTTTTCTGTTCTGAAGCCCCTGGGACTTGTTCAAAGCTCCTCCATTCCTACCTTTCACATCACTAAATGGAGCAAAGCACTAAGGCTACAAGGAATGCGGATCAAGCACAGGAGGGGACAGTGCCCTCTGTAGTGTTGCATCTCAAGGAACAATCATACCACCCGCAAGTGGGATTTCATGAGATCTCAAACTAAGCAGCACGAGACAGTGCCAGATGGAGAAGTGGCTGCCTTGGAAAATTCAGGGGCTTTGGGTATTGGCATTGGTTGTTTTGCAGTAGTTTCTCTTCAGCAGGCTAAAAGACAACAGAAAAGAGACCCCCAAACTCAGGGACTGTCCACTGGAGTTCATGGGGTTATTTATTTCATATCATGCGAAAGAAAAATGTGAGCAGCATTCTCTCACTGTAGTTGCCACTTCACACTGGACACCACCCAGATCCCTTACCAAGCCTCACTAGATTCAGCTAAACTCTGTTGTGTTCCAGCAGCAGCTGAATTCCAGCAAAGAAGGTGTTTGCCCAGCAGTCTGAGCAGCACTTTGGGCAGAAGGACATGTGGAAGGAGGCTGGAAAGCGCTGGGGACTGTTCTCCTTGGCACAGGACATGGCCCCCAGCACCCACGGGACACATCAGAGGTGCCAACCAAGACCAGGTTCCTACAGAAGATGCAACTCTGCACACTGAGGGCTGTGGGGGTGCCTGGGGCCTCCTGCTGAGGCTGGGGCAGGGGAGATGCTCTTGTTGCCTGGAGAAGATGTGCACTAGTTAAGGATCTGTGCTGCCAAGCTAAGAGGCTGCAGGAGGAGGTCCTGTGCAACTCTGGGGAGGACTAAAAGGAGGGTGACTGGATCTTCTCTGAGACCCTGCAGATAAAATAGCCCAAACCTACAATTGTACTAAAGGAGGAATAGGCTGAGTCTGTTCTTAGGGAACTGGGAAGTAAGAGGCGTCTGTGACAACAAAGGCTGGAAGCTGGTGACTTCTATTACCAAGAGGAAGACTCCTGCTCCACCCACAGACCTGCACCTTCAGAACAGGGTCAGTGCAGACCTGGTAGCACAGATGAGAGGCTGGAAGTTGTGTCTAATGAAGCATCTGAGCAGACAGAGCCCAAACTACCTAGGAGCACCAGAAAGAAGCTGTGAGGGATAGTATTGAGAGACTACTTGCTGCAGGGAAGAGAGGTCCCTGCCTGTCAACCTGATCCATCATCAAGGGAGGTTTGCTCAGGCCTCAGGATATTATGGAGACACTGTCAAAGACTTTCAGACCCCTTGACTATTACACTGCTACTCCTCAGTGTGGGCACCAGTGTGTGGCCAGGGGAAACCTGCAGCATATTAACTTGGTTTTGTCTTCAACCCTACCAGCCATGGGGAAGGGCTTGAGAAGGAATGAATAGATTCTGTGTGCTAACATCTGGCTATGCAGTTAACATCAGCAACAGAGATTCAGTTTTTATGATTGTGGGGGTTGTCTGTGAGGATCAGGGAGCTGTGTCGGGGGATGTTTAGGTTGGATATTAGAAAGAGGTTCTCCACCCAGAGGGTGATTGGGTGCTGGATCAGGCTCCCTAGGGAAGTGGTCACAGCACCAAGCCTGACAGAGTTCAAGAAGTGTTTGGATGATACTCTCAGGCACATGGTGTGGCTCTTAGGGTTGGTTCTGTGCAGAGCCAGGACTTGGACTCAATGATCCTTGTGGGTCCTTTCCAACTCAGCATATTCTATGATTCTGTGACTGGTAGGAAGAGGTGGGATTCACTTGATCAAGTGGGACAAAGAGTTCTGTCAACAGGATGGTCAATCTGATGAAGAATGTTTTATACTAGGACTAGCACGAGAGAGATATGATTACCTGCAATCAAGTGAAAAAGTGGTGGAACTGGATGTCAAGCAAGGGTCATAGGGTAATGTGGAGAAGAGAGAAATTCCATTTAAACATAATAAAAAAGGATTTTACTGTAAGGCTGATTGAACACTGCAGAAGGTTGTCCAGAGAGTGTGGTGTCTCCTTTTCTGGAGATATTTCAAACCTGACTGGACATGCTCTGAGCAATGCTGTGGATGGCTCTGCTTTGACTTGGAGGCTAGGACTAGCCAGTCTCTAGATGTGCTTTCCTGATTCAACTGTGCTGTGATTCTGCCTTTCCTCTCCCTCTGCTCCCTCCTGCATCCCTTTCAAAGCTATTGTCTCACAGTTTCCACACCAGTGCAGCTCTTCTCAGAGATGCCAACACAGAAAATGGTGTCTGTCATTGCTACTGGATGGTGTAGTTAAAATCCCAATAGCATTTTCTCTGTTAACGTTTCCAGTGTCCTTGTCCTTGGTAAGATCACACTGGAAACAATGAAAGCAGAGGCAGAGAGGAAAATATACCTCATTACTGCAGAATCCTCCATTAAAAACGTAATCTGTTGTACATTGTTATAATCTTCGACAAAAAATGTTGGCCTTAAAGGATAAGATTAAAAACCACGGGGAAATAACATGCAGTGGAAATGGCCAATAAAAGAATACCAATATCCACACAGCCTTCGAGATCTAATATGATCTAATAAACAGAAGATCAGCCTGGAATCTGAGACTGGCTAAATCCTCGCCTCTGCAGCTCCCTTGGTTATCGAACCTCACACAACTCACTTGACCTTTCTTTCCATAATATCACTTATGCACACAGTCCTCCTTGCTCCTATACCTGGCTGTGAAATGGGGTTTAGAACAATTAACTACCCACACTCCTTGGTTGACGCCAGAATTAATTAGTTCCTTTGTGTATGAAGAATATTAATGCTGCTACTGCCATCAGAGTATTCCTTGTAGACAGTAACTGCATTTTATAAGAATATTAATACTATTTCTGTGCAGTTCTGCACAATGGATGTGTCGTCACCTACAAACAGCATCATGTTCCGCCTTGGATGTTTACACAGGAGAAGAGCAATCCTTTTGGGGACCACTCTGAAACTCTCCCTCACCAATAAACCCTTGGTGAAAGCATATTTGCTGCCAGATTCTTCAGGGAGTTCCACCCAGGTTTATATAGTCACTCTTTTCTCTCCCTGACCAAGTTCAGCAAAACCTGTGTCTCTGCACTTTGAGACATCTGTACTTTAAAACACTTTGTACGCCTTCTACTTGTTGGGACACAGCAGCTGTTCATAGCGAAATAGAAAACTGTCTGTTCAGTACGTGCAGCCTGTTTAAGCCAGGTTT
This sequence comes from Myiozetetes cayanensis, assembly GCF_022539395.1. NCBI lineage: Eukaryota > Metazoa > Chordata > Aves > Passeriformes > Tyrannidae > Myiozetetes > Myiozetetes cayanensis. The sequence goes on along the minus strand of NW_026087742.1, from coordinate 109,140,769 downwards.
TCAAAGAAAGATCATTTCTTGGCTTCCCTTTCTTTAGAGATGAAAGTTGTCAGAGAACATTCTAGATGTCTCATAGCTTACAAATGTGGCATCATGCTACGAAGGAGTGTGAGGTTGCAAGTTACAGTTAGCACCGGGGCTGATGTATGACTATTTTATTTGGGTTTTCAGTCTGTTAGCTCACTGGATAGCCCTTTTGTTTTTATCTTTAGCAGACTCCCAGAGACTGGGAATTGCTCAGACAGATAAAGAGTGACACAAGTGCCCCAGCAACGCAAGTCCAGCTCCCTGGCAGTTCTGGTAGGCCAACAACTGCAGGAAAAGCACCCACTTGCATTTTCCTTGGTGTAAATCCCCCTGAAATGCCAATGGGAAAATTCTACAGGGAAGCAAAACAAAAGAACTTTTCTTCATACCATTAATGGTGTTCCCAGTTCTGGACTCCGTAGTTCCACCTGTGCTGCAGAAGATTGTGTCATTTTTCCAGGAGCAAAGTGTTACCCAGAATAATTCACTTCCAAAAGCTGCAACTGCCCTGCCAGGCCGGTGGGACAAAGGCAAAAAAAGGTACAAAGACTGAATCCCCAAATTTCCCAGGACTATAGGCAGGATCAGTTGCTCGTATGTGCACAGGGCCATGCTGAGAGTGAGGTGCAACACAGGACAACATGGTGGTCTCTTGGGTGTTTAATATGTCTATCATGTGGAGTGTTGTAGAACTGAACAATATACACTTTTTAATTAGAGGTGGAGACAGATACCTCATGCATCCATGCCAGAAATATCCAACCTGCCTGTTTTAAATAGCTTTTCATCCATGGCCGAGCTCTTTAAACTTTCTCCTTTTATTAAAACAGCTCAACTGAGACCATTTTAATGTGCCCCCATCTAGTTATTTTATTGGAAAATATTAGAAGTGTGGGCCAGGTGAAATTAAATGCTTTGAAAGTGGAAATCATGCAGTACTTTCAGTTTTTAAAAGCAGCTTCCCCTCCATGTGCTGATGCACTTAATATTATCCTCTTATTTAAGAGGTATTGTTTGAGCTAAAATTGTGAATAACACCGTAATGGGCATGAACAAAGGAAATGATAAGTAGGAAAAATACAGCTCATTAGAGAGAGTGTGATTAAAAGGATTGATGGACTTCCAAAAACTAGGGACATTTTTCTCTAGTTATTAACCCATCCTCTTAACATTCCTTCCACAACATGCCAAGGGTAGATGGGAATGAAGACAGGAGAAGCCAAGGAGACTCTGTTCTCCCCCAGCTACTGAGACCAGCAGGTCACCTACAGGGAAAGACTGAAAGGGAGACACCTAACAGACCCTTTCTATCTTGTGCCTCACTTGTGGAAAAGACCAAGCTTTCACAGATCCTATTTTCCAGACTGGAATGCCCTAGCTGAAGGCTTGGACTGGATGTTATGCCTCCTACATGGATGAGGAGTCAGCTGAGGTCCTAATATCCTTGTAGCCAAGGGAAAGTCCATAACCAGAAGGATAGCTGGCAGCTAGCCTTCAAAGAACTTAAAATTTCAGGTGAGAATAACTAAGAGAAGGGGGGGTGGTTTAGGATGGTAAGAAACTAACTCCTCAAACACATACCTTGAAAAGTTTTTTTCATCCGTGATTAAAATATCTTCTCCTGGCTCCCACTGAAGCACTGCTTGTGTTTCAGGTCCCATCTGACACTCAGGAGACAGGAACAAGGCTTTGGATACTGTCATCATAGACAGAGGATTGTCACCGTGCTATCAACAGCACTGGTCCCAATCTTGTGTGTCTGTGCACAAGTTCAGGGTAGGAATCCAACCACATTCCTTCTCCCCAGTGAAGGCTGTCCCTGACTGGGCTTCCCCTTCTGTCACAGGCAGGCACTAGAAGAGTTGTCCAGCCACTCAAACACTTCTCCAACCCCCAACAAGCATTCTCCTTCGCATGACTTTGAGGTAACCTGTATGCCAACTAACGTCTGCCATACCCAAAGCAGAACATCCCTTTCTTTGTAAGAAGAGGTGTGATGTGGTGTTTGCAGTGGGATTCCAGCGTGTTTTTGTGGTTCACGTTATCTGAAGGCTGAGAAACGTTCCTCCAGGCTAAAGCACAAGTTCAAGAGTTAGCAAGAGCAATCCCTGGAGCTGCAGGAGGAGAGAGCAGGGACTGCAGAGTACAGAGTCAGTGAGACAAAAGGGCATATTCTGGTGTAACCAAGCTGTAAGGACTGACTGTTAAAACATGCCTACCCCATCTACCCTGTCACAGGATCAGTGTAAGCAACACCAGTTCATCTGGGAGGGAGGTGAGGACTTCCTTAGAAGCAGCATGACAAGGACACGACACCACAGCTGGCCTTCCATGAACCTGATCCAAGATGCAGCAAATCCATTTTATACAGGTACCACTGAAATGACAGCTGTGTATGTTCACATCACAGAACTCTCAGACAAAAAAAAAAAAAAGGAAAGAAGAGCTATGGGAACAGTACTTCTCCCAAATTTTAGGTTGTTGTGGTTTTTATTTCAATGAACGAAGCCATGAAGACATAGCAACACAAATAAAAGATGTAAAATATGACTTTGATTTGACCTTAAGAGGATATGGGATATAGATAATAAATAAAAAATTTCTGAAACTAAGGAATAAATCTAGCTCTGGGAATTCTCAGGGAGGGGAAAAAGCATCCATAAAAATTCACTCCTCTCTGAGCTGCAGCCCTGAACCTCCCATGCACTAGATGGGAGACACTGATAAATCTAGGAGGCCATATGTGCCAACCAGCTCATATGTTTTCAGTGAGCAATGACAGGGAGCCAAATTGCTTTATTCTGATTAGTGAAGGTCCTCTGACTGCAAAATACACTGTGCGAAAAAAAATATTGAGTTTTAGTTCGCTGACACATCAATTTAAGAGAATTATTGCTCTCACACAGAGGCCAAAGCATGTATCTCCCTTCATGTATGTGCAGTAAAAACTAATTGTCAACTTTTATGTAGGGGTGAAAGGGGAGGGAGAGAGGAATGGGAACAGTACCTCTCTGACCTGCAGCAGCATGTTCTGACTTTTCTGTGTTATCTCAGTGGTAAACTGCTGGCATTTTGTTTTATTCCTAAGAACAAAACAAACTCTCTGTAAACACCATAAGCATGACTTGCAGTTTTTTAGCTGTCTTTTCTCTAAAGAAGTTTCTAGAAACCTGCTTCATCCAGCTTCTTAAAAGTCTCACAGATGGCGAAAGAGACCACTAATGAAATCCACGACTGGATCGTCTCCTGCTGTAGTTTAAACCTCTCTTACTCTACTCTCAGAAGTAATTTGGCAGGGAGGGGATCCCAAGGTGCTTGGGATATGTGGTCATTTCAGTGCCTCATCTGGGTGGGTTTTAAGGCCTGTCATGTGTTGGAGCTGATTCAATTATGCCATTTCCTGATTTGCCGCGATGCTCCCCTTGCTCAGAGGAAGGGGGGTTGGGGGGGCTGCAAGTCCCACGCACGCTAATGCCACTCAGACAATAGGCATGCGAAATTGATGTTCATGCAATATCTCTAAGTCCCCAGAGATTTGTATTTTAGCTATTGTATGAAGCTCTCCGCTTTCACTGCCTCTCTCCTTCACCTTTGTTTCCCGGCTCACTGTCTCATCTCCTGCCTTGGCTGGGGCTCCCGACTGCTGCGGGTTTCTTCATTGCATATTCAGGAGATCTAGTGGTGCAAAGCAACTCATTTTCACCACCTGAAATTCGCACCGTGAAGGCAGAAATAATCAAATATTTTGAAAAAAACCGGTGAAGCGAAACGCTGCACATTAATTATTGTGATAGTTATAGGATAATAACTAATTATTAATTATGCTTTCCAGCAATTCCTGCCTTGTATTTTCTTGAAATCTTCTGCTCAGCATTGAAATTTGTATTAATTCTACTAATGCATCATTTTGCAATCAAAATATATAGTGTGCTCCCATTTTTGCCAGAATGTTTTGCTTGGGGATAAAACAGGAACTGGCCTTTCCTAGGACAAAAAAAAAAAAAAAAAAAAAAGCACTATCTGTGCCAAAACCAGAAAAAGAAAGAGAGAACAAAACTGGAGTTTTCTAATCCCAGCTTTCTCCCATCCCCAGTCATTTCACCACTTCTCCATTTTCTCACGAGAGGCTGTTTTTTATTTGCTTTCAAAATGAGGGTCTAGCTGACAGACAACTGCAAGAACAAAGGGGCCCAAACAGTAAAGGGTACTTAGGGGAGGCACTGGACATAGGGGAGGAGGAGGGTGGCTGGAACTCCGAAGGGGAGACAGGAGGCTTGAGGAGGCTGAGAGAAGGGCAGGCTGTGCGTGGGCAGTAGGCAAATGAGAGACAATGACAGAGAAGAGGGACAGAAGTAAAGCTGAAAATTAAAAGAAAGGAAAGCTGGGGCAGCTCATGGAGACATGGGATGTCTCATATCCTAGCCAGAGGGAGGAAATGGAGAGAGGCAGGAGGACTCACCTGCATGAATGAACAGCCAGGTAGAGCTCCTCCCATGACTACCAAGGCTGAGACCTGATCCATAAAGGGCTTGGTTAGGTGTCCCTGCTGCAGGGGAATAAGATACAAAAGGAAAGTATGAAAATTACTTTAGGAAATGCCTTGCACCTTTCTGCTACATTTGGAAAGTGACCAGTGATGTGGGACATGGACCCTCACAGGCGCTCCTCATGGCTGGGAGTGCAGGGGAAGCAGGAGGGTTCCTCCAGTCCACCCAGCCCTTCTGCCCTTGTGCCCAGGGCTGCAGGACCAACACTTCCTTCTGTGGGGTCATTCTGAAGACACAGGTCTCAAACTGGAGGTAGGTGACTCAGGAGAGCAGGCACAGGGTTGAGGATGGGGAGAGAAAGGGAGAAATGCTTGGGAAAAACCACCAAGCCTTCACCTTTCCTCCTGGCTCTCCCTGCTCTGGTTGCTGTTGGCTTTGTGTTACTGGAAGAGTGGGACCAAAACCTGCAACTGCAGTGAATGTGAACCCTTCTTGTGAGGCCTGGCTCCTCCTTCTCAGCTGCTGATCTAAACCAGGACAGGACCAGGGCTATAGCAGGCATGTTTGCATATCATTTCCCCTGTGGAAAGCCCAGCCTGGCTGGCTAGGACAGGGAGGAGAGGGAGCAGGCCCCTAGGCAACTTGGAGCTCAGAACCATGGAAGTATGTCATTGTAACAGGGAGCTGGGAAGATGAATGGGAGGGGACGAACTGGCAGTGAGGTAGAGACAGGGTGCAAAAATCTGCCACTGGGGAGATTTGTGGGACAGCTTTGGACAGGATAAAGACTGATTTTGCTGCACTTGGGGATGCAGCAATACTTCTGCTGGGCAGTAGAAAATATGGGTTGTTCCATCTAGGGGAAAATGGAAGGAGCTGGAAGCAGGCAGGCAAGTGTTTGGGATAGACTGAAATGTCTCATAAATGCATGCATGGGAGGAAGCCAAAGTGCTGCAGGATTTATTAAAAAAAAAAAAAAAAAGGGAAAAAAAGTTAAATGGTTAAATGGTTTTAGAACCACTACTTGACATATCTAAACAGTGTTCAAGCATTCAGACCTTAATAAGCAGCACTAACAGGAAGGGAAATTTCTTAATGACAGCGTTTCCTACACAATCCTTTATCCGTATCAGAGATGCATAACAGTAGCTGGGCAATCTAATGGAGATTAACTGCTCAAAAGAAATAAAAAACACAACACTTCCACATGGCACTGGCTGCTGCCTCAGCTCCCCATCCCCTGGCAGCTTCCCAAACACACAAGTTCATACTGTGAATGCTGAATTAGAAAAGCTGGAGGGCAGAGCTCTCGTGGAAACCACAGAGGGAGAGCATACATGAAGAAAAAGCTTTCTGCATGACAGGATCTAAACTGGAACGCACTTCTACTGGGGAAATAGCCCCACATACCAAGACTGAGCCAGGAAAAAATGGCCTCGCTACAGTGCTGTTGATTAATCCTACCATGATCCAAAGAAGTAACAATTTGCTACTTAATTGTAGCCAGGCACAAAAAGAAAAGAAATAGAAAAAGAAAACAGTAAGAGAGCATTTTCTCACTGTGTCTAGCTCAGTTATTTAAAATTTTTGTTCATAGTGACTTATTTATTTAAATAATAAAAGACATTTATTTAAATAATAGATAGATACCCACCTCCAGGTACAGAACCAGGCATGCCACGAAGTATGTAAACAAATTAATGCTGGGCTCAGTGCCCAGATAAGAAAGCTTACCAAAACCAAACAAACCGATCCCAAAAGCTCAAGTCTCAGCAAAAGAAAAGAGTCCCAAAATAATGTATGAGGTATGAGAGCAAAAGTTCTAATGTACCTGAATGCAAATGTCTGATAAGTAGTATTACAGGAGCTTGTGTCAAGGTTTCCTTATGATAAGCCCTGCACACCTCTCTGTATGGTGTCTTTGTCATTTACAAAGGAGAGACTTTGTCCTGTCATGAGAGGGGAATCTGAGATTTAAAGAAGATATGAGATTTGGCCCAAGTTGCATACGGAGCAACTACAGACTGCTTTCCTCCCAGCCCCAGATTCAAAGATCACATCACTGCTGATAACTTGTCTCCTGAAATCCAGCATAGTGTATTAAATGTTAACCTGAGCTTCATTCTCTGACCCTATACTGTGCTTCTCAAGTCAGGGAAAGGATATAAAGGGTTGAAGTCTGAAACTGTTCAGGACAGTGTTGGGAGAAGATGAGAAAAACCCTGTAGAAGATGTCTATCTTGAGAAAAATCAGTCAGAAAGCAAGGACAATTCTTCATCTGTCTCATTTGCCTTGGAAGGACATGACAAAGCAGCAGTCACTCAACAGCCTCAGACCTGGACAATTAAAATCTTTATGTAATATCAGGTAAAAGAGGAAACAGCTTTTCCATAGTGTCATGGTTAAACCCCAGCCAGCAACTCAGCCCCACTCATCCACTCGCTCACTCTCCCCATGCTGGGATGGGGGAGAGAATCAGAAGTATAAAAATAAGAAAACTTGTGGAACGAGATAAAAACAGTTTAAGAGGTAAAGCAAAAGCTGTGTGTGCCAGCAAAGCAAAACAAGGAATTAATTTACTGCTTCATATGGGCAGGTATTCAGCCACCTCCAGGAAAGTAGGGCTCCATCAAGTGTGATGGTGACTGGAGAAGACAAAGATCATCACTCCAAATGTGCCTCCTCCCTTCTTCTTCTCCCTGCTCTGTATGTTGACCGTGACACTGTGTGGCCTGGGATATCCCTGTGGTCAGCAGGGCTCAGGTCTCCTGACTGTGTCCTCTCTCTACTCCTTGTGCACCCCCAGACCAGTGGGGTGAGGAGCAGAAGAGGCTGGGACTCTGGGAGAGCTCAGCAGTAACGAAAACCTCCCTGTTTTATCAACACTGTTTCAGCACAAATCCAAAGCACAGCCCCATACAAGCTACTACGGAAAAAATTAGCTCTGTCCCAGTCAAAACCAGCACACGTGGCAGACTGAATTCAAACGTCTCCTTCCCACTTGCAGCTCAGGGTTGTAGGTTTTTTTCTTTTCCAGAGCATCTTGAACAGATAATCAGAGCGTGCTGACATTCAGCAGTAATCAATTAGCGCCTACTTTAGATTAAATTGAGAATATGTAAATTGGGCTCCTCATCAGGCACCACAGTCAACATTTCAGAGACACTCACCATGCTCTGAACATATCAAACAGATGAAATACAGAAGTTGTGCCAAATCCTACACCAAAATAGGAAGCCATGTGAGCTAGATCAACCATTTAAGATTACTTTTATCCTTTTTTTTTTTTTTTACTTAGCTTCTGTTAAATTAGCCTCTGTGATTCTTTTGCCAACCTGAAACAAACCTGACCTTTTTTTATGAAGTTACTAACATATATAATAAGATAAAACACACCACTTATAAATTAATACCAGGAATATGACCCTCAAAGGTGCATTACACCATTCCTCCTTCTTGTTCTTTGGTCCTTCTTGCAGTGAAATCACAGCCATGGCCAAATGTCAAGAACTCATGCTTGTCCTGCCAATGTTTGGAATAATTCCACTTTGTTTCACAAAAATGCAAAGAGGATGATCCTTAGTGCCATCCCACTCCTAGTGCCACAGCACCCAGACCTACTGGTTAGCCAAGTTTCTGCTGGACCCAACCCAGAAGTCCTCCGTTGGTACAACAGAAAAGGCTTGCAGGAACCACTTCTTTCTGCAAACACAGAGCAAGGAGCTTGGCTAGAGCAGTGCAATTTTTCTTATCATGTGTTTTTTTCCCCTATCTGCATAGCAAACTTTCTATCAGAACCCTGTCTTGGGTCAGTCTGCCTATCAATTAAAAATTATGATTCTTCATCACTTCACTTTCACAACATCCACCCTCAGATGATCAGATTTGGAAAAGGATAAAATAACTGGACCTCACTTAATGTGGATGTCGTAGATGGTGCTCATTAAAAAGAGCATCTAACCTGGGTAAGGATGAAGGAAAGCATGGATGTGTTAAAAATATACATATTTGAGTATTTTTTTTTTAATATCCTTTTTGTCTCTAGAGATCATCTTCTTACATAGAAGTGTTTGGGTTTTTTGTTGGTGGTGGTATTATTTTTTGGTTTTTTGGTTGTGGTGTTTTGTTTTGTTTTGGTTTTTTTCCCCTGGCCTCTGCATGTGATTGCCATGACTATAGGGGGTTTGCATTTCATTCTGCTTCAACAAAAGCCCGATGCTTCAGCCTCCTCTTCTCTCCCATATTATAGGTGAGATTGTTTCTGTAGAGACCAGTTTGTCATTTTTGCTCAAACGTATCCCATTTACATAACTCATAAGGCATTAGCAGAAATGTGCCCCTCAAGCCAAGCCACACACGCACATATATATGCGTATAAAGCTGTCATATTGTGCCTACAATAGCATAACAATGTACAGCAGATAGATTACTCTTGTCCCACAGTTTGTTTTTGTGATTAGCAGGCATGACGCAGACCCAATAGACATTAGCATGTCCGGGAAGCACTCACAATAAATTGCGGAGCTACTAATAATTTAGATATTTTTATGACTGTTCAGTGCTGGCTAATTTCGTCTAATAAAATCCCATTAAGTTGCCGCCTGGTCCTTTTCCTTCCTCCAAGTCCCCGAACGGGACTTATATGCTAATTGCAACCAGTATATGCTAATTAGACCTCATTTCCATTTCTTAAAGAGATAAGCACTGCCTTGTGCCAACCCATCATTAACACCTCCCACCTTTGCCGCAACCTTTCCGCCTGACTCACGCAGAGGCGCGATAAAGCATCGCTTTCCTCTCCGCGCAGCCCTGGAGCATCGCGGGGGGGTTGTCCCTGGGAAGAGGGTAGCAGGGATGCGCTGCTCCTCCTGGCAGCGCGGGAGCGCGGCTGCCCGGCGCGGGAATGCCGCCCTGTCCTGCCCTTCCCGTCGTCGCTGGGGAATTCGCAAGGGTCTTGGTGTGAGAGTGGAAAAGAACGAGAGCCTGGGCTGACTGACGGCAGGTTTCGGTCCTGCGGCTCCTGTTCCCCCGGAGGAGGAGCAGCCCCCCTCTGATCCCCGCACACCCCGGCTGCGAGCCGGGTCTCTCTCTCCATCGCACTCAGCCCACGCGGGCTCATTAGAGCTTCGGGGAAGCAATCAAGAGTTTATCATGCTTGAAGGGGCGGCGAGTCTCCTTGCACTGCCTAATGTGATTTCGCGGGACTCCAATGTAGTTGGAATTAGATCCGTATTAAAGATGGGTTAGTGGAGAGGCAGCGCAAGAGCGGAAGCGACAGGCAAGCTCTACTCTGGTTCTGGAAACCACAAGGTGCCTTTCCCATTACTGGTTGCAGTGCTGTACACTTTGCTCTAGGGAGGGTGACCTTCAAATCCCCGGGGCGAGATTCATCGAGATTTTTCAGGCTGCATACGTAAGGATTCAAGCAAATTCTAGGCTGTGTGTTAGGCCGGCAGCCTTGCTTCGCGGTCTGAGGACCAGAGTCTGAGCTCTCCAGCCCTGGGGCGAAAGCCCAACAGGGAAGAAATGACTCCATGGGAGGGAGGAGGGCATCTCCCAGGTTACACGGTATAAATTCAGACCAGTGCCATCAGCACGGTGCAACTCCACTGTCAGTTTAAGCGAGTAGTTTATCATCACGTAGTGCTCCCTACAAAAGGCATTTCTTGAAATTACTTAGAAATGCCATTTCCCCTCTGCCCTCCCCAGAAAGGGAATTGCAGCATTTTACTGTCTGAGAAAGACAATTGCAAAGTCAAAGGAGCTAGGAACATTAGCGATGCCATTGTTTGGAAAAGAAGCAGCCTTGAAACATCATTTGCAAATCTATTCATTATTCTGAAATGCTAAATGCAGTAAGAGAGGGTTTAGCATCTGTCTGATAACAAACTCCCTGATTATTACCCAGCGGAAGAAGAACACAGGCAGACAGAGTAATACTTCAGGAAACCGGAACACTGCAGATGCGAAGGGGTCTCAAAACATGCAGACCCCTCTGCCCCCACCCCAGACAGGCCTCTTCACATCTTTGCTTTGTGCTGCGCTTGACAAATGAGAGAAGAGTAGCTTCTTATTTCCGCGGGTAAAATGACTCCCTGATGTTGTCTCTGGGAGCTCAGCGATGTTACGCCAGGGATGAATTTGCCCACGTACGCCTCACACTAATGCAATTCTCCCCATAACCAAAATCATTATCCGCCTGATTTCCCCTCCACCTTTCTTATCTCTCCCCTCTGTAGGCACACACACACAGAGAACACACACACTCACATGCACACTCTCTTACACCGGCGTGTCAGTCACAGCTCTCTACGCGAGGGGACCGAACTTCATCCCTCCGTGTCTCCAGAGAGGTCACACACGGCAGAGGCAAATACTGAGTGGGTTGCTGGAGACCTCTGTCTGGGGCAACAGGACGAAAGGGCAGCATTCCCTTCGGTGGTGGTGCCAAGGCAACCCGCCGAAGGTAACATTTAATCACAAGGTGGGAGGCCGGGGCCGAGCAGAGGACTGGCAGCTCTCCGGGGTGAGACAGCCCGTGGCGGTATCAGCTGCGCACTGATGCCGCGGGGGAGTGTCAACAGCGGCAGCGGCAGCAGCAGCAGCACAGAGATGCTCGTATGAGATGGAAGAAGAGGGAAAGGGCACGCGAGGCGAAAATCCATCAATATGTAAAAATCATCGCAAAGGCTACTTTCTTTCAGTAAAATTAAATGGACTGGAGGGGGGCTCCTGTAGGGCTGATCTTTTTATTGCTTGCACATATCTCTTTATACCTCTCCCTTCTGCTATTACTGATTATTTAACTCTGTAGCTGCACTTTAACTTTAGAAAGAGCTCCAGGATACAGTCGGTTTGAAGGAGGCCATACCAAATAAAATTTTATATTTTATTGCATTGTATTGTTCAGCATTTTAAAGAGGTAAATTAATCACTAAACTGCTGTTCTGTGCTTTAAACTACCAGCTGTTCAGTGCTCTGAATTACAAGATTTATCCTTCAGGATTTTTTTAAATGATTTTTTCCCCCACCTTTCATATGAAGACTTTATAGGGAAATAAGAACATGCTGGGGAGCGGAGGAGGGGATTAAGAGACAAAGAATCACACCGTGCCTTGGTCTTCATCCCACATCAGATGACTTGGTGACAACCCTTCCTCTGTGGGCTTTACAGCTTAATTACCTGGATTGTGGGCTTTCCCATTTCCACTCCTTCCAATCACCCTCTGACTTTATTAGTATTTAGAGCATCTTGCTTAGTCCGCTGAGTTTTCTCTTCACCCTGGCAGCTGTAGTGTTAAACACACACAAAAGGCCTTTGCTAAGCCCTCATCACTGTGGTCTGTGCTTAAATCAAACAACACAAAGTCTGACCACAGCAGGGACCTTTTTTTCATTACAGGTAGAAGTGAGGCAATAAAAAGAAATGTGGGGGAGGGGAGTGCAAATGCTCTCCGAGGTGTCCACAAGCCCCCTCCCTTTAAGACAGTGCACAGGGCTGATGAATGGCAGAAAGAGAGGATGGTGGAGTTGTTATTCTGTGCATTCAAATTCCCATCTTTTACTTTATCTCTTCTGAATCACTTGTCTGCAATTTTCACTGAAGTACAGGTTTGAGCCCTGGGTTAAGCAGCATGAGCCATCTGACCCCTTCCCTTTCTTTACACTTGGCTGGTGGCACCTCACCCACTGCTTGTGCTCAAAGCATCCTCACCTTGCTCAGGAAAAGACAAGCACAAGGTTTCTGCTGGAAAATGATGCCAACCCATTCAAATGGGGTGTCAAGGCCTGAGCTACAGCACAGGTTGTGGCTGAGCTCTCCACTCTCCACACAGAGGACAGGATAAACAAACACAGAATCTTCTTTGCAACCACAGCATTGCTTCTTCAGACATTCTGCCTCCACAATTTCTCTCTCATTTGCTTCTGTGCTACCCTGAAGAAGACAACTTCTGCAGAGAAGCCACCACTCCCCAAATGCTGGAAAAGCATTCACTGGATGGTATCTTGTGCAAATCAGGGTGGTAGAAGCAGCTCTTGGTGAGAGGTAGGGAAACAGAGTAGGCAAGGGGAGAGCCTTGGGCACGACTGGAAAGCAATTTCAGTGATTCATGAGGACAAGTATGTCATGAACTGTGTCTATAATGAAAGTCAGTAGGTTACTTGGTCACTTCAAAAGCATTGCAGAAAAGCTAGCCTTCTTCACAGCATGCTCTGAATTCTAAGTGAGCCCCCTGAAAATTATTTGAAACCTCTCTAAATTGTTCAGATGCAAAAAGCCTGGTGAACTGAAGTGTGGAGATAATGCAGAAAGTTTTAAGATAACTTATTAATCTTGAAAATGTCTGTGTGATGAGCTTGTTATCACTATGCTTTTTAAAGTTTTGATAAGGTAAATCAAAATACATCTGTTCAAAAAGAGTTGGCCACACTGATAAAAAAAAAAATCTCATGACATTTCAGTTTCCAAATCTTTTCCATTCTTGATATTACTAGCAAATTTGGATTGGTTTCACAGCTTTTTGGAAACATCTCAATTATTCACTTCAGTCAAAAGAAGGAACACAATCAAACTTGAAAGAAAATTTAATATCAACTTCCCCCACATTTGGAAATAACACCCAAAGATATGAGTACCAACATCCCATGGTTCCTACGTAATTTTACCTTGGAGAAGGCAGATTTAAAGGAGCAGTAAACAGTTTCACTACAAACACACATGGAGTATAAAATTGACTGTGGTACTTGGTCTGGACTCAACAAGGCATTACATGAAATTTCAAGAACCAATTCTAAATTCGTCATTATTTGCTTCTTGTACAGTAGGTTACAAAGCTGCAAGTCTCACTACGTCATTTGCTGCATTTTTCATATCTACTCTGCATAAGAATAAATCATTCTTTCCTACATTTCTGTGGGTGAGTGTTGAGCATTGTACAGTAGCAGACCCTATCATGTCCTGTGAAGGCTGATGTAGCAGGTTGGTGGGCTAAAAAAGTGCCGTACTGTACTATAGTCAGGACAGTCGCTACCTCATGGAGCCCCTCAAAGCACCAGGCCTAGCATAGACCACATAGTTTGGCTTCCCTAACTGTTATGGGCAGAATTTGGAAGCCAAATAACCAATAACCAAGGAATAAAGCAGTGGAGCTTTTCCACAGGGCAGCCCAGCAAGGAAACAGTGAAGCTACCAATGGATACATCAGGATATGCTGGAAAAAACCTCAGTTTGGAGCACCTTCTGGCTGTTGTGGCACCAGCTTTCTACTGGATATGTACATTCATTAAAAATGTGAAGAAGAAAAAAAGAAAATATAAAAAGTCTTCCAAAAGGACCTTGCCCATGGTGACATCAAAATCGAGCTGTGAGAAGCTACGCAGAGAAGCAATCACACCTCGAGAATGACTCAAAGCAAACCTGGAGAATAAATCCTCTAATGAGCTGTGCTAATAAATAAGAAAAGACTGTCGCTCATCAGCAGTGAGAACAGCATTCAGAGACACTCAAAACTTGCTACTTTTTCTCTGCTTTACCCAAAGAAAGACCTGGAAACAAAGCACTGGATGTTCCAGATGTGGTCAAGTGCTGTGCTCCCTGGGAAGTGGGCTAGAGGTGGAAGATTTCTGACTGAAGTAGTGGACCTGGCTACCTCAGCTTGGGATATGGAGAACATATTGCACACACACATATAAGAGATTTACCATATCCATTCACAGGAGGGTCTTTCCTACACAGATGGTGTTTATCACCTGAATTTGCTTCAGAATTTTTTCCTGGGGAATTACTGAGTAATCAACTTATCTCTCATATAATTCTTCCTTATTATCCAGGGCAAAACCTGCTGGATCTAACAGAAGACGTGCACACAAAAGGCAAAGAAAGTTCATTACAATTGAACAGAAGTAATTATTTCTTTAAATCTCAGGTGCTACACTCCACAATGGCATTTTTTTAATCTAACACCTCACCAAAGTCTGATCAGATAAGGAGAAGTGAAATTGGCCTGGTGCTGAGTTTTAGAGAATTAAGAAACCACAAGTCCCCTGATCAAACAGATTTCACAAGAAAGAAACCTCACTAGCTTTGCCCATCCCAGATCCTAAAATGAAAACCTGAACATAATGAATATTCATGACAGAGGAAGGAATAATATGGTCTTATTGAATGCACTCTGGGAACAGGTATAGAGGAAGAAAATAATAAACCAATATGAAATCTGGGTTATATTTAGTTGAAGATTTACGTGCAATTTGAAATCAGACTGGATAGCTCTGAATGAGATATGCTAACACGTGGTAACATCATAATATGCTGCATGGGATATTTTTCTGAAGAGTTTTCTCAAGCCATGAGCAGTGAGGGCATGAAGGGAGGGAAGATCAGAATAGCTTATCCAGATCAACATCTCTCTTCAAGACTGACAATGAGATTTTTAACAAAACCATTAGTCATTTGATTGAAGACAATTTGACCAAAATTGATTCCCCCGGATCCAAAGGAATTAATTTCAAACACTGCAGGGTGTTTTCATGTAACATGAAAGGGCTCCTTTTGTGCTGCATGAGATTCAGACCCCACAGATCTGCTGTTCTGCAGCTCCCATCTGTGCATGGAAAATCCTTGACAGTTAGTTGTCCAGATATTTAATGTTTCAGAGAAATAATTTATTGCAGTGCTCTGGCACCTTTCCTTTAACCATGTAGCAACAAACACATGCCGCCCATGTTAATAATTACTCTGCTTTCAGGAAAACATAAGAAAAGTGCTGCAGAAGGAAAGAAAAACATATGGGGGTCATATATATGTATATATGATTTTAATTCTGAGGGTACACTGCTTCCTGGACCATCCTGGAGACATTTAGAGGACTAAAATTTCTCTCTTTTAACTTGGTGCTTTGTGTATTATTGGGGACAGTATGGACTTGAGTTGCTGTGGCATAGCCTTGTGAGTGAAGGGTAGGCTATTAACCATCAGGCTGTTGTACAGAAGGCATTTGCCCCTGCCAAGTTTTAAAAGAAAAGTAAGGTTTCCTTCCTTTCTGTTTGGATTCTACCTGCCAGATGTGCTGTGATAATACTTTAGCAGCATAGATCTCTCTGGGGAAATAAGCTCTGAGTGCAAAGTTGTTGGGTTAAAGATGAGGTAGGTGTCACTCTGCTCAGCTTTCTCAGGACTGAGGTGTTTCTGAGCATAAGCAGATGCAAAGCATCAGCCATTCGAGGAATATTAAAGTAAAAGGTTTATGACATACAAGATGAGGTGGACACCTTCAGGCACACAGATTTGCACTTAGGCACTTATATTTCTGATACAACCTGCATAAAGAATTAATTGCCTTCTGAGAATACCTTCAATCTTTCCTTCTGTGCTCATTACAGAATTTTAAATAATACAGACAAATCTCTCTTTCCCCCACCACAGGTTATTAACATGGAGAGTTCAGAGTCATAGGCTATCCTTAGGGTTACAGAAATTGCAGGAATGACCAAAAAATCTTGAACTGTTTGGTCAAAAATAGGTTACTAGCACACAAAGCGTGTTCTTTAACTTTTTATTTAAGGATATTTTAGGATATAAGCAAGAAACTAACTGCTTATCACTAGAAGGAAATCTCTGCTAACAGATGATTTCCCAGCTATAAAATTTCTTTTTTTCATTGCTTGATGGTGCCTCTCCTGGTCACCGATGTACACGTGACCCTAGAGATGGAAACCATAGACCAGGGAACTGGTGCAAATTGGTCATTTCCAGATGAGTAACAAGAACTGTTGTATTTTTGTAGAGACAATGAGCAAAGAACACATCTGCTGTTGTCTATCAGAAGAAGGTGCCTGGTCACAAAATAATATTTTCTGAGAGTTGAACACTCATTTCTGCTCAGCTGTGAATGACTGCTAGCTGATCCTTCTGGCAGTCCTTTCAGTCACCAGCTCCTCAGGAAGAAGGTGTGGTTCTGCACAGAAAATGTAATAGCTGCACATGTTGAGCGGGAAGACACCAGGAATGGCAGGGGTAGGCGCAGGAACAAATGAAACATTTTGCTGGCATGAACACAGAGTTTAACCTCAACAGAAGGACTGAATATACACACACACAAACCAGACTGCTGTTATGAACAATCTGCTGCCCATCTCACGTAAACAGTATGGCCTGAAAGTGCCCTGACAGAGCCTGAATATACAATACAGTGGAACAGCACAGGCACCACCTCTGTCACATCTCAGGGGCAGAGGTGGCTTTAGAATGGATGACACTTTTTGTCTCTCCTTTGGAGAAATATGTATTCACTAGATCTATAGCTAAGATGGGTAAGCAGAAAGGAAAGGTGAGAAAAAATATGACTGCACCATGATTGTAACAATAGTAGTGGTTTGTAAGTAAAGTTGCACATTTGGGGTTTTCAGAAACTTTCTAGTCAGACATGGAATTTCTGGGTTTTTACATTATAAACAGCACTGTTCAAGGCTTCCTCAGTGAACACTCCATATTTTACAAGAAGACTTGAAACTCAGCAACAGCACAGCAAGAGCAGGAATTTCAGCTGTGATCATCTCCCTGGATTGTTCATCCTCTCTGTTTCCCTATCAATATTTTGCAAAGCAAAAACGATAACCTTTGGTAACCAATGTTGTTGCTGGGCCTCTAGGACCTCACTCTCACAACCAAGGGAATCTTTCTTTTTAAGCATCAAGCAAAAGGAACAAGGCACTTTGGGATTTCTAGAGGAAAATTAATTCAGGTTGTGTAAACCCAGTCGAAGGGAACCCTTTGCAAGCTTTGAGGCCCATGTAGCCTTCATTAGCAATTCAGAAACACATGAAAGTGATGCAGACAGACAGACTGGGTAGGTAGTGTGAGCTTGTACAACCCTGCAAAAAATATCAGACTTTGATACAGAGAAATGTGAAGCATTTTATAGAATATGAAATCTCTTTTGAAGTGCGTTAGAACCACTGGTCTCCCGTTGAATGCAAAGGAGAAATTTGATGTGCAGTATCAACTCATATCCAAAAATATTTCAGAAAAGTGGCATAGCAGATGAGAAAAAGCTCAAACATTAACCTGAGAAAATATCCTTTGTTATAAATTATGATTTGGGAAGGACTAGGGAGCTAAGTGGTTCAGTTTGCCCACAGTAACTTGTCAGTTTAGGACTCAAGTTCTTACTCTTGAAGGTATTGTGCCCACTTCAGGATGATTCACTTCTTTTTTTTTTTTTTTTTTCCCCACAGCAAATGGTCCACTCTAACTCTTCAATCTAAATTATATAAAACTGGTAACAGATCAGATGGATTTTTTTCTGCTCCTTGTCAGAATACTTCAGTGAAGTATATATCCAAGTTCAAAGGAGAAAGAATGGGAAGAAGAAGAAGGATGTGGTGAGCAAGGTCTGTAAAGGTACTTTAATCCCTTATGGAAAAACCCTTTAGACTGTCAAAGAAAATAAAAGCTAACAAATCAAAATCCAGAATAATTCTTCAGAGTTTAAGAAAACCATATCCCTGCCTTTTAGAATCCACTGAATAGGACAACCTGGAGAAGACCACATTAGCCTTGAAAGAGCAACAATTCTTCATCTGAGGTATTTTTACTAGTGTAATATTTCAGTGTCTCACACTTGTAATTATCTAAACTTCATGTCTGTGCAGTACAGCAATCCTATTACATCGTTTTACAGAAAGAATTGAGGGATAGTGCAGGGTTCTGGCTTAGGAGCAGGGTGGGTCTACCTGGGTCAGCAGTGGCACAGTACCTGTGCTTGTTACAGCTGCTCTCAGGGCTGTAACTTCTCCACTGCAGGAAAGGTTTGTCTGTTCATGGAGCAGCCACCAAATCTCTGCTGCTTGTTATCTTGGACAACACTGGCCATGTAGTTCTGCAGCTGATACACAAACAGCTGAAGTTTCTCTGAGCCCCTGTGAAGAGGGGAGTGAAATCAACCACGTTGGGAAGAATGTTCTCAGTGACTCACTGCAGGTCACGAAGAACCCATGGCAGAGAAGAAAACTGTGTTTGGATTTTGCAAGGCTGCTTTCCTAACTGCCATGGCACTCTGTTTGCCTTAAGATCACATTTCTACTTCCATTGAACAGTGCTCATTTTTTTCCACCTGTACTATCACCCTTCGTAATGACTGTTTCAACTGGGGTCTTGATCGTAGAAAATATAGTACTTACCTTTTGTAAAGAAGAACAGTGCAAAACTGTTTATATTGCTGGTGAAACCAAGAAAATTACAAACAATAGAAGAATTAAATGATGATGATGTCTGTCCATATACTCCAGATACGAAAATAGTGGCCTTTCTAGTTTCGTGTTTCCTATTCCTTTTGATGAAAGTTTGCGGGAGTTTTGTAAGAGATTAGAGTAGGACCTTGACACTTTTCAGATCAACTTCCTATTGACAATTAGCCCTCAGCCAAGAAGGACAAACTTCATTTGGAAAACACTCAGGGCACATTTAATCTCAAAGCTCCAGATATGGACGACAGGGGAGCTGGTTTACAGTCTTATGCTTCCTTACAATGTCCGTGAGCTACAAGATGGAGCACAGAAAAAGAGGTTTTCTATACAAAATTCTGTTACACAGTGCAATGCAGGGAAAGTCAAATTATACACAGCAGAGTAACATCTGGTACAAAACAATGTAGTACTATTTATTAGGCTTATGATTTAAGAGGAGCAAAGTCCCTCTTTGCCCACTAATATACCAGTCACTGCTGAAAATATAAGGCTGTCTCCTTGTGGTTTTGGTTCAGTCCCAGATACAACTCTGATACTCAGGTACACATTCAACCACATCTTTCATCTAGCCAAAAATTGCACTGCTAGCTAGCAAAAATCCAAACCCTATTGCACATACCCATGATGTAACTGAAAGATTCTTAGTCAGGATGCCAGAGGCATATAAACATTGGCAGCACTGCTGTTTTTGCAATCCACAGTGGCAAAGGGATTGCTGCTAGTTGACAAAACGCAGCGGCTGACACGCTCCTCTTGGCTGTCTGCCAGCCTGCTGTCCTGAGATCCCCTCTCACAGTCTTTGTTGACTTTGACAAAATCAATCTGTGGTACACACCTGTCCCCTGGCTGTCCTCAGCTCCCCTATTCCAGGTAATCAGACTGTCAGTGGTGTGGCAAGTGTGAGACTCAGGCTGGGATGTGAAGGAAGTCACCTGAACCCTGGATCATGAAGATGAAGAGGTAGGAGACAAGTCAGGTAGGAAGGTGCTTGTTGGGTATCATAGAAAGAAGTTTGTATTTTACCCTCTGTTTAAAACTGGGAGGCCAAATCCTTCCCTTGAACATGTATCCGTGAACAATTCCTAGCAGCTCAGAAAGGGAAGAGTTATCTTGACTCCAAGGTAATTAAAAAAACCAACTTTTACAGCACCTGACTAATAGGATTGCAACCTTCCAGCAAGCCTGAAGGAGCTGTGGGCTTATCAGGAATGCCAGCTCTTATGTCATCATTAACTAATGACACACTATTCATACCCACATAGAGATGAAAGTAAAAATTTGCACATGTAATATCTGCTTCTTCTTATGTTTCCCTAATAGACTTAGAAAACAGAAACTTGTAGCAGGGCCCGACCCTGCATTCATAGTAAATTCCTATGAATGCCAGTGCAATGTAAGGGCATATAAAGAACACAAGCCTGGGAAACCTGTATGTGAGAATTTCACACTTCAAGTTCTGAAATGAAAAAGGTGCATTAAAATATTACTGTGTTATAAGTGCAGTCCTGAAGGCTTTTAGAAATTCCAAAACCCTTGGTCTTCAATCCCATGGTAACCACATTGTTGATTGCATCTGTGGATGTGTTTAACCCTTAATGCAGAGTTTGCCATGTAATTTTTACCTTATTCCTTTACCTTCCCTGTTTATAACACATGAAAACCTCTGAACAGACAACCAAATACGATCATTTCGCTGAGAAAATACATGTTGCAAATTTTGTGTAAATAGCCATGCAGACAAGTTGGCAAAAGCACGAAGCTAACGACGCACATCACCTCCAGGACCTCGTGAAAGG
Organism: Myiozetetes cayanensis; assembly: GCF_022539395.1. Classification (NCBI taxonomy): domain Eukaryota; kingdom Metazoa; phylum Chordata; class Aves; order Passeriformes; family Tyrannidae; genus Myiozetetes; species Myiozetetes cayanensis. The sequence goes on along the minus strand of NW_026087742.1, from coordinate 109,120,211 downwards.
CAGGTGTAAGTCCCTGCTGTTCTGTGCAGGAAGCAGGCAAGGTCTATATAAGCAGTTATACAAATTTGGACATCAGCCTGAAAACTTTGCAGAACAATAATAGATAACTAAGAGAATCAGAACACTGAATTAAGCATGAGTGTGTGTGAATTCTACTCTAGTACAGGTACCTTGTTTGCCTGTGCAGGTTCATAAAGCCATGCAGCCAAAATAAGGGTGGTGCTACTTTCCTTATCCTTGCAGCTAGTATTTTCTGTATAGTTAAGGCATGGCTAGAGATATAGCTTTCATGTAGCCAGAAAAGCAAGGTAAGGTTTTGTCAATTGTCCTTGACCTTTGAAGAAGTGTACTTAAGTTGTTCAGTAGCTCTTTGCTGTCAGATACTGTGGTTAAATTAGAAAATGTGGTTTAACTATGTGAGTTTTGTTACAAGGGTAATGAATTAGTTTGCAGTACATGTGCATTAAATGGGACTGTTTGGAAAAGAACTTCTGATTTATCTAAGAAGGAATTTTAAGGTAATTTTCTGCTGTAGGGAGGCAGCCCCTGAAGGCTTTGTCTTCCTCTGAGTGGCCAAATACTGTTCTCTAGCTAATTCCCCATTTGAACTCTCCTAAATTCACTGGGTGGCTTTTTTTTTTTTTCCCCCTCAAGATCAACTAGGAAAAAACCTCTCTCAGGCGTACTCATTTCTGAATCTGTCCTGCTCTTCATCACTGGTAAAAGTGATAAACATGAAACCACTCTCACCTATTTATTCCCTGGCAAAATGAGTCTGCAGTATGTCTGTCTCTTGAGTTGTCAGCCTTCAGGGTGGGGATGGTTTTCATTTGTATTATCCAGCACTGAACTCCTTGGCAGGACACTGAGCAAAAGAATTAAACAATGGGGTAAACATTTATTACATCTAAAGAGAGGACATTTATTTCCTATGCTGCTTTTGAGTGCTGCTTCCACGTAAAGAATGTGGGACCAGGCTCTTGGCTGGAATTCAGTCCAAAACCAACCTGGTGATCTGCACTATCTGAGAATCTATCTGGGATTCTCAGATGGTGCAGGATTTGGGGGATCACTAATCTCCCTTTTTCCCTTCAAATTTCGAGAATGAAAATAAAGAAGAATCTCCTAGTGTGGCACTCTGCACAGCAGGCAGCCCAGATACATGAGATCTGTTCCACTTTTGCCAATTCCTTCTGCAGATCAGCTTCAGTGCCTGCAACACTCTCCAGGAATCAGGAGCACCAGTGAATCCAGGCTAGAGATGCCTAAGGCAGGGCTCAATGCAGTCAACTATGCCTGGGGAAGGTGCTGGCAACCCCAGGCCAGGGAGGAGTGATAATGAGAACTGGTCCAACCTGCTTTGAGTTAGGGGTTCAACCTTCATCACTGGTTCCCAGCCAGTAAGAGTGAGAAAAGCAAAGGCTTTCTTCACAGTATTTTTGGAAACCTTCAGTGGAGAAGGCATGCTTGTTAATCCTTTAAGATTTGGGATGGGCTACAACAGTCAGAATTCTGGGAGAGTTTTGCCAGTCACACAGATTGTCCAGTGGGATTTAGAAGATATGCTGAGAAAGAAAAACATTCTCATTCATCACATTTCCTTGTGCAATTCCACACATTCAGAGAAAGGAGCAGACTGTTTTCGCACTGTGAAACCTGAGTGAACCTTTATGAGATTGTGGGCAAGATCTGAGTGCAGCTGAATAATCTTCTTCAGTCCTGGTGAGGGCTAGGGCTGTTGTTTTGTTTTGATGTCAAAACAGAAGGAAACAGGCTGAGAGAAAATAAAATATAAAGGTTTGTTTTCAGGGGTACAGTTCAGAGCAAAACAATTGAACCTCATGTTGGTCAGTCAGTTCCTAAAAGGTGTGTGTGAGTGGTGGGAGAGGAGAGGAGGAAGCTGAGGTTTGACCAGGGTGCAGTACTATTAGGTATAGTATTCCTCAGGAATGACCTTAAAAAATAATTCAACAACAGTTACTATATACTGTGCAAGGGGTAGCAGCAGATAAGGTGAATGCACTAAAAACCAGGCTTATTTGAACTTTGGCTTGATTTTTCTCACTGTTTGCTTGGTTTATACTAGGGTAATAACACTACAGAAATCTCTTGATAAACACTTGCATCAGTGAAAGCAAAGTCAGTCTCCTCACCCTTCACATGCTCTTCTAGCCCAGGATCACACTGGCTTTTTCAGTCTGTGATGGACAGTCACCCTGCAAGCATTTGGGCTCTGTCAGGTGTCTTCACTCACCTTCTGACTAAGCCAGGAGGTATTCCCATGTCACGAATTCATTTTCTTCAGAAAAACACAGGGAAATGAGCTGCCATAGCTCAACTCTTCTCTAGAGTAAACTCAAGGCACTGCAGCGAAGTCAGAAGAGATAATTCAAAGGGAAACGGGGTAACTGACAGTGATTTGGCTGGATAAACTTAAACAAAAGAATATCTGGCTTCTTTTAGATATAACTGAAATAAATTTGCTTCTCAAAGCTTAGTTTCTAGGCTCAGCTCCTGTTCCCTGTCACCCTGTGAAAAGGAACCACTGACAGATGAGCTTCCAGCAGCTGCAGTTCAAGGCACGTTTATTTGGTGGCAGTACTGGCTTAGTAGACTCAGTCTCTTCCCCATTCACCACTGGTTCCTTCCTCACAGTGCTCATCTGCTGTGCTGCTACAAGTGTTTGCTGCTCTGTATAGGAAGTGGATCGGTGAACTGATGTGGCTGAAAACTGGCACAGGTTCCCCCCTCACCACACTCCCAAGGCTACTCTTCAGAGGGGTCCCTTCCCCAAGCTGTTGTGAGGGTGTAAAGAACTGGACAAGGAACGCCAAGAGTCTTCAGGTACACCTAAACACAGCTTAACACAGGCTGGAGAGTGAGTGGCCTGATATGGACACCCCCATTCCCCGCTTTGTACTGTCAAAATAGCTGTGTGAACTTCCATCAGGCACTGGTGGGGCTACAGGGACCCCTCTGGAACCACTTTTAAATCCAAACTGCCACTCTGAAGGAGTGTGCCTTGCACATTTACCCCTAGAGCTTTATCAAATTACCATTTCCAGGATGGAAATGATCTCTGTTGCCTGCCTTCAGAGGTACAGCAGCAGTGCTCTAGGTTTGTCAGCAGAAAGGGTCAATCAAACAGCACAGATTAAAGCAGAACAAAGTTCCTTTCAAGTGAAGGCTTCCTCACAGGAGGTCTTTTCCCTTTTCTTGAAATGATACATGCAGATCAGCTCCTATCATTGGCTCCTCAGGCACCTAACAGCTTTTCTCCATGCTGAAAATGCAACTTTTGGGAAGCTGAAAGTCCACAGTTAACCTAAAAAGGTATCCTTTTTTCCCGGCCAAGACAAGGGGCAACCCCATGCTTGCTGCTTATGAAAGTGCCTGCTGGGCTACACAACCCTGGTGCTGCTGTAGCCAGAGGACTGGAAAAGCTTGCTCTGCTTTCTCAGGGCACGTGCTGGCTGTGAGTGCCACGTGATCAGCGGTGTCTGAGTGCAGCTGCACGACCCTACACAAACAAACACTTGCCTCATCACTGCTCACATGGCCCCAGCTGTTGGCAGGCCAAGGATGCTCCTCTGCCAGGCTCAGGGCAGACCTCCAGCCTTCACCCTGAGTGAACAACACCTCTGAGGGAGCATCTGTGGGAAAGGGATGCAGCAGTGTGCCGAGGGTAGTGCCTTGCTGTGCAGGCTTTCCACAGAAGAGAGTGGTGGTATGTTTCTGCAGGGATTTATTCTGGCCCATGTGACATCCTGCCCAGGCGGCTTTTTCTTACCATCAGCAGGAATTCAGGATTACAAGTGATCCCCACTGCTGGCTGGGCTGAGGTGGATAAGAGAGCCCTGAGGCTATGAGGGGAGAAGGCTGTTCTACATCTCCTGCATATCACCCTCATCCCTAGTAAAGGGCACGGACAAATTAGTCAACTTTAAGGGTTATTCTAATTTACAGCAGCAAAGAATGGGCCTCTGGGAGCCATTATACCAGGCAAGGGTAATTGGAGAGCTAACACCCTTTAGCTACATGTCCTGAACACTCTGTACATGGAAACTGCTAAGAAGCGAAATGGCACCAGTTTGGATGAAATCCCTGCTGGGCATGGTAGCATGACATTCCTCAGCTGCTGCTGCAATTGCCCCATGTGTGCATAGTTTGGGTCTGTTTAAGGCTGCCGATCGTTTACGCCTCTCCCCTGTTACACAAAGCACCTTCTTGTGAAGGACCACGGCTTCAGCTCTCTTTGCACACAACCACCCGGCTCCTGAGTTTCCCACAGCCACTCCTGCTCTCAGTGCTTGTAGCTGCTGACTTAGGCTCTTGTGTTTGATCTCAAGCACCTCTTCCACTGTTTTGCAATGGTCTCAGCCCTATGGAACATAGATTGACCAGGGTGCATCACCCCATCTACCCACTCTGTTCCCAGGATGAAGCTGCAGGAAAAATGTGCAGAAGGGATTAGAGAACACACAAAGAGCTTTTCCAAGGCTTTATGGTGGAAGCTGATCACTGATTGAAGGGTAAATGCTTGCTAACTTAGCCACACCTTTGCTTCGGGTCCTATTGCAACAACTGGCAGTTTTTCCTGGCCCTGTAAACCCGATGCCTGACTCAGTATGTGCCAGTAACTATTTTCTTACCAAAATCAGCTCAACGTCCAGCCAATTGAATATGTGATGCTCAAAAGTATCAGAATACAGTGCATCATACAGAACTAAATGCTATGATATGAAATAAGTCGACTTGGATCATTTTCTGCAACCATAGGCATTTCCATGCATCTGTTTTAAGAAGCACAAAGACCAGGTTATACTAGAAATATGGTAGCTTAAATCTAAAGTAAATTTCACTGGAATTGATATCCACTGACACCAGAGGAAAGAAGGTAGGAATTAGGCTCTTATTCCAGATTTATACCAGAAGAACTAACCGTAGGATATACAATTTTCTTCCAGTAATAGCTAATGATTAAATAAAGCAAAAATGAAATTTGACAAGCAGCTGGTTTGATAGAATTTATAGTCACAGAAGCAGATCCTCTGCCTCTTGCAATTTACATAGTCATTCAGACCAACACTAAGTGACTTTAACTCTCTGCTGTTCTAAGCCAAGGGTGTCTCCTACCCAGCACAGTAAAAGTAAAAATAATTGTATATGCATAGGGCAGTATAGGACCAGGCTCAGTAGAAATACATTGAGTTCTTCCTTGGGAAGATTTACATCTATGAAAAGTTCTTATGTTTCAGCCACGGCAGCGTGTAAAAATGAAAGCTCTTAGAGTTATTCTGGAAAAAATGGACTATTAATAAGGGGTATTTTGGAAAATCATTTTACCACAATCTTTTTTTTTGGGGTATAAGACTATATCTTCAGCTTCTGTAAAATGACTTTAACTCAAAGAGCATTTGAGAATGCGAAAGTTTGGCACTTAACATCAAGCGGCACAGTGCTGCTTTCTACACTACACTGCCTGGTTTCTAACACTATAACTGTCCTAATTTATCCAATAGTCTTCTTACAAGCAAAAGTCTTCGCTGAAAAGTATACACGAGTTGCTGAAAAAGAAGATGGAGCAGAACATACAGGACCTTACCTCGTTTGTGGCTGATCTCGCACACCTTCACTAACCCCAAGGTAGTTTAACACAGTTTTATTGTGGAGACATACTTTGCAATTACCATAGCATCGAAATACAAATGTAGGACTAAACATAATCTAGATGAAACATTGCAGATTTACGTGCAGCTTTCCCATGGAGACAGGCCTTCAAGAGTCTGCTGAAATACAAGTTTAACTTTTATCCCTTCATTACTTCTAGGAGCCTTTTTTGCTTGTAATCAACAAAGATAGCACTCTTCCATAATGTGATATATATGTAACATGAAATTGCATTATACATCACATTACATCACATGTACTAACAAAAAGGGATATAAATTAGAAGGTAGAAAATAAACAAGTGAAGTAATTAGTTAAAACTACAAAGTACAATAACCTTATGATCTTTAATCTGTGGCACTGAAGTCTCAGCCTAGAGTCCCCAAACCCCTGGCTTGCCTGTTCTACATTTCTCTTAATATTTAAACTACCTGCTTGTTGACCTACAGCCTTCATGTTTTAGTTTACTGCCAGAGGAAATGGCAAGAATGACATAGTGGTCACACTGAAGGCAATGTTTGAAGCCTGGCATCCCCACAGCTGTGCAATGAGAGGCCACTGAATTATATTGCCATGAAAGTTCAGTTTTCTTCAATTTGTGCCAAACACCACCCAGAGGCACAGAGCATAATGTCTTCTTGAGGGCCACTCTCTAATATTAAGTCAAAGAAGGGAAATGCAGGGAAACAAACGATGTTCAAAGAGATGACAGAAAAAAAGCACATCCTCCTTTATATTATGCTTTTCTTGATTCAGAAGGAATCAGTCCATCCTCCCCCAGCAGCACCTTAGTGATGAGAAAACATGTGTGAATGGGTGAAAAGGTGTTCTTCATCCGGTTTTGGAATATGCACACCATGGTGAGCCTTTTGGTGGACAGCTAGAGGCAGCATTAAGCTCCTTTTTCCCCTTAAAATGGCAGCTTGTCATCCTACTACATCTGCCACTTCAAGTCAGTTAAAAGCAATTGGAAAAATCCAGTTAAGAAGCCCAGTTGCCCTAGGAAACAGCTTGAGATCATTTTATCAGTCATATTCTGGAAAGCTGCTACTCCAGACTATCAGGAAACTGATGAAGAAAAACGCTCAAATAGAGGGCCAACTGTCCACAGCACAACTGTTTTGCATACCTTTGAACTCAAAAGCACAACCTGAACTAGTCATTGCTGAGTTAGTTTATGATATAAACAAACAGGTTTCACCGTAGAGTTAAGCAGGGGTAACTTCCACAGCAGTGCTGCATTAAAACTCATCTCTGTCTCTGCTAAAGGAAACAGAACTGTCTGAAACATGCATCTCCCAGCCTCCTTGCAGACACAGCCTTCACCTGCTGTCCTGTGTTCAGAGGCACTAGGAAGACAAGGCCTCTTACGAAAACAAAACCCTAACTCTCCTGACAGTCAGATGAAACACCAGACAGAACAGAAAACAAAACAAAGACAACATTCTGCCAGCTTTTTCTGAAGTTTTCTCTTGCTTCTGCTCCCACACTGAGGCAGACACTAACGCGTGTGACCGCCCACTGCTGAGCCTGGATTTAAGCCATAAACTGTGGGTTAAATACTCTGAATATTCCTGTGACTGGTGGAGTTTGAACTTTCCCTAACACAACAGAGGTCTCCCGAGTACCTGATCTGGTTGCACAGTACAGCCTGCAGACAGGACCTGGGAAGCCAGGTGGGAGCAATTGTGCTTCTTAGGTGGGGGCAGCATCGAGGGAATAGGCACCAGCCTTGGCAAGTCCCTCTTCTGCAGTAGACCAGACATTATGCTGGAGTTGCCACAGTGTGCCAGCTCTGGAAGCTGAGACCAAATCAATCATCAAGTCTTCTGGATTCTTTTAAATGAGCTATTAACAAGCTTTCCTACAGGAAAGAGACGTGGCCACAACTTGAAGAGCTGGCCACCCTGCTGGTGAGCAGCCCATAAACTCCCACAACCCACTCTCACTGCCACAGAGCATTGGAGCCCACACACACATCGGGAGCCTTGTGACAAGCCCTCAAGGTGGCCCAGCCAGCACCGAGGCAGGCTGATACCTCAGGCCATGTCCTTCAGTCCTGCCCTGCATTTTCTGACAAGGCTCTGGATATCCTAGTCAGATATCCCCTTGTCTAAATTATGCCAGGAAAAGAATCATGAGTATGACACAGATTGGCAATGGAAAAAAAAAAAAAAAAGGTCAGACAAAAGCTGGGGAAGGTTTTGTTGGAGTTTATTTAATAAAAGGAGAAGTTGGTTATCACAAGGAATAAAATATCATGTGAATAAAAAGGACTTATTTCAGCTGTCTGTTAAAACTTTTCTGTGCAGCTTTTCCTCTGTAAAAATCTTGAAATATGCCTACCTCCATTTACAATGCACCAGTGTTGCAGTTTACATCCAGTCCTCTGAGGCACTTGGATGTTACTGGGTATTGCCAGGCAACTAGAGCTCTCAGTGACATAAAAGAAATCGGGGATCTTCAGCAGAAGATAATTAGTATCTAGATGGATGCTCTGAGAACCTGATTCAAAGAGAGATGTGTGACTTTACTTACACACCTGTAGCCCTTAGAAGAGTGACGCTTAAGTGCCTGCTAACTTTCCTGGTAAAAGCATTAACATTTTTTTTTGTGATCAGGCCCCTTCTGACACAAACTGCAAGTCAAACTGAGAATTTCAAGAGTGAAAGCAAAGAATACATACAAAGCTCTGTCTTTAGCCTGAAACAGCAATGAGCTCATGTCCTGATAAAAGGCTAAACACTGAGCAGAGCTAGCAAGATCAGAGGATTTCCTCACAACACAGTCTCAGCCAGCTTCTATATTTTGCTTCGTTTCACACTGCAATGAAAACATCCACTAAACAGGAACAGAACAACCTGCTTCGGTGTCAGGCACCAGCCCACCCCCTGCCAGCTGGCAGGGAAGCTCGAGAGGCCGCCAGAGACCTGCCCTGTCTGCATGTTAGATAGGTCCCCAGCGCCCTGGGAGGGTAGAAGTCAAGCAGCACGGCCAGTCCAGCCAGCACCAGGTGCCAGCCACTCCTTTCACTCACACATGCAGAGATGATTTGAGTCATCACCCTCCCAAGCAAGCCAGCCAGAAAATAAACTAGCAAACCCAGGTTTTCTGATGAGGCCAGGATGTTGCACACAGTTTCGACATTAGAGCAGCATTTGGCAGTGGGAAAGGGTTTCCCTGGCAATAAGGTAGGGAGGAAGCACAGTGGCATTAGGTTAAAGGGAGAACACAAGAGAGTGCTTGTTGCCTGAGAAGTCATCCTCTTCCTCTTTGTGCCTGTGTCAGGAGATCCTTCCCACAAAGGGTTTTTGAGCACCACATATGAACTCTTTTCCTCATGCAAGCAAGCCAGGGCAGGTCTGGCATGAGTGGGATGGAGGTTTTCAGGGCCACACCTAGCTCACAGAAACTTGTGTTGGAGCCAGCTGTGGCAAGTGCCAATAAAACCTGCAATCAGAGGCCACTTTCATACCAAATGTGTCCAGGCTGACTTTCCTTTCAAAACAATAGGGGATGAGGCTGTAAGGTATGTAAACAGGTCAGTTTTTACAGGACATTTTAGAGCACAGGCCTGTTTTTTGTTGATGTGAGACAGCCCAGAACAGGGAGAAACTCCCTGATGGACATGGTGCAGCCCACAGGATGACCAAACATGCTCTCCCCACCAAAGAGCAGCATTTGGGATAAGGACTGAGGGGGAGGGTACACACCCTGGGTGCAGTGCATCCATCTCTTTTACTTGCTAATGACTGAAACTAGTGGCAGAATCCTATCCCTAATACAATCACAGGACTCAGACTGGAAATGGCTGTTGCAACAGAGATGGGTGAAACATTGTGGTTCCACTGTTTACTCACTAGAAGCTACAAGTTTCAGGTTGGCCACCGAAATGAGATCTATTATTTACCCATATCTTCAGGGAAATTAAATATCCATCGTGTGCCATAACCAGATAATTTAAAATAAAATCCAAAACTGAAAGTCCTCCTAAGCCTGAATTATGAAAATAGGCAAAAGTAACATCCATATCCCCAGAGAGATACAACTGTGTAGTGAAAACAAGAATTTGGCCACATTCTGTGCTTTCACAGATCTGTCAATATTTATTTGTTGTGACTTGCACTCTCATGACTCTAAGCACAGTAGAAACTGTTCACTGAACATGTCTAAAATCAATTGACCTTTACATCAGTCCTGGATGAGAATTAAGCAAACTGTATATTTTTAACTTGAAGGTTTCATTGGTGTTAAGTCGTATGGAAAAAAAAAAAGAGAAAATCTAAATGCAATTTGATGATAAAAAGTTTATTTTCTGTTTTTTCTTAGAAACTTGATCAACAATTTTCTCTCCAAAAGAACAAACTCGCTACCAAGCAGAGGCAAGGTATTGAAAACTAAATCCAGAGAAAGAATTTTTTCAGGAAATTGTAAGCAACAGAAAACAAACTATTGTAAGACATGTACAAGCGTAGCCTTAAATAGAACTTTCACTATCAACTAAGGCTTTAGCAGATGCTATGTAAGACTTACGACTTTGATTCTTATTCCAGAGACTTTAGGTGAATTGCCATTCTACTGGAAAACAGTTCCATGTAAACCCAATTAATAGTAAACAATCTTGAGATATCTTATGGGTTGCATGCAGAACAAAATGCCCTATGTGAGATTCTTCTCCGTGTTTCTCCTTTGTTACTTGTTCACCCTCTTCTGATTTTGCAGCAGCCAGAATGCAAGATCCCCTTCACTGCACGAGGGAAGGACTCAGGGACTGTTAATCTGATTTGGTGCTGCTGTTCATGCATCCTTTGCTATGCCAAGGAACTGGCACTGAGGGCTTCAGAGAGGTCTGTGGGCAAACGTGCTGGAAGTATTCTGCAAAAGCATTTCCTGAACCGCATCTGACAGGACAGGTTAGCTTGTGAAAACCCTCACAGGCTTTTTCTTGTTCAAAGCACCACCACTCCTACATTTCTACGCTGCACCACTTCCCTGGGCAGTTGTGTTTTTCCAACACAGCCTTAACAGGGAGGCAGAGACACATGCTCAGTGCTCAGGGACAGCTGGGAGCCCCACTCCTCTCTGGAGGAGCCGATGGCAGGCTCAGCGTGCTGCTGCTGACCCAGCCTGCCTGGATGCTGAACTGCTGCGCCACAGAGAGAATTCTAATTTGTTCTAACAGGATGGGCGTACGTGGGGCCGCGTCCCCAGCCGGTGTAAATCACAGTAGCCCTCCTGAAATCAATGCAATTATGCCAATTTTCATAGATTCATAGATTTTCAAGTCAGGAGGGAGCATTGTGATTTACATGTTGGCTATAGCTGTGATCTATGTTGCAAATGAGGATTTATACCAGCTGGGAGGATCCAGCCCTCCGATGCATTTCAGGAAGTCTAATCTTTTAGTCAGATAAATTCTATAGAGCAGCTGCTTTGCTGCAGAAAATTTTTAGCCCTGCAGGAGAATAGCAGAACCCTGCAGATTCATGTGTAGTGGGAAGGGCTATTTACACCTTGATGAAAGGCTGAGGGGGGCAAAAAAGAAACAGTACAAAGTACCGCCTGGAGCAGAGGACTGGTTCAGGGAACAACAGAGCTGTTGGGCAAGGAGGGAATGACAGCTAGGTGGAAGGAACCTAGGTGTGCTGTTCCAGATGCCCCTGGCAGCTAAATGAGGGCAGGCACAAAAAACAAGGCAGGAGATTTTGAAGGTCAATACCATGTTTTTCTTCCTCTTGCACCAACTCACCACCAGCTGGGTGGGACTTTGAAATCTCTTGCTACTCCTTGCAATTCCTGGCTGTTTCCCAAGGCACCTTGCAGATTGCCTGGGCTCCCTCAGCCCCTGAGCCAACTGCAGGCAGCCCTGTCTGCAGGAGGAGAGCTCTATTCCTGTACCTTCATTTACAAGGGGCTACAAATTAGTGGAGCCTTCAGTACTGATTGTCTCACACGAGGATTTGCACTAATCATTTAGAGGATGTTACAAATTAGTGGGTTCATACCATTTTCCCCATTTTTTCCTATTTACCCTTTCCTATCAGGCAGGGGTGATACTTGAAGGTTAAGTTAACACTCACGGAGGGAGCACTGCACTGAGATTGGAACTAGTGTGTTCCAGGGCCTTTTTCTTTCACCATGACAGCAATGAAACCCTTCTTTTCTATTGCCAAAGCATCCCTATGTGCTGCTTCGTGAGACAACATAAATCTGGGGAAAAGGACCTGGTGTGCCAGTGATCTCTGCACAGCAGCCTGACAGGACTCAAGGACTGGCAGTGATATCCTGAAGCGCAGGATTGGTATGGGAGGGGAAAATGAGGAGGCCTTGAGGAACCTTTTAGAAGCTCCACCCTTCCTCAAAGAAAGAAAAGAATTAAAAATGATGGGTCCAGCCCCCAGCCCACTCGGGGTAACTGGCATTGGTTTTGGGTTTGGCTTTACTGAGAAAACATGTCAAAGCAATGAATCTAGAGCCAGTCAAATAAACTGTGGTCATTTTGTTTTGTCTCACAGAACAAAATAGGGCTGACTTGAAAAGAGCAGACCATCTGCACTGCCCAGAAGACTTTTATGTCAGAAAGTCTTCATAGGGAGGAAGAGGGTTAGCTCAGTCTACCTGCAGCCAAATGAAAAGCATCAGAGGACTGGCCAGCTCTCTTACTATGCCAGTCTCTAACTTTCTCATCCAACTCAAACCAATGTAAATGAGACAAAACTTCTTGTTTTGGCTTAAGTAGAGCTGGGGAATTTGTGAGGTCTTAGTGAGAGAAAGGGCATGTGTTTAGCTCATGGACCAAACTGTGGGCTGATGCGAGCCTGGCTTCAGGTGCACTGATGACAACTGGAAATTTCTGAGGACTTTTCATGTCCATTAGGGCTGCATGTTTGGATTGTTGCAGCTGGATTTGGGATTTCCTGTGCTTTATTTCAATAAATAAACTGGTTACCCAGGTAGGCACAGACATTTAACTTAAGCATTCCTAGAAGCTGAGATAAAACAGCTCTTCCTATTTCTGCACAGTAAATATGGAATGCAGACTAAAATTTCCCAAGTCATGCAAAATACATTGAATTGCCTTTAAATCCTGGCCACAAATATAGCAGTTGGAGAACGAGGCCCAGGCTCTCCCATATTTCCTAACCCAGCCTTAACTGCAGTGCAGAACACAAACCATCTCTGGAACTGCACCAAGAATATGAACATGGAGTGCTTCTCTTTCCATGATTAATTCAATTCACAATGCATAAAGAAGAGTCTATAAACACACACACACGCACACAGGCAGCAGTAGTCTACCAAATTATGCAAAGCGTTTGCTTCATTTTTAGTTTTGCAATCAACCCCCAATTTGATTAGTGGCACACTGACACTCACCTGGGAAATTTTATAAAACTGACTTTTGCTGTTCTAAATGCACGTTTCAGTCATCCTCCATCAATGCAGCAGCAACCTCCCAGGGCCCCAGTGGGGGAGTGAAAAAATAAGGTGGTATCTGGGAAATGCACTGCTCCTCTCGGCTTTCTGGTTTACATGTGCGTTAAATCCCACTTGACTTCTTTGCCAGGTTGGCTTGGACAGAAGGAGCAGAGAGGAGACAATTAGCACTCACCCCCTCTGCACACACATAACCTCTTGGGAAAAGCGTCTCAGCCTCTGGAACCTCTTTTGTTGTTTCCTTAATTGCAGGCTGATGCTGAAGGATTTTCAAGCAAGACACAGGAACTGCTACTCACAACTAGTTATTTCCTATAACACATTGATTTCTGATCACTCTTTAATTCCTCCCTATGTCACTGTTAAGAATTACATTTTAAATGCCAATCCAAAACACAAAGCAATGGTGCAGAGAATCCAAAGAAAAGCACTGCAAGCTTAGAAAGCAGGCACATGCTCAGCACACTGGCCTGCCTTGGAAGAAAGGGACAGTGCTGGAACAGTAAGAAAGGTAGTTGGTGACTCTCTGGACAGCTGCTCTTCCTGTGGGATTTCCCACAGGGATTGTGACTTGACTGTATGGTGGAACTGAGTGGTACCTTCAGGGTGAGAGGATGGACTCCTAAAGACAGTATGGAAACTAGCTAAACATAATTTGATTTACTTTAAAATGCATTAGGGAGACAGGTATTATTCACAAATTTGTTACTACTCCTTGATCACTGTAAGTTCTCAGAACCAAAACCTGAGCTCAGAACACAGACAGACTGATCCAAAATGCAAGCACCTTGGCCTCAGAAGGTTTTGCAGTGCACTCAAAATTGAGGGAAAAATGAATTTTTCTCATTAGAAGCAGAGGTGACACAAAAATCTGCATGTCTGTTTTAGGGAGTAGGGTGGTTGAGGAACATCACCATTTTTAAAACAAATTAACTTCAAAAAATGATACAGAATTGTTTCTGTTTCTGTAGAACCAGAAATTCTGTACTTTTGCAACAGAGGCAATATAAACATGGAATATATAGAAGAGATATGTAAATACAATAGCAAATGTTGCAATAGAAAAATCCAGATTTAAATGAGGAAATCAGAATAAAATGTTTTCACTTGCATAAATGAAACAATTTGACATTATCACAGTGAAATGAGAAAGTCAAAAGATAATTGTTTCTCATTTTCCCATTTTAAATTTTGATACATTTCCAAAAAATAATTGCTTTTTGACAAAAACACTTTCACCAAGAGCAGACCACTCCACTGATTCTTTTTTTTTCCATTCTGCTCTCCTAAAAGCTTCCCACAACAATGCCATATAAGGCAAATCTTTGCTGCCTTCTTCTGCACCTGGGCACTTCCCTAGGATCTGCTCCTTGTCTTGAATTCCTAGTCTGCCTCTGTAGCACCAAATCTTCCCTGCTCATCTGTTTCAAGTCAGAGAAGAACCCCATACAACTGCAGTCATCAGCCTACCATGGATCATGATAGATCTCATATTTTCCAATCTAAAAATTTGACTGTGGCGGTTAAAACTAAAGCAGGTGGTTATTTTTTATTCCTGGATTCATGTCAGGTCTCTCAGTGAAACACTCAGTTCCCCTGAATGCCTCCATGTTCTTCCTTCTGTTAAAAGAGATGTGCTGTTCTCTTCCTCCAGAAAGAAGCTATAAGGACTCCTCTGAGGTTTTTCAGTACTTTACTATCCACAGCAATAAAGATGAAAAATCAAAGCAGATCATCTGGAAATAAACAGCAGAAGATGCACAATGTGTCAGGCCTCAAGCAGACCTGCTACAGCTCAGCGTAAGCCCACCTTCCCCCCCAAGGACCACCTGAGAAGTTTTGGGCTTTGTGAAGGCTAGATGGGAGACCAATGCCAAATGGCTGGGAACTGTGAGAAGTGTTTGGTGGACAGTGTTCTCCCTTCAGCATACTGGAGCTGTTCTCCTCACTGTCTGAAGGAGACACATTACTAGGCCTGTAGCTGCTTCTGCTGACGGAAGATACCACAGCATTTTTTTCCAAAGCTTGCATGTGCCCCAGCGAACTACCCACTAAATTCTTTCAGTCTACCTAATTCCATCTTACAGCTCCCACAGAACATGCCATTTTTCACTGCCTCTCCCCACCTGTTGTGTAGCCTCATTCTGTGCTTCCAAACACCTGACATGTCATGTCCGTGATGGATGAAAGGATTCACACAAATTATGTGTCCTCTTGGAGGCTCCAGAACTAAGGGCTGCCTAACTCTGAAACTGTAAAGCACAGTCAAATTTCCTGGAAATTCATGGAGGAATTAATGCATTCCGAAGCTGAACCACATTAAAAAGCAGGTGGAGCTTCACTTCTTCGGGTGACTCAAAGCCACATTTCTGCTTCTTCCACCAAACATTGCAAAGTTCCCCTGGTTTGGATCATTCAGTCTTTGCTGGCCTACAGAGGCCTTTTACTCCCCTGGCAGCTGTCAGTTCATAATTCAAAGTGCCATGAGACAGTTTTGCATAACCTGGAAGGAAAATTCCATCTTCAGAGAAGAAGGAACATTTTCCTTTCTTCTCCATCCAAATGCCTGGGTGTGCTATGAAGCACAAGACAGGAGGAGCTCGAAGTAGATAGTACAGTTGTGCAGCTCCAGTGACTGCTGGCACTGATGTAGCTTCTGCCCTTGCAAGGCAGCCACTACTTTTTGCAAGTCTCGTTTTAGGAGCAGGTGGCCCTTACAAAACCTCGAAGATCTCTGAGAAAGGGAAGGGCAAAAGTAAAGAGAAAGAAAAGGAGAAAAAGAACAGATTATGGGGAACAGCAATGAAATAAAGGGAAGGGCTGTGAGGATCGCAGGATTAGACGTGCACTGAGGGAGAACTGGATGGAAGGGACATCGAGCAAAGCACCCCCAATAACACCCATCATACCATGATGGCATCTAAGCTGCTAGTGGATGCAACCCCACTGATGCTCTGCCCAGCAAAGTGAGAGGATGATGGCACAGGCAGAGCTCCCACACCTTCTGGGATTTACCATGAAACTTCCCACACGGGAGAGGTGACAAAGAACTCTCCACAACAGTTTGAGCTCATTACAGTCCCTGAAGCTACATATTCAACCTTTACCCTGAAAGCTGAAGGAAGCACATGAACCCAGAAGCTGGAGCTGCAAGAAGCACAGCCAATAAAAAATGGACCTGGCAATGCTCACAACCTACAGGTGCTGTTTAATCTTTGGGTTGCTTGGCATATAGCGTGAGAAGGACCCAAAGGGCAGAGAAAGCTTGCAAGATTAAATAGGTCTGGAAATCTGGGTTGCTTAAATAGTAGTTTCTCTGCTTTCTCATGATGGTTTTAGAAAGACATGAATGTACCACACAGTCTAAAAATATAAATTGAAAGAGCTCTGTGCCCCTCTTCTCATTTTCTTTTTCCTTTCTTTTCAGGTGTGTAATACATGCAGCAGTAAATTTTGCATTGATGTATGTAGTGTGAAATTGGTTACTTGAATGCACAGTGTAAACAAGAGTAGGATTGGACCAGCAGATAGATTTGTAAAATCTATCATTTTTATGTAAATGACTGTAAAGTTACCTTCACACAGAGCACTGCACTTTGACATTGTATCCTTTGTCTAGTGCAGAAAAAACCAACAACAACCAATGTGATGTATAGCACATACTTTTTCAGACTATTGCTGGCGTGCTCTTTCACTTTGCGTGGCATACAATGTTAGGTTGTATTATATGTTACATAGTAACAATCAGTAACATTAATTTTTTTTAAATTAATCCATTTTTTTATCACAGAAACCCATTAACACAGCTGTTTTGAGTGCACACTTGTGTGTGTCTGTAACATTCCCTCAAACCCCCCCCATCCTCCCATCCCAAGTTGATCAAATAGAACATGACAACAGTAAGATTCTGGATTGAAATTCAAGCTTTTGTCAAGTTCAGGAAGAGTTTTTTCCCTCTAAAAACTTGTAGGATTGACTTTCCTCTTGTTCATTCCATGACATATTATTGCAGGTTTATTACTTCACTGAAGACACTGGCAATGGATACCAGAAAACATGAGATTGAAATCAAGTCCAAAGGCTGTGCCATTAAAATACTGACATAACCCACATGGCAGGAGTGAAAATATGCATATGAATGGGGCCAAAATTGGAGATATTCAGACAGATTTGTAGAGTCAGACCAACCAGCCTTTAGATTTCCACCAGACATTAGAGAAACCAATTGCTGTAGTGATAACAATGTCTGCAGTGTTGACTTTGAATAAATGGCCAGCATTAACTGCTCAGCTATGCCCAGGGATATACAAACAGCAGACTACACTCCAGATGAATAATTAAAATGGGTCAATAAATATTGTCCAAATTTTTCTAAGACCCCAAATATATGATGTTCCTTACCTTGCTGAAGGAGGTCCCTTGTATCTTGGGGGCTGTTGGAGTGCAGCTGCCCCTGTTGCCATACAGGTAGTAACAAAGCACCTGGTGGGTTTAGCAGATTTGAAGCTGCAGTGGAGCAAAGTGCACAGATGCCCGCTGAAGTGACCTGCATAAAATTATCCCATAAGCCTGGCAAAAGCTAGTGCACCTCCATGACATTTTTCTCTAGACCTTAGCAAAAGGTCTAGAGGTCCTGAGCTATGGGTTGGCCCACAGTTTCATGAGGACTACATAACATTTCTCTGCTTATGCAGGATCCTTTTATAAACATCTCTCTTTTTTTCTCCTTCAAAATAATCATGTCCTTCTTTATAAACTACAAAAGAAATAAAAGAAAATGCAGGGAAACACGCAAGGTTCTGCATAATGTGTACAAGAAATGAGTGTTTATCACTGTATGAATACCTAATTAGACCAGACATGTAGCTCAACATCAAAATAGCAAAACTACGGGTTAAAGCACACAGGGTTCCATGGTTAGTACTGCAAAGATACGGACAAGAACGTGTAACTCAAACTCTGTGAAGCAAGAACCATTAAACAGACAAGTAAAAAATCCTGCAGAGATGAAGCCATGTCTTAGCTGGGCAGCCACTCTAATCTCTCCACTGCAGTCCTTTTTGTTCTCCACCCATTTACTGTCATGCACTTATTCCCTGTCCTCATACGGATGTAGGTCCCCAATCTGAAAAGACATCTGCCTGTCTTTTACTTGAACTGGTTGTGTGGGAGTGAGGTGTACTCAAGGCAGACCTCTTGGGATAGATGCTGACCTGGTTTGTTAGCTCAGACCTGGCACCACACCACTGTGGTTACGCTGCTTCCAGCCCCAGCTGTCTTGTGCTGGTTAGTGTGGAGCTTGGGAATAGAAACCCCGTGACGGCCAGCAGCTGCCCACACACCTTGGAGGACAGGTTGCTCTGCACAGAGACTCTGTGTGTACGTTTGGTTTTGGATAGAGCTTAGAGCGGCACATGGCAGAAGATTCACAAATCCTGTTCTTCTCACTGACCATGGGGTTGTACTCTACGTGTCTTGTGATTTATTCTTCCAGGCAATGAGGACTAGAGCCTCTGTCCAAGACCAAACATCAGATTAGCCTTAAAAGCATTACCTGAGAGAGCATGAGGGTAACAGAGATCTCATGGTGTAGTAAAGAGTGTCACCGTGAAAGAGGGTCTGTACAACCTTAATACAGCACAGACTTTGTATGGTATTGTATTTATAGGAAGGCTTCAAATGGTAAAAACATCCAAAATTTTCTGTCTCCTTGAAGTCCTGTTCCTGATGGTCCCTATTTGGGCTCCATTGCTTTTTTAGCACTCCACCAACAGATAAAAGTTAGTGAGCAAGATTTCAGAACAGGTCCTATAATCCCTGCCCTGTCCTTAGTTTTTTCCTCTGAAAACCTTCCCTTCTTACCTGCCTTGTATTTCAGGTGTTCATTTCTTCTCTCCTGTCCGGGAAAAATAGCAAACCATTCCATCAGTATCTTCTTGCAATATACTTTCCTTCTTTGGTGCAAAAACTTGCTCTTTCTTCCACATCCTACTTTTTATCATTCACTTCAAACTCAGTTGATCCCTTCCTGAGCTTCTGGAGCATCCCTCTTCCCAGATACAACTGCAGTTTATTCCTCTGTCGTGAGGCCTGGGATCCGACTCATCATTTTTGCAATTGTTTCTTTGCATCAAAGCCTCATCTAATGCTTGGCTCTCCACATAAAGAAGTGTGGTTAGAAGAGGTATGACTATGTAGCAAGCCCTGGAGATAACAAAAGAAAAGGAGACAGATTAAGGCCATCCTTTCCTTGCTTTTACCTTTTTTTTTTTTTTTTTTTTGAGTGACCTGAGATGGTCTATCCTGGGCAAGAATGGCAGTTCAGAACAGAACCTGCCTCACATTAAGAGGTGCTGCAGTCTGCTCCAGGTTTTTCAGCTGGTGAGGTGCATGCCATGCATTCTCCAACGCCTCCTCAACAGTGACAGGGGCACACACCTTTTTCTCTGCCTTCTGCCATTCTGCAGTTGGTCTGAAACCCCTCCCGAGCAGTAACCACCTGAACTGTCCCATCACCGAGATGGCTCAAACAAAGAACAAAAACAGACGTGAGAAAAGCTGGCAGGAGCCTCTCAGCCCTTAAGCCAATTCACTGGTGGCTGTGCTGCGTGCATGTCAGTAGGAGATTAGCTGCCTCAGTCCACAATCCATTTCAGTGCCTCTCAGGGAAGCGTATTCTTACACTCACCTCTTTTAAAGACCAATCTGGGCACATGCTGGATGTGGGTGCCCCCCTCCCCGCTGTTAATTCTGCTTTCTGAACTGTGCATTTTGAATGCTTCTGCAGCGTGCTGCGTGCAATTAGAGACAGTCCCACAGGGCAGAGGTGCAGGCTGCATCCTGAGATATTCCTCTGCTGTGGAAAATAAACAACAGCCTCTGAGACTATTCCGCTGCCAAAATAATTTCAGCGTTTCACTGTCACACAGCAGGTGGGCTGGGTGGGGAGGGAACACCACGAGAGGTGCCGCTGCGCCAACCTCAGGAGGCTGGTTATTTTAAAATGCACCAGACAATTAATTAATTTTCCTTCCAAAAATGTTTCAAAAATGTAGTTGGAGGTATTACACCTTCATAACAAAGTCTCTATTATAAATGAGCCTCTCCTTTTGAGACAGGGCTGTAATTAGATTGCCTGTGGTGATGATGAATGGCCAAGGTGAATTCATTTCGGGGGAAGCGTGCGGCAACAACCCACGTCCAAAAGGCAGGGAGGATTACCTGCGACCTCCCCTCAGGTGCCCACCAACACAGCAGGGAGGGCAGCTGTCCCCCTCGCTTGGGGAGTCACACATCCCCCACTATGGAAAAGCCGTGGATTCCCACTTCCCCTCCTCACTCCCACCAGCCTTGCAGCAGCGTGGGGCTTCACGTGGCCTCCGGGGCACCACAACCACCTGGGCACGGAACTGTGGGCTTAGGCACAGCCACTGTGGCCCTGGCAGGACCACCCATTCATCTCCCAACAGCCCTTGGCTCTCCCAGCCCAAGATCTGCTTCAGTGCTGTGGGGCCAGAGCCACCAGGAGACTCCGGCAAGGGTCCAAGGGCCACAGCGCAGCCCTCCCTGCCTTCATAACGAGTGCCAGCCTGGAGCATCTCTGGGCAGCTTTATTACTGTGATTAATGTTAGCATGATGAGTCCGCCCCTCCTCGTCCTTCTCTGCCTGCTGCACAGCAAATGCCGTTCCAGAGGCAGGGCCATGGGAGAGCACTGCATGCCCCAGTGCCCAGCGAATGCTCTCTGTAAACACTTTGCTTTAAACACTTTGCTATCTAGAAGGAGAAACTTGCTGGGGTGTTGCAGTGCTCACTGCTGCCTTTCAAAGGGAACATTTTTCAGGATGCAGCAGGTATCTGGAGAGACACAAGTCACACTGGGCCCTGTCCTAGCCAGAAATCATCCCCTATTTACAGATGTTTGTGGTTCACAGAGGCCATCAGCATTTGGCTCACCAAGACTAACAGCTTGAGCTTTGCTTCAGAAGTTTCTGCTTTCTCTAAATCATGACTTATTTTTTCCTTCTCCCTCAACTTTCCTGTCAATCATTATGCAACAGACCATGCCTGGAAATGAAGAGCTCCATCCAGAAGTAAAAGCTGCTATAAAAAGAAGAAACTGTCCCCAGGACAGATCCATTTCAGTAAATGGTGAGGGTGATGTAAAATGAAAGTTGTGCTGAAATCATTAGCTCTGAGAACACTGAAGGACCTGAAGAGGTATAAGCTGAAACGTAAGAATTATAAGCAGCATTGTCATTTACAGTTACAAAACCCCTCCCCTGGACAAAATCATTGGCAGAATGAGGCAGGTGATGGCTGTAGCAGCATCACATTTCTGCTCTGTAGACTTTTTCCTGGCATTAATAAAAATAGGCTACTCGGAGCATGAAGCAGCTGCTTGCCAAAGGGCCTCTGGCTCCCCACACAGCACTGTTTGGTGAGGTGTGAATGCTAAACCTTAGGAAGGAACACTTGACTGGGAAATTGCAGGCCTCACTAACACACAGTCTGATCCTCTTCAACCCACACATTTTCTTGGGCCTCCCGTTCCTTCTTCGGCCCTGAACACTTACTGAACAACCCTAAAACTCTCAACATCAGTTAATGCAAATGTGACAGGCTTCTCTGATACGTAGGGTAAGGAGTCTTTCAGCCTCATTAGCGAAGGGAAGGGCTTTCCATCCATCTCTTGATTTTGATGGAAATGGTATACAACATGTTTTATCTCTGTGAAACAATAAGAGCGAAGGGGCTGTGAGCCAGGGCTGCAAGCTAGGAGTTGAAGATGAAATTTAATTGGTTAGTAACAAAATTTTACTGCTGAGACAGCTTGTTTACATCTATTTAATGTCATTGCTTCTTGAATTTGTCTATCAGGGAGTGCTGCCTGACTGCTTCAGCCAGATAACAGACTGGTTCATGCCGCTTCCAGATCTATCTGCTCTTCTGGCCACCAACAGCCCCTTTCCAGTCTTTCAGTCTCTCTCTGGTAGTGTCCCTTCCCATTGAACTGCACGGGGTGTATTTGTATTCTGTACCTGCTTATACCATGGCCTTTCACCTGCTGGTACTGCTGTTTTAATCCCTTATCTCAGTCCTGGCTCTGTCTCTTTTGTTTGCCATCCCACAGCCCTTTGCCAGTTTGCACTTCCGTGTTTCCAAAACCTGGTCCTTTCCTCGCTCACAAACCCTGAAAAGGGCATTTTATTTAAGTAAGGTGTTTCAGCTCTAATGCCAAATTGTGCAAGGACTTGGGAACTGGATCTTGGGAACATGGAATTACTGAATGTGTTTGTTACTTGGCAGGACTGGGCCCATAACGCACTCCTATTTGCCTACATTTGCTTTACTTTGAGCTGCATCTGCCAGCTCCCCAGCATGCCTTTAAAAGGCAAGAGGACAGGGAAGTGCATTTGCTTTGCTGTGTCCGTGGCACAGCCCTGCACAGTGTAGGCAGAGCCAGAGCCCACGTGCAGCAGTCTCTGCCCCAGCACTCTTCAGCTGATAAGTGACAGTATTTGCCAACCGGAGAGTTCAAGAGTGAGAGGAAAGGGGAATTCAAGTTTAGAGGCAAACACAATGTAGCTGAGAGCATAATGCACATATCTGTGTGCAGATGCCCCCGAAAAGTACCGGTGAGTTGTAAAGTACTGTAATTGGGCCCATTGACATTCAGATGATGTGCCAAACAAAGAGCAACTTACACATCCAAGAGGGCACACAGAGATTGGCTCCACAGTTGAAGGAGGAAAAATATGAGCCAATATCGGTGAAGTGCTCCTGTAGGAAAGCTGAAGGCAATGGTGTGCTACTCTGCCTGTACAATTTTAGGGACCATGACAGTATTCTCTACAAATGGCTCTCCATTTCTGTTGCATTATAAGAGCAGGAAGGTACCAGTAAGGTGTTTTTTTCTTACAAGTGGGAGGCAATTGTTTATAAAAAATGCTAGAGGTACAGTCAGATGTACATGAAAAAAACTAGCATAACATGATTTTAATTTTAAAGCTCAACAAAAAGCAATGGAGTGATTCTTTAATTAGCTTTGTACCTGGGTGAATCCCAAATTTCACTATTTGGCTCTTGTGGAGAGGATTATTTAGCCAACGCAAGCAATCATGAACATTTCCAAATTCTTCAGCTAGATGCTGAGAAAGTTGAATTAGGACTAATAAAAGGTCTTGTTACAGAAATAGGTGCTGGCATGGAAGAGGGATTCCAGCCCTCTGAGTACTGACATATGCATGTTTGTCCTGTTCAGAGTATCTGTTTCACTTAGACTGAGTCAGAGTTATTACATAAAGTTTAACTGTTGCTTACATGAACTTCTGAGGGTGATCTGCTGCCTCGTTGCAAAACAACTAGCCATGAAGAGCCCCAGAGGTTCAGTTCCTTCTCTGTGATGTCCTCAGAACCAAGCTACAAGTGGAGCAGAGTTTTGGACTCACACAAATGATAACAAAAGATGTTGTCAGGAGGTATTAGTAGTCTAAAGGAAATTAAGAAAATTGTCCCTGGAAACAGAGAAAGAGGATCTCATTAAAATGGATCCCCCTGCAAGGAGGCTTTTCAAGAAAGAGCATACCTTTTCAGAAGTCATAGGAATACTTACAAAAGCCTCATACCTTCCATATCTACCATTAACTGGTATTTAGGATTTTGAAACAGTATGAATTCACCCACCAGAGACTCTCACAGTGACTGAGCTTTGGAAAATAGTACTGGAGAGGACCTGCTCTTGGGCAGAGGAGGCTAACAGCTATGGTGACATCAGATCACCACTTCTATGGGTGAAGAATAACTGGTGCACAGCTCTACCACAGAAGATATTTGGTACCATTCCCCTGGAACCACATTTTTTTAGGCAGGACCTTAGACTGGCATGTGTCAGGCCCCACGCTGCTGTGGGGCTCAGGAGAGACACGGTAATTACCTGTGAGAGAACTTCTAAAGATGGCCAGTTGGGTTTTGGTTTAAAGTGAATTACAGGATGCTCTTCCCCATCCCCTGGGGCTCTCACACCTATGTGCTACCTTTACAGAATGAGGCCTTTTTCCTTAGGGGAGCAGGAAAGAGATTACCCTTCATGCAATTTTTACTTCACCCATAAGGGCATCAACCAGGCATGACGTATTCACGGCAGCTAACAAGGTTTGTAAATATACCATGTCTAGGAAGTCACTGGTGGCAGATGTTTTTTCTCCCTCGCTGCACACAAGCCTTGTAAGCACGAGCACCCTTTCAGCATCGTAGCAGAGGAAAAATTCAGCGATGTCTTGCCATGGAGAGAGAAAAGACATTGTCTAGAGATGAGCACTCGTGGTGGTGGGGGAGCTCATTTAGAAAATTAAACATGACCTTTTGAGCAGAAAATGAATGGATGTAGAGTAGACAGCCCATCAGCCATGCGAGACAAAAATGTTGCAATCTGGCTAAAAGCACCCCGTGCTTTTTTTGGATTCTAGATGCTATAAAAAGCTGTGGGCACGTAATTTTACCCAGTTCCTCTGAGTATTAATATATGCAACTGTTTGCAACAAGAGGAGCAGCAGTGTCTAATAATAAACATGATGCATTCTCAGCACTTAAAGGAGAAAATTTAGCCCTGATGCAATCAATATAGTTGCAGGAGCCTGACTCCCTGCTGCCTCCACCCTGCAGGTCCCTACATGCCCTTATGTTTCAGTGGCTACAGCTCTATCAGCTCTTTACGGCCTCCTTGGAGCCCCAGAAGGCTCATCCCCCAGACAAGGAGCCAAGGCACCCACTGAGAATGTTTCATCCCTGACAAACCTTGCCTTCTCCTCAGGCTCAGCCTGGTATGTCACAAGAGCTTCCTCTTATATAGGAGGCTGGGAAGCACTCTCTGGCTCCCTGGGGCCAGTGCAGCAGTGGAAGATGAACGAGTGCTCAGTGCCTCTTCAGAAGAGATTCTTGTAGGAGAACAAGAACAAGACCTAGGGCTAAAGGAGACCTCCACATCTGCAGAGTGCAAGAGCTGTGCAGTTATTGAGGAATCCACTGAAGCAGTTGAGGTGAAGAATGAGCTACACAGGTCTCCTGCTGCATTGCAGAAGTCATGTCTGTCTTCTCCAAGGCCCTTGTATCACACCACAGCCTCTATTGACCTCTCCTTGGATATGATACAACCTTCCCCCCAGACGGTAGGGGCAGCAAGCGAGTCAAAGCTGCCACACACTCTGAGTTTGGACTTGTCCACTGTCCTTTAGTCCTACTGCTGTCCTTTAGTCCTGCTGCTGCCTCCACTTGTTGGGGCCATTCAGCTGTTGCATCTTGTCGCAGTCTCGGCCACTTGGCTCTCTGAGTAAGCAGTTGCCTGGAAATGTCAAAACCCCCCAAACCTTCCTGCCTCTGCTTCTCATGCCAGACAGTCTGTGAAAGAACACAACTTGGCTATGCCTCCAGAACTATGATTACAGCACGCTGCTTTGCCTTCTGTCACAGCAAGCCACAGATAGCCTTTGATTTCAGGTTGCCCTTGTTTTTTTAATAGTGTGTTTCATTCATCCAGAGTAGCCTGGCTGGAGGATCCCATGCCCACGCTGACACTGGTTTGGAGACTTCATTTGTACATTGGGTTCTGGTTTATTGTCACTCATCACCACTTTAAAGTGGAGCTAAACCATTCAAGGAATGTACAGGCTTGGTGCCCTCCTCTGTGCAGCCTGTGTAACACTGGCTTCCAGGAAGAAGAGTGCACTGGGGAAGAAGGGTCAGCCTTTTAATTTCTGTGTCAAAGAGTCAGCCTTTTAATTTCTGTGTTTACATAAATAGGAAAAAATGTTAAATAATGTTTAAAACTCTCTTAAAAATACCAGTCATGCTCTTTGTGCTGACCTTGCATGAAAATGATAATCAAAGAGCCTTTGTAGTTTACAGCCTTTTTAGTTACAGTTCTCCCTTATGGAGATAAAATATTTGTTGGTACAGTGAGTGACAGGGAGAGGTGTTACTAACAGGCTTCCAATGATGTCACCCCAAGAAAAAAAAAGGGAGCAAAAGAACCAGCTGAAAATGAAATACAGTAATAGAAACATGTCTTTTCATATTAAAATGTTGATAAATATGCACATGTAGAGCCATATCACTGCTGGATATGTCAGCATAACCCTGCTGACATCAGGAATGCTATGTGCCAGTTCACACTATCCAAAGAGCTTTTCCTTTGACTGTGTTCTGCTTTCAGCCAGTGAATTCCAAAGTATAACTTCCAGCCTGCAAATGGACCATGTGTGCAGGTTTACAGCAGTGATCAACCAAGGGGCTGGGGAGATGGCCAGGAGCCACTGGCATGTGGGTTCTTCTCCTGTTTGAGAAGACTGATCAGCCATGCCTGCCTACAGTGGGTCTCAAGAAAAGAGTAAAAATATTTGTCGTTTCAAGAAGCAGTACATTAGCTGTGAGGTGGGTGCATAAATGTTATCCTTGCCTGGCAGATAGGAAAACTACATTCCCTCAGCACCAGTTCTGCAGCAACCACGGTCAGACCTCTGGTGTTCTCTCTCCGTACCCCAGTCCTGTGACTTCAGCTCACAGCACTGCCAGAAACTGTCTCCAAAGAAGGAGCACTTTACCTTGAAACAGAGCAGATTGTACTAGGCACGAGATATTAGAAAAAAACACCAAGCAGCAGAATGCACTCAGTGCCCCTGCAACGTCTCCACTTACACAGAGACCATTTCAAATCAGCCAAGTTAAACACAGCCCTGCACTATCCCTGCACTCGGTACATTTCCCAAGGACACAGTATAAATGCTTCCATCAAGGCACAGCTTAATTTATTTGTTTGCTTCTCTCCTTGCTCAGGAGAAAGCTTTTTTGTTTAAATTGAGAGAATAAATAGTCTCCTGACCCTTCTCTCTGCAGCACGTGCTCCAGCACTGCCCCGTGTTTATGAGGCTAATGGGGGAGGCACTTGTTAAAACACTGGCAGTGCCTTCCCTTTCGTAAGTCAGTGATTTGGGGCTGCATTGTGTTTGTAGAAGCAGGAAAAGGAAGAGGAGGCTAATAAAAAATATCCATTATCAGAGTTTTCTATGTGTAAGGACAGACGGGCAAAATGCATGGAAGACAACAAATACCTTGGAATAAAGAGTCCATGATGGAGATAAATAATCATGGGGCTCATTCAACAAGAGCCTGCTGTTTAGAAATCCACTGGAACAGCTGCAGCTTACACGTCATTATACTTCTGATCAGTGAGCATTAGGAGCTTTTTTGTGAGTCCCCTGTTTGTTATATCAATCATTGCAAAAGCAGACTCTACAGACATAAAACCACACAGGAAATATGGGGACTTCTCCTCACCCCTGCTTTTCTAGTCAGTCTCCATTTTAATCTTTTTTCACTCCACCCCCTTATTTTTCTTTTCTCCGGTGGTCTGGGGTGAAATGTACATCTTCCTCATCAGACCTATATGGCTTTGTTTGCTTTTTAAATCACCTGTTAGTAGAGTTTGATATGATATCACACCTTCTGGCTTGGGAGACTCTCATGGAAATCTGGAGCTGTGAAGGTAGGATCTCAGGTCTTACATATCAGGCTTTTTTTCTTCACTTATTTCTGGCCTTAGCAGTATCACGGCAGTGTGTCAACATGCTGTGCAGGAAAAGATGTTTTGTCCTCCTCTAATTCTTTTGGGAATGTGGTAAAGGAAAATGGCATATCACTGAGAAGAGAAGGGAAAGAAGACACCTGGATTTGACTGTGAGAAGAAAGGTACACTGCTCTTTCACAAACAAGTAGAAGAAAGGAATAAAAAAAGAGCAGGGACCCCAGCTACTCTCTTTTTGTCATAGACATCTTCTTCAGGCTTTGGATATAGGGCTGTGTGAAAATCTTTTGTGTCCCTAAATGGAGAGACCCATAGGCAGATGCACGTGGTGGGCTTGTTCCTATTTACCTCGTGGTGGTGGCAGCTCATGGGCCACACTGTGGGACAAGTGACCCGCAGTTCCCTCAGTGGAGGTTGCAGTGACTGAGCCTCCCCCAGCAGATGCTTTGTTGGACAGGAGAGGGCAATAAAACTGTTCCCACTGCCTTCTTTCCGCCCACCCACTGAAGTTTGTAAGTTAGTGTCGCTGTAGTTCCTCTGCAGCCACAGATCTTGTATTGAATACTTCTCTGAGGTGTGTGAGGTCTTCTGTAGGCACAGACAGTTCTCATGGAATGAATTGTGTCCAATCTTTGCAGTAAGGTTTTCTGTGGATCTGCACTGGCTCAAATGTTTAATTACAAGCTGATGTTGATGCAACTGCAGGAAGACCTGCAGTTTCTAATCTTTGTCTTTCCAAATAGGTTGCCAGTTCCCTGTCGCTGGCTCCAGATTTGCTTCATCACGTTGTGGTCCCACACTTCCCTGTCACCTCTCCACAATGCCCATTTCTGAACTCAAGGGAAATCAGAGTGTGCTGACTGATGGTGAGCAATGATATGGCCTGGGCAGGCACACAGTTTGGACTTCTGCAAAGGCAGGGACCTGGGATGTTCTGTGGGGTACCTTAGCATGCTCCTGTGGATGGGATCTCCATGGATTTATCACATCGCTCCACAACAGAATCTCAGTTGCATAATTCATCTCTCAAAAGCTTTCATTAGGTCTGTTACTTTGTTTCCCACAACCTTTCATTGCCCATGGCCTGCTTTGATACAGCTGTACCCCAAGTTAGAGCCTTCATCTTGCCAGGATGAAGATACCTAAACATATGTCTCCCCTGCCTGGCATTGAAGACCCCTGGAGGTACTGAAACTTTTGCCCAGGTGCACATATTGATGTGAAAAGATGCCTAAGCAGTAGGAGGGTTAATGTACACTGAGCTGAACAGTGCCTGTCACAGGGAGGTCCATATCATGGTGCACAATCTGGAGAATACATAACATAGCACAGCAGGCAACTTCCAGCCCAGGTATGGCCAGAGGAAAGGATTTCCCTTCTTGCATCTTCCTCGAGACTGCTACAGCAAAACAAAGCACCCTTAGGGATACCAAACACCCAAGCTAACCTGGCACTGTTGCTTCACTGATGGATGAGGGATCTCTCTGACCTGCCCCACACAGTTCAACCCTTCCAGTTTCCTGGGGAGGGGACATTTCTGTGGTGACAGAGCTGACTTGTCCTATTTGTGGAGGCAGGCCTTCATGCTGACCACTGCTCTGCTCATCCTGCTGTATACATGTGGAGATGGAGGGGTTTTGTGACAGCTTTAATTGTGGGATTCCTTGGATGCTGAACTTATTCTTGCAGGTTTTCTCCAATTTCCTATCTCTTCTAGACTATTAACTTCCTAACATTGGAAGGGTGACAACACAGCCTATCTAAGCAGGAACCTAAACACAGTCAGTGGTTAACCATGGCTGAGCAGGCAATCCTCATGCAAAAACATACCATGATGAGTTTCCAAGATGGTTGTTTAAGATCCTGTGAGAGATAACGTAATGTTATTTTGAAAAATGATGTGATATAATTAAAAACAACTCCTACACCCCTACTGCCTGCTGTTGGTTGTTCCCTGCTCTCCTTGGAGCTCCCTGGCAACACACGAACAAATAAGAGGCATCAATCACATTCAGTTTGGTTTTCTTTTTCATACTTGTTGTTTAATTTAAAAATGCCCCAAAGTTGTTATTGTGTTCCCCCACTCCTAATAAATAAAAAAAACCCTTAATAAATAAAAACCTGGGAATTAGTCCTGACTTGCTTGCAACCTGCCTGACTAAATGTCACAAGCAGCAGTGTTCCAGTCATCACATCCTCAGTCCCTGACACCAAAGCTATTCTCAAAAACAGCACCAGAATAACTTCAACAGGGCAGGTAGCTTCTCCTGAAATCATTCATAAAAATGATTTATTATTTAGGAGGACAAGTAAGGCCACTGGGATCTGCTGCTTTCTGCTCAAAAAAGACACTCTACACTCTGTGTTAACCCTCTAGAATACAGTTACATGTATACTGCTAGCAGTGGATTATAATTAGACTTCTCATGTACCTCATTAGAAAAATACTCCAGGGATTTTTCTGGAGTTGTTTTATTGTCATTGACTTTTGCCCTAGCCAAATGCAAAAAAAAAGTCATGATCAAGCAAATACAGACTTTCTGAAGATGATAAATATTGCCAGGTCAGGAATATTTCCTAGCATCGCTAGAATAGTGAATCATACCTATGCAAAAGGGGTTGTCCTCTGGGCAGTGCTGGAATAATTAAGAAACATTAAATCCATAGAAGAAAACCTCTTCTGTGCTGGAGAATTAGCATTCAATTCCACTTTCCAAAGGATCTGTAATTCATGGTAACAGTGTTAGTCCAAAGTCTTAAAATAAGGGTCTCCACAGAATTTCACCCTTCGAGCTGCTTTATGTACCCTGAACACTGAGACAGAAAGACACAGAAATTGGGAAACCTGGGTTTTTTTCCTCCTGTAAGTCTCTGTGGCTTCTCCACAGCTAACAAGGGTTAGCTTGGTGAGGGTGGCAGGTACCACTGGCCATCCTCACTGCTGAAATTGTAGATGCTTAGGGAGAATTAAAGGGCCTGATCCAGAGGTGACCCAAATCAACAGATTGAAGGCTTCAAGTGAACTTGAACAGAGCCTGAAATAAAAATGCTGGTGTCATGGTTTAACCTGGTGGACAGCTCAGCCCCATATAACCTTTTGCTCTCCCTGACCCCAAGTGGGATAGGGGGAGAATAGGAAGTGTCAAAGTGCAAAAAATTGTGGGTTGAGATAGTTTAATAGGTAAAGAAAAAACTGGGCAAGCCAGCAAAGCAAAACATGAAATTCATTCACCACTCCCCATCTGCAAACGGGTGTTCAGTCATCCCCTGTAAAGCCAGGCTCCATCACATGTAATGGTGACTTGGGAACACAAGAACTGTCACTCTGAGCATCCCCTGCTTCCTTTTCCCCCAGGTCTGTATGCTTATCAAGGTACCATATGGTGTGGGATATCCCTTGGGTCAGCTGGGGTCAGCTGTCCCAGCTGTGAACCCTCGGAGCTTCTTGTGCACCCCCAGTCTCCTCGCTGGTGGGGTGGGGTGGGAAGCAGAAAAGGCCTTCACCCTGTGCAAGAGCTGCTCAGCAGTAACAAAAACATCAGTGTGTTAACAACACTGTTTTCACTACAAACCCAAAATAGCACAGTACTGTGAAGAAATTTAACTCTGTCCCAGCCGAAACCAGTACAGCTGGGAATACCTGAGCCGTGTTTAAACTTCCTGCATGCAGCTATTCTGATGTATGGTTCAAGACTGTGGGGGATTCAGCCCTCTGCTCTTCAGACCTTCCTGTCAGGTGCCAGGGAGCCGAGGCATCAAATTCAAACACTGGTAGGGTGCAGTCTGAATGCAATCACTTTTCTGCACTGGGAAGCAAAGGGATCTCCTGCCCTGAGGAGCAAAGGGATCTCTGCTCCTCTGTTTCGTCTTGCAGGCATTTCCCCCTGTCTGCTCCACTCAACTGGGATACTTTGGGAAGGATATGTAATAACTTATCACTGCAGACAAGGTGATTTAGCAATATTCAGAGAGGGACAGTGGCTGTGAGGAGTGAGGATGTGTCCCCGGACTGCTTTGCAGCATCACCACCACGAGAAGGGCTTTGCAGTCAGGCAGTCCATCCATACCCTCGCCTAGCTTCCATTAGCTGCTAATTGCCCTGCAAAAAGACTACCTCAGGATTTCTCAAACTTCTCCATGTTATGACCCCTTGTTTGAACACAACAGGGGTTTTTTGACACCTCCCTTCCCACTCCCCTGCCATATCTCCCAGAAAAAAAGAAGGCATGGGGGAGTGGTCCATTCCCTGCTGCAGGCTGTCAGCCCAGAGGCAACAGGACCCAGAGCTATGACACTGGTATTACTTTATAAGCAGCATTTTCACACTGCAGCAGCGGTGGTGGTGTGTGGAAGAGTTTTGCTCTGAAAAATGCTGTCCACAGGGAGCAGCCTAGTAGGAGCCATGGCTTCTCAGCCTGTGAGTAGTAACAATCCAATAACAGTTATAGCTGTGATGTTTAATCATAGAATAGTTTGGTTTGGGAGGGACCTTAAAGGTCATCTAGTCCAACTCCCAGTGGTCTCCAGGTCAACGCCACTCTGTCTAATCAACATTTACACAGTGCCCTTGAGAGCCCAGTGCACCTCAGGGAGCAGCAGCATAAACCTGCTTCCTGCTGAATGCCATGGACAGGGACTGACTGCTCTCTGCAGAGCCATTTAACACCCCTCTGGCTCCAGAGCCAGCAGGGGGCTGTGGGAGAAAGATGGCAAAACCATCCTCTCCCACTGCCTCTTCTCCTTACAGGTCACAGAAGAGATTCTCTACAGGCACTACCAACAAACTGATAGCAATGGCCTCCTTGCCTTTTGTGTGAAAGACGTGCCAACAGCAGCCCTCTGCATGCCCTTAACAAGGCAGCAGCATTGCCACTGCTGTCTCCCCTGCAAGGTGGAGGCATCACTCAGGAAGTAGTCTCTGCCATGCCCAGGCAGCCTAGAGGCAGAGTCCTTACTGAGATCTTCTATCCTTGTGCTAGGAGATGGAATTAATCTGAGGATTTTGGATTTATTATCATTTGTCACCAAGATGAGTGGGCAAATTTTCACAGAGAAGAAATGTACGTGAATTCAGTCACTGCCATAACATCATTCAGACAACACCCCTGAAAAGCACATTTTTTTTTCCTCTGTGTTTTATTTTG
Organism: Myiozetetes cayanensis; assembly: GCF_022539395.1. Taxonomy (NCBI): domain Eukaryota; kingdom Metazoa; phylum Chordata; class Aves; order Passeriformes; family Tyrannidae; genus Myiozetetes; species Myiozetetes cayanensis. The sequence goes on along the minus strand of NW_026087742.1, from coordinate 109,087,383 downwards.
TGTATGGGTTAGACCCAGCCACCTGCTTGGCAGTGCATGTGTGAGGGCAAAGCCAGGACTCACACTATGGTGAGTTGATGCTGCACCTTGCATTTTGGCTTGTCTGGAACTTGGCCAAAGGAGACCTGTTTGGGTCACACCTTTTTGTGTAGGTTCAGTTTTAGTTACATTGGAAAATTGCAGAGGCAGAGTGAGGATTCATGAAAGGTGTCCTCTTTTGCTTTGGTAAAGTTGTAAGTTATAATTACAGCACGTGTGTGTAAGAACTCTACAAAATGGCCAATTTAAGGGTGCATGTGCAATGATATTTTATGTACCTAATTTCTAAGTATTTGACTTGTCTCTTAGTTTCTTCTTTTCATAGAATGAAAACTTGTATATGTGATGCAGCATTTGTTTCTCTGGTCTTTTCCCAGTCCATCCTGTTTATCCCCAAGTACAAAGTCTGAATGTCTGCATCTCTCACCACTCTGTTAACTTTGTATATGAATGAGCAATATTCAAGACACAAAAGAATTGCAAAAGACCAGTTGCAGAGTAGGTATGTTTATCTGTATGTTTAGCAACATGCCATTGAAACTGGACTGATGACAAAGGAATGGCCTTGTAATGGAACTCCTGAAAAAATTAAACAAACCTTGCCAGGAGAAACTAATGCTGTTTGCATGTTAGGAAGGCAGCACCGGGGCTGCAGTTGTGTGAAATGTGCCTTGGTGAAGGAGAGGTGCAGAAAACCCACTTAAGGGCTGGAAATAACTAAGTAGTTACATCCCAAAGCCTTCTGGGCCTGAATGTCTGGGCACGTGCTCAGAAATGCAGCACTGTGGTGGTGGCAAAACCATGCTCTCAGCCATCGTGATCTCACAATGCACAGCCCAGCAGGAAGTCCCAGGTGCCTGAAGGAAATGAACTGGAATCACCAAACACTCCTAATACCTGGTTGTTTCCTCTGATAAACCGTACTGCTTTCTGTTTCCTCTGAAGTACCAGAAGCACAAAACTAATGCCCTGTTCACAGACAACACCACTAAGTTGGGGAGGGGAGTGTTGATCTGCTGGAGGGCAGGAAGGCTCTACAGAGGGATCTGGACAGGCAGGATCAGTGAGCCAGGAGTGTGCTCAGGTGGCCAAGAAGGCCAATGGTGTCCTGGCCTGTTTCAACAATAGTTTGGCCAACAGGACCAGGAAGTGATTGTCCCTCTGTGCTCAGTGGTGGTGAGGCTGCACCTCAAATCCTACGTTCAGTTTTGGGCCCTTCACTACAAGAGAGACATTGAGGTGCTGGAGTGAGTCTAGAGAAGGGCAATGGATCTACTGAAGGGTCTAGAGAATAAGTCATATGAGGAACAGCTGAGGCAGCTGGGGTTGTTTAGCCTGAAGAAAATGAGTCTCGAGGAAGACCTTATTGCTCTCTTGAAAGGAGGTTGTAGCGAGGTGGGAGTTGGCCTCTGCCCAGGCAACCAGTGACAGAACAAGAAGACATAGCCTCAAGCTGTACCAGGGGAGGTTCAGGTTGGACATTAGGAAGAACTTTTTCTCAGGAAGGTTTGTTGAGCATTGGAATGGACTGCCCATGAAGGTAAGGAGTCACCATCCCTGGAGGTGTTCAAGAAATGACTGGAAGTGGCACTCAGTGCTGTGGTCTAGTTGACAAGGTGGTGATTGGTCAAAAATTGGACTCCATGATGCTGGAGGTCTTTCCCAGCCTAAAGGAATCTGTGATTTTGTTCACCTAACCAGGATAATACTCAGGAAAGACATGGAGAACATCACTGTCTTTCAGCACCTGCTGCAGTGCAGTTTGGCAGTCACATCCTTACACACTTGATTAAACTCCTCCTCTGCCCTGATGGCTGTTTGCAAGGACTGGCTGGCTCGTTACAGCAGCTGGTTAGGAGTAATGGTGAGGCAAGGGAAGGTAGCTACCCTGCTTAGTTTACATGATTTCAGGCTTTCCAATCTGTCCATGTAAAAAGGAGGCAGATGGAGGACAGAAAGATAAATGCAAATGTCAATTTAGATGATAAAAATGATGGCAATCACAGGTTACACTGTACAATCAAAACAACTTGTGTTGTGCTAACTATCCTTGACAAATAATTGAGGGCTGTTTTAACGCTGCTGCTGGGGTCACATCGGAATCCCAACAGCCCCAGTGCAGGCTGGCAGAAGGAGAGAGATGCTGCCTCTGCTTCTTCAGAGCTACTGTCCTGACTCAGCTTTTGCAAGGAAGCCACACCAAGCGTGAGCGTCAGCCCAGCTGGGTGGCTTCCAGTGTTGCTCCCAGTCTTTTCCCCTGAGACAGAGAAATCACTGAGTCCATTAAGGCATTTCCTCTCCTCAGAAAGATGAGCCTCAGCAGCAAGAGCTGGCTCCCCTCAGCCTGGGTACCTCTGCAGTAACTCGTTGAGGTGGTGGTGGGTGTGCTACCCGCTCCTCCTGCCTTGTCGCTGTCGGATTAGTCAGTATTGGTGAGCCTTCCAGCTGGCATAGCCACTGTGGCTGCATGGATGGCCCACAGGGGCTGCCATGGAGGCATGCAAAGCCATGCATCCTGGCACCTCCTTCCTCCTGGGACAGGCTGTGTTCCCAGCACCACAGCTGATGGCCAGGACTGTCTCTCATAAGGCCTGTCATCTGACTGTAAGTGCAGATACAGCGTGGCTGGATGTACATGTATGTGCCCCACACCCTCATGCATTTTCACCCAGTTTTGTGGACGTTTTGAGGGGCAGGACAGTGAGACAGGGCCTCCCCCGTGGTTGTGTTTTCCTCTTGCACCCACAACCAGTTGCCTGGATTGCAGAAATGTCTATTACGGAAACTGGCATCTGCTTCACTTTGATTTTAAAAGAAGCCAAGTCTCTTTTCCGAATTACTCAGCTCTCAAATTTCAAAGGCAGGGAGCAGACTGCATGTGCAACAGCCCTGCTTTATTCACTCACTGTAATTTGTGGTGTGGCTTCTGCTCTGGGTGTCAGGGACTAACTTTTCAAAGGGAATTAAACAGCAAGCACTGAGCGCCTCTGGGTGAACAAGCTGTTTTCTTTACACCTGAAGACATTACAAGAGAATCCCAGCCTCCATTAACACAACTGCTGAGCTTTCATGGTGGCAGAGGAAAGCTTTTGAGTATGAACTCTGACTGCTGGGGAACCAGAAGTCAATGAGAAACATGGAGAATATTTCAATCGCAGGAAGCCCATTAGTGCAAGCATGGAGGGATGCAAACACGACTGAATCCAACAGCAGTCTGTTTGTAAATGTTTGTAAATACTGTTTCATATCACTTGGGTATTGCAAATCCCTAAATTTTTGCTTTCCCAGAATTCCTGCTCTCTCTGGAAAACTCATATTGGTTTCAAGCTGGCATCTCTCAAGGTCACACTGGTCTGCTATTCACTATTAAAACCACCTCCCATGGAAGAAACCATTAAAAGCATCAGGAATTGGATCACAAGCCATTTACTGCAGAGTTTGTTTCTCCCACTGTGTTTGCCGTGCTCTTAGCCAACACAAAGGGCTCCCAATCTTGAATGGGGCCTCTGGGCATGATTCTAAATGTTAAACAGTAATTATTATTTTTTAGATTTGTTTTAAACAAAAAGCATGAAAATCAGGGCTTGCAGAGCTCCCCAGACAAAAGGCAGCTTGGGTTATCAAGCTGCCCAGGTCTGTAGCAGATCATTTGCATCACCTCCTCTGGCTCATTCTGGCTCTTAAGGAGGTCAAACTTGCCTTGGCTTTGCCTAGAAAAAAATGTTATAATGCTTTGTATGACACATGTTTTTAAAGTCATTCAAAAAATAAATATGACTATCTCTACGTACAGTTTATTTTTATGAGTCTCAGAGAATTGTATTAATTGCTTAATTTATATTTCCATCAGGGTCCATCAATTAAGAGGAATCGGTGGTATTATTATCCTTGTAAAACACCGCATCAGTCAAAAATGAAGCAGAGTCAGAGGTCTAACTGTTAATCAGGTCACATTTCACTTCCTGTTGACATTTTTATTTCCCTTGCAGAAAATATTTGACGTTAAGCCTCAGATTATGAGCACTATTCACCCAGTGCAAACGCTGCAGAGAAGTCGTCCTGCTGGTGCAGGGGGGAACTAATGCACCGAGAGTCGCTGGCGAGGCACCTCTTTAAGCAGCACAGGGTGGATCGACAGCTATTCATCTTGATGATGAATGGGAAATCACTCCAAGGTGAAGGTCAGATTTCCATCTGCACCTCAGGAAGCAAGAAGCGGGACCAGCAACGGCAGCAGAGGTTGTTCTGTTGTGGCTTTGTTGCAAGCTGAGCAATTTGAGGAGTTCGGCCAAGGAGGTAAAAATATCATAATGTGATAAATGTGATCAAGTTGTTTACTGGGAAAAGGGAGGCAGTAGGCTTGGCTGATGACGTGGTAGGGGAGAGCACAGCTGTGGTCAAGGATTCACTTTAAAACAAGGCATCAAACAGGGAGGACAGTTCTGTAGTTAAGGAAATTGGCTGAGAGACAGGGAGACAGTTACCCAGAACTAGATATCCATAGGCTTCTTGAGCAACCTTGAATGGGTCATTTAGCTGAGGTCATTGCTGGGGTAAATGAGCCTAGGAAAGGTGCAAAACATGCCAGCCTGAACGAGCTGGAGTTGGGTGACTGCTGCACCTTGAGCAATACTGGGAAACACAGAACCCCTCTCCCTGCCTTAGAAGTTTCTTCCTAATGGACTTGTTAATTTACACCCCATGATAATCTTCTGACTCAACGTTCTACCCAGAACACTATTTATTCACAGTATATAATAAGAAACTAATAATATTGTCCCTTTGTTCACCCTACCATGTGTATCTTCCCAGAGAAATCCCCATTACTGTTGGTGGAATTTGAGTAGCTAACTTATGCTTTGAAACCAGCATAACGTCTCTTCCAACAACCTTACCCAATGTAGATAGTTTAATCCATTTCTATTCTCCCTTTGGTAATGTCTCCTCCTCTCTCTTTATGCAATTTGTTTCAGTTTATAGAAAAATGGAGATGATTGACTTGTTATTGCTCCTTTCTGCTGCAAACACCACCACCACCACCACTACCATCATCCCCCAGTTAATGCTTTTTCTCAGAAAGTGATGAAGAACATTGATTAGAGTTGTTTGTTAACAATGCACTGAATAAAAAAAAAAAAAGATTTCCCTATTAAATAGTGTTACTTGCATCAGCACTTGCAAAGGAGAATGCACTGTTGACCCAAAATGAGAGGCCAGCCAAAACCAGTAACTGTGTTTATATTTTAGCACTTTATTCACAGTTTTCAAACTCAGAATACTCTAACTACCTCCCCAACAATCTGAGCTGCAGAGACTTCAAAAGCAGAAGAAACAACACGTGCCCTTTTTCTCAATCAAGGAAAAGCTTCAACTGTCATTAGGAAGCTGAGTTTTCCACCTGAAAGGTCTGTAGAGAGCAGGTGTGAGACATTTCAAAGACAACCAACTCCCTCCATTCCTGTGAGTTGTGGTGGAATTAGATCCATGCTGTGGTGCAAAGTCCATTCCTACGGAGTGTAACACACATGCTGATGTATTTTGTTAGTAGGCAAATGTGAAGACCTTGCCTACCACAAAAGGCATGTTTGAGTAATTCTCAGATAAGCAGATATTTCCTCTTACACATATTTGCTTTCTCTGGGGTGTGTGGCACCACATTTTCTCTGGAACAGCAGTCTCAAAACTTCTCTGGATTGCTCTCTGTACTTCCAGTTTGACAGAACTGCTTTCAGACCACTGTGACTCAGAATAAGGTTGGGGTTTTTTTTTTGGATTCTGTGCTAAGTGTTTATTTCACCGAATATTTTACATGCTAGAGTACATGTGTGAGGAGGGGATGGCAAAGAGAGCTCTCACTTCTGGCTGGGGAGTGTGTGTGAAAAAGTGTGGCTTTTGTGAGGCCATAAGAGTGCTTGAAAACACTCTGCAGTCCCACAACACTCAGAACTTTCCTGAGGTTTCTGGCTGACTCCCAGCCTCTCGACATAGTCACCGGACAGGGTCCTCTCCTGTTCCTTCAGTCCTTCGTGTGTGCCCCAGGTGTCCACCTTTTGACACTCTTGTGCTGAGATAAAAAGTAAACCCAATCCCAGTCCCCTCTATGTATATAGTCCACCTGGTGGGTATAAAGATAAATGTGGGCAATTAAAACCTCCAATGTAAATAAACTTTCTGTTCATCACCAGAGGTGATCCACTGTTGAGCAATCAGTTGGCTTCCAATAAAGCCATAGTTCTCTATGGTTATTTGGGCTGTGTTTCCTTGAGGGCCTCTTTGTTCCAGCTTAAGTATTCAAAAGCCACCAGCTTGAAAGCTCCTCCTGTACAGGGGAAGGTCTTGGTAAATACTGGCATCTTCCACCATAAACTTCTGCACCAAAAAAAAAAAAAAAAAAAAAAAAGTTTAGCTCTGCAATCCATTGTGAAAGAGCTTGTTCCTTTCCTCCTGTAATGTTGCATAACTGCAGCTGAGTGTGAAGGGAAAACAAGTGCACATGTCTGCATTTTTCCTTATGCCTTAGCTTGAGAGAAAGGACATGGTTTCTATTATATCTCTGGTCGCAACAGATGGAGTAAGATTTTTTTTCCCTGTGTATGACTGTAACTTCTTAAAAGCTGCCTTCCCAAGTTGATCAAGCATGTCATGAAAAATGGTCTGTTTATAAAAATGATGATTCTGATTGAGTTAAAGCACTGTAAGGCTGGAAGTACTGTCCCTGAAGAGAGAAAAAGAAAGGCTTTATGGAGAAATATCTTGTTTTCCTAATAGCTTGGTTTGGAAACAAGTTTATATAACACATTAAAATACCCCAGGGGCATCAAGACTACAGTGTTTCTAAACAGTTGCATTTACCTTGGCCTCACAGTTGTAGGATAAGGAAAGATTGCCTTCTTTTTTTGCCCCAGGAATACTGTACTTGGCATTTATGTAGCACTTGTGATCTTAACAGCTCTAGAACCACGGACCAAAAATCCTTGCAGCCCAAACCGAGCAGCAGGTTCAGGTACCTTTACTCTCTCTTCCATTACACCCTTATGTTCCTGAGTGAGAGCCCCTGTGGGGCTCTTGCCTGCCAGGCTACTGTGAGACATAGGTCAGCTGAACAAAAAACGTCCTCTTTCATTCAGGTTGCCAAGAGCAGCTTTGACTTTGATCATATTCAAAGCACTTTTAAGGGCTGCTGAGTGGAGAGACAGGATTTTCATTTGTTTGTTGGTTTGTTTTCTGGGTTTTTTTTTGAGATTTGACCATCACATTTTGTAATCCTGTTGTGTACTTCTAAAACTTAGGCAGATCTTGGTTCCTACCTCTCACCAGTTTATTATGCAAAGTACTTGGGAAAAAAACATGGAAAGGAGAGGCAGGGACCAGTAAATGCACAAGCCAGAGACAAGATTCTGTCAGGTTCTAACTTGGATCAACTTCTCCTCTGTTTCTTGCTGCCCTTACTAATGTCTTGGGATTTTTATTTTATTATTTTGACTCAGTGAGTTACAGTGGCTGCATGTAAGATTAGCAAGAGAGATTTCATAATGTCAGTTCTGTAAGGTAACAGTGCTTTATTTCCTTGATGACAGCACCAAGCTGGAAAGTTCCTTACAGGCTTCATGATCACTGAAGACAAATTATACAAGTGAAGACTGCATTTTGTTTGCCAGAGAGTCAGTCAATGTCCATCAAGCGCTCTAATGCTCACCCAGAACATGAAATTCTCATCAAATAGATAAAATGTGGACATTGGTGTGTTCCTGAAGGTCTCACCTTCTCCACTAGACTCATATTAGGGCAACAGCTCACCTTCTCTCCATAAATGGCACAGCATTGGGTTGATAGGCTTCCTGGTGCATGAAAAACACACTGCCTCCAAATTTGGGGAGCCAGCTGTCTATTGAGAGGGTTTCAGAGAGGTTCATGGAGGGCTGCCTGCTCTCCAAACATTCTGTTGGTAAAAACCAGAAGAAGGGAATGAAGTTAAACAAAAGAGAGCTTGAGAGTTCACTCTGGCAGACCAAGTTGGAGATAATAGTAGTACTACCAGTAATAATAATAATAATAACAACAACAACAACCACCACCACCTTTTAGCATAGCCAGGAAGAATTTATCTAAAAAAAAAAAGAGTGCACAGCAATATAGACTGTGAAATATGTCTGTCATTCCACAGTTGTGGTGACTAGACCTTGCACCTCATTTTCACTCCTAGGTTTTTGCTCCTTTTTAGTTTTATACTTTTAACCATTGGTTTAGATTTATAGCAACTCAGAACACCGGGATCTCAAATCATGATGGGAACCTCTCTGATATTAACTCAAGATGGAGATTAACCTTTAATTACAACCCAACTGAACCATTACACTGAATTTTTAAAACAAAGACTACCACTGAAAAAAAGAAAGCTTTCTTCTTTGTATTAACCTAATTTTTCAGATGTAAGACACCGTTTTCCAAAAGCCATGTGTATAAAAATAAAAAATTGCCAGGTCAACCAATGCATTATATAGCACTTAACTGAGAAGAATAGGCATTGACTATAGATTTAAAAACTCAGTAGATCCCTGAGAGCCACTATGTAATCTTATGAATGCAATTATGATTCGAAGCGAATGTTAAAATCAATGTCTTTATGACTCATCATCAGCAACACATTCCTCAGAAGAGAAGGCTGACGATGAAGTTAACTGATGGATGCCTTTCCTGTAATGCTGCTCAGGGCAAATAATTTTACAGCACATTCCGAAGTGCTGAATGACCTGGAGAGATGCCAAACCCCTTTGTGAATCCCCTGGGAACAGAACCAGAAAAAGGTGGAAATTGCCAGTAAAAAATCTGACTTGCTGTAAACATTGTTACATTTTTCTTAACCCGATCCTCTATATCCACCAAAACCTTCCCAGATTAAATCAAACAACAAAAAAGCTGTTCCACGAAATACAAATATGTGAGTTCATCTTGCTTTTACCTACATGCAGAGCCTGGATTGTGAAACCTCTGGACTCCATCTATAAACATGGACAGGAACATAGCTTAATCCTTCAAGGCATTCCTTTAACTTAGCAAGCTTTGACACTGTTCTACGGTTCTACAGGAAGTTATAGTTTGACTTTTTCCTTCCAGGGACCTTTACAGACTATCCAATCCCCTTGCTGTGAGCAGGGACATCTTTCACTAGATCAGGTTATTTAAAGTCCCATCCAACCTGGCCTTGGTCACTTCCAGTGATGGGGCATCCACAGCTTCTCTGGGCTGATGGTACCCCCTGCTCTGATGCAATCTCACCTTTCTCTGCTGCTTCTGCAACCATCTCTCTTCTCTCCCACTCTCAGATGTTCCCAAGCATTCTTATCATGAGAGGGCCTCAAAACTCTGAACTGTGGGCCAGCTTCCAGGGTCGCTGTATTTTTAAGGCCCAGAACAATGGGCGCTGAGGTGGCTCATAACACCAGGAGGCCACTGTGAAGGCAGTAGATGTGGCCAAAGATGACAATGCTGGGGTTTGGGGGGATTTTGGCCTGAAAGATCCTCTACTCTGGGAAGAGGAGGGGAGGCAGAGGGGTGGAGGGTCCTTTTACTGGGGATCGCTCCCTGTGCCATTCTGTTACCCCTTAGGCACAGGGATTGCCTTCCACCTTCCCTCGTGTGTCTCCTCTGCATCCTGTGCCTGGGATGGTGAGTGATGAGATGGTGACAACAGTGGCAGGGGGAGGGGGTCAGGATTCTCCAGTGACCTCCCACCAGCCCAGCTCCCTGTGGGTGGCACAGTCCCCTACACTTGACAGCAGCTGTGGGGCTGAGGCATCCAGACTTCCCACTGTAAGGAAAGTGAGACCCAGCCAGACTGCACAAAGTCTTCCTGCACTTCATAAAAGAATTGCCTCTTGCCCCTTTTCCCAGCCCCTGGCTCTGCCCTTGGAGCATGGAGAGATGCCATCTCCTCTGCATGGAGCGCTGAGGGAGAGGGGAGCAGGAGGCTTGGCATCCTTCAAGCTGCTGTGCTGGTGCAATGTGACGAATCTGTTGGTGGGCTGCAGAGATCCCTGGGGCCCAGAGGTGGAGGGGTTTCTTTTCAGTTTGAGGTTCACCCTTCCTCTAGTCTCTGGTTTTAAAGGCAAACCTTCTCGCTGCTTTTTTTTGTATAAGAAGAAGAGGGAGACATAGGTCCTGGGAAAGATCTTGTTCCCATGTACATTCTTAACACTTTGGCTTGGGGGTTGTTAGGAATTTCTAAGTAGATGCAACTACTGCCTCCCATTGCTCCAAGAGAACAGACTGTGGGTCATAATTGCTGTTCCCAGAGTGTCCTCTGAAACAATCACGCCCTGGTGTTTTCAGGAATGACACTGTGCATGCCTGCCATGCATCATCTTCTGCACTGGGCAGTTTATGAACCTCTAAAAGAATGCCGAGATGGTTTCCTGGGGCACACACAGGGAAGGTTGATTTACCTTCATAGACTTCAGGGGAATTTCCCGTGGAGATCTGAGATGAAAACCTACCTGGTCTTGTCAGGTAAGTCAGCATTGCTATAGGCTTCTTTATGAGTAGGTGAAGAATGAGGTAAAGACTACTGGGAACTGCTCTTCAGAGCCTGTGTGAATGCCTCAGAACACAGCAGGCTGGGCAGGGGACAGGGGTGAACCTGCCCACCTCCAGAGCTCACCTGGTATACCCCTGGTGTGGCAACCACCATGTCAAAGGTAACTTATCCACTGTGATGATTGATGCTGCCTCGGGATAAGGGTGACTGCGAGGATTTCTTAACAAAACCATGGTTGCATTTGTTTTTTGCAACAACCTTTATTTCCCCTTTATTTCTGGCAAACATGAACTTAGAAATGTGAAAGAGCATGAGGAGCAAGCTGAGCCTCCACAAGCTGAGTTTTCACACACGTGGGAACCTTGTTTTGCAGAGGAACTACCTAAGGAACACAGCCTTGCATTTCTTGTTTATTCACAGCATATGTGCTGCTGAGGCCTCATGCTGGTCTGCTCTTCTTGTTAGCTCTTCAGCAGCTCACCAGGCCCCAGCTGGCCATGGCTAATTGAAATCAGCAGGTGAGAAATGCAGCATCTTCAGCAACAGAATTGGTTCCAACTCTGGGACACATTCTGGGAAACAGGGAGCACCCAGAAGAAGAAAGGGAGATGCCTTAAACTGGAACTTCTGTGAAAAGCATTACTGGAGAAAGATATCAGTGCTTAGGACAAATCACATTTGCTTTTACTTGAAGTCATAATGGAACTATTTAGTGTTAAGAGACAGGAACCTTTCAGCACTCTCCTCTGGTGGTTTCTAGTTACAGTCTAGTGTCACCTGATGCCTCATTGACATGGCCTTTTTTTATTTTATTTTATTTTTTTACAAGGTTATAAGTATCCCTCTGAAGCTCAAAGGACAGTGAGGGTATAAAGAATGTCTTGCACTCGGGCAAGCAGCTCAAATATGGCCCAGAGTCTTGGTATGTGGAAGGTGGCTGACTGACACTGATGATCATTGGTGGCTTCAGGCCTCAGGCTGTGGGCAGTTTTCTGCTTTGCTGTGTGTGTTGTTTGGGAACTTGGGATGCCAAACACAACATATGGCTCAAGTGTGTGGTCTGTGTCTTGTAGCAGTGACTGCTTTGAGATGATTTTGTCTGAGCTGAAGATATCTCTACCATCTTGTCAGGCAGAGCCCGCAGCAGAGGAAACAGTGATTAAATCTGCAAGGAGAATTTGATGCTTTCTCACCCTGAGAAGAAGACCCTTGGAGGTCAAGGTTGAGTCACAAAAGCTTGCCAGGCAGCAGTGTAAGCTCCTCTGTTGATAAATTCGAGAGGACTTCATGGCTAGCAATATAGTATCTTGACAGGTGCTCAGTTATCACAGCAGTAGGTGTGTTGCAGGACATAGAAAGGCTATGGATGACAGATACATGTTTGAGCAGCTCCCCTTTTGAACAGGGCATTGCAAACCTAAGATTCCTCTGAGGAAAATGAGTGGGCCATTCCTAGTGGTTTAATCAATGAGAAGGTTTTGAGTCCTGCAAAAAAAAGACACCACCTTCTTCAAAAAGAAATCCCACATTACCTCCTAAGTAGTGATGGCCAGTACAGTGAATATATGATATTAGTATATGTGCTGAGCTGTTCCACATCAGTGGTGCTGTATGCAGCTGCTGAAATGAAAAAGCATTGAACAGCCTGGGAACAATGGGAGAAATACCTGGATTCTAATACGAGTGGCTTGTCTGTGTTTATTTGTTTGCAATGGTGCTGACATTCCAGGATCATCAAGGGCAAATTCTGCCAGATATAGATCAGTGCATGGGCAAAAAAAGCAATTAACATTTTATTATCATCCCGTTCATGTGCAATTAAAATAGAGTCGATTCCCCTTCAGATAAAGACGCATAAATAAGTAGAGACTGGCTTTGGGTCCTAAAGCAGACAGAGGTAAACTGAAAGTCGTAAAAGATCACCTGTCTGTTCAGTGGCTCAGACTGAGATGTTGCAGGAAAAGCAGACAAGCAGAGCACATGGGAAATAGCACGCTGAACAGTGAGATAGGATGCATACAGCTTTTTGCTGTTGTTGTTTCAAAACCCAGTTTTAATTGCTTTGGGTTTACAGATTAATTAAACACATTTTTTTCCAAAGAAACAGCTGTTTGGTGTATAATTTTAATCACAAACTGGTGATAACCTCCCATGGGAGTTCATCTGAGCTACTAAGTAACTTTTTTAACAAAGATGGTCCTGAGTCTGAATCTGGAGAACTGAACAAGTGGAAACAATTGTGCAAATTGAAGCACTGATCTCTCCCTTGCATGCCTACCTGAGTAGAAAAAGCTTGAGAACAGAGATCACTTTGTCATGAGAATACAGCTCGTACCAGCACACACAGTCACTAGTGCTGACCATCAGCTGGTGCAAAATGGCACAGCACATTTGATGCTGGTTGACTGCACCCCAGCACACCATCCCTTAAAAGTTTATTGAAGTGCTCAGTTTAGATAGGCTGCTTTGAGGCAGACTCCACTGCTGAAATTGCTGGAAAATCTCTGGAATCAGGTACTTCTTGGGTCAGACTAGATTTTGGTCACTTACTCTGATGTTAATTGTCCCAGCAGCCACGCACTGTAAAAACAAGTTTCTGCCTGTCTAGGGTAAACAGCGCTAGTGACACTCCCTGAAAATCAGACAACCTGTCTGGCAAAAGCTTTTAGAGCCTTTCACAAGCTGCAAAAGAGCACATAAGTGATCGAAGGCGGTAGGGTGGGTGCATTATTGTTCTTATTAGAGCATCATCTGCCAATTTATTGCAGCAAGAAGCCAGGAAATGCAAAACTGTCTCTCTGTAGAAAAAACCAAACTCTGTGCTCTTCATGTAACATTTAAGATATTCAGGGGTTGGGCACAGGGAGGGTGCTGTGGATGTGACCCTCACTGCAGCCTGACTCTCTGTTAGAAAGAGCAAAGGGAGGCAGGGGAGAGAAGGCAGTGAGGTGACTGTATCAGAAAGATCTCAGCCTGTGGCCACAGTGAAGGATCCTGAGGGCACTGTATGAAAACACCAGCTTTGGGCCTGGACTCTCTGATAATGGGCAGCACATGGGCTCCCCAGGACTTCATCATCATGAAAAAATACTGATTCTCACCAGACTGTTAATTTTTATGCATGCAAAGAATACATCACTATCTTAGGCACGTGCTTCCAGACACACATTTATTTGATAAGGCGGATTGATTTTTTCCCATCTTTGCTTCCTTATGGCCTAGATCCTGTTGCCTTTGAAGTATGTGGTTTCTGTAGCATAACATCAAACATAGCAGCAGTTCTTGAGTAAGAAGAATCCCACACTGCTCCTCTAACAACTGTCCATCCACAGACAGCCATCTGTCTGTCGTTCTAATGGACAGGCTAATGGTTTCACTTAGGATATGCTGGTGGAAGAAATCCTATTACCTGAGGAGCATTGGGGGTTTGGCCATTCATTTACAACAAAATTTGTTGTATAATGAGCAGTTCATCCCATGACTGATAGAGATCAGGACTTTTACAGACCTTCTATACTAACAACAGGTAATCCTCATTTTGTTCCTTACTGTACAAGCTAAATAGGGACTGCAGGTCACAGTGGTGTGAGCGGCTCTGGGCTTCTCAGCTCAATCCCTACTGGCATCAGCTGGTTCCAGGAGCATTAAAGGTGTCACTCCCAGGCTTTTGAGAGCAGCTGGAAGACTTGGAGCCATCACCAAACACTTAGGGCCAGGTTTGGCTGCAGTCCAGCATCTGCACTGTGAGGCCTGGGGAACTCATGGGGAACTGTGCACACTACTGCAGCATAGGTGCAAAGAATTAGTAAAGCCCTGGGATGCTCCAAGGAGCTGTGTGTGCTACACATGAGGCTCTTTGCTCCTGCTAGGGAGGCTGCAGGATTTACACAAGCAGGAGCAGCTATTCCAATTCTAAAAAGAAACTAAAGCTTGGAAGTTTAAGGAAGGGCTGTACATTTGCCCCGCCCTCAGACAGACCTTGAGGTGTCTTGAGATGGACCTGAATCCTCCCGACTCTTTGCTTTCTCAGCTACAGCAGACCACCTCCATGGAGAGAAGGAAATTGGGGGAGCAGAAGAACAGTGGCCAGACTGCCCTGGTGAGCTGAGGATGCCCTGCCTCCCACTCTGCTGTTCTGAGCTCAGCTGAATCTACCCCGTGAAACCTGGCCATTTCTAATGGGCAGTGACATGCAGCAGTTCCTTCCTTGCAGAGCAACCCAGGCAAAGGGAAATCCAAACACATTCAATGCCTTCCCACTGTTACACTTAGAAACAAGAAGCAATGCAGGGGACTGCTCAGTGGTACAGCACTGACCTAACAGCATCTCATTTCCCATCAGTGCAACTGTGGGCTGATGGGGAGGGATGGACTGCCTGGACCTCTGCAAAAGGGAAGGGTGAGAGGGCACTTGTGTGAGACATTGCAAATGCTTTACCAACACTGCTGTCCTGAAGCAGGTTTCAGAGTGCTGCTGGCACTGGAAAGCGTGCTGATCATCAAAACCTGGAAAGGAGCTTCTGAAGCAACCTCTGTTTCCATTCAGCCCGCCCCTAGCTGTGCATCATGCCCAGTTTTCAGAGGAAAGAAACTGCCTGGCTGGCTACAAAAGGATCTCCTCCTTGTGAACACACTGGAGAGCTCTGATACAGCCACCACCTCCCAGGGGAGGCTGGGATCCCAGGCACCTCAGCAAATCCAGGCTGAAAGGTTTCTCGGTGTTTGAAGTTTTGCTGACCACCCCTTTTCCTTTGTGACTGCAGATCAGAGAGAGTGAGAGAGAGCAAAGAAAGCAGATGGTTTGTCTAAACAGAGGTCAGACTTGCTGTTCAAGAAGCAGCAGACCAGTGTTGTTCTGCAATGAGCCATGTAACACTGTCAGGTCACACAGCCAGAGAGTCCCCTTGGGAAGGTGAAAGCATCACCCCTCTGATGCCATTGCTATCTTTTATGAACACACAAATTGTGTGATTAGCTAATACTTAGACAGCTGGTACCTTCTAAGTGGCTCAGATAAGATCAGGCAGTAAAAGTAGCAGAACCTCCTGCTTAAAACATCCTAAGGATGCAAAACCATGTCCCGAACAAGAAAACCTAGTTTTCAGCCATTTACCTGAGCCAATTGCCAAATGAAGTCAACAAACATACACAAGAGAGAGACACGTAGCACAATCAGCATTGACTGTTCCAGCAGCTGGACATACAAGGGCAAAGGAAAACTAAAATTCATTGCTTGAACTGAATCAAAGACAGACCTAAAACAAAACAGGAACAAGCTGCATAATGAGGTTATTCAAAGTTGTCTTTTACTTCTTGTTCTTTAAGAAGGAAGCATTGTTTTCTATCTAACAGTGGCTATATCCAAACTATAATGCTCTTGGGGGAATAAGTGAAATACCATATTCTTTCAGTAGAGCAGGCGTCACTAATTACCTTCTTACCTTGTAGAATGTCAAATTAGTTGGAAAAAATAGATCAAGCTACTCTTAAGTACAGTGATTAAAGTGATCAAAAGCTCATAACAGCACAGAGAGTGCAGCGAGGTTGTAGCTGTGCTCTAACACCTGCATCTCATGATGGAAGATAACAAGAGGCAAGGAGAAATGTAAACATGAGCACTTTGCAAATGCTCACATTGAATTTCACACATCATCCCAAATGTGGACTTTGGGATTTAATCTCAAACTTCAATCTCAGGCTGTGTTTTTCTGAACCAAGGCAAGGCTTGTAGAGAGAGGTAATATTCTCTCTTCTGACCTTCAGTCATCTTGGCTACAAAATTCAGTTATGCCATTATTCTAGAGGCTTATTAATATTCTGAAACCTAAGGAGATCCTGTGCAGATTTAAAAGACCCAGGTCAACTTCCGTGTCAGGAGTTGATTTTCCTCTAAAGTCTACATACCCATCCACTTCTCCATCAGGAATAGAAGGATGGATCTCATTACTTCACTATATTTAATATTTTTCTTGGCAGTGCTACTGTGTGGACTAAATGCTAAGTATCTCTGCACATTTGAAACAACCCCATGCAAAGGTCAAAGGCTGGACTATTCCTGGGTTTCTTTAGGCACTTAGCAGAAGTGTCTAAGCTAGCAGACTAATTCTTTTGCATAGTCTGTGGAGAAACACAGGCATCAAAGAAGAGTAATTTATTCAGACT
This sequence comes from Myiozetetes cayanensis, assembly GCF_022539395.1. NCBI lineage: Eukaryota > Metazoa > Chordata > Aves > Passeriformes > Tyrannidae > Myiozetetes > Myiozetetes cayanensis. The sequence continues at coordinate 109,070,648 of NW_026087742.1, read as the reverse complement.
CACAGCTCTCTTCACTGGCCTTCAAGGCTACACAGCTTCCTAAGGTAGACCATAGTCCTTTCACAGGGACTTCCAGTTATATAGCAAGAATTAGGTGCAATAGACCCAGACATAAGTGACTTGTCTAGTGTTATACTGGAATCCTGTGGAACATTAAAATCTAAAATCATGTTTCCCTGGGTCCTAAAACATCCCATTATAACGATATTATTTTGTTGCTTTGACTCTTACTTCAGCAAGGTGGCAGATAAGTTCTTCTTGGAGATTTAGGTTTGTCCAAGTCAAAAATCAACAAGAAAGAAGCAGTTGAAAACTGTGACAAATGACAGTCACAGTGTCCACAAGGGTCTTCTTACATAGCCCGTGGAAATGAGAGAAACTGTGTTAAGTGCAACAGACTTGGAGTTAAACTTATGAAGCCCATCTGAAATATAATTGGTTGCTTTTATAAAGAAATCGCCCAAATGAATAATACTATTTTTCCTGAGGTCATTTATGTAAGCAAACAGAGGCAAACAGATAATCATCAATGGATGTAAGCCAGACTCCTCTAAACACTGTTGCATTAGTTTACAGCAGGACTAAATTTGACCCAGCATATCTAACAGGATGTTTGATAACTGGGATTAGGCTGCTTTGAGGGATCTGGGATGATTGCTTCTGCTCTTGGCCTTGCATTTCTTCTTCAGACAAGGGGGGCAATTCTACAAAGTTTTCACCTGCTTCTTTCTTACAGATTTTTAACTTGGACAAACCTAAATCTCCAAGGGGAACTTGTCTGCAACCTTGCTGATGCAAGAGTCAAACCAACAAAGTAATTTGATTATAATGGAACATTTTAGGACCCAGGGAAACATGATTTTAGATTTTAATCTTCCACAGGCTCCCACTATGACACTAGTCACTTAGATCTGGGTCTCTTGCACCTAATTCTTGCTATATCACTGGAAGTCGTATGAAAGGAGCATGGTCTACCTTAGGAAGCTGTGTAGCCTTGAGGGCCAGTGAAGGGAGTTGGGAGTCTGAATAAATTACCCTTCTTTGATGCCTGTGTTTCTCCACAGACTATGCAAAAGATTTAGTCTGCTAGCTTAGACACTTCTGTTAAGTGCCTGGAGAAGATAAGATTAAGACTGATGAAATAAATACAACTATTTTCTTTGGCATCCTCATAAAGCATTGCAAGGTAGAAACTCACTTTCTCTTTGAAAGTGGCCAAAACTGAACCCCCAGGTGCAGGGACATTACAATTTGCACAGAAAGGGAGACTGCAAAGAAATCAGGAATGAGAAGTTTTAAAATCAATTTGCTAACCAAAAGAACTGTTCTGCCAATTTGCATTTTCCATCCTGCAAAACATAATTTCGGAAGAAAGAACCCTCCTGTCCTTTATTTCTTATCTGGAAACGATTTTTAATAAAAGGTGAGCAATGTTCCTGCTTAGGAAGCAGGCAGCAGTGTCGGGTGGAGCACTGCTGACTGCTCACTGCAGAGTGCCCTGGGAGCTTCAGGCTCTCTGTGAGACATAGAAGCAGTGGAGCTGTCTGAAAACTGCTGAGACTGTGAGGCTGCACAGTGGTTAATATTTTAGGTGCAGAGGGGAGGATGGGGTAGGAAAGTGTTTATCAACAGCTATCGACTCTCTATCAAATGTGCAACTTGGCAAACAATTCAGATTTAACTGAATTCAGCCTTTTCCTTGGTCACTGTTGCAAGCATGGACACGTGTAGGCACACGACTGAAGACGTACATGTTCTCAGTGTTTACAACAAAGCATCTCCATTGCTGCTGCTACTGAGAAAGGGAGGGCAATTTTGTTTTTCCTGTATGCGCACCTAACAATTCCCGGAACCCCAGTTCTCCTCCCACTTCCCTTTTACCCTTTCCTGGCTCCTTTCCTCTGGGATTTGAGAACATCAGCCTGAGGCTCTGGGTTACCCATAATATTGCCTCTCCCCTCTTCCTTCCAAACCTTGCCAAAGAATAAAACCTTGAGATTTGTGAGTTGGCTTTGCATAGAAAAAAAAAAAAAAATAGGAAAAACAGAGATAGCACAGCTCTCCCGGAGTTTTAGCTCTGGGTGCATCTGTGGTGCTCAGTGCAGTGCTGGGCACTTTTGCAGAACCCACAATAAACCAGGATACCCACTGTGCTGCTTGGGTACAACCTCCTTTCTAGATTTCTGCCACTTTCCTTAAGGCCTGGCCTCAGTAATCAAAATCTTGAGCTAATTCTGACCCTAGTTTAATCCTTGCGGCTGTCACCCTGCTGGCACAGCCTTATGCCAGTGACAAATGTAGGAAAGAGCCTGATCCCACAGGAGACCCAGGAGACACCTGAGGGGATGCAGCTGTACTTAAGAGGCTCATTACTTAATACATCTTCCAGGCATTAAAATCCCAGCATGCACTGAATGGCTTCAAGAAAGATAAACACAAAATCCAGATACAAAATTAGAAATGGAAATGATGGAGTAAGGGAAACAGTGGGTGCCACAAACTTTCTTCATGTCTCTGTGTTTGCAGTTGGATTAAATGCTGGACCTCATTTCATATTACAGCACTACATCCCTCTTGGAGGGCAGAAAGGGGTTGCAGAGGAGTAAGAATGGCAGCATCTGCTTTTGCTTGGGCAGTTCCTACAGCCAGGGAGGGACCTGGCTTTGCTTAGGTACTTTCTACAGCCCTGGTCTGTGATAGGGGAAAGATTTTCTTCTGCGTGACTGTGAAGCAGGGAGATGTTTCCCTCTCACACAAGGAGTTTATGGCTGATCCCTAAAGGCAACCAATTCCCCTTATTTCTTGTCTCATGCTCTGACCCTAAAGTTGTCTGTCCTTCCTGCATGTTTTCTGCGTGAATGCTGCAAAGAGGGCTGGGAGCACAGCCCAGGTTGAGGCCACAATAATGTAGACCAAAGCCTGTTTTATTACTGCTCACCATGCCAAACAGACCATGCCTGGGCCACTGCCACGTGCTGGAGCATTCCTGTCACCTTGGGATCACTGTACTCAGAGAGAAGCCAGGTCCCTGCACTGGGGCCATGTCACGTGCCACTTACAAGGGTTTCTTTGGGCAGGGGTCCTGACACAGTGTGCAGCCTGGCTGGAGATTGTGTCCCCTGGCCTCTCAGGTCACTAATGATGTGCAAGCCACAGCCTGGCATGGCCAACAGCAGAACCCTAGACACTGAGCAGTGTGTCTGCTTGGGAAAGGATTCATTCCTATCTTTCTTTTACAAAGAGTAGCCTGCATGATTTGCCAGTGTGGGAAGCCATGATGTGGCATTTCTATAAAGAGGGACTTCAGAAAAGATTTTAAATTTCTGTTTGAAGCATTTCCTTGTATTGAAGTAGTGGTGCATTGTCTTTCTTTCTCTGACCAAGCTCAGAAGCTAAAAAAACCCTATTTTCAGTGTTTAAATGTGGTGCTGACTGTATAATGCCATAATGTGGTGTTGGCTGGAAAGCCCTACAATGGCAAAAGACTTTTGAGCCAGGCTACAAGGAAAGTTTTGGATGAGGCAGGCAACAGTGACAGTAGTACAGCTGTAATAACTATTTGGCTATGCACAAGCAGAGTTCAGTGTCCAACAAGGGACTATTTTAAGTATTTATGTCCTGTCCATTACAGCTAGGGCTTTTGGTCCAAATGAAGTACAGGCAGCTGTACCCATACTGATTCTTAGATGATTCTTCTGATTCTTCTTGCCCCTACACCAGCAATAGCCTTTTCTCTCTCCCCAGTTCTCATGCACATAAGCAGTGGCAGCAGCCAGTGCAATGCTGTGGTCCCAGTGAAGTTTGACTGGGCTTCCCCCAGTCAGGATACAGCTTTTGGGACCTTACCCTAGAAAATGGTCAAAAGAAGGCAAAAGAACAGGGTTTTTCCAGCTGTCTTTGGCTTGGTTGAAATTATTTCAGTTCATTTTCACTCTCTGACTGAGAGGAGTTGTTACCCATCTCACTAGACAGGGTGTTTCAGGTCTGTAGAGTGCAGCTTTGGAGTGCAGTGATGGCAGCTATTTGCTCAATTTCCCACTGCTCAGGACCAGCATGGGGTAAGAAGCACCTTCTCATTCCCACTGATCCCTGCTGGAACAACATCAGCCCTACCTGGCCTACAAGTCAGCTCCACTTTTCTTTTTATTTAAAGCTACAAATTAGCAGCCAGGAAAACACCTGAGTGTCAGCCCCTGGCAGTCCTCAATTTCCCAGTGAGGGGCAGTGGAAAACTGAGAAATGGAGAGAAGCACTAGAAAAAAACCCCCAACAAAACAGAATATCATATGAGTCCTAGCTCCCTTACATTATAAGATTACTTAGGCCCCCATAGCTACATAGTCCTATGGTTATGACAAGAGGTATATTTTATTTTATTTATTTATTTATTTATTTATTTATATACACATAAGGTAGATAAGATTTCAGGGCACAGAGCAGGTCAGGTAGCCAGTAGCACCAAAAATGTTTGTGTGGGTATCACAGGGCAAATTCACTGAATATGGAATAGGAATATGGTATTCAGGGGTACAAGTACTTACAGAAAAATCAGCATTATGAAGTTCTTGCAAGAAGGTTTTGTCAGAGGTAATTTAATCCAGATCTCCCACATACCTCCCCAGTGCTTAATCTGCAAGAATATACTTGTTCCCTAATTACAAAAGAGCATCAAGGATCTGTACGTATTTCTGCCAGTGGGACTGATGAGTGTTGGTATAATCAGAGAAACCCTTGACTGCAGGCTTTCAGGTGTCCAGATCAGCTCTGGGGTTTGGAGAGCAAGAGCATATGAGGACAAAAAAGGCTGGTGAAAAAACAAAGCGGTAGGTCAGACTGCTTGTTGCCACGCTAAGTGGCATTTTTTAATTCTCCACTCAAGTCAGATAATTAAGGAAAGGTGGTCCAGGTTAAGCTCATGACATCCTGATTGCCTTGTACCAGTTCTTAACAGGGTGAAATTTCCATTGCCCTCTAGTAAGGTCTCAGTATATCACCTTGGAACATATCCTGACTGGGCTGTGCAACCTTTGCTCACACTGCTACCCTTGTTTCATCAGCCCCGCTGCAAAAGCCAGTTCTTGTACTCCCTGAACCATTTTTGTGTATATTTGCACCTTTGATGTAGTACCTCTCAGGCAGGAAATCTCCAAGACCCATATAAACGTTGGTTATGAAACTCTAACGCAAGCTTGTGAAATGGTTCGTGACTTCTCTTTGTCACATGAAGAGGAGTAAACAGAGGTGCCAAGCTGGTAAGTGGTTTGTCCAAGATTAGAGTTGTAGGTGGAACACAACTGGAACAAAGAGTATCAGTGGAAATACAGGGTCCTGCTTTCAACTCCCTGCCTTTTACTCACAGAGCTGCAATTCTGAGGGTGCACTGCCTTTAAAACACCACCAGAGTTCTTTTGGCCTTGGCCAAGCCTCCTGATTCTCTGACATTTCTTTTATTTGCTTTTGAATATGTGTGATTCAAGGAAAAAGGTGTTTGTTCCCAGACTGATTTTCCCCTTCTGACATCTCAGGACCTGCCCGCAGTGGGAGAAGGTTTACCAGGACAGTGGTCAGTGGAGGGGGAAGGGGATGCTGGAGGGTTGCCTGGTGGGTGTGATGGTGGGTGTCTGCAGCCACGCAGAGGGGACTGTGCCCATCCTTGCTTGCAGCCACCCGGGTGTGAGGATGGCCCCAACCTCAGAGGCATTCTGTTGCATGTAGTATCTAGACTACACCAGCTGGTGTGGTTCTTGTATGTCAGAGTGCAAATGCAGACGGGGAGGTACCCAGGGACAAAGGGGGAAGGTGTAAAAATGTGAGTAAAGTCCTTTCATGCAGCATGACCATAGACCCAGTTATCTACGGACACATAAAGCTCCTTTACCTCTCACCCCTCCTCACTGTCACCTTGATGGCCACATTCCCATGCATCTGCCTGGGAAACCAGGGCTGAAGGTGCCCCCCCAGCAGGCAGCTTGGCACAGCTATCGGATGATCTCCCTCTGCAGCACACTGCCACCTCCGGGAAGCCTTCACCTGTTGTCTGCTGGGCTCCCTCATCACCACTGATAGCATCGCCACCGCGACCTTGAAATCCTTCTCACAAGTGCCACCCTGTCTCTTAGCAGTGGGAAATCAGATTTTTCCTTGCCTCGGCATGACTCCCTGCATTCTCATTTCTGAAGAAAGAGCCAGGGAGGGAATGAAGCTTTTCCCTGTGCAGCAGTGACTCTATTTTCAGCTGTAGCCCAACAGATTGCTTCGCTCTTCTGCCTTATCATCCAATACCACCTTAATGCATGCAGCTACGCAAGGTTACTATTAGTGACTGATATCACTGGTGCTGCGGGCTGGAGGTTTTAACCCTAAATGAACCAAAATCTCTACACCAAATCCTTAGCTCAACCCAGGTTTTCAGATTGTATCAGTTATTATTTTTGAGCTTTTTTTTTGTTTGTTTGTAAACCAGAAAATGTGGTAAGTTTATTATGTTGGGGGACAACAAAGAGAAAAGTCAGCCATTCTCTAGGACCAAATCAATCAGAGGTTTACCTTGCACAGAGTGACTGACAGGTCTGGCCCTCTGGCACCGTAATTTATTTTCCAGGCTCAGCTCTTTGCAAGTATCGCATGTCACGCTTTTAAAGATGTATATATATAGAACCAGCGAGATGGTTATATTTAGTGCAACTGTAGGTACAGAAGCACTTCTTTTTTTAGCTTCTGTTGGTGCAAATATAGAGATAGGAGGGAATCAACCAGCCTCTCTTCACCTCTCCCCCATGCTCCTGTGAAAGCATCCCTTCCATTTGGCAGTGTGCCCAGAGGAGTCTGCAAAGCTGCTGTTAAGGGAGGGCTGTGGAAGGAACTGGTCGAGGAATGGTGAGTTTACAAGACATTCCCAAATTTCAGCAAAAGGTGCAAAAAACCCTCATTCCACTGTGGAACAAAAATGGGGTGCAAAATAGAAGTAAGCAGTTTCTCCCCCACACGCTAGAAAGTCCAAACAATTTATTTTGACCTTTTCAAACTTATTTTGACCTTTTCAAACCTATTTTGAGGCTACACAGATCACAGGAGGTGCACCAGGAAACCCCAAAGGGTGAGTACCCCTGAGTTAAGCACTGACTTCAAGATTAGTATCCTGGCTTGTATCAGCAATAGTGTGGCCAGCAGGACCAGGGCAGTGATCATCCCCCTGTACTTGGCACTGCTGAGGCTGCACCTCAAATCCTGTGTTCAGTTTTGGGCCCCTCACAACAACAAAGACATTGAGATGCTGGAGAAGAGGACCATGAACCTGGGGAAGGGTTTAGAGAGTAAAAGTCATATGAGCAGCAGCTGAGGCAGCTGGGGTTGTTTAGCCTGAAGAAAAGGAGAGTCAGGGGGGATCTTATTGCTCTCTACAACTACCTGAAGGGAGGTTGTAGCCAGGTGGGCGTCAGTCTCTTCTCCCAAGTAACAAACTAGAGTATGAGAAGAAATGGCCTCAAGTTGCTGCAGGGGAGGTTTAGATTGGATATTAGGAAAATGTCTTCCCTGAAAAGGGTTGTCAAGCATTGGAACAGGAGTCCCAGGGAGCTATTTAAAAGACATGCAGATGTGGCACTTAGGAACATGGTCCAGGGGTGGACTTGAAGAGCTGGATTAATGGTTGGACTCAGTGACCTTAGAGGTTTTGTTCAACCTAAATTATTCTGTTCTATTCTATCGTTCAGTTCAGGATCCCCCAAATGCACCTTCCTGAGCAGATTGGTCTGGCTCCAACACAGGAGGTTCTATGAACTCTGTGAGACCCTCAAGGCTCCTAACCCTTCTTGACCACTTCTATCCTGGTAAACTGGGAAGACTGGGGAAACTGGGCATCTCCAGAATGTAGGTCCAAGCTCTGGGAGGAAAATGGAGTCTGAGGAATCTACTGAAGTCCACTGATGTCCTGGCTATACCCCTGTGGAGTGTGTCTAACAACACAAATACACAATTTCCGTGGAAAAGATGTTCCAGGCAGCCCTGTTTTCAGACTGGACAAGGAGCTGCTATCTGCAGGAGTGAGCAGTGCAGCAGGGGAGGGGAGCACAGCATGCAGGGATCCCTGGGGATGCAGGGTCCCTTGCCAGCTCCCAGCTGTTCCTGGCAGCTGCATCCTTTGGCCTGACAGCAACTGTAACCACTGAAAGTCATGAAAAACAGACAAGTTTAACTGATACATGGGTTTTCTGTCAAATCTTAAGAGAAACCTCTGCTCTGGCATGAGCAAGCGCTGTGGGTCCCAGTATATCTGGTTTTTTTCAGGCTGTTTTCAGCTGGTCTGATGAAAGGTGCTACCTGATAAAAGGTGTCTCTCTGCAGATCTCATTTTGCTTTAACACACAGGGGTACAAACTTCTGCATAGCCTGTTATAAATGCACCATAAAAACAAAGGCTTGCATTTTTGAAATGCCATTGTCTTTTTTTTTGTTTTAGCTTTCCATTTCTTGGCTGTTTGACATCTATTGGTCTGTCCACACATGGTCACGCTCATTTGTACATGCACAAATCGATTAACATGCACCCTTTCCTGTGCAAATAAGCTTGTCCCTCAGGTAGCTGTATGTCACAGGCCAGTGACACCTCCATAGCTTCTTTGAGGAGCTGGAGGTAAGTTTTTCACACATTGACCTTGAACCTCTCTCTACATCAAGAAAAAAAAAAATTAAAAAAAATCTTTGTTCTTAAACTCTCAGGACTTGTTTTTCACACTTCCCAGAAGGAGAGGAGGATAAAACACACACGGACCTAAGAGTGTATTTTATAACCGTTGAGAAAGTAATAAAATCTTCTCCTTCAAAGCAGAGATACATAATCCATGTGTGTCTGCCTGGAGCTGGTCTGAGCAGAGCTCCCACAGGGCTGAGATGTGACAGATGCAAGGTGATGGACGCAGTGTCACAGGCTGTTTGGAAGTGGCAGTGTTCATATCCTGAGTATTGGTAAGGGCTTGGAAGTTATTACATCCCTTGCTCAATGGGTGAGAAAGATAAGGAGCGCTTTCAGTAAGGTCTAAACACATGGGGCAGTGATAAATGCAAATCCCTCAGGCTCTGCACAACAGGGGTAATGGGTCTTCAGCTTCAGCAGAAAGAGAGCCACAGTCTGTCTGACCTCGTTCAGGAGCATAGAAAACAAAAAGAAAAGAAACTGCAGGAAGCAGCAACTATGACAGAAAGAGGAAGAGGTGTTTGGGTTCCAGGATCTTAGAGACATGGGGCTGCCCTGTCCACAGTCTCCGTGGGGGGATGACAGGCCACACTGCCTGACAGCAATTTGGCCAAAAGCATGCTAGTGGCAGGCTGCACATTTATCTTTGTTGAAATAACACTTTTTTGGGGGTCCATTGAAGCCAGCTGAGCATCAGCACTCACCCCAGGTACCTCCAAAACAGAAGTCAGCCCTGGGATGTGCATCTCAGCACCCCTGGGGTGTCAGTGTACCTTCAGGTCAGGCCAGTTGTAGAGGCAGCTTCTCACTGGGGTGGCAATTGCTAAAGCCACAGCCAGCAAACCTGCTGAAGTCATCAGGACCAGGGAGAAATGCCCTTGGGACACAAGGAGACACTGAAGGTTCAGGAACTGACAGCCTGGGACTAGCCCTGCCAGGATCCTTCCTTGCAGAGGTCTGAATGCCTGTGGTGTGCTGGTTAAAGAAAGACATCTTTCCCTTGCCATTTTTCAACCTTGAATGATGCATGATCACCAATATTTGCTGAAGCTGCTTGCTAATGATGTTTACCGAAAGGTATTTCCCCCTGTGTCTTCCCAAAAGACACGATGTTGTCCCACAGTACACAGCACAGCTCTAAACTGCCAGGAAGGTAAAGCAAAAATATCACCTTTTCCGAGGTGTTAAATGACTAGCATGGACTTGCATACTTAGTGCACTCTGTTCCCCTTTCTGCCACAATCAATACCACTCTGATTTCTTTATCACGGATGATGGGGGATGGAGATGAGCGATCCTGTTCATACCTCAGCTTTGGCATTTTGATTCCCAAACAGCCCATTCACTAGTAGCATAAAAATAATGTAAAAACAAATAGATCAAATAAATGTAGCTTGAAGACATCTCTATTACAACCCTGCTCTGTATTCTATAAGCAAAATATGTACTGCGCATACAAACACCGGGGGAATGGAGGGTTGCAGGTATTAACACTGACATATCAAGCGGTTCCTTCATGAGACCATATTATCTATGCAATCACCTACAAGTATTTACATTTCATGAACGACATTTTCCAAACATCACCTGCAGCTGTACAGCCCCGTGCTCTTCTTGGATGAACTTCAGGCAGAGAACGAGGCCAAATCAAGGCTTTCAGGGGGTGTTTTTGTGAAAAACCTGGCTGCAGGGGGAAGCAGCAGGGGCTGGTGATCTTGGGTTGGGGTGATTCTGTGGCAGGATTGAGTTGGAGTGATTCTGATGCCCTGTGCTGCTGGAGGTGAAGCATCTTGTTTCTAGAAGACATCAGTCAACAGCCAAGGCAGGCAAATCCCCAGGAGGAAAAAGGGTGTGCAAATCCCTAATTGAATTTGTCCTTGATCTCTGGCCACAAGGTTAGGTAGGGTTTTTTTCTCATGTTCCTTTGGTTCCTCCACTGGTTCCTTTGAACAAAGTTTAGCCTAGTCAGGCTTTGCAAGCTGTTTCCTAGGACTCCTCAGTGGGGCAGTTGTGGTGAATTTGCCACTCGCAGAGTGCGGCTGGTGGCTGAACTCACATGGCATTATTTACATCCTTCACTGGATAAAAAAATGTGTTAATGAGGAAGAAAGTTTAAAAAAGCCACCCATTCTTCGAACAGCCTCTCTCTGCAGATATGCTGAGTGAACACAACAGTGCTGGCAGTTCAGAAAGTTTGAAAAACACCATAATAAATTCATGGATTTTTTCAATATCAACCCACTCCTAAATCCTGACCACTACTTCAGATAGGACATTTTACAATGCTAATAAAGCAAATCGTGGTGTTAATTGTCCCAAATTCAGTTCAGCAGGTTGCCTGCAAGTACCAGACTGACTCCAGGTCTACATCACATCCTGATTGTAGCACAAGTTATCCATTTTACTTACTTAAATTCCCTTTGCAGTTCCAATGAGACATGTTCCTCTGCTCAGCTTCTTCTCCTAGGTCATTGTGATTACATTTGCTGATAAAAAGTGCCTGTTGCATTGAGTACAATTTAGAGGATAAACCAAAAACCACACACACCCTTTTTCAAAAAGTGAAGTATTTTGGAACAAAAGGAATTAATATCATAAAATTTATTAACCTATGCCCTTCCTGTTCAAAGCAGGAATCTATATTTGGAGCAAGGCCAATTTATATGACACTTTATGAATATGTTGCTTGTATTTCTATAATCTTTCTTTTTTTATGTGTCAACAAGCAGAGCAGGAAGTGACTGGTGCGTGGGAGACCAGGACTAAACTTCCACTCTGCCCAAGGGAATGTGAGCCACTGCTCTTGCCTTTTACTAGGAGAGTCTCTTTATCCTCTGCTTTCCAGCTGTCCTGGGCTGTGGGTGCTCCCAGCCAGCTGTTGCTAAACATTCTACTATTTGTTGGCAGTGGGAAAAGAAAACAAGGGAGTGCCCATGGGAGGCTGGAGAGACACACGGTGTTGTAAATAGATAGGTAAATAGGTAGGCAGAGTCCAATCAGAGAAATAAATGAATTTAGCATTCAGCTGTAGGTCCCTCCAAGGACACCCCAACTGCTGCAGTAATTGTGCTGAAGCCAAGGGAGCAGAGATATGGAGAAGGATTTTCTGTCCAACTGCAAAACCTGCTGTGGCACCTCTGAGGTCACTTGTCCAGTGCTTCATCTCCACTGATGGATATGACCACTGGTCAGGGGAATATAACTGCTGCCTGAGGGTAGTAGAATAGTTCAGGTCATGCCTCTCTGACCTTCCTCAGTCACAGGGCAGAGACACACTTCATAGATACCATGTTGGCAATGGAGTCCCATGTGAACCTGTGCCATTGGTATTCAGCTTCTTCACTATCCTAGAGCAAATTGAACTGTCCACTGTCCAGCCTGTCTGGGCATTACCCAAAATTTGGTGGGTCACTCCATTGCATTTTGGTGGTTTTTGAAACAGACTGTTCCTGAATTTTGTCTCCAGAGCACCATTGTGAGCTTTGCATTTACAGAAGAACCCTAAAGTGTCTGCAAACTAGGACAAATAAAGCTCAGCTTAGAAACAAGTTCTTGCTACAAAAAAAGGAGTCTTTGAGTACAGAAGTCTGTTGTGTAACAGGCTCATCTACAGCCCTACCTCCTGTTTTCTGGATTCTCCAAATATCACAGTTCTTCCAAGAGAAGAGTGGACCCAAGTCCATCATGCTTAGTACACACACTTAGATTAACCCTAATCATGTAATTCTGCCTCTGTAAGTAAAGGATCTGTAGATGAGCTCTGGTCCATTATAAGAACTGTTTCTTCTGGCATCAATCATTTGTACTTCCACAACAGGTACTGCTAAGTATTTCCCAATAAAAAAAAAAACAGGTGAACGGGTAAAGTTGTGTCACAAGGGATACTGTTATATTTGAAAAACTCTGAGTCAAACAAGATCACCTTGTAGTAAGTTGGAAGTGCTTCCCCTTAGCCAGGTGAGAATTTGCACTAGCTCAGGTAAACAGCAGGGATGAACTATGGCTGAGTTGATCTGCTGGCACTGCAGGGTCAGATCATACAGAGCCCATTCATGCTCTAGGAAATTTTTCCTTGCCTTCCAAGGCACAGAAGGAACCAAGAGGATGGGAATTACCATTGTGTCAGTCAGTGCCAAGATCTGCCATGAAAATCTCCAAAAAAAATCTTTTCCAAAAGCCCTGCTACCAAGACAGATAACGAAGAAGATGAAGGCTTTCTCATTTTACACCCCAATGGGTTCCTTCTCTTTACCCACCTCAGACCTGTGAGCCCTTCTGATCTGTCTCCTAGACTGTTGCTTTCCATTTTGACTCTCAGGCTAGCATGGAAAAACTTTTCATGGCAGAACAGTGCAACAGATCTGCTGTTCCCACCATCCTTCTGTCTAAACTGTGCCACAGCTTCTGAAGCAAGGCCTGGCAGGGTGGATTTTACCCACCGCGGGTAGTTAGTGGAGAACCACTGCATTTAGTCTGCAATTCATATCTCCTTTACACAGCCAGAGTGTGGGAAGGGGTCTGAGCAGAAATTGAAATCAGCCTCCTGGGTGCCACTGCAAACAGGGAAAGTCAGCACACCCCCAGTGACACCCTTGAGATGTAGGCACCTATAGAGAAAATAAATGTCTTAATCACTTAGAGTCTGTCCACAGTATTTATGGAAAGCTGATACCTACAAGCGTTTACAGAATTGCATGAATGGGAAAATGCTTGAATGAGATATTGCTGTGTGGGCAGCCACCGTGTGGGACCCAGTCAGCCAGCCTTCTGTATCAGGATAATAGGTTTTCTTTAGTAGTCTTGTCATCTCCACCTCTGCAAGTGTTCCTCTGCAAGTCTTGCACCTTGGTGAACCACAGGGTCCTTTCCAGTCCCTGACAGTATGCTCACTGCTGATGAATGAACAGGGGGAATGATTGCATGTGGGAAAATACCATCCTGAAAGGAGGAACTGGGGGAAAACCCAGCTTTCTCTAGAAGAGCTGGAAAAAACAGCTGTTTCCTGAGCCCCAGGGTGGGTGGATTAGAGAAAGGAGAGGTGTGAGAGGACTGACTGTGCTGGGCCCACCGAAGATGGAGGGCTGAACTCTGACCTGGCATCTTTGGTAATGATGCTAATGAAAATGTTATGTACTGTGGAGCCACGTGCTGAATACAAGACAGAACTGGGCAGGCTCTTTGCATCTAACCAGTATTTGGGTCACACAATCGCTTCCTCAAACAAAGATTTGCAGTCAGACTTCATTCAGGTCAGTTGAAAGCAGATCACAGACTCCCAAAGGACTTCAAAGATAAGATAACAAGCACACACACAAAAAAATGCAGTCTGCCTTGAATTCCTCTGGAGGGTCACTGAGGCACTGCAAAGCCAGCTCTGGGTTGAATGAGCTGGTTTGCCTATTCCCCTTCGGGTAAAATATGGTTTTCTCTCCACAAACCTCAGTGATTAGAAAAGGAGAGATGTGTGGAACAGTCTTGTCTCCGGAGAAAGGGTGCAAACATCAGCTCTGGATTGACTGTTTATGCATGTGATCTGCTGTGCCTGGGGATCACATGGCTTGACCTGCACCATATTGCAACACAGAAACTGAGAGTGGTGCACAGGGTCAGACCAAAGTTTCTGGATCATCCTGGTAGTGCATTCCCAAAAGCAGCCAAGGGTGGATGGGGAGTAAGAGAAACCTGGTGAGAAGACAATCCATCTCGTCGCCACATTCTCAGTTTCTGGCAGATGTGAGGCTTGAAGGACTGTCTGAGCTGGAGCTTGCAGCCAAAGCTCTGTGTCCTGCAGCACCAGTTAGTCCATCTCCCCAGTTCTGGCTGAGTCCTGTTGAAACCTGTTTGTACTGGGGGCCTCCACATTATCTGGTGCCAGTGAGCTCCCCGGTTCAATTATGTATGGTATGGAAAAGTACTCTTTTGTGTACATTTTGAATCATTTGCCTGGTAATTTCAAAGGAGCTCCCATTCTGTCCTATCTAATTTGGAGGATGTGTGCCCAGTGGCTAGACCACAGGACTGGATCTCTGAATTAATTCTATTTTCATCTCTGTCATTCTTCTAAAAGAGCAGGTATTATTATTCATTGGGGTGAGTTTCACCTTCAGCCAGCTCAATTAAAATTACCTCAAGCAAATAGTGATCTGGAATTTGGACTGAAATGACATAGTTGAGACTAATGTTCCCTGTATACCTGCAGAGAACAGGTAGAAACTAAACTAGGCAATAAAGGTAGAAATTCTGTTTTAAATTTCCAATGCCTGCATTGATTTGTGCAACTGAAACTGCTGCCAACATGTAACAAGATAACTTGTCATACAGCAGCAGGCCCTATTATATAGCAGAATGCCCATAATTACAGAAAGATAAGACGAGATCTCACATGCAAGGCAAAAATGTGTAATTTCTAAAAATAGCAATTACCTGAGGACTGACTGTCTGTCTATCTATCTATCTATCTATCTATCTAATCTATCTATCTATCTATCTATCCATCCATCCATCTTAATTGTGCTGTTTCTGTTGATGTGTCTTCATGTCACTTGTCGTTTGCCAGTGAAACAGCACAAAAATCTTGAAAAAAAATCAGCCAGACGAAAGAGTGCTTAACAACCTGCGTTAGCAGCTGAGAGGGGTTCACAGATATAAAGGTGTTGGTTGTATCTCGAAATGAGAAGTGGTAAGTGTCCGCATTAATTATAGTCTTGGGCACATGCTTGTACAGCGCTCACAGCCCAGCGTTAATGGGAATTCCCCCCCTCCCCGGTCTTTCAGAGGCAAAATCCACAAGGAAAGCCAGTCAGCCTTTCTTCAAGAGGTCGTTTGCATCCAGGACGTGTACAAATCTCTTTACATTTATTTAGAAACTAAGGCAATTAAAACACCCCAGGCCCCTCCTGTTAACTCAGAAACATCATTATGAAGATGCTTATGCCACAGCGGCTTACTACGCTCGGTTTACTGGAAAACTGGAAAGCTGCATTTTCAGCCATTTGATCAACAATTTCCCGAGGTTGCTAATGACTTGCAAAAATCTGCCCAACAGTAACAACCTCAGGGAGACCCCGTTGTCTCCTCTGAGAACCCCTTTTGTTTTCAGAATGAGAAATTTAATTAGGCGAGGGTTTTTTGGCAGAGGAGTTCATGCCTTGCGCCCTCAACAAGCAAACCCTGTGTGACTGCCCAGCGCCACCCGGGAGCCTGAGCCTTGGCAGAGCCGAGGACCTACTGGGGCAAAGGAAATTAATCGATTTTAAAGTGGTTCCCACCGCGTTTCCCCCTTGTTGGGCAAGGTAAGCAGCTGAGCTCGCTCCCCTCGTTTTGGAGCTTCCCCCTGTGCCCATGCACGGGCTTGCACACGGGTTTCGCGGGTGGGCGAGGCGGGGGCAGCAGCCAAGAGGTTCGCTGGGGCTGCTCCGGGGTTGGCCAGGAAAAGCCAACACGCGCAGCCAGGTGGAATTCCCCCAGCGGGGCGATGTCTGGGAAGGGTGCACACAAACAAACCCATCCGGGCAGGCGCAGAGATAAGGGACGGCCAGGTGCCACCAGCATTCCTCAGGGCTTTCTCAACTTCCACCGTCCTAAAAAACCCACGCTCACGAGGCGCGCTTAAGAATCCCCAAAGACTCTCCATTAAGTCACTAATTGCTGCTAATTATTGTGAGAATGATTTGTGAGTGCCGGTAATGTGCTTGGTGCTGAGGAGACTGGAGAGCAGTGCCAGTCCCCAGCCGACGGCACTGGCGACTGATGGAGATGCAAAGATCACAAGCAGCAGCTTTAGCAGCAGGGAGCATTCCCTCGCTCTGGAGCCGTCCCAGGGGTCCTGAGCAGGATATGGCCCCCCGGAGATCACAGGGTGAGCACCTCCCAATACGTGAAGTCAGATGGGGAGAGGGGAAAGTGTGTGTACAGGTCAGCCAAGCGTCCCCTCATCGGTGCTGGAAAGGGTTGTGCTCCAGCTCTTGGAAAACTGCCTTCTCCACCACGATCTTGGGGTGTTTTCTTTCAGCAGAAGCAGAGGACTATCATGTTTATCTGAACAGTATTAACAGTCTCTCCTCCACGTATGGTCTCATCACAGGACACCCAAGTGTACAGACGAAGATCTTTGCTTCATATTTGCTCCTAGCAGAAAACAAGAGTCTTTGCCTGACTGGTTGCACTGCACTCCTCCCTTTCCCTCCTTTGCCAAGATGTGTCTGTAGGCATGCTCCCCAAGTTATTTTAAAGACAGGCTGGCACTAAGGCACTCACAGTCTAAAGAGAGGAAAAAGATGAAGACAGATATTTGCTCTTTGCTGGCAGGGGACAGTGAGCCCCTGGAAAAGTGCCCCTTTGGAGGAAAAGAGAGACTCTTCCTCTTTGGGTGGCAGAGTAACACACACAGCTCCCTGCTCTCCGAAGGGAACACAACTGCCTGTAGGTAAGTGCTCCCAGGCTTTAGACACTCCTCAGTCAGCAACTGCCTACCAGCCTCCACCTCCCCAGCTGCTGTTCTTTGGAGAGAGATTTTTCTTACAGCAAGTGTTCCCCTGCTCCTTCTCAGCTAAACAAAATGGGCTAAATCAGTGATGGCATCTCCTACAGAGCCCCTTATTTAGTTTGCTGTCAAAATCATTGCATGTATTTTAATTTTTTTTTTGCACAATTTTATTTCACAGCATAAAATTAATAGAGAAGGAGAGTGGGGCTTTAAAAATCAGTTGCAAACAGCATGTTCTGATGTAAATGAACACTCTCCAGCAGCATTTGCAAATCTGTAGTGGAGCCTTGTGCATTAGACTGAAAAGGAAAACAAACCAGGGGCCTGGCTACAGAGGGAAGCCTAGGGTTTTTTTCTCACTTTTTTTTTTTTCTCTTTTACAATTCAAACTGAAAGGGGAAAAAAAGGCTAATAACATGCAGCTGAAAGCTAAATTAGATATTTAAATTTCAGTCTGTTAAGTTAGGGAAGTAATTGCTCAATGCTCCAAAAAGAATATGCTCAAGGTCCACAGTTCTGAACCCCTCTCTGAGTTGTTGGGCTCTGCCCTGTCTCCATCTCCTGTGCAAAAGGAGTGCAAACCAGAGACTAGGCATTTCCCACTCAGCTTGTGTGGCTGTCAGCACCTGATTAGCAAAAGGGAAATGGGCCAAGATTGTTTTTAGCCTTACAACATCCCTTTAAAGTTTGCAACTCCACAACACATTGATAAATGATGAATGTGCACCTGAACAAAGCGCAACACAAAATTCCTTTTAAAAATTACGTTGAAGTGAATGCAAAATGTATATGGGAGTTGGAGGCTGGGTCTCCAGGCTGCTGCCTGTTCTGTCAGGGCAGTTCTCTGTGCCATAGAGATTGATCACTCCCTATAGGAAGTCGTTCAGAAGGAAAGCTGTGCCTTGCTAGACAATCCCTAATTTTCATATCAGTTATCTGGCCATCACAGCAACAGCCAGAATGAGATTAGGCAGATACATAGATGGATTAGATGGATGCTTTACATTGCCTTCTGATGACAAAAAAAGGGCCCTGGGCAGAATGCATCACTTGTCCCAAGGGAGGACAGAAGGTGACACTTCTGTGATGAGAGCTCCACAGAAAAAAAATAACTCACCCCCATGAGTAACTCAGCTGGTAGCTTCTCCTTGCCCACTTTGACTCCGTATTTGTGGAAACTTGGCTTTCAATAGCAGAATATTACAAGCCACAAGGTTACCTGGTGAAAATGCTCTGTTTATACATCAAAGTTTTCACTGAAGTATCTTACTAATTTAAAGAGATGCTGTAAAATAACTTGTTGAGGTGTCTCCTAAGCTTGCTGTTGAAAGCCCATCAGATCACACTGCAGACACAAGTGTGGGGAATTGCAGATGACCTGGTGGGGCTTTTCCTTCCTCTGCCACTGTGGTGGGTTGGCTCTGCCTTTTCACAGGTGCGATATTCTGATCATGAGGGAAACAGAGAAGCTTTACCTTGAATCTTGCAGGACAATTTGTTGCCTGAAAGGATCCACTGAGATGCGACAAGCTCTGTTTAGAAATGGACATACCCAGCCTGGAGCACGGGGAGACAGTAAAGCATCTGTTTGACTTCCTCAGCGGGTTTGCTGTGTGTAAATCATTTATCCCTGCTCCTGCTCCCCTTCCTTAACTCTCACAATTTGTATTTTTGTGTTAAAAAAACCCCGATGCCTGCCTTTCTGTTGGTGAGCAGCTTGGGACACACTGCCTGGAGTCTGACCTCAAAGTAGGGTGGGATTTGAATCTGAAATCCACTCGGTTTGATCTCGCAAGAACTGCCGCGCTGCACAGCTTGTACATCTTTAGTAAAAAGGCAAGCCTTCAAATCCATCCTTTTCAGAGGCCTGTCTCCGTTGTCAGCTGCCATCTTTTGAGAGAAAGATCTAAAATTAGAGAAAAGCTGCCCTCCACTGCTGGAGAATACTGCTGCTGTGACATATGAAAGCAGAAATAAGCTTCAAATAAAGGTCTTCTGCTTAGGCTCATGTAACGAGCAAGAAAGGCTTTGGGTCTGTCCTGTCCAGACCGGCGTTTGTGGGGATCTGATTTAAATAGGCAGCCACAGTGCCAATGCTTATCTTTGTCTGCCTAAGCGTTTATACTTTGCCTGTCATCATAGGTGCCGTTATTTTGATGGAAACCTACAGATCCAAGGGTTTTTTCTTTTAAATACCTTCCCTAGAAATCCTGAGGGATGCCACGAGACCTTTTCAAGAAATCAGTGAAAACGAAAGAAACCCTCTGTGTGGAAACAGGAGCTTGAGACCCTTCAAACGTGGTGGTTGTGATGAGGTGTGGACACTGAGCAGGGACTGAGCTGTGGATGCAGCCCTGGAGGCCTCGGGTTCAAATCTGTGTCCTTCAGCTCGTCCCGGGATATCCTTAGGACCCCTCAGAAACAAACATCTGGGGGACTAGGAGTCTGGGGTACCTCTGGTAAACACTGCCATATCTCTGCTGACTGCCACTGCTGCCCCTGACACCGTGGTCTCTGTGCTCCACAGCCTCCGCGCTCCGCTGCATCCCTCCCGTTGAACAGCGTTTTCCTGCCCTGGAGGGATTAGTGGGGTTTACAGGGTTAGATCTGCTCTAATGTACCATGGCACGGCAGCCCAGGAGAGGTACCCGGGGCGGAGAGCACTGGGGAGAACCCCTCCTGGCGCCGGAGGGGAGAGGAGCTGGTGGCGCACCAGGGCATGCGAATTAAGATGAGGAATGAGTTTAAACCTCCCACTACCTACGATAAAGCAGGATTTGACTGGGAGTAAGGCAGTGTTATTGTTTCCCTTTTATTCTGCGCATTTTACTGTGTCCCGAAAGCAGAGACGCCGCTCTAACGCAGCAAGGGTGTACTGCTGAGACTTGCAGCAAACAGAAAACAAACCTCCTTCTCTTTCTTCTCTTCCCTTTTTCTTCCTGCTCCCTCCCCGCCCTCGGCATCCAAGCTCCCCAGCCCCCGCTGTGTCATCGCTCAAGCCTGCGCTGAGCTGGTGATGTCATGCCTTAAACTACACACCAGCGGCTCCAGCAAGAGTCAGAGGGCTTTCCTGCAGCCCAGGCTGGCCGTGCTCAGTCACTCCGGCAGCACTGGCACGCTGTGTCCCACAGAAGCAGGCAGCGGGGACGGGGGCAGGGGAACAAGCAGCTTACTGAGAATGAGACATCCCAGGTGTTTGGGGAAGGAAAAACTTACTAACTGCCTCAGCAGTCACCTGGCTGAACAACAGGTTGTTTGGTGGCTGATTTTAAAAAGCACTGGCTAAAGGTGAGTACACTGAGGCCAAGCCCTCATCTGTGGGGCAGAGTTCTTGGGGAGGAATCAGTATTGGCACCAGCAGAGAGGGAGAAAACAACGGGACCAAGGAAAAGGTGCATGTGTGAGGAGGCTTTGCTTTGCAGGATTAGAGCAGATATCTTCAGAGGTGCCTTCACAAGCTCCTTTTCCACACTGCAAATGCAGGAGAGGCTTCTCCCTGTTTTCATCCTCCAGGCTCTCCCTGCAGTGGGGCCCCAGCAGCTCCGGTCCTGTGCACTGGCACCACAGGCTGTTTGCGGAAGAGGCTCTTGTTCAGATCCTCTTCACCACAATGACATGATGGCCAACTTTGTCATGTGCCTGGCAAAAACAGAGGCTTCAGCTCAGTGCAAGTGGCTTACATCCAGGGGCTGAAGTGCCAGCATGCTTTCCAGATCCTTTCAGCTCATGAGACAGACTGTGACAGGGAAAAAACAAAATTAATAGCTGGGCTGCAAGTGCAGGTGATGCAGACACACAGTACAGGGCACAGATCGTGGAAGGTAGCATTTTATGGGAGAAGGTATGTGTCAGCTTATGGGGGAGTGGGATTTGGTTACTGGAGTAAAAATGAACACATTTTTCTTAGACAGGAGTGGTAGAAGTTTGACTCCCTGAACCACTAAAGTGTAACCAGCGTGGCTCATCATCCCCTGGCATCACCCTGACACTGGTATTACTGTTGCTACTGCAAAGGAATTGGATCAGGTTATTACAGGGCATGGCTAATTGTGTGCAGCCTAAAGTGCATATACTTTTAGTGTCAGCAACACTTTAGGCCTGATTCGAAAGACAATGAAACCTCTGGGGAAAATCCAGTTATTCCCTTGAGTTTTCTCCTCTGAGACTGGCCTTATGGGAATAGTTCTACAAGAACCCAAGCTGCCAGTGGAACTTGGCTACTTGCATGCTACACAGATAGAAAGCCAGGACATATTGCTTAAACATGAGTATTAGTGAGTCCCTGTTACTTGGTACAATATTACTGCCATGCATGACCACAGAGGATTTGCTCCAGAGCCTTGCTTCATCCCTCTCTTACCTCTCCTCTCCTCTGCTCATGCAGCTCTGTGTGTCAGAAGCAAAACCTGATTGAAAATAGGTTATTTATTTTAAGCCAAGCCATTTGGATCAAGTTCTTAGGATGTCCACTGGCTAAAATACCTGATCCTTAATCTCTGCTTAGCCTCTGACTTTGCACTTGACTTAGGAGGAGGGTGTGATCCTGTGCTGCTGGGAAGACTGCTGATGCAGCCCCAGGAGACCACGAGCAAGAAGGTTGGCAGAGGAGGAATAAATAGGGAAATGGGCAGCTGCCTGAAACCCATGGGGCCAAGGCATGCTGTCTGCAGGCAGGACCCAGCTGCTGAAAGCAAGGTGCCTCTGTGTGGGCAGTGGGTATTGGCCTTGCCCGCCAGGCAGCCCATGGGCTTACTGCATGGGGGCTGCCTTAGATGTTGGCCAGCACAGCTGGCTCTCTCCAGGGTTACATTGCCATTTTCACCTGCTCCTCCAGTTTAAGAGTAGAGAACTGGATGCTTTGGTGCAGATCTTTGGGCAGAATTTAGCCACCCTCCAAGCGCTGTAGAAAGCTCACTTCCAGGACAACGCCTGCTGGCAACACCTAAGCCACGTGCAGAGCGATGCATCCCAGTGGCTTGGTGTCCATGTCTTTTGGTGGACTCTTTCCACAGCAGCCTCTCTCAGTTGGGACATCATGCTGTGCATCCCTCCCACATCCCTTAACTTGCCCTGGATTCCCAGAGTGCTTTCCAGCCTGAACAGGGGATTGAGCTCCAGCAGATTCCTTGGGTGAAGGAGATGGGCAACCCAGCAGGGATTCCCCTACTGCCCCATATGTCTGGTTGCTCCCAAGCCATCCCAAAGCACACCCTATAGAGGCAGTGACAGGAAAAAGAGAGGCGCCTTTGCTGTGAGGCTGCAGAGCAGGAGCTGTGCCATGGTGGGGTGGGAAGCTCTGGGCATTCAAACAAAAGAAGTGGACACAGTTAAAAGGATTTTCTGATATTTGTTTAGCTTGGCTGCTACACTTTGCTGAAGAAAAGGAAGGTTTTTGCTAAAGTTGAAACAAACAGTAGATCAGAACATTAAATAAAGGGTTAGCAGACCTGCCAGTAGTGCTACGTCAGGTATGCTGATGAGATCAAAATTTAATTCCACACTGAAAGTTGGAAATTTCAAGTACAAGTGTTCACAGCAAGCCAAATTACATTACCTATCAAACCTCCAGGTGCTCTGAGGAGTCTCCTTCATTGTCATTCATCCATTCAGTATTTACAATAGTAAAATCCACCTTGGAAACAGACAGAAGTAGCATAACTTTTTAGTCTGTATAGGTCAGACACAGCTGGGAAAGCTGGAAGCTGTCCAGCCTAACGTGAGGCCTCTTGTAGGCTGACAAGACCTGCAGTGCCATTTGAGCATCTCCCTCTGATCTTCCCCCCATCCCTGTCCATCCCCTCAGCTCCTCCATTAAATTATGCTAAGAGTAATTGAAAAGTGCTGCTTCAGTGGGATCAGGAGAAGAGGGCTGGGATGATAAGGAGAGTGTACCTATGAGGATTGTGGCTCATGGAGGGATGTTCAGCAGGTAGGTTGATTGGGGTGCTGTCAGGGAGATGCACAAAACTCCCTAGTGGGAGTTTTGATATCAGGCCTCTGCTGGGTGCAACACATTAGCTCAGGCCAAAAAAATACCGGAGTAATGTGGCTTCTGCTCCAA
Organism: Myiozetetes cayanensis; assembly: GCF_022539395.1. Classification (NCBI taxonomy): domain Eukaryota; kingdom Metazoa; phylum Chordata; class Aves; order Passeriformes; family Tyrannidae; genus Myiozetetes; species Myiozetetes cayanensis. Next base: position 109,047,410 of record NW_026087742.1, on the reverse strand, counting down.
CAGCATCCTGCAGATCCACCTGAGGATCTCCTGAGCATTTGGTGGAAACAGGGGCGTTCATCTTTTCATTACTCCTGTGGCAAAACGAGCAGCATGAGTAACTCCTCGCAGGGGTGAGTAAGAGATGCACAGCCTGGGTTGTGTGTTCCTTGCTCAACGTTGTACTGCCCATCTGCAGCAAAGCCAGGAGCAGATCTGGTGATACACAACATCCGAGTTTGTGACTTGCGAGTAGCAATTATGGTAATTAAGCAGTGGTCTCAAAATACTCCCTGGGTTACGAATGCTTCTGTGCTCAAGTAAACTCCCATTTACCTAACTGAGCAAGGGCACAGCAATTTTGCCCCAGAAGGCTTTGTATGGCATATTAAATTTGTATCCTCAAATTACACATCTAGTTAAAACACTCATAAGTAATTTTCCTAACTGTTTGCAGAATAAACCTATTACCAAGTTAAAATTAAATGAGCAATTATCATATAGCATAATATATTATAAAAATTCACTCCTTACAATAGGATCTAAAATTCACCAAACAGAACAGTAATGCTGTGTAACTAAGCAAACAGGATAGGTGTGAAATTAAACAGGATATAGATGCATTGTGCGAGGGAGATTTGGTGGTGGAAATGAGTCACCTCTTTGTCAACAGCACTGCTACCAACTGCAGTGTGCTGTGTGGAGGGGAAGCAGGGCATCCAGCACAATAGTGGCTGTGCAAAAAGGACATCAGTGCCATCCCAGTCTGCACTTGGTCACCTTTAACAGCAGGAAGTGCCACAAGTGAAGCTCAGAGATGCTGGAGAGCTATGCAGGGTGAGGGTCCCCATCCCTGCTCTGTCAGCTGGCACAGCTCCAATCCACTGCCATGGGAGGTGCCTCTGCCTAGAACGGATGACTGAAAGCTTATCAGTAATATTGAATCCCTCCAGTGCCTCTGGTAAATCAAGTCAGATAGTGTGATGTTAGAGCTGTTCTAGTGCCCAGCTGAATTCACAAATGAACTCCCTTTGATGACCTTGCTTCAACGTGCCCCAAAAGAGCAGCAGCACTGTGTCCCATGCAGCCCAGCTCCTGCCCTGCAGCCAGCCTCAGGCTTCCCTCTCAGCTGCCAGCATAGTCCAAGGGGTGCAATTCCACTTCCAGGTGCACTAGCACAAATCCACAACTGGGCTGTGGTCCCAAATTCATTCCAGGGGTGCCCTGTTTCCAACCCCTCTTGCTGGTAGTCCCACAGAGAGGCTGCGAGAGGCTGATGTGTCCTGATGGTGGTCTCCTCTGAAGAACAGCACTGCTGGGAGCAATGGACCAACACACCAGGCTGCCTGACTGTCCAGACATCACATGGACCACAGCTCCTTTCATGTGAAGTCCCACACCTTGCTCCCACAGACTGCCATGGGAGCATCACACTCCTTAGCGGGCAGGAATAGGGTGCCCTGATTTAAACAGCAAGGAGAACTGACTTTGCTCCACACTATTTTGCACATTAATTGTTGCATAAATGCATTCAAATATTTGTAAGGCTGATTGAAAATGTTGCTAAATCAGACTGCTCGGATTTAACCACCAGAAATTAAATCAGATAATAAACAATCAGCATTTCATTCCTACAAAAGGATGATAATTCTGTAGGACGTTGAGTTTATATTGTCTATGCACCTGCATGTGGAATGCCAGTGATAGAGTGAGATTTGATAGCAAATTGGACTGGCAGACAGTTTTTGAAAATAATTGCTCAGAAGAAACCACCAGAAATCAATTTAATCATAGTGCAACTGATTTTTAATTTCCAGTGGTACGAAAAAGTACCATTCACATGAGGGTGTTACTGACTTTGGTTTGTAATCATGGAATGTCTGTATTGCAGCCAAGATAATTAAATAAATGCTAAGTATTTCCTACTTTGTAATACAGAACAAATAAATAAAGAAATAAATAAAGGTGCCTCCTAAACAGCAAAATGAACAAAAGGGAACCTGGCAGCCCACTCAATCCATGGTTAGACACAGTCTGTACTTGTTGCAGTTGTAAAATTCTGGGAATATAATCAGCAATTTCAGTTGAGGCTCTCCAGACAATTAGCAGTGGCACTAAGAGACGGTGGGGACACAAAGCTCAAGTGCTGGAAAGGAAGCATTGCTGCAAAATTTCATCTGAAATTTGGTGTGCGATGCTGAACTCCATCCTGCGGACAAAGGTACTGCCCTGGCAAAGAGGGAGGTGCTGGGGGACTCAGTCTGCCCTCTCTGTTCTTGTCTTTCAAGGAAGGAAAATGCTGTGCAGCCATCAAAAGGAGTGAGACAGAAGTGCCAGGGCCCTTTTCGGCTCTCCTGGTTGTGGAGACACTCGGTGTGGGTGCGGCCGAGGAAGCAGCTGCTCACAGCTGCCTGTGCATCAGAGGGGAAAGCAGCCATCAGGTCATGTGGTGACTGGAGAGCGAGTCCAAAAAACACATGGTATGTATTAGCAGGAACAAAACAAACTGCCCCATAGCAACTTGGCCTTGAGAGGAAAAGGCTGAAGCAATTACATTAATTTCATCTGGGATGGGAAATCACCCCCAACCTGCTTTTATTCTCTAAGCAATCCTTTTTAACCAGTTTTGGTGTTTGTTCTGGATGTCATTCTCTTAGCTGGAAACTGCTGAGGCACAATGGTCTTAAAGCCCTATATCCTGAAGCAGAGATCTGAGATGAGACAAAACTGGATTCGTGCCCTCTCATCCTGCTTTTTATTCAGGGAGGCAGGAATTAGATCCTGCATTCTCATGAGGGCAAACAATCAGAATAATTTCTCCCTCTGATCCTGTTGAGCATCATGGACAAAAGAATATAGACCCCGTGCATCTGCAGAAAAGTGAGGTGCTTCCTCTCCCCTCCACTAGCAACTTGCCTGGCAGCAGGAGTGGGTATTTCTGATGAAGTAGTCGAAGAGCAAAATACGCCTTTCTGCTTTTGTGCTGCCTTTGTGAGGGCTGTCTGAGGACAGACAATACCTGAGCTGATGGGATGCCTGGCAGCCCACAGCCTTCAAACAGCTCCTGGCAATGCTGAACTGACAGAGTGAGTTCCCAGTGAATCTGGGCTTTGCAGGACACGGCACTGCCGGGCTCCGGGAACCACGTAATGCTGCAGCACTTTGATCCAAGGCTCAAAGCCAAAAGAGCATCCCTGAATCACAAGCCCTGTCTCCTGTGCTCCTGATCACCAGAGGGGAATAGAGGAGCCTGTGCTGGGCACCAGGGAATCCCACACGGCAGAGATAGATGCCTTGGCAGCACAGTAGGGAAGACAGCGATGCTCAGGGAGCTCTCAAACCCAGGGATGCTCAGGGGAATCTCAGAGTAGGTGCAATTTCCTGAGGGACCGCCAGCCCACGTGAGGGGAGCGCAGGAATACCCTAGGAACAGATTAAACAAACTGTGACAGCTCCTGTGCTCCTCCTTCTCATCAGCATAACGATGTACTTAGGCTCATATGCTGCTTTTTGTCTGGCAAAGTGTCCCTGGTGAAGAGTCAGCATTTAGGCCAGGAAACTTGTCCCTGCCCCAGACACAGGGGCACCAGAGAATGGGTGCTTATACAAGGCAGTGTAATGACCAGCTCATCCTTCAGGCTTTTGGCCAAACCAGCCTGCTCCACTATATATATATTTAAGATTGATAATTCCTGTCACAAGAAAGCCCCAAGCAGTTGGCCTGGCTTTAATAAAACACAAGTCAGTGGTGCCTTCTCTGTTTCACTCAAGGGTGAAATCAAAGTTGTGTTCATCCTTCACAGAGCCAAGAAAGGACACGCATCAAAGCATTTCAGGTGCAAACCCCAAACTCTAGAGATTAGGCTACCCACCCCCACCAGAGGTTTTTCCCATCCTGCAGGAATCAGCTGCAGCACAAGTTAAAAAGCTGACCCAGGGTTCAGGCACCAGAGACCAGTCACATCAAGAGCCTCAATGGCCCTCACTTTTCTGTGTAATCGTGGTTAAAGCAGCCCACCAGCTCCCTGGGGTTAAGACGCTCTGGGGCTCAGTCACTTCACTTTTGCTTCTCATAGAAAGGAAACTAGAACAAAAAAAAAAAACCACCCCACTGCAATGTGTTCAAGGAGTCCAGAGCCTAGAAGGCAACCTACACCAAGGACAGACAGCTTTCATTCTGAATGGGTGTACTCCTCTCCTGCCTAGCCTGTGTGCCATATTACTGGAAATGACAGATCCTTTCTTTACCTTACCTGTCCCACAAAACCCCAGGCAGACTTCATAACTCCATGCAGAATTAAAAATGAACCATGCTTACAAACGACATCCAACGCAAGTCTAACAAGAAGCAGCATTTTAAAAGTGTGTGTTAACTACTTATTTTTTATTTTGAAGAGTCCATTTGAGAGTGGCAGTGTCCCCAAACAAGCCTGTGGTATTCCCAGGCAATGATGTAGCTCTGCAGGATGGTTATAAATAAACTTGTTGAAAGGCTCTCCCTCTCTCATACTCTGGGGGAATTTCCTGTGACTGCTCCCTGCAGGGTATGCTTAGCAGTGACATGCAGGGAAGTGCTGGCACGCTTCATCCGTCTTGCCCCACCCTGTCAGCAGGGAGTGGATCTACCGGGAAAGGGCTTTGCTGACTCACCAGGTGGGATTCAGGTGCCTAAATATCAGTGTCTAGTGCCATCTGAAATGTCCTAGGGGATCCTGATTGATTTCCAGCAGCTGCTTTGGGAGGGTGAAGGTTTCTGGCTTGCTCTTTGCTGAGTCTGCCCTCCTCAGATACCCCCAGGTCTCTAAAAGGTGCTGGGATATATGGGACCCCCAGTGTTCCCCCCCTTGGGGTCAGACAGATCATCCTGGTGCAGGCATGCAGGAGGTCAGCACAGAGAGCAGAGTGCCCATGTGGTTCCTACCAAAGGCAGGTTTTATTGAGCAAGCCACACGTGCTCCCAGGTATGGGACAGCTCCTGCAGGAAATCACATCATCTCACTGTCCTCCAGGTTAGGTTTATTCACTGGGGACAACTGAGAGGGCCCAGTATTTTTCCTTCTCTGCGTCTCGTGGAACCAGGCAGGAAAAATACAACATAAAATGCACTTTTCCCCAATGAGATCTTTTTAATAGTAATAGTAATAGAAAACTTCAAATGAAATGAAAAATGGCAGCATCTTGTGGGGAGGAAGTGCAGGCACTTACTGTTCTGTGGTATTCAAATTGGTCATCTCTTTATGGTTTATTTCTCCTCTCATGAGACCTCAGAGTCAGATGGGAACTGTCTGAATATCCCCAGTGAGCTCAGGCCCCAAACTGAATGAGTGACTACACTAGATATTACCTGCACTGGGAAGTTTTGCCAGATGCCCTAGCACAGGAACAGAGATGACACTACTATTGTGGTAGAACTGCCTTCTTCATTTGCTGTTCATTTCTTTCCCAAGTTTAACCAGAAGAAAAAAAAAAAAAAAAAGAAGGGTATATTAGTGTAGCTGCTCTGTGTTAACATCTCAGGGTGAAACCAGAAAAGATTTCCCACAAACAGAAGGAGGAAGGTGAAATCCCTGCAGTCTTTTATCCTGGTCAGAGCTCTGTGGATGTCAGCAGATCAACAAGCTCCTGTGGGCAGAGCAGAGAAAGAAGGGTGTTGTTGAGTGACTTGAGGGACCAGTATCAGACTAGAAATCATATAATAAGGAGTAAAAAGAAAGATTTTCAAACTTTCCCACAGTCTCTAGGACACCTGGGAGCTTCAAAACCCTCCCTTCTAACCCTCCTGTGGGTCTGGTCCCCAGAACAGTGGCTGGACTCCTCAGGCTTCCCTTCCTCCTCTGTCCCTGGGAGGCGAGGCCACATCAGGTTTTTCTGGGAAAAACATCAGGACACAATGGGTTATGAGGCAAAGCTCAAAAGCTGCTTTGCCAGTCTGGAGGAAACAATCCATTTGTGGGGAGGACGTGAGTTGGTCACAGTCCCCTCAAGTGCCAGGATGGTCTTTAAGCTCCCTGCCCCAGGGAGAAGAAGGTTTTCGGTCTGTGAAGCAGAGGGCTCTACCGAGCATTTCCAAAGAGACACCGTGACACCATTAATCTTTAGGGCGTGCAATGAAAAGTGGTGTCTTGATAAGGTTTATGAAACACAGGAGACTGCAGGGGAAATAGGCCTCTGGGGAGAAAATGCACATTTAAGAGAAGGCCTTGTCTAGAACTGGGAATCCTGGCAGGGGGAAGCAGCAGATTGCCTCTTACCACCAAAGGTTACACAAGCAGATGGGCACATATATTTAGCTGGATGAAAGGAGAGAGAAACCTGAGGAGCTGACCTGGAGAATAAACATTCAGAAGAGCTGCAGTCCTTTATTTCAGTGCAACTCTTTTATACCCCAGGAATTCTTTTTTTTTTTTTTTGTAATAGACATACTGCTGCCAGTACCCACCAGAGCACCATGTAGCTGGTCGCTGCCCCTGATAGGGACTCTAGAGAAGGGAAAGCCATGAGGACACAGTCCTCAGCCCCAGTTCCCAGAACTCCCTGAGGAGTCAGCATCCAGATTCGGAACAGAGTTGAGCAACACTTTTAACACTTAGGACACCAACACAGAGATGCAGTTGTCCTCCAAAACCAAATGAGGGATGTTGCTGCCTCCATTTGGCAAGGGTTGCTTATCAGTTTCCTGGAAACAATCTGGATGCAGTATCTGCCCTTGGAGCTTACACAGACATAAAAGAGGAGGCTAAAAAAAGGACCCTAACACTGATAGGCTGATAGCACAGGTTTGAGGGGAAGGTTAAGAGAGCCTGATAAACCAGCTCATCAAATTGCTTCCAAAAGCCACATAATACTGGATCCCGTTAATTCTTAAACTTGTGTGTAACAGGGTTATTGTCAATCCAGACTGAGCTACTGAGCTACATGGCACTTTGATCTGTCTCCCCTTGTCCACAACATCCTTCCAGCAGCTGCCTGGTCCTTTTCAATGGAGGAGCCTCACCGTTCCCACCCTGGCCTACCCTGGCCCTGGTGAATGCTGCCAAATGTTCCCACTGGTTGGCAGAGCTGCTGGATCTCACTACAGCCAGTCTCCCTGCTGGCACAGATCCGTGTTTTTCCCCAGTCTTGCAGCCCTCAGTGTGCAGCTGGGGTGGCAATGAGAACGAAGGTGGTGCTTAGGGTAGGACCTCATCCTGGGGATGCTGCAGGTACTGCTGAATCTTTGAACTACAGTCTCAAATCAGAGGTCATTTGATGTCTAGTTTCATAGAGTCTGGCGATTCCCAAGCCCTTCTGCAGGAGCAGCAGCACATCTGAAGTGGATCCTTTGTCAGAAAAACTCAAACTTCATGGACTGCAGTCCAGTCATAACTGTTCCAGTATCACTCTGTCCTCTCTGCTTTAATGCAAAATGGCTTATTTTGCATTCCTGAAGACAGATCTGCACTTTGGAAACTTCCCTAATCTTTGCTGTGCCTCCCACGAGTGGGTGTCTCTATAATTTCCAAGAAGGCATGAGCAGGCTCGTCTGCAAGGGAACAGAGGGACGTGATTGGGGGATGCACAGGAGCTCTCACAGTCCCAGTCCCACAGTGCCCTCAGCAGAGGCTCCCCAGTCCTCTCAACCCTGCACTCCCACCTCCCATCACCCTGCCTTCAGGTCAGCTCTGGCCTCCTGCAATTCATTGACCTCCCTGCAGAGATTCATCACTTCTTCAGTGCTCTGATAGTCAGGCCATGATCTCCTCGCTTTTTCCCAGTGTTTTTTGTCCTCCTGAAATGTAAATTAATGCAGGATATGCCCTGGCCTCTCTCTCCTGCTACCTTCCTTTGGGAATATTAAGGAAAACAGTTAATTATATTTTTTTTCCATTTACCAGTGGCCAGCTCACATCAATAAATTATCCTTACCATGTCTTGCAAGTAAATTTGCGGTCTCCTCTTGAGACCTTTTCCCTTGCATGCCTGAAGAGTTTCATATTCACCTTGATCTCTTGCACAATATTTCTTTCATTGCTTATTTTTGCTTTTTTGTGTGTTTGTCTATGTTTGTGCACACGTGCATGTTACTTCTTGTACTTGCTCCCCTGTGCCCTTTAACACTTCCCTCCCTTCTCTGGGGTGATATTTTACACTGCACATACGTCTCTCTCTTATCCTTGATTATTTTCTGTTCTTCCATACTCATTCACAGTGCCCTGTTTTAACTCCCATGGTAGTTATTACTGTGTGGCACATAAAACCTGTGGATGGGCCGTGATTTATGTGCCACTGCTTTTCATCTTCTGCCAGCCCACCCCATGTCCTTTCTCTCCTTCATCTTGCATGGTTCAAACTCACCCATACTTGTAATTTCCCCTAAGCAGTTACACTAGAAGCAGACAGCTCTGTTTCTCCCTGTTTGGGTACTGTTTCCACCTTGCTTTAGGGTTTAGTGGAATCACAGGCTCTGTCTCTCTTCAGTTGAGGCCTCCAAGCACCATAAGCACTGGATGACCCCAAACTTAGCTCATAGGGAGCTCACAGGGCCATGCTGCCTGATCACCCCTGCCAGCCCTCCTTGTAGGCTGATGTGGACTGAGTCCAGCTATGCTCTAGCCCTTCTCCATGGCAGGGAGCTCAGTGTGGCTTTTCCTCACCAGCTGCTGGTCCAAGAACTGTGCTGACCTTTGGGGATGCTGCTGTACCCAGCCCCAAGCTGACACTGGGGGTGGAAATTGTGGGCTCTCATATGAGCCTCCATCCCTAACACGACCTTTGTGTCGAACATACAAGTGAGGTCAGATGCGATTTCAGACATTATTCAAATGCCTTTTTGATGCAGGGCAAGAGCAGTGGTTGACACTGAGTTGTGGATGCCTGGCTGTGGGCTGGCTCAATGCCACACTGAAGCTGGAGAGATTGGACAGGCACAAAAAAGAGTGTGGTGGATCAGACCCACCACAGAACTCTCCCCAGTGCCATGAGAAACATCGTGGTTAAATCGGAAGGGATGCCAGAGGGGCTGTAAAAGCAGAGAAACACAAGAAAGGGCAAAGTGGTGAATCTGCTCTGTCCTCTGGAGATCAGGCAGGGCTGGGTTTATCTCAGCCATCCAAGCCAGGAACTTGTTTAAGCCATCCTTTAATCTGTTGAAAGAGCTAGGGTTGGCCTCTGATTTGAATCACCCTGAGCCAGTCCCATATACCATTGTCCTAATGCCTCTTATCTCAGCTATTTCGAAACATTCCTCAGCAGCAATTACACTTTTCCTCTCCAATCTCCCCCAAAGCATCCTTTACTATTTACCTGCATTGATTTTTCCCATCTCATTTTATTTATGCCTATTGTGCCTTGAATTATAAAGCAAATGGCAAATTTCCAGACTCTAGCATCCTCCTGAGTCCCTCTGTGTCTGTTCTCATTCCTACCTCTTCCATACACCGCAAATTGCTTTCATTAGTGAAGCTACTTTAAGAACTTACAGAGGGAAGCCTTGAAGAGGAAGTGTAAAACTTTTTTTTTTATGTCTAACACTTTCCTTTTATTTTATCCGTGGGCTGATGTGTCCTCTTGTACTCTCTTTGTCTCCACTCCTTTCCATGGATTTCTTGTTACATAAAAGGAAAATGCCTTGTAAGATGGAAACATGCTCTTAATCCTATATTTAAAAATCTTCAGGCCTGGATACGTCTTTATTGGACAATGCCTTTAAGTACCACAATTTAATCCCAGGGAAGAGTCAACTTGTCTGTTGGAATGCTTGTAAAGTCTTATAGGACAAATAATTTACTAAAGGCAGGTAGATAGTATTTGAGCACATGCAGTTCTGATGACTTCTCCTCAGAGAACACATCCAGAACATACACTGCATATTGGAAATGAACAAGAAGTTCATCTGAATTTCATCCTGTGGTGGTGGAAGGTGGTCAGTGTGGGCTCCCAGAGCTGGGGCTCCTCAGTCACAGGAGGTGCTGGGGTATCAGACCTTGTGTCCACTCATACAGGACCTCCCAAGACAGGTCATTGCTTTAAGAGCCTGCAATGGACTAAAAGCATCTGTCGACTGGTGTCACTGGATAATCACTATTGGTGATTGCTCAGCACATTCAGTAAAGCTTTAACAGATAAAAATCTGCTTGTGCTCATTAAAGAACATCTCCTAGACCTTATCTATAAAAAAAATTGTCAGCTGGGTCTTCAGAATGGACTTCCTCTGACCAGAATAAGGTAATGAGCCAGGGACAACCTGAAGGGTGAAATCAGAACTGCTGTGGGAAATGACAGGATCCAATAAGCAGACAGTGTAAACACACAGGGAGAAAAACCTCAAGTATTTATGCTTTTTGGTTTGCTTAAGCATGTTTCTTCAATTCTATTTTGTTAGGCCCACATTTCTTTTTGCTTCCTGACAGTGATTCTGCCTCTTCTTTCTTTTCCTGACTGCCATTGCCAAATGTTGCTGCTAACTGGCACTAGAAAAGCAAGAGCAGAGAGGAACAAAGAAACTACTGTCAAACAAAAGCAGGCATAAATAAATGGAGTTTTCCTGTGGTACTTCTAAAAACTAGACAAAACCTTCTTTCTTTTCCGAAAGAAACCATTTTGTAATGAATCATTCATTCCAGGGGGCTCATTGTTCAGCTGATGAACATGCGTAATGCTCAGTTACAGTGGTGCAGGTGCTGTGACAGGAGGGGATAGCAAAGCATATAGAAACCATGTCAGTTCTGGGGTGCTGCACAGATTGCAGCATCTGCCCTGCTAGGAAATGACCTGAAACTATAGTTTCAATTTTCTCTCTTCAGGAATGGACCTTTTTCTTGGTCATTATGATTCAGGGTTTTACACATCAAGGAGCACCTTTTGGATAACTTCCACATCTCTTAATCAACCCCCAAGTGGGTTAATAATGTCAAGGCAGCTCCCTCTTTACCAACTTGAAAATATTCCTGTTGAGGAGGGGAAAGCATGTTGCTAAACAGAGGTCTCTGATGAGATCAAGTCCTGTCTTCTTGGATGGTAGTTTGGTGTTTGGCCTGTAAGGCTTTAGGGATAAGGTAGTGCTGTTCCATGGGCTTTTCTAGCAGGACCTGCACCCGTGGAGGTGAAGGAGGGGTTGTACCTTCAAGGGCAGCTGCTGTGGGCTCAGGTGCCACCAGGTTGCTGGACAGTGTACCAGCAGCTAACTCCAGTGGGAAATCAGAGGTGAGCTGAAGCTGATCACTGACTGGCAACACGGGGGTTTTCCTGTGGGAGAAAGGCTGTGGGACACCCAGCCCTCCAAGGTGCTGCTGGCTTCAGGGATGAGATGGTCACTCCTCACTCCTCGCCAATTGCTCTGCAAGCTGAGAGCAAGAAGGCAATGACAGGCACATGGATTGGAGGGAAAAGCCCAGTTCCCTGAGCCCATCAGTCTGCACCAGGGCAGGAGCACCCAGGTTGAATGTTACAGGCAACAGTGGTTTGTCAGGGCTCTCCCAAAGTCCATCCAGATGAAGTTTACTCAGTTTCCACCCACAGCCAGTTGTGACTTTCTTACCATGGGTTGCAACACGTTTCTGATGTGAACATCTACTCCCAGAAGCTGGTTGATGTTATTATGTGCTTTTGGTCCTTAGAAAGAGCCTGTTGTACCAGAACATCTCTTTGCACAGGTGCATCTGTGTGATCAGTTTCCAGTGATCCCTGGGTGGATGCGGATACGAGATTTCCAGCGTGAGGGTATCACAAGCTGAGGGCCAGCCCTGCCCTCGAGGAGGTAGAGACACCACTGCCTATCTCACCACTTGGCTTTTGCCAGCACAGAGGACTCCACCTTCTGCAGATATTTCTCTCTTGTGGTGTGCCCTTTTCCATGGTCTCCCAGCATCATTTACAGCTGGGCTGTAGAACCCCAGGCTGAGCTCAACTGCCTCTCCCTTCTGCTTACTCAGAGGAAGGCATTTTGTCCAGGCCATGAGTCAGTTTTAGGGGCATATTCTGTCCCCCTCTCTATTTCCTCAGCATCCTTTATACGAACTGGGCAGCAGACCTGGGCACAGCATGCTGCATCACTGCCTTTGATTCCTGCAGGCACAAAATCCACCCCTTTGCTTTTCCCTGTTTATTTGCTCTGCGCTGCACAGCATCCCATTAGCCACGTTCACAATGGTGCTCTACCGAGAGCTCATCTCCAGCCATTTACTTTACAGTCATTGGATTTATAGCAAGCTTGACCAAACCCCAATCTAATTTGAAACTGTGCTAAAGCACTTTTATATTTACTTTAGTAATGGAATAAAATTTCAGTTCTGTTTTTAGAGTGATTTATTTCAGCGTTGCTACTGGTACAATATCTCATTTGTGTTTCATAAATTGCCATAGGCAGGAACAAAATACTAAAACTGTTTTCAGCAAATTACTTGTAAAGAGGATATTTTCCCCTGCACACTCACACAAACAGATTTACCTTTTCAAAACTAACCAGTGATTTTGGTGCTCAACCTGACATCTATAAAAAGTGCCTGATCTTTAGAAAAGGGTGAATAGTCATCTTCTGACTACCCATCTATCTGTAATGTGGCTTAGACTGCATACATAATTATAGTGATATATTAAATCACTTTTGAAGCTGTGGACAGAAGTTATTTAAAAAATAAGGTATTCATGTGATCAGAATGTGGTCAGCTACTTTGCACCACAGTAGTAGTGTGAGACATCCCTGACAACTGTGTTTCTAACCCTGAGTTGTACAGCAGGATGTGATCTTCCACTAAGGACCAGGATAGGTGAAGAGTTCAAGGCAAGGAGTCTCCACAAAGGGGATGGAAAGGGTGTGCCTCAATTTTGAAACTCATTTTTCCTTTGGTCCATCAGCGCCCAGATTTATTAACCTTCCCAACAGGCTGTAAAACCCATCTATTTCCCTCTTCCAAGATAAGGCTATTGCTAAGGGTGTGAGCTGAGGGGGAATTATTTATGGAAGGTCCTTTGTCTAAGTTTATGCTGTTATTTTTAATTTATGTGGTAGGCGCCCAGTGTACTGCTAAGATGCCTAGAAATACATTTTAAAAATTTGAATACATTAATAAATAAAATACTCTGTACTCAACCAGACCTAAATTATGTAGCACAAAGAGAGGAGCAATTCAATATACATTAGGAAAAGCACCAAAGGAGCACAGCAGACCAATGCTACCTGCAGATCCAAGAATCCTTACACTTGAGCAAACAAGAGAGAGGAGCTACAGCTGGCAGCCCAGATTTTGGGTGGTGTTACAGCCCTCATCCAGCCTGAATTGAGGTCTATAGCAACCACAAGCCCCATCAAAATTAGGAATTACTCTTCCTAAATAAGTTGAATTAGGTAGATATGTAACCCAGCACAGGCAGTGAAACCCCAGACCCTGTGAAACGGCCAGGAGATTGTCCAGAGGGTCATAGGAAAATCAGGAGTTCATTGACTGACTTAATCAGTAGTGGAAGTCAGGCCTAACTATGGGATGAGTCCATTATAAGGCACCCACCACTTAAAAGACAGATGTTTAAAGAATTAGAAGACGTTAGGGAAATAAACATCAGCTGGCCTATCAACAGGATGACTCTGATTGATGATGCAAATATGATAGTGTGCAGTAAATACAGTGTTCATCCACAAATGTACATAATTAGCGGTAACATAACATTTGTGAACATGATGCAACAAGCAGCACATCACAAATGTAACCAAGAACTATGCTGGGTTGTGATGGGGTATCTATAAACATATATAATTATAAATAATGGTGCTATAGTATGCTGATAATACACCGTACTTATTGGATATGTAATCCCAGATAACATCTCACAAACAATGTTATGATGTTCTTGGCTAAACTATATAAGTGATAAATACAGAATAATAAATATATACATTTTGTGTCCTTTCCTTGGTGTATGGTTTTAACTCAAGTTATAAGGACATGCAGGACCAAAGGCAGAACACGTCAACACCTCTGCTGTGGCTCAAGACTACCTGGAGCAGAGGCTGCAGAATGTGGAGTGGGCTCAGGGCCTTTGCTAGACGACATGCAAACCCTGCATCATTGAATGCTTCACAACAGTGAAAGCATGGATGGATAAACTCTGGGTTTCCCTGGGGCAGGTTTGCACTGCAACCACAAACAATAAACATTACTGAGCTATCACTTAAGCAAACCAGCTCGGGTAATTTTACCAGTTTGGTGAGTGTGGCATGGCCTTCAATGACCATAGACTTTTGTCTAGCCTCCTGAGAGCCCTTGTGGCTGTCACTGCCATAGATACCATGCTCAGATCAGTAATTCAAGAGGCATCAGCACAGCTGACCTACCCAGGCTGTGATGGCATCTCAGGGCTGTGCTGGGAGCTTGGCCTCAGGAAACAAAGGCATCAGCTTCCCCTTTAAAACAATTTGTTTCTTCAGGATTTTCTGTCTGCACTTTGCATTTCACCCAGCTCAGGATTTGGGCTGGCATGGGGCACCCCTCCTTGAGCAGGTGAGCATCAGTGAGCATCCCAGGTTTTTCTGAGGAATCCTCCCCAGGATATACCAGTCTGTGTCAGAAGCCAAGCTACAAATGAAAGAGACTCTGCACGTGCTTCTGGTGTCAAAGCCTAATCAGAGAAAAAGGATGTGACACAGGAAAGGCCTTTGCTCCTCACCTACATCTCCCACTCATGTAGGTCACCCTGCCAGGCTTTTCCCTCTCTTCATGCCATCATAACTCCACTGCCCCACTGGAAACAAATACTCACATTGGTGACAGCCCCTGCCCTCTGCTTTCCAGCCTCTGGTTCCCAGTGATGGAGGATACCAGCTTGAGCAATAAGGAGGGTATATTTGCCATTAAGTGCATGATCAGAAATACGTGAAAGGGGTGCACAGAAGCTGTAATTGATGGAGGCATTGATCTCATCTGCTGATGTGAAGCAATGGGCATCTTCTGTCTAAGAGAGGATGTCAGTTTGCATTGCACAATTCAGAAGTTTTATTCTGTTTGTTTTGAAAGAAGCCATTAGGAACCAGATGGCTCAGGGATTTGGTAATAGAATATGAAACCTCTCATCTCTCCATCAACCATTCAAATATGACCTATTGTGTTAGTCACAGAAAAGCATCAGATTACTTGCTGGTGTCATACAAAATGAGATATGCATCCTCTTCTGTGGCCCAGCTCCAGCTGAACAGATTTTCCACTTGAAATGGTAGGATTTTTTTCCAGTAATTTGGCTTTCAGTTTTTAAAAAATCAGTCTTTCTGGACTGTGAGCTGCAGCTAGATACTTGCTGAGACAAAGCTGAACAGGACTGCTGCCTCATCTCTGAGGCTGATGCCTGCCAGTGATGTGAGGAAGGGATAACCAAGACATGTCTTCAGGTCTACGTAACTCATGAGTGAAAGTACCTTATGGAAGATGCTTGACCAATGCTCCTCAAAGAGAGGAGCATGTTGGAACAAGTCTATGGCTTTATCATGATGACTTCTTGGGGAAAACACTAATGAAAGCAGTAGAAGTGGTGAAACTGCAGAACAAAGATATGCTTTGTCAGATTAATTTGGAGGAGACAACTCAAATGGATCAACTGTGTGAGCAGTAAGAGATTTGGGATAGGTTTTGCAGATGGAACTGTCTAGTACAGAGAAGCAGCTTGCATTAAGGGATAGGATACAGTAAAGCAATTCAGGTATGGGAGTCACCATTTCACTGGGACTGCAGCAAGTCACCACATCTCAGCTGATCTAGAGTAAGACTCTCCAAGGAAAGGCCTGAGTCGTGGTAAATGGAAGCAAATCAGAGGTAGCCCTCAATGGAAAAACACTTTTATCATCCTTTCTGTGTAGTGGAGATGCTTTGAGATTTTCAGTCTCTGTGCTTGCAGCAGAAGTGCAAGGGAGGGGAGTGGTAAGAGAATATCTTCCATCAGGTCCATGGTTGAGTCCACAACTCACACAGAGGCTGAACAAAATGCCAAACCAAACAATCACTGTTATAGTGAATGAAATGGCAATAGCATAGAACAACAGAGGCTCACAAGGAAATACCTGTAAATACAGAATAGAATCACAGAATCAGAGAATCATTTAGTTTGGAAAAGACCTCTAG
This sequence comes from Myiozetetes cayanensis, assembly GCF_022539395.1. NCBI lineage: Eukaryota > Metazoa > Chordata > Aves > Passeriformes > Tyrannidae > Myiozetetes > Myiozetetes cayanensis. Next base: position 109,031,352 of record NW_026087742.1, on the reverse strand, counting down.
GATCATTGAGTCCAACCATTAACCCAGCACTGCCAAGGCTGCCCCTAAATCATGTCCCTAGGTGCCACATCTACACAGCTTGTAAATACCTCCAGAGATGCTGACTCAGTCCACTTCCCTGGGCATCCTGTTCCAATGCCTGACAAACCTTTCAGAGAAGAAATTTTTCCAACTATTCAACTGAAAATTTCCCTGGCACAACTTGAGGCCATTTCCTCATGTCCTATCACTTGTTATTTGGGAGAAGAGACTGACTCTCCTTTTAGGCAGTTGTAGAGAGCAATAAGGTCTCCCCTGAGCCTCCTTTTCTCCAGGCTAAACACCCCCAGCTCCCTCAGCCAATCCTCGTCAGACTTGTGCTCCAGTCCCTTCACCAGCTCTGTTGCCCTCCTCTGGACACACTCCAGCACCTCAATGCCTCTGTTGTAGTGAAGGGCCCCAAACTGAACATGGGATTCGAGGTGCAGCCTCACCAGTGCTGGGTACAGTGCTGAGATCACTGCCCTGGTCCTGCTCTATTGCTGATACAAGACAGGATGTTATACTTGGGAAACACAGGAAAAGAGGGGTGAAACAAGGCAAAAGAGTAGAGAGAAATGTGTCTTCTATGTATTCAGCTTTTCCCACTCATGACAAACCTCTGCTATGAAAGCACTGGTGTCTACTCGAGCAGCTGAAGTAATTAAGTTTTTAAGGAATTATGTGCATGTTTTGATTCAACCCCAGCCAGTAGCTAAGCCCCACACAGCCTCTTGATCACTCTCTCCCAGTGGGATGGGGAAGAGAATAAGAAGAGTAAAAGTGAGATAATTCATGGGTTGAGATAAAGACAGTTTAACAGGTAAAGCCAAAGCAGCATTTACACAATCAAAACAAGGAATCCATTGTCTGGTTCCCATGGGCATGCTGTCTTCAGGACAGCAAGACTTCATCACAAGTAATGGAGATTTGGAAAGACAAACACCATTACTGTAATTGTTCCCTGCTTCTTTCCTCATCCTCCAGCTCTATGTGCTTAGCATGGTGCCCTGTGGTCTGGGATATCCCTGTGGCCCATTCAGGTCAGCTGTCCTGGCTGTGTCCTCTCCCAGCTCCTTGTGCATCCCCAGTCTGCTCTCTTCTGGGCTGTGGTGAGGGACAGGAAAGGCCTTGACTCTGTGCAAGTCAGTGACCAAAACATCCATGAATTATCAACGCTGTTTTCAGCACAAACCCAAACCATAACCCCATACTAGCTACTGTGAAGGAAATTAACTCTCTCCCAAAACAGCCAAAACAGTGCAATGTTCCCATGTGCCCCCCCTGACCTTGAGGACAGGACCAGAATCCTGAGCAATGCTTGGTGGAAGACAGAGAATCTCTGACACTGGAGCACTGTGTGCCTGATCTGCTCAGGCACGTCAGTCACATATAAGCAACTTGTAAAATCACTTGCTGTCCTTTTCAAAAGTGAGGAGCACTTCCATCCATGGATGCATTATGAGCTTGGGCACGACCCTTGCTGTGCATGGACTCTTGCCAGCCATCACCCTTCTTTACGGGTTTTGGGCAAGGCAGAGTCAGTCCATACTCCAGCAGCTCTCCTGAAAGAGATGGAACAGGCAAATAGCAGCTACTGTCAGCTGAGAGATGCAGTGAGAACGAGTAGCTAAGGCTTGCAAGGCAAGAATATATAGCTGAGGATGGTGGCACATGAAGAAGAATGGAGGGGCTACATTTACAGCAGATGGAGCAAAAGGGAGGCTGCAGTGGCTCGGGCTGTGCAGCTGTGGCTGCAGGGAACAACCAGAGATGCTCTCCCAGATGGATACTAAAATATATTACAAAACAGAAAAAGCCAGGCATGTTTTTAATAAAGACAAAATTTGCTGTCCTACTCCCCTTCCTGTAAGTCTCAATAATGTAATGTAAAAAGGAAAAAAAAGGGGTATGATCTCATGCTCGGTGCTTTATCTAAAGTGAGTTGCTGAGTTCAGTCCAGCTCTTAGCAGGCAGATCCAGGCTAAGTGATCATCTCTGTGCTCCTGACCTGCTGCTGGTTTCCTCAAGAAGGCCATGACACTGAGGGCCCACACCTTCCCCAGGGAAGCCACTGAGGTTTTATTTTTTATTTCAGGAGCAGCAGAACTGAAGGGATAGAGACTGGAGTATTCTTTATTTGCAGAGGTAGTTCTTCCCAGGTGAGGGGTTAGATTTACTGATGGGGTAGTCTTGCTGTGTGGTTTTGTGCCAGTGAGGGCTAGAAAGGTCCGTGCCTGTAGAGAAATACAGAGAAATAAAAACAAGAGAAATAAAGGTGATAGGAAGTAATGAGCAGAAAAGCCAGAAAAACAGCAACTGAGTTACATTTAAACCCAGCCCAAAAGAAGTTACCCTTAGGACTAGTGGGTCCATCTCAAGAAGTCTTACTTGCACTGATGTGACTGTGCTATTGTTTCATCTTTTTTGTCCGTTTATCTATTTTCCATCCCTTTGCCAGGGAGGAGAGGCAGCCACCTTGATCAGTGTCAGGGCACTGAGAGACAGAAACATGGGACTGAGAGTGGACATAGTTTTGTCACCTGCAGCCAGGTGCCCTGCTGGCTGCCACCGTAGGAAGGGAATCTCTGTGTGCCTGGAGAGGCAGTCAGCTCTTCACCACCCCAGACACGGCAGAGAACACCAACGTAGCAAATATTTCTATCCCTCTGCCATCTTGGCTATGTGCTGCATATTCATCATCTTTATATTTTATTTACTTTAATCTCCCCCATTTGCATATACACAGGTCCAAATGATAACAATTACCATAAAACAATCACGTTGTCACCCTACCAATAAAAATGGCTCTGTTAATCGGGAGACTTTCAGAGGCACCATGCCTGAAAGACCTCATTTTAACCTGGCAGGCTGAACAGGGCAGCAGATAAATTAGCCTATATATGATTGCATGCTGAAATGCATTGATTTAAGATTTTTCCCATTCAGCCTGACAACTTGTCTAAATAGGCTCATGCCCGAAGAAGACAGCTTGAAGACATGATGGGAGTGACAAGGCATTGCAAATATAATGCAGCACTGCACAGAGCGAGGGAGCGAAAACATCGCGGGAGGGATTAGCGGGATAAAAGAGAGGGTTAAAAATAAACAAAAGCAGGTACTCCAAACAGCACAGATCTCAAATTTCACTCTGATTTTCTTCATCTATTTCTAATTGCTAAGTCACTATGGGGAAAAAAGCAATTACTGATCTGCTGTCATTCACCATGTCATCTTTAGGTCCTCATTAAAAATTCCGTCGACAGTCTTAGCATTTAGCTCCTGTCCTGTGATTCTGAGTGTCCTAATCACACTGTGATGGTTCAGGGTGTCTGAGGAGCAGAGAGCAGAGACCAGTCTTCCTCTGTGTTTGAAAAACATGGTGCCTTAGACATGGGTTGTCAGAAGTGGGTGACTGAGATCTGGTCACTGCCGTGCTGTGGGCTCTGCCCGTGCCATTCCTGCACACATTTTCAACACTGGTCAACAACAGAAACACTTGAGAAGGATTAAGTCCTTTTTGAAAAAGCATCCCATGAAGCTTAATGTAAATCAGCCCTATGCCACAAAGGTTTGAATGCAGTATTTTTCTCACCAGCAGCACACAATGCCAGGTGAAAGAGCTGACGCTCCTCGCAACATTAGAATTGATAAAAACCAATATGCATGTTTTGACACACTGTGTGATACCATCTAGGCCACGGTGGATTACAAATATTAAGTAACTGCTGGATTTTCAGTGTAAGGCAAAGGCAAAGAAATGATTTACGGAGGGACTTCACTAGTGATCTTACCACCCAGAGGACTCAGAAGGGCTGAGATGGGAGAAGGTGTCCCAGCCCTCAGTGAAGATTGAGGCAGCTGGTGCCTGGAAGGCCCTTGGCCCCCATGGGCACATACAGAACTGGGCTGTATGAGGACATGCTACTGGAGTGAGCCACGGTGGAAAGACACTCTTCTCTACCTGCAAGGTACCAACAAGTTTCCAGCTCAGCCTCTTGGAACAGCTTCACCAGAAATCCTGAGAGTAGCCTCCTCCGCAATCTCCCAGTCCACTTTTTTCACTCTTCCTCCCCCTAAGAGGAGCTTGAGGGACTTTACAAGTTTCCTCCATAGCACCTTAGACAGAGAGTCTTCCCCTCTCCTTCCCACAGGGATAATCCCTGTGCCCCGCTGGGCACAAGGGCAAAGCTCAGAGCAGAGGGTGTTTTTCTCTCTCAGGACATGAAGACAACCAAACCTGCAGCTATGGATGTATCCATCATTTCTGGAATTACTTTTTGAGATTTGTATTGGTCAACGACAAATGTTGCCACTTCAGGGTATATAGTATGCTACAGAGAAGTCTATGGATAAAACCTTGTTTAAAAGAGCTTTGTGGTCCTAACAAAGCCCTGACAACACGTGATTCTTATGAAGACTGTGGCCTTTGCAACAGAGGAACTGAGAGGAAAGCTGAACTGAAAGGGGATTTTCCACATATACTGAAGCATCACTGATAAAACCCTTCCCCTTTGCATGCAGACAAGCCCCAAGGTGGAGCATGTGCTGCACAGGGGCACGAGACCCTCACCTTAAATCTCACCTCTGCTCTCTCAGTCTGCTTACTTAAACTCAGACCTCTCTTACCAACGATGGCCTGGCTCTTTTCTGCATTGGCTCATGACATAAGTGTGCCCCCATTGTCTGGAGAGATGAACTTTTCATCTTCCACCAACATGCAGTGAGGACCAAAGGTACCTAGGAAAAGCCTGGTAGAAAACCAACACGTGCCATTGAGTTCACTGGTGCTCTAACTCATCAAGTGTTAGTCACCAGAAAGGCTGGTGTGATAAGAAGTTGTGGTAAGAAGTCCTGCCTGTGCCCAGCAGAGCAGGGAAGAGCTGCTGAGGGTGGTTGGCTATCAGGAGCGTCACACAGGCTTTCAACACCCGCTTCCTGCTCCTGCTTGGTTATTGCAGCATACTGACTGACATCTGAAGAGGGTGGAGGATCTGGGAATGCCTCTCTGACACTGTAATTATCATCTATTTGATCATCCCTTGCCTTAGATCCTTATTAAAGCATTTCAGACATGATGCAGTTTTCTCTAGTGGACCAATAAATTAAGGAGACATACATTTTAGGAGTAAGCATTTTAGTAAACAAACAGTCTGGAAAAAATAAAAAAGTAATCCCAGGGAAGCTGGTATTGAGTGAAAAACAGTCTCTGTGTTCTGATCGTTGGACATTGTTCATATTGGACCAGTGAGACCAACACAGCTGCCTGGAAGACAGGGAGGGAAATGCTGGAGTGAGGGGCAGAGAATGCTGCCATAAACACACCCTGTGATTCCTGAGGGTTTCATATGCAGAGGGAAAAGGGTTATACCCTGTGCTTCAGGGAATACCCAGAACCAAGGACTGTGCTTCATGTTCTGAGCTCCTGTCAGAACTGTGTACCAGCACTGTGTACCTACAAAGTACCTGCCCTGCTGCATGAGTTTTCCCACCTCTTCTTTGGGTTCAGAGCTCTCATGGCCCCTGGAAGGCATCCCTCTCATCCCTCCTTCACTGCTCTGGCCTAGCATAAAGATATCCTTCTGCTGGGAGAGGCATGACAGCATTGGAACTCAGATAGCATTTTTGCCTGAAGTCACTGGAAATCAGAACTTTTCACCCACCACAGTTCATTTACACTGTTCTTGCATGTGTCCAGCTTGGGATCCACAGATACTCCTCTTCCTTCAGACAGCTGGTTCACTTCTGCCAGCCTGCACTGGTTTTGTTTCTCTGCAGGATCTGCATGATGTAGGAGCACCTTTCTCTTTCTCTCTGTCCAGGCTGTGCATAGTCCACTGGTTCTTGCAAATTCTTCCATGCAGCAGTGTAATGCGTTGTGCTTTGGCACAACCTTTACCTATGCAGGGGTTGGTTTATGCTGGCTGTCACAGGCTGTGCCTCTTCACATGCCATTTTTGCTAGAGTCTGACTTTGAACTTCACATGACCCCTTGCATCAAGCCTTTACCTTCAGCATCTTGATTTTTTACTTTGTCCCTTCTGTCAAGACACTGTCCTCCTCCTTCCATGATTTACCTCTCTTTCCTGACAAGCTTTCATTCTTTGTCACGCAGTAATTCTGTGCCTTCCTTTAATGTCTCCCAGAAGGTCTCAGTCCAAACCTTTGTTATAACACAACCTTAGCACAGACTTCATTCCTAAAATCATGAAGGTATTTCTGCAGCTGGAGAACCCTTGCCAACCATTCCTCCCTTGCCTGCACATGCAACATGATGTATGTACATCTCCTTTGTTCCTGTTGACATAATACACCCCACGCAGGATCTTCTGCCATGCATTTTCACAGCTAATCTGAGTTACTGCAAATGATTAAGAACGCGCTGTTTGCTACAAGGAGCAGAAGAGCTCTTTTTCTGTCCTCAGTTTTTTGTGTGCAGCACATGGCCACAGCTGAGCCTCTTCCAGCTGCTCCCCCAGTTTGTAGCATTTTGGTTCGTGCTGGGAGAGTCTGGATGCATAAATGGGATCCCTCTCCCTCCTTTCCCTATTTAAAGCTGTCTCCTGAATTGTAGTGATTGCAGCTCCTAACTCTGAATCTGACTGACAGTAAGTCCCCATACCTGATGCTCTGGTGGTTGCTGTGCTGGAAGAAAACCATTCTGGGGACTGGTCTTGCTCCAGCTCCTACAGCAGCATGGTGCCACTCTGGAGGTGAGCAGGTCCATCCCTTCTGCATATTCATTAACGGCAACATCAAGAACAGATGGCACCTTCTCCCTTTAGTGCACCGAAATGAAATTCGATATTATTCTCTGATCTTTGCTATAAACAGCTTTAAAATTGCACTGGAGGCTTCAGCATTCGCAGTACACGTCACCCCTTATCGTGCAGGGCAGGGAAAATAAACACTGCTGAGGTTGCTACCCAGTGACTCATTTACAGGAGAAATTTTACACTGGGGGATTGGGCCCTGATCAGTGCACATCCAAGGGCCAGAGCATTCCTTTGCTTTCGGAGACAACTGGAAGAGCTGATAGAGCCGCCAAGGAATGCCGAGATAACAGAGATTTGCTTTGGGGAAAATGTCCCTAAAAGAGCGTGTGGGGGAAAAGGGTAAAAAGAGAACCATGTTTCAAGGATATAACTAGTCATTGAGGTATTTGCATTTTCATGTTCAGTCACACAGGTAGGGGATTAAATGTGCATTAATCATTGAAAAGTCTCAGGATAAATATTTAGTTACATGGAAATGATCTCCAGATTTCTATTCCAAGGCAAAATACTTCAGAGAATATTGAGAAATGGCCAATATCCAGAACAGTTGCCGAGAAATGAGTAAAAACTACAGTTCAATTTACAACAGGATCTGTGCTGTTAGTCCTGTAATTCCTGTGAATAACCTCTGGCTTCAGTGGATTTACAGCCTGACCTGAAAGCACGCAGGTTTCTGCTTGCCTCCTGCACAGGAGAAGACTTCAGCCTTCTTCATATTCAGTAGAGGTATGGAAATTTATTTTTGCACTTTTGCTTTCACCCAGAAATTTTGTTTCATTATAAAAGCATTTATTTCTACTGAGAATCTCTGGGAACACCCATATCCCCTCTGTGAGAAACTTCATATCTGCACTCCCAATGGTAATAAAGTGGGGTTTGCTCCTATTTGGCTCTCCATATGGCCTTCATTAATTTTGTCATCATTTCTCAGTGCTCCAGGAACCCAGCTTACCCAGTCACTTTTATTATCTTAGAAAAATACCTGAGCACTTTACATGTAGATAACATATTTCAGCCACTTTGTCCAGCTGCTTTAAGTATTACAACACTCCATGGAGTCCAGCCCATTGATTGAAAACTGAAGAAAGAAGTTTGTTGACATGGTCCAGGAGTAAGGAGCACAGTAAACAGAGAAGGAGGAATAAAAGCCACTTGTCCTGAGTCCCAACCATCTCGTCCAGGGAAAATAACACCACCCTGCCCTTACCTGCCAAGGGGTATTGCAGGAGTGAGGAAGTCACTGTCACACTACTGCACTTCACTGCATTGCTGACTTCAGGCTTTGTCCAAAACCTGAGGCATTTCACGTTTGAATGTCACCATTTGTAACACCAGTGTTAACAACCCATTGGCTTCACTTTTAGGTAGGCATATTTACTCATGACCTTCAGAAATACCCTAGGTCTGATGGTACAGGTGTTCTACACCTGGGCATGAGAGATGCTCAGCTCAGTTTCTCTGAGTTTTTATTCCTTTTTACCACTACTCACTCAGTCACAGGAGACTAAACTTATTTCCACAAGGAATAAACGAGTGTCAGGAGGATGTATCTAAAGTGTAATGATTAACCATTAAAGATAAGACCTAAATAAAGCTGTCTCGAGGTGGGCTGGGAAACAGCAGCATTAGTGCCCATTCCTATTCCCATCTGACAGCCACTGGCCAGGGGGCCGTGCTGGATGTCAGGTAGATGGGGACTCTTCCCTATAGCAGGTACTTTGGGGGTGGGTATGGGACAGCAGCCTGGCAGGCCTGAAGCCTGCCTGCTCAAGCTGGATGAAGTAAGAAATATATTCTGCAGAGACAGAGAGGAGAACTCCCAGGTAGTGAGGCCACTGCAGACAAGGAGTTTGACTCCCAGACCTGGAGGAACTCCTCACAGCTGTGCAAGGGACTGCATGACTTAGGGAGGTCTGCACTCAGGTGTGGGAGCTTTACATGTCTACACCTACACGAGGTGTAGGGCAAGTCAGATGCTGCTGCTGTTCATTGACCTTTCACAGACCAATGTACATGTGCAGGGCAATGTCTCGCTTCCTCAAGCACCTTTGGCCCCAGCCTCTGGGCCTATTCCTCTGCCTCGGGCACTTGGAGGAGAGTGACAATGCCAGCCTGTGCCCAACAGCTGGCAGCACCACAACCTGCACCCCAAATGACCGTGCAGCAGCTCCTACACATCCCACCATCTCCACACTGGTGGCTTTTGGAGCTCACTGGGCTTGCACCTCTTTGCAGAGCACTGAGGGCCTGGTCCTTGTGGAAGCACATCACAGCCTGTGTTGTTCAGTGCATCCTTCTTTTCACAGCGTGATTGCACACTCAATCTGCACATGTAGCCTGAAGTATGTCCTCTTCCATTTTACCTGAGTGCTTTAAAACTTCACAGTGTGAGGGGAGACCAAATGGAAATTGCTTTTACCAAAAATGGTGCAGTGCGTCACTGGGTGTCCTGTGTTCTAAGGTGGATGGTATTTCCCCTACAAATGCAGCCCAACCTGGAATATTAAAATATTTTATAGATAACCATGACATATAACTAAGACCTGGAGGTTCCAGTAAGAGAAACAGGCAGCCAAAGGAGTGATGGGGAGGGAAGTGTTAATAGGAACCAAGAAGAGGCATCTCCCCTGCCCCCTCCGGCATCCTGAGGGATCAGGATGTTGCTGGAGACACATTGCCCGTCCCCTCCTCTCCAAATCTGGCTTGGCAAAAGTACAGAAAAGAGTTTGCCAGTCAACAGAAGGAGGTGCAGCAGCAATCATGGCAGGGACCTTTGGACATCCTGGAGAACTTTCTGGAGAGGATTTAGGCAGAGAGAAGGAGTGACCTCTTCTCTTCGGCCCCACCTTCTCTGGCTTTTCTCCCCACTTCTCCTTGCCCTACCCCCTCCCCAGCCCTTCTACCTGTGGGGATGTTGAGACAGAGGCTTGCTTTATTCATGCAAAATGTCTGAGAGAGGAGAAAGAACTAAATCACACATTAAATCCACTCCACAATCCCCAAACATCAGGTGTCTTTCCAGCATACTCACCTACTGTGTCCTGGGACCAGCAGCAATGCTGTGTTTGGCACTGTAAACATGGGGACCAAAAGAATTTCTCTGCTTGTCTGGACCAGTTACACACTGTCAAAGAAGATCTGTTAACTCCATCAAAATTTTGCCAAGCTGCTTCCCTAAAGTACTTAGGATTTCTTTTTTAAAATTTTCTTCTTTTTGCCCCCAAAGTATGATTTTTTTGTATCTTTTTGTCCTGGGTAATGACAAACTCTGAAGGCAGAGCTGAATTTCAAAAGGAGAAAGAAAAGAATAGAGCAGGGCAAAGAAGATACAGGCTGAAATGTGTCATGGATATGAAGTGATCTCAGTGCTAACTGTGTTCCTGGATTGCTTATGGTGCAAACACACTGGCGTGCCCAAAAGATCTAAATATGCAGAGGCTCATCATCACAGGTGTTTTGGGGGAGAAGAATAATCCAACACCAGCAAACTTCTTGTTTTCATCTACCCAGCCATGGAAGGAAAGACAACTGGGGTGGATGTGAGGGAGCCCACTAAGGACTACTAATTTTTTGTCCAGAGCAACCAAAGGTATGGGGCTTGGAAGAAAGAGCCTCAGCCCACCCCTTCTCCACTTACTCCATGCTGGAAACTTTGTTTTCAGATCTCTTACCAGCCTGGTGAAGCCAGTGAAAATGTCCAGGGCTCAGAGAGACTGAGCTCAGTGCCGAGGGAGCTCCCTGAATCATGTCCCATGCAGGAACTGTCCCTCTGCCCAGTCATACCATGGATACATTGGATATAGCTATCCTGGGTCATGGGTGCTTAGCTGGCTGCAAAGGGATTTTGGAGCCGATCTGTAAGAGCCCAAATTTGGAAGCTTTTTTTGTCGCAGAGGTAGTTTGTTTGGTTTTTTTTGCAGAGTTAGGATAAGCAAGCAACACTTCCATTTCCTTGCAACTTCAGCACTAAAACAGATGGATACAAATCCAATCAGTGTACTTTTCATGAGCCTTTTTCCTGGGGGAGACCAGCTAGCAGGCAGGAATGGACAGATTTCTCCCATGAGGCACGTGAAGGCAGGCTGAGGGCAGTCAGTCCGGGGGCTGATGCAACTTTACCACTGAGAAGGCAAAGCACGAGGGACACCAGCTCGCCCTCACCTCTCACCACCTCACCCAGTACCAGCCAGGCAGGGTCACTCCACAGCAGGTGCAAGATACACATCCAGGTTATTTCTGTGGTTTTCTTCAGCATTTCCTAATGCAATGTTTGTGATGTTTTGTGAAATGAGTGTTTGCGGAAGAATCGGGCTTTTGGTGAGGATACAAAGAGCAAGCACTGACCCGGGATAGGCATTTCTTTTATCTGCTGGCTCTCGTGCCCCAACTGCTCCCATGCCCAGATCCTGAAGGACAGAAATCTGTTGCAATCGCTGCCAAGAAGTCCCAGTTCTCTAGTTCAAGAGGACGGAGACTAATCAGCTCCCTTTTGAGGTCCCTCAGCCCAGCCTTTGGGGGCTGCATCCCACTTAGCCGACTTTTAGGGTGCCAAGTTCTTAAGCCTCCCAAGGTGTACAGATGGTGCCGGTGTTTCGTTCCCCTTCCCCAGGGGAAATCAGAAGCAGAAAATTATATAGCTGCTACACACACTCCCACACCCCGTAGAATCCACCCTTCCATGAAAATGCCAGAGAGATTTAAACAGCTTGCGTAATTTCAAGGGGAAGTAGTGAGAGTAGAAATAAATACACACTGTAATTGTATAACATGCCTGAGTTCAAAAATAAAGGCAAAAAAAAAAAAACCTATGTTCACAAAGGTAATCAGATCTGCTGGCAGCTCTTGGAGCCAGATGGGACTGGATTCACAGAAAGGCATGGGAAGGGAGTGGTTCCACCACGCTGCTCCCAGTCCAACAGTTCTGGGAGTGGCAATGGCTGCTTCTCCAGTGGCAGCCACCATAGCCACCCATTGCTCCAGGTGGCTGCTGGCACTCCAGTGGTTTAGCACAAGTTTCAATGGACATATAAAGGACTCAAAAAATGACTGCTTTGAGATTTTCTGAAGCTCCTTTCTGGTGTTTCAAACTATCAAACGCAGATCTGCACGCATTAGCAAGGGCGTGGAAGTTTTACTTAATAACTAACGTAACTAACACAATAAAAATCTCTTCCAGAGATTTCCAGGGTGAAATAAAGAGCTTCATCTCAAATTACCAGTGGACACAGAGTAATGCTGTGCCCTTATTTACTCAGAGACTCTTTTCCTAGGTCTTTGCTCCTGGGAACCAGGTTCCTCCAGAACCAGCACTTCTGGAGGGAGTTCCCACACATCCTGCACACCTGAAATACAGTACTGGGAATTTTTGGGGATGGAGGAAGTACAAGACCCTTAAGACTGCAAGAGGGAAAGGCTACAGCAAAGTCAGGTGGCTGGTGACCCTGTGGCAGACTGTACCATTCCCCTTGTCCTGGCAGAGCCGAGCCCCATTTTCCCTCAAATCAAAAGGAACATCAAATCCAGGAGCTTACATGCTGTGATGACATTCATCCCTGCAGGGCTTTGCTCCCGAGGAGAGCAGGCACCAGGGAATTTTATGCAATACATTTAACTGATTTACAGCTCTGTGCATGTGCAAGCCCATGGTCAGCTCTAGTCACCTCACCATCAGCGGCAGCTTCAAACCATTTAAAGGTTCCTTTTCCAGCTCACAATATGCATACAAGGTGGAAATGAATTCTACAAAACTCATGAGTTAAAAGAAAAACATAATTTCAAGGAAGAAAATGCACATCACCCCATGAGAAAGAAGCCAGAGAGGCACCCTTCATCAGGAACTGTAGTGAAAGGACGAGGAGTAATGGGTGCAAATTGAAAAAGGGGAAATTTAGGTTAGATATTAGGAAAACATTTTTCATTGGGAAGGTGTTTAGGCCTACATGGGCTCCCCAACCCACTCCACAGCAAGCACAAACCCCTTCTGCCTCCTTGTCACTGACAACTAAAGTACATGGAAGAAATTTGGTTCCATTCCACGCCTCCACCTCCACGCACTTCCCCTGAGCCCCTTCCTCTTGGTTGGGAATTGGCAATTCAGGAGGCATCATGTGCTATAGCAAAAGCCAGGTGTTTGGTCTTGACAAGTTCAGCATGAAATGATTTTAAAACAGCATAATAAAGATAACACTTTAAAAGAGACCTACACACAATTTTTACCTAATGCAACCATTTTTTTTTTAATACAGCTCAATCTAAGTACTACCTGAACCATTAAAATTGAATTACTAGCACAGAAATGCACTCTTTGCCATGCACATAAGTAATTACTCTTGTATTTTGAATATGGAATATTAATAAATAAAACTTAGCACCTACGTTGTGGCTGTGTTTCAAACTGCTTTTAAAATTAATTAACTCTCACCAGCTTGTGTGAGGCAGAAAAACATTATTAGCCTAGTTTTTACACTCTGAGGCAGAGAGCTTTCCCTAGCCTGTAAGCTCCTTGTGCAACAACATCACCCAGCTCTTTAAATAGCACTTTTAACTCCTGGAGCTCAGATTACTTTGCAAAGGAAATTGGTTTCCTTTCCTTGAGATGAAAGGAGCCAGGAGGAGAAGAGAGCTGTCAATTCAGAGGTCTGGATGTGTTTTATTTAAATCCTCAGGGCTCCAGGGATGCTTGGCAGCTCCCTTGGCTTGTCCCCTTGGCTGCTGGCAGGCACAGGGGAGGTGAGGAGGGTCTCTCTCGGCACTTACAGCCTAGAACAAGGTGGGCACAGGGCAGATGCTCCAGGCCCTGAGCAGCGTCACCTGGGTCTGCCCAGCAGCAGCCTCATCAACAAGCAGGATCCTGAGCTGCCAGGTAGCCTTCCACGGGGACCTGCAATTTCAGAAGAAATTGCTGTGGCAGCTTTTCCATGGTTATTATCTGGTTCCTCTTGGCCAAGAGCCCAAAACCTCTGGTCTCAGCCAAGGTGCAGCTCTTGGGTCCTGGAGACTCAGCCCTGAGCTGTGACTTGAGACTGGCAAGCCCTGAAGAAACTTCCTGGGGCCAAATGCTCCAGAAGAGAAGAAGGGACCAGTTTTGTGGCCTCCTTTAACCTGCTACACAGTGGCAGGGCAGGACTAGAGCACCAGCCACCCTCCTTGGCCATTACTCTAACCTTTGCCCATGCAGTCTCTCTCTAGACGAGCTGTTCTGCGTGGGGACACCAAGCAGCTGACAGTGCACGTGAAAAACTGACTTGTCCAGGGCCAGGATTTAAGACTAAAACACCCACAGACTTCTCCAGGGCTTAGTAAGGAGCAGGATCCCCTGGGGCACACATGCAAGCACCGACACAAGCTGCCTTGGTGGAGACTTGCCAGAGAGGAGCCAGTTCCCTGAGCCAAACCTGGGGCAAAAGGCAAGGTTGTTTTGGTTCACTTCTGTTTGCTGAAAGTAGTTCAACGGAAGAGGTAAAATAAAAAGGGCAGATAGAATTGTTGCTGCCAGGTGACAAAGGCCATTTTAAGTAAGGCCTTGGCTTAACCTGGCCTCACCTCACGCTGCTGCCAGGTCTTCCCCTCTCATCTTCTTCTCTCACAGCAGTCTTCCCCCAGACTTCTCCCCCTCTTTCTGGCATACCACTTCCTCTAATCTGAGTCTCATGCTGGTATGTTCTGTGTCCAGGACAACCCTATCTACACCTGATAAACACCACACAACCAGGTAACAATGGGCTGACTGGTTACTGGTTGAAATGGTAAAACAATGGTGCTGGTTACTGGCAAAAATGAGTCCTCCTCTGCGTTTACTCAGACCAAGTAAATGGTCCCTGTAAAGCACTGGGGACTCTAAATGGCCACGAGTTTGATTTCACTTTTGAGTCAATCTTGCAGAGGAGGAAAAAGCCATTAAAATCATCAGCATAATTTCTGTAGAAGTAGGCTATTACATCAACAGGACACAAACCTCGTTGTCACAACCCTGGTCTCTGCAGGAGTGAGGGCAGCAGTTGTATTTTTGGCACTTGAAGATCAGTCAGCCTCGTAGGGCCAGTGAGAGCCAGAAAAGGCCGAGCAAGTTTCTCAGTGTCAGGAGCTGCCAAGGGGCGGAAGGACCCCCAGAGCAATGGGTCAGCTCTAATCACAACCTGCAGTGAAGGATGCACGCTCTGCCTGCGCACTCTCTCTCCCTGACCCTCGTCTTGTCTGCTGCCCAACTCACCCATTCCCACCTGGCACAGAGAGCCATCAAAGATGAGCAGGGGCAGCACAGAGACTCTGCCTGGAGCTGCTGCCCGAGAGTGAGATTTGGGCTGATGCAAAGAGGGGCTTCTGCCCCCTTATCCTCAGCAGCAAGAGGTGATTTCTCTGCAGCAGGCACGTGGGGAGGCACTCACCTGCTTCCATCTCATCTGAGACCAACAGGCTGGGAGGGAGGGGGCTTCAGATGCAGTTTACAAATAATAGAAGAAAAGTTAAAACTAAAAAAACAAAAAAGGAGAACACTCCCTCCGCCTCCTTTAAAGAAAAGGGCAAAGCAAAGCCCCAGAAGAGTTTCTGTGGTCTCCCAAGCACCTCCAGTGGCTCTTGGGTTCTGGCAAGCCTGGGTGAGCAGGTTCCACTGTGTTCTGCAGTCTGCCCTGCTCACCAGGGATTGCACTGGCAAGCCCTCATGGTGCTTGCAAGCCACATCTCAATTACCCGGGTGTTAATTTTCCAGGGAAAATACCTCAAAACATGCAAAACCCCCTAAACAACAAAACCAAACAAAAACCCGCAAACAAACAGAAAACCAAAACAAATCCCCGAAAAAAAAATTTTAAAAATTTTTAAAAACCCTACAGGGATCCTCTGAGAACAAGAGCCAATAGAGCTCACTGAGTTTGTCAAGCAGTTCAAGCATTATGTGGGACAAAGCCAGAGTCTGTTGAGTGGCAAGAGCTAAGGGCCCCTCTCTTCTGGGCTCTTCTTCATTAAGGTAGCAGTTTTGCTCAGGTTTAACATCAACAGCACGTAATAGAGTAGTAGCTGCTCCTTTCTCCAAATGATCATTTAGTCTTGGTTTACCAAGCCATTCATTTCACGCTTATTAACCTTTGGAGTATTGTTTTGTCCAGACTGCCAGACAAATTAACTTTTAAGAGGGGTCTATATGGATGTCTGCAAACTCCCTTAGACACAAAGGAACTCTTAAGGAATATTTAATGAAATATGTAACAGACAGTTTATCTATCTGTAAACTAACACATCATTCAGGACAACAGCTAACTGGAAGTGCTGTGGGTAATTCTCGGGGAAAAGAAAGCATCTGAAGAGGCAAATAGGGAAGAAGAGTAAGACAGTCAGAAAACTCCAAAAGATTCAAGCACAGAAGTGCTCATCACTGTGTGGAAATGGTCTACCTCGCTGTGGAAGGAGCTGCAACATACAAGGATCCTCACACGTAGCCCAAGAGCTCATCTCCACCAACTGCCCTCATCAGCCACCTCCTTCCTGATGATTAACATGTTCAGGAGACTCCGTACTCCTACCCTGCCAAATTTCTCTGAAAGGACAACAGTATGGTACTTGGATTAGTAGTGTAAGAAGCAAACCCAGCGTCCACTCTGACCTCTGCTAACACTTCAGAAAGCTGCACGGTGCAGAGGGCAGCATTCCCCTCCCATGCTGTGCCCTATACCACATGCACAAATGTCCCTTGAGGATGTTTTGTCGCAGTCCTGAGCAGCTCACAAAGCAAATTTGGAACTGCTTCAGAAGCTCCCATGAGTATCTCCTAAAAGGCTCTAAAACCCCCATTTCAGATCCCAGCACAGTGCACCAAAACCCAAGCATCAGAGTGCAGCAAGCTGCAGGGAGGAGGTGGCAGTTCCAGGGGGCTTGAATGATACTGTAATCCTGAGTCACTGGGGAGAAGCCCATGGAAAGCGAATTCCCTAAAAATTGCCCCTGAGATTCCCTCTCACAGCATACTCGCATTCAGGCCAAGTCTCCTTCTTAACATACTTTGCCTTTTGTCTTGTTTTTCTGGCTTCCAACAACAACCCAAACAAACCGCTGGAAACAATGAAAGCATTAAAGGAAAATGTCATGCCTATCAATATTCGCCTTTGTGGCTGTGGAAGTGGAGAAGGCATGATGTCACTGGGGGGAATAGCTTAAAACGCTCCATTGAGAAATCTGACTGTAAAAGAAGCGACACATCCCAAAATATGCGCTGTGCCACCCAGATATGCGGGAGAGAGCTGAGCCGTGATGCAGCACGGGCCAGCAAGCCCATTTAATTCAGAAGTTAGAGAAGCAAGTTGCACTTGTTTACCATAGGGGCATACAAGGGCGATGGAACTAGTATTTATTTCAGTGAGTAAAGACACTGAGGGGAGGATTCCCCATACAATGAGACATAGTAACAACTCCTCAAGGTGAATGTGAAATTTGGAGGCTGGGTGTGGCGTACATTGCTCTGCAGCTGAGCCTGTCACTGGGCTGTTGAGTTTTGCTGTCTAACTTTGCATCAAACCCAGTAACAAGTAATCACAGAAGTTTGCTCCCTCTCACCTGGGACCGAGTGTTGGCTGTCTGAAACCTTTTGGTTTCAAAGGCATGACAAAGGGAAGGGCCTACTCTCCTTGTGACAATATTTCTTGGTCTGAAGGGAACTGGAAACAGCAGCTTGATCCTTAGGGGTGGGCAGTGGATCAAAAAGCCACCCCAATCACCTCCTAGCTCCCACCCTTTAGTGGTTCAGATATTTTAAGTGAATCACTTAACAGCTTTCTGGCTGGTGGCTCTTTTGTGGCAGGTATACTGGATTGGGATCAGATAAGATTTTGAGTGTGAGAGGAGCCAACAGTGTGATGGTTAATTTCAGATCCAGATGTCAAACTCCTGGAATTGCTGGTGCTCTGGGATCTAACATTCTGGTTTCTGCAGCTACAGAGGACCAGAGGTAAGTCAGGGCTTCAGTTCTGGGCTGGGTAAAAGCTGATGTAAAACACTTCACCACCTTTGTGGCTCTCTAAAAGCCTGAGACTTCCCCACCTGGTAATACAAGTGAAAAAGCAGAGTCTCAGAGACCAAAGTCCTGCGAAGTTTTCTGTTTTCCTCTCTATAGTCACCACTTCTGCTCTTTTAAGGGACTGTTCTGGATGAAAATTAGAGCAATTTACAATGTTGCAGAAAACTTCATAATAAGAAAATACAGGTCCCTGGCCCTCCGTGCTGGGATACATAGCAAAATATGGACTTTCCTGGAAATGCATGATCTACTGGGCTTCTGTTGTTGCTGTTGATGAAAGGCATTAATGGGTATGATAAAACCTGAGCAACAAGCCTGCCAGGCTGCCTCCCTGCCTTTGAGGTCATCCTCCCTCTCTCATTTGCAGCATGGCAATTGCTTGCTGCCAGAGAGATCCACAGGTCACAAGCAGAGGAACACAGCTCCAACTGAAGCATCAGCAAGTGCTAAGGTACAATTTTGTTCTGGGAGAAACAATGGTTTGAAAGTATCAGTGCAGGGCTCAGAGCAGCACTGCTGGGTATATCTGAGCTGCTTGAACGAGGTGCCTGGCATGGCAGGGACACAACCAGCTCTGGTGCACCTCTGACACAGGTTTAAGTTCAGCTGACAGAGACCTTGAGTTGCCTGGAGCGCTTGAGCAGACAGAGCTACACCTTCCTTCCTGGGGCTGTAGCTGAAGTGTGGGTCAGGTTTGCTCTCTATTTACCACAGCCTTCATCCTTGGAGCAGACTGGCACATCCCAAGGCTCCCAGCTTGCCTGCAGGTTTCCTTGTAATGTAACCAAGGCCACTGGAGGGACTGCTGTGGACCTGCATGTTCTCACAGAGTGCTGAGTGTGTTCCATTCCCACAGCTTAGGTGCTGCAAATCCTACTGGCCCTTTCATGAGGATGGATGATTTCTGGCTCACTTCCCCCAAAAGTCGTTACAGTTAGAATCCACCGAGTGAGTGCTCCTGTTTATAAAGCAAAGGCCAGCACAGCTCACATTTCCAAAGTGTAGCTGGATCTGGTTTAGAGAAAGAGCAGTGAAGTCATAACAACTTATTCTATCATTAAATTCAGCTGGCCCAGTTTGGGCACACTTGGGAAGCAAAACAATCGAGGCTGAAGTTAACCAGACCCTTTTCAGGGTAGATTTGTACTCCACAATGCTACATTTCTGGGTTGCTAGAGTCCTTCACAAGGCTCCTGTGCAATGCTAACAAGTGAAGGATCACACCAAATGTCTACCATATGCTGCACAGACACAGTTTCCTCTCAAGGTTTTCATTATATTATGTTTTGATTTTTTTCCTTTAACATTTAATTCCCTACTGTTGGAAGTGCAGTTGTATTGATGGAAGGAATTTCACCTGTTCAGGTTTTGAAGAATCCAAACCTTGCTGGGTTTTTTTATATCTCCTAATAAGCACTCCACCCCTTGTCCCTTCAAGGCATGGTAGTCATGCTTTCCATATCCTTGCACATACCCAAAGCACCCGTGGCTGAGCTGCACAGGGCTAAGGCAACACAAGAACCACCTGCTTACTTAACAGAAGAATGTAAATGAATGTCACTATCACCTTTAATGTCACACAAAAGTCAACACAGAAAGATTATATTCCACCAAAAGTCTTGGCCTGCAGGTCGCTGTCCCCCTGCCAGCCTACCCCAGCTATTCCGGGAAAGTCAACAGACCTCAGCAGGTCACCTCTTTCAGGTGGGTCAACAAATGATACCACTGAGTTCTTTTGGGCTTTCTAAAAGCACAGCTTTTCAGAGCTGGGAAAATATATACTGAGCAAGTTTCATTGTAGGTCAGGCACACTTTGCCAAATTACAGTACAAAGTTCCTCTGCTTGTTATGTTTCTCCACAAAAGCATTTGCAAAAAAAAAAACCAATCCACGTTGTTAACTGTACTAAGTTGGTAAGCCAAACTGTACTAACTTGGTTTAAGTTTCTAATTCTGAGTTTCTACACATGCTGAAGAAAGCTTAGCCGTCACAATTCATGGACCACAGTCAGAACCTGTAGCTTTTAAATGCTTTTTTATGCAACTCCTGTGTTTTGGGCAGAGTTGCAATTTCAAGAGATCTATTCTACATGAAGTTGTGGATCAAATTTAACAGCCAAATCAGTGCAAAGAAAAGGCAGCAGTTAAGGTAACTTGCAAAATAAATGCTTGGGAGCCCACTTATATTATTTTTTATGAAGGCAACTTTACTTGGGAGCACATTCTTAACGATTCAAAACTACGTTACTTTTTTTCTTACTGTAATGGAGGCAGAATTGGCCTCAGAGAGATTCAGGCTGAGAAGAACTAAAAGACTAGTTTTTATATTCTGCTTCCTGGCTGAATCTGTCCTTAGGCCTTACTGAGGACACATAGGAAATGTTATAACTCATTAGATGTGCAACATAGAGGTCTGGTGCTATGTTTAGTTAAGAGTATCCTATTGCTGCTCACAGCCATGGTACCTTTGCCCTGCTGTTTCAAGATATCATCTCTGCAGCCACTGGAAAAATGCAAATTTTAATATTCTGCTTGGATATAATACAAACAGGAATACCAGAGGCTCTTGAAGCAGAACTCATCCTTCAACTTGTGGGTGGAAGCAATGGCTTCCTTGACTTCATGGCGTTGTTTAGTCAATAGATTTCCCCTTCAACCTCCACATACCCTAGAGAAGGGTGCCAAAAAGGATGATACTTGAATTTCCCTAAACCTGCACGTGTTATGGGACATGTAGTACAAAGACTGAGAACCATGGCTTCAGCTAGGCATTTGGGTGTTCACATCCAGTGAGCGCTGCACCAGCATTCGCTGGGTTAGGAGGATGAGGAAGACGTGAAGGAGATTGTGTGGGAGGTAGGCAGGCACTCCTCAGTCCATCACTGTATAGTTAGTGGTTTTAAGACCACTGATCACACAAAGTAACCCTAGAATAATGGATAGATTGCTTTGGGACGTCTCTCAGCCCTTAAGAAATTTTCAGGTATTTCTTTTTCAATCACGACTCATTACAAGATGTGAGCTGATGCACAATGACTCTGTCTTCTTTTTGCAGCCATCTTACTCTTACCCAGCCTTGTTTATTTAATGGTGTCTTAATCCAAGCTAATCACGTCCCTAGCAGCAAATTATGTTCTAAATGACAATGAATTATGTTAGCAGGAGGATAATCAGGGGAAAGCAATCCAATCACTTCTATTTTTTTCAGCATACCTTAATCAAAAACAGCAAAGAAGAAGAAGACACATTGCAGAGCACTACATGAGAGGAGTAAAGTATTACTGAACATACCTGGACCTGCATAATAAAGTATGATGGCAGTGTAGGTCCCTCCCATCAGAGCTGTGCATTCAGGTTTGCGCTGACTTCAGGGCAAGTAACACAGGGCTTTGTAGAAAATGGGGGAGTGACGAGGAGGGGGCTGAAGGAGAGTGGCTGAAAAGTGTTAGCTGGATTTGAAAGCAGATTTAGGATCATGAATAAATCATAATTTATTAGTCCTGCACTAAGGATCTGCACTAGCCTTCAGAAAAGTCCTTGATGGGTCAGTACCACATTGAGTATGGCTGGGCCTGTGCAGGGTTCCCTTTACTGATCCAAAGAATGAAAACAGAGAGAGGTACAGGGGGAGAAGCAGGATCAATGTTTTAAGACTTGCAGCACCTCAGCAGATTCTGAGGACAAAGACACAGCACGTTGCAGAGCTGCACAACCCCTTCTGTCCCCCAAGCTGTTCATCTTCCAGGGAAGCACAGTAGTCTGGATACTGGGTATTTATCAGCCTTTCGAATACCCCAACAGACAGCCCACATGTCAAACATGCTATTTACCAGGAAGCACTTTTATTGATTTTTTTTGATAAGAGAGTAAAATATTGGCAAAGGTTTCTCTTACTCCTTATCATGACCATCAAAACAGAGCAAATTTCATGCATTAGTCCCATACTTTTTCGGCAATAATGTAGAAAGCTTAAATAAATTAATTCATCTCACAGCAATGCTGCTTCTGGAATAGCTACTTTGTAGCAGTTATTCAAGTGCTGGGAAGTGACAGATCAGCAGCCAAACAGCACAGCCAGTCCTGGCATTCAGAGGGGATTATTTGGGGCTAGAGAACTGCCCCATGCAGAAACAGACACTAGTAACAATTTACTAAAGTGATATGTCCCATCCCACAGTTGAAAAGAACCTGGAGACCCTTTCTCCATCTACCTGCACACAGCTTTCATTTGCTTCAGCCTGAACCATTCAAAAGTGTACTAATGGAAAAGAAGTACATTTTGTCTTCAACAGTTTCACATCTGCCACAAACACCACGAGAAGACAGGCTTCTCTGCAGTGGGAAAAAACCCTTAATGGACAGGTCTCTTTCAGCAAGCCTTAGGAAAAGAAAAATGCTCCTAAAAAGGCAGTAAATAAATTGAGATTCAGCCTAAGAGAATGCAGGCTGGTATGTTTTGGGGGGAGGGAGAAAAGGAAGGGGTACAAACTAAGAGGCACTTAAAGTCATGAAAAAACCCCTGAGAATCAATAAACAGACTGGGGAACAGCGAACAAAATGCACCAGGATTGAAAATGAAACAAAAAAAGCCTCCAGCCTTGGGGAATTTGTGCTGCATATACAGCTGCAATGGCCAGGAAGAGAAAAATCAAGGGATCTAAAACTGTTAAATGGCTGTGGCCAAAACTCCGCACATCTTTAATTCCCAACTTTAAAAAAGACCTGATATTTCCCGTATCCTACTTTATGGCAAACTGTCTAGGACTGGGTTCACAGAATCACAGAATTATTAGGATTGGAAGGGACCTCTGGAGATCCTCCAGTCCAAACCTCCTGCCAAGGCAGGGTCACCTGGAGCAGGTAACACAGGAACATATCTGGATGGGTTTGGAATGTTTCCAGAGAGGGAGACTCCACGATCTCCCTGGGCAGCCTGTGTCAGTGCTCTGCCGCCCTCAAAGTGAAGAAGTTCTTCATCATCTAGAGGTAAAACTTCTTGTGTTTTAATTTATGGCCATCACTTCTTGTCCTATATCTGGGCACCATTGGAAAGAATCCGGCACCATCCTCTAACACCAGCCTTTGAGAAGATGAGATGCCCTCTCAGTCTTTTTCTTCTCTGGACTAAACAGGCCCAGCTTCCTCAGTCTCTCCTCATAAGAGAAATACTCCAGATCCCTCATTATGGTTTTGGCCTTCATTGTACTCTCTCCAGTAGATCCTTGTGTGTCTCATACTGAGGAGCCCAGAACTGGACACAGTATCAAATCCTAAAGAGTGGGAGTAGCCGTTTTCTGCCACTTTCAGGGGCTATGCCTGTCAGATGGGGTGGGAAAGGGATATTACAAGCAAAAGAAGCTTAAGAATTTGCTTTGGAGAGTGTATAACCATGATTTGTATACAGTAAACATTCTCAGCACCACACCAAGGTTTCAACCAACACATGTAATGGAATATATTTATCTGCTTGTATTTCTTTCTTCAAAATGTGTTGCCATAAACCTACTAGGCCTCTGAAACCTTGGGATTCTGTTTGTCTAAGACCCTCTTTTCCTACTGGAGGTGTGCTTTAAGCTTCAGGCTGAGCACAGGAACCCCTGGCAGTGAAGCCACATAGACCACTCCCATCAATGCCTGCTATCATGCTGAGGAGAAAAATAAGATAATCTCACCAGACCCTGCTCATGTCATGAAAATGCATAGGCAAGAAGACAGAGCAAGTGGAAAATCTTGTTTCAGCTCAAACGTCCTCCTCATTACAACAGGATTCCTTCCACTGGGACCCTAGTTGCCTTGCTGGTCCATGGTGGGAGGTGATATTTCTCTCATTGACAGCCCAGCTGTGGATGTTTGAGGAGGTCTGGCCCACCTCAGTGGTAGTTTTCCCTGTAGGATTCTGTGTATGACTGCAGTGAGGGGAAGTCAGACCCTTCATGCTCAGATGTACTGATCTTGTCCTGGGGGAGTGGGGAAGCACTGGAGCAAACCCAGTGGATTACCCCCAGGCATGGGTCTTGCTCCCTTTGAACCAATTTTCCCTCATCCTGACTCACTCACTACAAGAATCTCCCCAGCCTTGCAGCAGGTCTGTTGTTGCCTGCCCCAGGGACATTCAGGCAGCCATGTACCATGTACCCCTCTGAGTTTTGGGACCTGCTTTCTCCCAGGCATAGGCTGGGAGCCACACCCCATATGGCCCATGCAGCTTGCCCTCCCTTGACAGGCAGCCTATTGGTGTCTTTTTTCTTTCTGGAAAGGATGCCTGATCAAGAACCGCGCTTTAAGCCTGGTTTCCAGGAAAAAAAAAAGCCCACGTGATTTTACTCTGTGCACATACGAATGCCTGGATCTCCCTTGCCCAGTGCAGCTCACCCAGGTTTGACAAAGGAGTTGGTATTTCCAGCTGCACTTACCTGCTCGGCTAAGAGACCTTGGACGTGACACACAACAGGGTACCTGGTGGAGCTTGTCTCATGCCCCACATGCACATTGCCCTCTCCTGGAAACCAGAATCTGGGGCTGGAGGAGATGAGGCACTGGCATTTGGCTGTGTTTTACTCTCATACAGGGTAAGAGTTAATCTGTGGGACCCGAGAACACATAGGGATTCAAGACACAGCCAGAGATACCTGACTTCTGCAGGTTTTGTGGGAACAGGCAGCTGGGTATTTGTGCTCTCCCCAGGGAGAAGACTGGAGCATGAGGTCATGCTTTTTTGGCAGGGAACCCTTATGCCATAGAAAACGCAATGAGACAGACCTCATAGTGCCCCAGCTTTAAGAAGAGCTTCTACTGAAGCTTTCATTTCCTTAGATGTCAGAGTCAATCAACACCAAGATACAGATCTGTAGCAAACCCTCCAGTCATTAGCTCTTTTACTTGCTACTTCCCATGTTCCCTACCCAGTCCCTCAGCATGCTCTACTAGCCCTCTCCACTTCTGGGGCCTAAAGCTTAAGAGGAAAGTATCTGCATAAAATAATAAATTTTATAGTTTGCAGTTATGTTGTCCCCTTCACATCTTCACATCTACCACAGGTTTTTCTCAAGGCCTCAGCTCCACAGCCAGGGCTCTCATATCCCCCAGGATATAAATCTGAAATCACAAAATGATCTCATGCATTTTTCTTTGCTCTGGTTTCAATCTCCCTTCCCTTTTCCAGCATATTACCAATATACAAAGCATGCTTTCCAGTGTTCATTTTCTAGTTCCATTTTAGCATATTCTTTCCCCTTGTTCTTTCTTTTTGCCTGTCTTATGTCTAACAGTCCTCCTTTCCTCCTTCTGTCCTATTTCAAAATCTTCCTATGAGCCAAGCCTACCATCTCTAAAGAGTAATGCTGTCAACTTTAATAGAAGCTGGATTAACTCCCACAGCTTTGTTCACATCTGTTTTTCCTCTGGATCCTCTGTCTGTTCCCCCTCATCCCAGTTCCTGCCTCCCTCTTCTCTGCAACTTACGTGACCTTTTCATTCCATGGCTTACCTCACACCCTTCTGCTCCAGCCCCTCCTTAAGTCTTTCCTGCTCTTTGCCATCTATCCATCTCAAGGCAAACAATCTGCCTTATCTCCCGTCTCACCAGCTACTGAGTGCTCCAGTCCACACCCACCACTCTTGTGAGCACCCAGTGCATGTTAACATTAGGATCTCTCTCTTGTTCCATCCCCTTTCCTTCCTTCACAAACCATGCTGAAAAGGCTGGTGTGGGGTTTTTTTCAGTATTTCTGCCTCCTCCTTCCCTGCCCCTCCCTAGCTTTCCTGGAGAAACAGAAAGCCAGAGATGGCAGCTACAGAAAAACAGAGCTAGGGTTTAACCTCTTGAATACAGGAGAGCCTTCCTGCATCTCTTTCTCCCCCAAAAGAGGACATGAGGTGTGATGTAATGTCATCCATGTCAATGGAAAGACTAAAATTTAACTCCCCAGGAGCAGGAACAAACCCCAGAGAGAAGAGAGATTGGCAGGGGACACAAAAAAACCCAGAACTGGATGGGAGAGAGGACTGCAGAAGAGGGGGAATGAAAGGGGAGATTAGAGGAAGCCCGTGTTACCTGAAACATGATCTTCTCCCTTGTAATCAGGATCTCCTTTGAAATCTGTATTTCACTAAAAGAAATTGGCACTCCCTGGGGGTGTTATTCTAGGAGGCTGACCTAGACATTTGGGTAAAGGAGGATCCACCCATGGTGATCTCAGCTGTTTCTTTCTCATAGTTGGTAAGAAAGTCATTTTCCCACAGCCACTGCTTCTCATAAACATCTGTGCTATTTTGGGAAATAAAGTAGAAATGGGTAACTTTGGGCTTCACCCAAACTAGATCATAGAAGTACAAGCAGGTCTAGAAGGGATTCAGTAGCCCTGACAATAGAAAAAAGGAATGGATCCTGCTCCTCTCTGTCCCCAAAACATGGAGGAGAAGAAAGTAAGAGACCTTCACTGGTGTACCTAATATTTCTGTGGGGCCAGGAAGGAAAGGAAACAGGAATGAACAAGAAGGGTGGAGAGATATGAGCATCCCCTATCCTTGTCCTAGATGTGAGAGAGAAGAGGAGACAGGAAGCAAGGGTGAAAGCTTCTTCTATTTCTTCCTGGGCTGTGAAACATCTGCCTGGGAAAAGCAGTAATATTTAGGGTAGGGTGCTGGGAACAACATGGGGACTGAATTAGCCCTAGAGTTGAGAGATTTCTGGAGTTCTGCAGTGGAAGAGGGTTAAAGGTGGAATAAATCTATATACGTGTTTTGGAAAGCATGCTTCCAGCCCTGGAAGCCTGGCTAGGCTGCTGCAGGAAAGCACTTCTGCAAAACACAGGGGCCAAATGCAAAAAAAACAGGCAGGAAAACCACCCCAAGTTGCCAAATGGCTTCTCTAAAAAGGAAAAGGAAAGAGAGAGGAAGAAAGGGAATATGTAGAAAGAGCAAGAAAGAGAATATGCAGAAGGAGACAGAAAAAAAGAAAGAAAGAAAAACAGGGTTGTAAAAAATTTATTTCAGAATCTATTAATTCACCAAAATTCAAATCAGCTATGTTATTTTAAATAAATTGTGCAAGTAAGTTAGAACTGCCTTGACTCACCCTTATCTAGCCACCACAGTTCTTTCAGTGCATCAGCAGTAAATTACGTGTATTTGCCATTATTTTCTTGCAATCAGATGGAAATAACGAACCACTCTGTTCATATGCTACTCACCATTTCCCCTCTCTTGATTACTCAAACTTTCTACTCCAGGCAGTGTCGTTAGCAGCTCTTTTCTGCCATATTGAGGCTTTGCTGCAGGTACATGACACCAGCTCATGTCCCAGTCTCAGTCCATAACACTGAATTAATATAATGTGTCTTTCCAGAGACTTCCATACATGCAGGGAAATACCTGCAGGGAGGAAAAGACAATAATTCTACGTTCATTCAGATGAATTACAACCCCAGAAGAATAACTGGAAACTTGTTTGCAAAAATCAGTAGACTTGAAGAACAGCAGTGCATATTTTGTGAAGAAAGGCAATGATGTTGATTGTCACTTGAAAGAAAAGGATTGCAATATAAATAATGCAAGAGGGAAGGAAGAGGCGATGGATAAAAATACCATATTATTGGTCAAAATCAATAACAATCATCATACAGTTTTTATGAGAACCTATCATCCTTGAATAGGTGAAGGATAAGGAGTGTACCTCAGTAGCGTAAAAATCAGAATGTTAAAGAGAAGTAAAGGCCATGTTTTTACCACTTGTCAAATAAAACACAACATATTTCTGAGTAACTAAGGCAGCATGTTTGCTGGCAAAGTGTGTATTGTGTAATACTGTCATCTGTATATTAGGGGAACTCAAATCTGCCAATTCAGAGAAAGTGTGGCTCCCTAGAAATTAGTAATTTCATCTGATTAGTAACAAAAGGAGTCTTTTTTCTCTCCTTAAAGAATGTCTCCCCTTTTTGGGTAAATTTCCTGGGCAATATCCACACATCAATGTGAAGAGTTTGTGCCTGAGAGTTCTGACGACTGGTTGCATCACAGAGCACAATTTAGGAGGCATCCTCACAAAAGCCTTTAGCTGATAAATCCCTCAAATGGCAGAGAGGCACAGAGCTTTTCCCTAGTGCCCAAAAACTGCCTTTTGCTGCAGTGTGCCAAAGTGATACATCATGCACCATGTTCTTGGTGCAC
Organism: Myiozetetes cayanensis; assembly: GCF_022539395.1. Taxonomy (NCBI): domain Eukaryota; kingdom Metazoa; phylum Chordata; class Aves; order Passeriformes; family Tyrannidae; genus Myiozetetes; species Myiozetetes cayanensis. The sequence continues at coordinate 109,003,387 of NW_026087742.1, read as the reverse complement.
CTCAGGGTGCTTTTCTTTCCCTCTGTAAGAACACCTTGATTTCCTAGAGGAAACTGAAGGATGCTTAAATGTCTTCACACATCCATGAAACTCACAAATAATGGAAAAGATCTTTAAAATGCCTTTGTGTTTTCTTTGCAGAGAAAATTGAGAGGACTGAGGTCAAAGATGTCTCACCATCTCTCCCACATTAGTCAATGGGATGAGCCATCTATACTCGGCTTTGCTTCACATCTTTTGACATTCTTGTTCCTAAACACTTAGGTTGGCTACCTTGAGGCTGGAGCAAAGGTGGCCCGCTCTCCTTCCTCTAAAGACAGTTTAGAAAAGGGAAGACACTGCTGTACAACAGGAAGGATGACTTAGCAGTAAGTGCTCGGACAGCATGAGTCACGCTGCTTTTACAGGAAGGGGCTTTTACCACGCACTGGAGAAGGACCACGTTCCCTTTCTCTGATTCAAAATACTGTCTCGTAAGCCATGCACTGCCCCAGCACGTGACATTCAGGATAACTGAGTGGAAGGAAGACAGTGTATAGCTTAGCCAGCAGAGACTGAACGATCAAGCACCAAAGGTAGTCACATTGTGTTCCCCACAATATGCTCTGACAGTCCACAGACAGCTGGTTGGTCATATGGTGCCAGTCTCTCTTCCCTGCTTGGAGCTGCTACATGATAGAGGAGCAGGAAGGAAGGGAAATCCCTTCTTAAAATCGTGTATACAAACAATAGCTGCATCAATGCAGATGGAAGGGGATCTTGTCCAAAACACACAGTCAAAAGCAGCAAGTGCTTCAGAGTCTGACAGTCAGCCTCTACTGAGCCTAGGCTTTCGTGGAGAAAGCCACTGCACCTGGAGATGTTCCCTGACCACTGAGTCAGGGGAGGAGGAGGAAGAGGAGGAGGGAGTTGGTGTGGTAGCCCCTGAAGCCCAGCCTTTGATGCAGAGGGCTCCCACTGCCATCAGTATCATCAACATCCTTACCCTGTGTGACCGTGTGATTCAGCCCATGGGTCAGTGCCTTTGGACACGATTCTGATGGGAACTCTTCCTCAGAATTTTCTGAGTAAGTCATTACATACATGCAGACCAAAAGGGCACTGTGGACATCAAGGCATCTTTCCCATCCTACGTGGTGACTTCAAGTCAGATTAGGGCATAGTGAACAACATTCTCCCCTACTTCCACATTCTGTGTGAAGGAAAGCTGGGCAGGAAGGCTGACCAGGGTCACGTAGCCTTCCAGAGCAGCTCCCTGGCCTGTGCAACAGCTATGGGACTGTGAGGCACGTCAGGGCTCACAACACCAGTGTAGGCACTGCTCCAGGTCTCAGATCTGGTAAAGCATGCAAATGCAGAACAAAAACATTTAATTTCGAAATATGAAGCTTTTTGTGTCGTTCTCTTCATCCAGCAAGCCACGACAATGCAAAGGAATATAGATATTTGTGCTTTCACGCTGGAAGCCTCTAAAATGTTGTTTACAGCCTGACAAAAGCACCTTATTCTTTCAAGCACTGAACTGCTTGGCATATCTTTCAGAAGGAGCTCCCATACTAGGAAAGCCTGACTTTGGGAGGAACTCCTTCAGGCTGGAGGAATGCTGTGGATTAGCACCATTGTGCCCTACAGCGGATTCCTTTCTGCTTCTCCTTCTCATGAAGGCAGCATCTTCTGGCAAACTCAACAAGCATTGTCTCCTCCTCTTTCCTGATGGTACAGGCTCCTGAGTCTTCCAGATGGCTGCTCTAAGAGTAGGGAGGGAAAAGAGGACAAGAGTTGGAGCAGGACACGGCAAGACTCCAGGGCCACAGGGAGGGTATGAGGGGGAGGCTGGCTGGGAAAGCCATCACCACACAGTGCTACCTACCCAGTGGAGAGAATTAGGCAAAACTTGCTGGGAGAAGCTGCCTTCCTTTGCTCTTCATCATGATGGTTGCAGCAAGAGCAACAGAAAATTTTGCCTTACACACTAATGTAGAGGCAAGAGAAGAAGTCTGGTTGTTCCTGCAGCACAGTCTGTCTGATCCTACCTCCTGCAGAAGGCGAGCTGAGCCGGAGGAGAGAACTGTGCCAAAATCTGCACTCTCCTAAACCACAGCACCCAAGAGGAAAGGTTTGAGCCTTGGTAGTGGTCTCACTGCACGTCTGCTGAGAAAGGGTCCCCACAAAATACTCTGCCCTTTTATCCAGTAGTAGTTTTGAGGGCTAGCAGAGACCTTATTTTCAACCCTCCAAGTAGCTTCAAGTTCACCTTTAAGAGTTGTTCCAGTCCCTTCAGGAGCAACCTGCTCTCCTGGCTCTCAGTCCTCTGGCCACATGCCTTATTTTGCATGGCATCCTTTAATTAGAGAACAGGAGAGACCTTGTGCTCAGAGCACTCTCAGGGAGGGCAAGTCCCGGGTTCCCATCCCTGTATCAAGGCCTGGAACTTGGCATGTGTCAGTGCCTGCAGACAAGACAAACCAGGATTCCTATTGCCCTTTCCCCTTTTCCTCACACACAGTCCAAACATATTAAAGCCCTTTATATCAAGCCAAATTGCTACCACAGTGTACTCAGCATCACTGTCCCATGGAATCTCGTAGGTGTTCTCCGGGAAGCCGGGATGCAGCACTTCACCGTGGCTTCCCCCGCTGGGGAGCCTCCCGGCAGCCAGGGCAGGGCGGCAGCATCGCTGCGGGCTGTGTTCTGAAAGAGCTGTGTCTTGCTCTTAAAGGCTGTGTGGAAGCGTCTCTCCTTGGTGATGGCCACCACGAGGGGATAGAGGCATCCGAGAAGCAGAGGGATGAGGCGTAATCAGCCCAGTCTCCTCAGCTCTTGCACCAAGTGGTTCTTGCTGCCCCGCTGATTCCCGCTCCCAGCTGCACAGGAGGGCGGAACGAGGAGCCGGCACTGCCTCCTTAGGGACTTCAGCCTCTGGCACAAGGAGCCTGGCAGCGAGGTGGCACATCAGTGCCGTGCCCAAGTCCTGCCTGGGATCTCAGCCCCAAGCCGCTGCCAGTTTCAGTGATACTGAAACTCATCAGCATACAAACTCTTTTGAAGATGGGACTCAGATGACACTTTCAAAACGAGCCTAATCCAATCTATTTGGAACTGGCTGCCAAGAGGGGAGGTCCCACTCTGCCTCCTGGCAGCATGCTCCCAACCCTTCCTCCACACCAGCCCGCAGCTAATGCAGCTACTCCTTCTGCTGAATGAGGGAGTCAGTACAGCTGACAGCTTTTTTCCTTTACTAATTTTCATCTGGATCAGCTCCCTGAGTCTGGTAACTCCATTGCTGCATGAGTGTTGGTGCCAGCACAACAGAACTGGAGAATTCACATGGCTGGGGTAGGGGCAGGGGGACAGGACAGGACCTGCCTGCATAGGCTTGAACCAGTCAAGAAATGGTCACTGCTGGGTCTTAAAATAAATAGCCCTTTGAAAATATTGTAAAATATTCTTAGTTTGGTTTTTAAAACTAAGGCTTACATGACTGCATTCAGCTAGATGAGGAATTATTTTAATCTATGCTAAATACCATACATCTTTTTCATTAAAACCAGGCTTCTCAGCTTCTTTAAATGATTTTTTTGGGGTTTTTTTGCATTGCACTGAACTTGGGTGCAAAAGCCAACATTAGAAACTCAAAGGCCATGATCTGCCAGCTCCCTTGCTTTTCCTTGTTGTTGTTCAGGCTCGCTACAGGGTGTATTTTCCTCTCAGTGTGAGTGTGATGCTACAGTTAATACAAATGGGCATGTCAAAAAATGAGAATCAAACACATTAGCAACAGAAACCAGCTTTGCACATTGTTGTCTCTGCCTTCAAAATATCTCTTTAGGCACTCCAGTATTTCTCAAAGTATGGACTGGTGATCAGCTATCACTACTAAAACATTTTCAAAATAAAGTGCCTCCACATGGAAAACAACAGGCTAATAAAAGAAGCCAGGTTTAAATACGCAATTCAAACAAGAAAACATAATGAAATCACCTAACACACTGTTACTACTAATTACAGTTCAAAACTGAGACCTTTCCAGGTGGTAAAATGAGCTTGGTTTACTAGGAATTTCAGGGAGGAGAAGTCTCAGAGAGGTGTGAAAAGGAATTGGGAAGGACATATATTGGTTATGGCATGAGAAAACTGCCCATTGTCATTCTCCCTTCCCAACATAATACAACCTCGAGTACATCCCTGAAGGAAAGGTTCCCCTTCCATCCCTCTCCCTGCTCCAGCACATATGCCAATGACCAAAAAGAAATCCCAAAGCAAGGGGGCTGCTGTGCTGTGTTCTGAATCACGGCTTTCAGCATTCTGCCTGTCTTCTCAGTTCAAATACAGATAAAAAGGGAGATGCACTTTAAAAGGCTCAGCTTTTCTTAAGTGGTGTGTCTGTGCATGTGAGACGTCAACCCTGTTGTTTGTAACCCAAAGGTGCTCAGGTAAAACAGGCCAGAATAATGAGAAAGAATGATACTAGAATAAGATGGATGTAGATATAAATCTACATCCAGATATAATCTATATGTAGATGTAAATCAGATGGATGTAGATAAAAAGATACAACAACTGATACTATGACAAACATTACAAACATCATGAGGCAAGCTCATTTACTGTTTTGTGATTTAATACACAGGCACCTGCTTTCTCTGTAAGTTCTTCAAGATTCTGTGCCATCCCTTCCTGAACAAAATTCAAAAGCACAAAAACTAAAAGGTGTTTTCCTCATTCCACCACTCCAGGTCAACTAAGTAGGAGTATGTTTGAACAGGGATGGAATATTATAGAGAGTGTCAATTCTGGCAGCTGGCTACCAACAAAAATATATACAATTACTGCCCTCCTATTTGCAAATTTCCTTTTGGAATGGAGTTTATAACTTCATTCCTTAAAACTAATTTAGACCCAAACTTGTCATGCAAGTCTGTGGTCTGGAAGAAAAAAAATATTTTGCAGCGTTAGAACTAATGCATTCAGGTATTTCTGCTTGTTTAGAGGTGACAACAACAAATAACAGAAAAATGCATGCAAAGTTGGAGCCACTTCTGCAATGCTCACCTGGATTGCACTCCCCTCAGATTTTGTGGCAGGTTCTAACTGATTGTGCTCTTCTTTTTTCCCATGTGTGAATCATCACTTAAGATCTTCGGAAGCAACTGACACCATCTACGTGAAATTGTGCAAGGCATTTGACATTGTCCCACACGACATCCTTGTCTCTAAACTGGAGAGATGTGGGTTTGATGGGTGGACAACTCTGTGGGTAAGGAATTGGCCAGCTGGTTGCACTCAAAGGGTTGTGGTCAACAGCTCAATGTCCAGGTGGAGAGCAGTGACGAGTGACATTCCTCAGGAGTGGGTGTTGGGATCAGTGCTGTTTGACATCTTTGTCAGTGACATGGACAGTGGGACTGAGGCTCCTTCAGCAAGTTTGCTGATGACACCAAGCTGTGTGCTGTGATCAGCTCACTGGAGGGAAGGGATGACATCCAGAGGGACCTGGACATGCTGGAGAGGTGAGCCTGTGCACACCTCATGAAGTTCAGCAAGGCCAAATGCAAAGTCCTGCAGCTGGGTTGGGGCAATCCCAGGCACAAATACAGGCTGGGTGAAGAATAGAGAACTGAGAATTGAGAGCAGCTCTGAGGAGAAGGACTTGGGGTTGCTGTGGGATGAGAAGCTCAACATGACCTGTTGATGTGCCCAGAAAGGCAAACATATCCTGGGCTGTATCAAGAGATACAGGTCAAGGGAGGTGATTCTCCCCCTGTACTCTGTTCTTGTTAGACTCCATCTGGAGTACTGTGTCCAGCTCTGGGGACCCCAACACAGGAATGATGTGGACCTGTTGGAGTGAGTCCAGAGGAGGCCACAAAGATGATCAGAGGGCTGGAGCATCTCTCCTGTGAAGAAAGGCTGTGAGAGGGATGGGGTTAATCAGCCTGAGAAGAAGGCTCCACAAAGACCTTAAAGTACCCTCTGGTACCTAAAGGGGGCTACAAGAAAGCTGGAGAGGGACTTTTGGCAAGAGCATGTAATGACAGGACAAGGGAAAATGGCTTTAAACTGAAAGATAATAGGTTTAGATATTAGGAAGAAATTCTTTACTGTGAGCATGGTGAGGCAGTGCAACAGGCTGCCTAGAGAAGTTGTGGATGTCCCATCCCTGGAACTGTTCAGGGCTGGGTTGGATGGGGCTTGGAGCACCCTGGCCTAGTGGAAGGTGCCTCTGCCCATGGCAGGGGGTTGGAAGTCCATGATCTTTAAGGTCTCTTTCTACCCAAACCATTCTGTTTCTATGATCTTTGAGTGTTTTGGAATATAGTAGCTAGCACACTGTTACCTATAGATAAATAATAAAAGGATAAAATGTTTAAAGGTATGAATGATAAAAAGCAATAAAAACCAGTCAAGCCCCTCCCTTACTCAGGGCTTCAGGGAAATAAGCCAGTAGGGGAAAACAACTGCTGCAGGCAAAGTGATTAGCTGTCTACCAAATCCATAGGCACAAAAAGGAGACACTCTCTTTTTTTCTTTTTTTCCTGGTAGAACAGGGTGCAGAGCTTAACTCCTTGGTAATAAGATCCTAATACAACCTTCTCTCTGACCACTAACATTACAGCATTTTTCAGCTAAGTCAATTTTCTGATGACTCATGTTGTCTTGGTGCAAGAGCCTGGGCAGGGGGAGGGACACAAACCACAAAACACAGCTATCTTGATCTATTTAAAACCCTGTGCAAGAAAAAGCTTTCAGAGGGAAAGTAGGAAGATCACAGCCTAGCCTGACTCAGCCTCATCTGCTTCCACCAAGTACTGACCAGCCTGTGATTCTTGTTCTTGCCATGGAAGTCACACCCATCCCCAATGCCCTTATTTTTATACACACATATATATATATGCATGTATTGAGACAAAATCTTGGCTTCTCCCCCCTCCTTTTGCATACAAAAATACAAGACTTGACTCATGAACTATAATGACATGTACTGTGCAGTTTTATATATTAACTGATGCATCCCATGAGCCATGTCCTTGAGGCTCCTTGGCTTTAAGATACCTTTAAGATGCCTTCTGCTGTAATCAATTTGTTAGTGCAAACTGTTCTGAATCTCATTATTTATTGCTCCTCTAATGTCTGCCTTACTCTATCTAGAGTGTATTTTACTTGAGCTAAAAATGACAACTGTTTCTCACAGTGCATGTGAATATGCCTGGTTTGAGCACAGCTGTGGTAGTTTGGCAAGTTGTCTTTTTGTCTGTGTGTGGCTTGGAAATAAAGTCACTTATCAAAGTATCTGAGATCATAAAGATACTTTTTATATTAGGCTGCTGTCATTTGTCATTATCACTTAGAAGTATCAGAATCACTTTATCAGAGCAGACTAAAAGGTTGCTGAACTCTGTATGTAATTGGGAACCCTTAAAATGGTCCAGTCCCTCAAAAGGAAATGTAACTCCTACTAACATATCTAATTGTTTTATATAGTGCCGCTCATGGAAATTTTTCCCAATTCAACATCTAACGTACAAAATCTGCATTAAGACTGCAATCTCATCTTTGTTTACTGCAATGTCAGGAGCCAGCATTTATGTAATTGCCTGACCACCCCACCTTTTAGGCCAAATTGCTTTCCACAACAGCCAGCAGCAAAGTCCCATCCCTTGTCCTTCACATGACAAATACATTCCTGGTTTTATCTGTTGTTGCCTTCCCCCTGCATTACAAGATCACTTTCCTGATCCCAAGAGCCTTGATCCTCTCCCATGACCTTGAAAAGAGGGAACTCTAAAGCAGCTCCCAGGTGGGAGGTGGCAGAGTCTCCAGCTGGTGTGAGTCTCAGCAGGTTTTGCTGCAGCTGAGTCGGGATTACCGGGGCTGCTGCCAGCCCAGCGGCCGGGCCTCCATATGGGAGCCACGTGCAGTTCAGCAACTGCAGCTTAGTCAGAGGGAAGGCAAACCCTTGAGTCACACTATCCTCCTACTTCTGTTACCAGAGCTTTACTTGTAAGGAAATGCCACCTTTGCTGCCCAGCAGCGCTAGTTTTCAGCTGCTCTTCCACCAAAACTTTTCTTGTTTGTTTTTTTTTTTTTTTTGGTTTTGAATGCTAAGAGGATAGACGCAACACTCAAGGCAATACTACGCTATTGTAATACTATATTTTCTGACGTTACTCATAGCCTAGATCAGCATCACGTTGTCTCTTGTGCAACATTTAAACAGTATTGTCTAAACCCATACCAGGAGAAGTTACTGGGAGATCAAAAGGAGCGCGGGTGAAACTGCATTAGCTGCTTTTGTCTGAGGTTTCACTGGCACTGAGTAGAGGCTGTAATGTGGTTTTCAGCCGACTGGGTGCAAGGCAGAAGGGAGCCACGCAGCAGAACAGGTTCTCCCTCTCACCCTTGTCTTCAGGGGAACAAAACTTTATCATCCAGCACAGGGCTCTGCATCTTTTGCATTGCATTCGTTCAGCCACAGAAAGATTGGCAAGCTGACGTGTTAGGAAACCAGGGTAATCCCTCTCCTTGTTGCTGACTTTTTTCCTGGCATCTCCCCAAGAAGGGAGGGAAATGGAGTTAAAAACATTACAAAAAGAACAAGCACCGCCAAACTAAAAATCATCCAGCCTAACAAAGTTCTTCTTTACCCTACAAGGGAAAAACCTTCTAAAGCATGTATTGTTAAACAAAATGTAGGCTGATTGTTTTAACTTATACAAACATCTGCCAACTAGTACCATGTCCAGAGAGCTCACGCTTTACTAACTGTCCTAACAGTCGGGCTGAAAAATAAAGTGCTAGGAAACATCTGAACTTAAGGTGGAAAAAAAAATTCTTCTAATTTTAAAAGAAAAACAAACAAACTCAACACCACCAAACAAGTGCTAAAAAAGTGACATCTCAGTACAAGGATATGTCTACAAACTTGGTATTTCGGTCTCTGAGAAGAAAACTTAGGTTATGGAAGGAAATACGTATTTATTAAATAGTTAACCTGTTTTATGTACACATCATATCGTGATAAGTAAGCACACTTTAATATTAGAACTTAATATTAGAACACAATATAGACACCCAATTCTGAGGTACTTTACTTCAGGAAATGAAAAAAAAAACATGGAGAAAATCAATACTATCTGGATAACATAAACCTGATTAATTCTTGGTATCCAAGGAGGATTACAGAGGAAAGAAATGCAAGAGGTGGGGAGGCAAGTATCCCAGACCTATCTGGTGAGAGGAAAAAAAGAACTCCCCACAGTACATTAAGACACTTCCCGAAAAAAAGCAAGAGTCATTCCTAGGCTTTGCTCCAACTTCCATGAATTGCTGCCTGCAGAGTAACCATGACTCGATCCTTCTCAGATTCTGTTAAAGAGGAATTGACCTTCAAGCCAGCATTCACACAAAACAACTGCACTGTCTGCCTGGAAACAGCTTACCAAAACTCAGGCTATGTATGGTGCAGTTAATACAGTCAATCGTACATTTTAGGTATGCTGAGTTATCATCACTGCCTAATTGCTTCCTTTGTGGTAGGGAAAAAAAAGCAAGCCACAAAAGCCCCTCTCCTGAACATGCAGATTTCTGTGTCTAGTAAGGCAGCTCAGAAATAACTTAGAAGAACAACAGAAGAATTCCAGATGTTAAAAATATCATTTAATTAAAGAAACATAAATCATACCAAAAGTTTAAGTCACTCTTAGTTAATACATTTGCATTTATTTTAGAATATACTCTACATCTGAGTAAAAAAGGTTTAAATAAACTCCAGTACATGTACAACCGTGGGACCCGCCATCTGTCCCGCAACAGAGGGATGCTCCTTAGCCCACTGGGTTCCCTCCGGGTTAACAGAAGCAATTTTGTGCCAGTTTCGTTATGTTCATCGGCTTGTTTTGAGCCTCCTTATAAGCCAGCCACGCCACCACCTCGTACACGCAGGGGTTCAGCCTCCCCGCCCGGGCGGGCACAGCAACCGCTCGCCCCGGACCGTACAGTGAAAAAAACCACGGAGGGGGTCAAAACAATTAATAAGCTAGTATTGATTAATTTACATCTCTCTCCCGCTTGTGCGTTGGTAGAAAACCTGCTGCAGTCCTGGGAGAGCGTAGGGGAGCCTCGGCCCTGGGCGCTGCCCTTCGTCACCGCCGCGGCAGCAGCGGCAGCGCCGGGTGGGGACGCCGCTCCCGCTCCGCTCCCGCCGGGCCGGGCCGGGCGCCCCTTTCCCGCTCCCCACCCCGACGCTCACTGCCCCCAGCTGCTGACGCCGATCTCCTGCTTGTATCTGTTGGTGAGGACGTTGGCCTTGCGGGTGAGCTTGGAGAGGACCGAGTGGAGTCCGCTGAGGTGGTAGTGGAACTGCTGCTCCAGGTCCTCCTCCCCCTCGCCCTCCTCGGCGGGCCCGCCGCCCAGCTTGTCCTTCTTGCGGGCCGCCTCCTCGCCCGCCGGCGGCTGCACCACGCCCCACTCGATGTCGTTGCGGATGGATTTGAGCAGCATGTAGTGGCTGTACATGTCCCTACGGGAGAAGTAGGCGCCGGGGTCGCCGGGCGGCAGGGCAGCATCCCGGGGCGGGCACACGGCGCCGGCCGCGTCCAGCTCCTCCAGCAGCAACGGCACGTCCCGCAGCAGGCTGGGCACCATCACCGTCTGGTCCATGTTGTTGACGGCGCCGATGAACCGGTTCATGGCGTTGAAGAGGGAGTACTTCTGGCTGTACGAGTCGCAGATCTGCATCATGTCGGCGGCCGGGCGGGCGATCTCAGCGAAGACGCTTGGACCGGAGCGCAGGGCTCCTTCGGCGGCGACCTCTTCCTTCTCCTCCTCCTGCTCCGCGCTAGCGGCAGCGGCCGCCCTCCGCCGCGGGCTGGGCTCGGCGGCTGATGGCGAGCAGAGTCCTGCTGGGAGGAGGCGGCGGGCGCCGGGGTTAGGGGCTGCTCTCCCTCCCTCCCTCTCGCTCCCTCCTCCCTCCCCCAGCCCGCCTTCCCGTCCCGTCCCCTCCCGCCAGCGCCCTCTCCTCCTCCCCTGCCGCCTCCTTTATTCCCAGTCCCGTCTCCTTTCCTCAGCATTTCCTTTACCGTTCCTTCTCTTCGCCCTCCACCTCCCCTGCTACAGCAGCCGCTCCCCTCCGTACAAAATGAGGCAAAGGGCGAAAGAAGCCCCTGCAACTTCTCCCGGGATCCAGCCCCAGGGGATGGGTGGCAGCCCCACACCGCGCCGGAAAATTAAAATTCAAGCGGTCCCCAGCCGGCAATCCCCGGCCGAGGGACAGACCCACCGCGGGGGAGGCACCCACCGTGCTCCGGAGCCCTTCGCCGCCGCCCGTGGCCGCGCTCCCATCCCCAATGCCGTATTTATAGCGCGTATCTCACACCAAGGTGTTCCCCAGTGCCACCCCCCGCGCCGCCACCACAGATAAAGGCGGCGGGCGGCGGCCGCGCAGCTCCGGCCCCGCCTCTCGCTCCGCACTGGGGGAGGGCGACGGGAGCGCATCCCGCACCGCCGCCCGAGGGGGGCCGGGAGCGCATTCCGCACCGCCGCCCGAGGGGGGCCGGGAGCGCATCCCGCACCGCCGCCCGAGGGGGCCGGGACACAGGGTGCTCGGCGCTGGGAACTGCGGGGCTGAGCCCCTGGGGGAGCCGCGCTGGGTCCCGCCTGCCCGATCCCCGCTCCAGTGAGGCGACGGTGGCAACCCCCGCGCCCCAACCCTGGGAGAAGGCACCGGCGGTCGCAGAGCCGTCCCGGGCACCGGCACCGCCCCGAGCGGGGGTGGGTGGCGAGGGGCTCCGTGACCGAGCAGCACCACGACACGACCCCAGGCCCGCTCTCCCCTCACCGCCCGCCGCCCCCTCACGGCGGGCAGGGCGGGCGGGGCCGCGCCGCGGGGGGGCGGGGCCTGGCGGTTGATTGGCAGGTGACTGACGGGCCGTGCCGTGGGGACACGCGGGCCCCGCGTGCCGCCCGCGTTTCCCCGGCCCGCCCATTGGCTGCCGCGCGCGCGGCGAGCGTGACGCCGGGCCCCGCTCCCCCCCCGCGCTCCGCGTGCCTCGGCGGCGGGCGCTCGGCCGGCACTGTGTCCCACGGCCGCGGCTCCGCGCCGCCCTCCCCCGCCCCGCCGCCACAGCCCCCGCGAGGGTAAGCTCGGGCAGCCCTCGGGCAGCCTTTGTCTGCGGGCCGGGGCAGCGCGGGGCGGCCGGCATCACCCCACAGCCTCACCTCCCGGCCGCGGCCAATCGGCGCGCCGTCCGGGGTCCCACCCCAGCCAATCAGCGAGCCCGCGGCGGTAGCCAATGGGAAACAAGAGCGCCCCCTTCCACCCCCCTCCCCCAGTCGCGTACCCCCGCCCTGGTAACAGGCGGGTTGGGCGCGAGCGCCGCCGCGGGTCACGTGGGGCCGGGATGAATGGGGGGGGACGTTGCCATGGCAACGGGCCGAGCATCACCCGGAGGCGCCGGGGGCGTCCCGAGCTCCGCAGCATCCCGGGAATGAGGCAGGGGATGCGCAGGGACGAGCACCTGAGCCTGACTGCCCCAGAGCCTGCCCGCAGCGCTGCTCCCCGCAGCCTCCGCGAGCCCCCAGTGCCGCCCAAACTCCAACGCGAAGGCAGGAGGCCGCTTCCCTATGTGAGGGATGGGGCCGCCGGCAGCTCGCTCGTTGAAAGTACTTGTGGATAAGCAGTAGCCGGAGATACGGGCTGGTATAAAATAACGAGCTTTTTGGAGATAATTCACTACGGGGAAAATAATAATAATAAAAAAAAATAATCTCACCAGGCCAGAAAATTGGCCACGACTTATATTTGCATCTTTATATAGACGTGGTGTGTCGTTAATACACCATTAAGGGTTTTGCTGCCTTTAATTGAAATGCAGCCTGCACTGAACATTCAATAAATTGGAAAAAGCAATAAATCTTTAGAAACAAGGGGAATTGGTTTATTGTCCAACTTTCCAAATTAAAACAAAACAATTAAACATCTGAACAAATTAAAACTGAAGTCTTTTACCTGAGGTTACAGCGTGCTGGCTGGCAAGGAGGAAGAGTTGACAGTGATAACCCAGCTTCAACCTGCAGACAGGGGAAGCACTTATGTCTTCAATACAATGATAATACAAATATAAAATTATAGATGGATCACAAAATGACTTTCACCAGCACCTACCCTCTTTGTTTCCCAAAATGTGTAGCCACGTGGTCTGTTTCCACCTTTGGCTGTAAATGTTTCCTTATTTTAGCTTATCACTAGTGCAGTGCTGTAGCCTGTGCAGGCATGTGCCTCACCCACTGGGCTGAGACAGATCATACTCAAGTCAAACTTAACAGCATAGGGCAAGGCAAGGGGCTTTTTTTTTTTTTTTTCCTTTTTTAACTTCCTTATGTTCTACTCAATTTTGATACGCGGTGTAACTGTCTCTGGTACATATAATGTATATCATTAACACAAGCCTGAGTAAGTTTGATTGCTCTTTGGTTAAAACAAAATAAAGAAGTGTGTATTCCCAGCTCCAGTGGTATGTAACTGCCATGGCTGTGCACACAGAAGAAAAAGAAATGGCACTCTTCTTTTTCCACTCCTCTTAAGAAAAAGTGATCCCATTTAAGGCACAAACTTTTATATGTAAATGGCATTTGTTTAAAATTCTTCCTCTTTAGAATGATCTGATTATTGTGGCCATGCAGTGCCTGGAAGGGGAATCAGTTGGAAACCCTTTATCTTGTGTTCTGAGCAATGAGGAAGCTGCGATATTCACTATGTGGCAGTCCAAGAAGGTGTAAACATGTACTTTTGTCCAGCACAGGGTCCTGGATAAGGAAAGCGACACAACAACGTGGAACAGTAGACTTTATCCAGCACCTCAACTGGATGGAGCACTCCTGATGTACAAGCCCAGCAGTGTTGGGGTTGAAAAGACCTCTCTGCTTGAATAGATTTGGTGCCACTATTCAGGAAAACAGAAGTCACATATAAGTTACTATAAAATTTAATTTTCTCTGTAGTGAATGAGATCTGGTGATGTTCAGCTCTTCTTTGTGGACAAGAACCTTCTTCCTTTCTTCTTCCTGAAGAATAACAGGCATGGACTGTAGCTATTACTATTTAGCTATTACCGAGCTATTACCAGCATTAACTGTTTCACTTAGCTGTACACCAGTCTTTAGCCCTGATAGCACCTTCCCAATGCTACAAAGGTTGGCTGTAGGATCAGTGCTCTTTGTGGCCTGTCTCCTCTGGCAACATTAGCAGCTGTGCAGTGTTTTTCAAGAAAAGACAGATGATTCTGTCAACTTGCGTGGGTTTTCATACCATTTGCAAGGCCTATCTAATTTCTCTCTGCAGTGGCAACAAGATAACAAACCGTCTTTGTTCACAGTTTTCCCAAGACGCGTGCTGGCACAAAAGAAGTGCCACTGGCACGCTGCAGACCAGCAATGGCTACACTTTGGCGGATAGGAAGTTGTTCTGATGCACAGTGTTTGCAAAATAAGATAAGATCTTGTGTGGGCAGAAAGTGATAAATATGTGCAAATATTTAGTGTTGCATTCTGCAGCCTGGGAACACCATTTGGGCCAGCTTTGTAAGAGCAGCATCTCTTAGGAATTTCACTTCCTCTCATAATCTGTTGTCAATGTGACACGGCAGATTAGAGTTCAGCCTTGGAAACTGCAGGCTGTTTCCTTCTATTCCTATTTGACACACATTTTTGCTCAAAGTTGTGAACTGCTTCCATCTTTTTTGGGAGGCAGTACAGATGCATGCATTTAACACTTCTTTCTCTTTCTGAAGCTGAGTCCAGTTTACCAAACTCTGAACCAAGGAAACCCGTCATTTCTCATCCAGAAGGAATGTATGTAAATTTATCATCTTAATTGATGCCTCTCCATGAGTTTCATATAATCAGCCCTTGTAGCTTAACATGCTAATGAACAGGGTAAGTAGAAATCTAATAGGTTAAAGGAATGCAGACCAATTTGTCTGAGTCCTGCTGAGACCTGCGGTGTAAGTTTTTCAAAGATTTACTCATTTCTTTCCTGTCTTTCACTTAGACACCTTCCACACCTATTTCTGTTGGTCCTCTGTGAGCAGAACTGTTCCCCAAGGTGGACAGAAGCCTCTGTGAGGATGTGCAGAGGGGTCAGGTATAGAATGCTTGGAGAAGGCAGCGGTGATGGCAATTGCCTTTTCCCTTTGGCACATGTGCAAATCCGTGCGAGACCTCACACTGCCCGAAGCGACACAGCAAGGGCTCTGAAGTGTCGTGCCTCTGCACAGAGCAGCAGGGTTTTGTGTGCATGGTGACAAGTGTGGGAGTCCAGTGAGACCTCTGCTGGGACTGGGATCAGGGAGCAGTGCTGGGCAGGGAGGTGGCCATCTCAGGCAGCTCCTGTGAAGCCCCTCCAAGCTGCCTGGCTCTGCAGTTTGCACCCGAGTCTCTCTAGGCCCGTCAAGTCCTTGCTTCCTCAGAAGCATTCCTGGAAATAACTACATGTACATCTTCAATCTATTTGCCAGTTGCTGCATGTTTTCAGGGCCTGGGATCAGCCAGCTAGAACTACGAGGTTGAAACAGGCTCTTCCTTCTTAAAGGAGATGATGGGATAAATGCTGCCACAAATTGTTTGCATGGTGTGTGAGTAGCATCCCTCTCCCCTACCTTTTGCCAGCCTCATCCATCTTCCCTGGAAGCTGGTCGGAGCAGGCACTGCTGTGTGCAGTGCCCAGGACAGCAGCAGCCCTTTTCAAATGGCTCCTTAGTGCTGCCATAATAAGCCTGATAAATAAAACATGGCTTGCAGACACGGATTTACTGGAGAGGGCTAAGGGGGCTGTAGCTCCCTCATTAGTATCTCCCGGTGCAGCATGTGTGCTCCTCATTATGTGGCACAGTGGCGGTTGTCTAGTCATCCACGCTGAGGCTGCAGCCACTCCAAGGATGCACCAGGGATCCCAGGGAATTTTTTTTGGTTGTTGTTTTTTCTCCTGTGTTAATAATAGGAATTTACAAGACAGTGGGAAAGAAAAAAAAAAAAAGAGGAATGAAGAGGATGAAGGGGGATAGATTGCAACCGTGTCTGATTTTCTCTCCCTTGCACCTCTGTAAATCAGCAGCAAATGCAGAGAAATCCATATAGCTGTGCTAATATAGAATTGGCATGAGCAGGATCAAGACCTCTGGACTGCATGAACTCTTATTTTTGGGGAGCTTTGTTTCTATTCAGTCTAAAATGCTGCTTCTAAACTCATGGCCAAAGTGTAAACTTTATCATCTCCCTCACGGTTTTTGTCTTCTGTTCAGGGAAAAGAAGCAATTTGGCTGATTTCAAGTCGCTTAAAGCTGGGAACTCAGGAATCTGGGTTAATCTGAGCAGGGTTTGTGGAGGTTTGATCCAGCTTTTCTTTCTGGCCACTGCTTAAATCCCTTCTACCTCCTGCATACAAGTTACAACTGCATCATCGTAGTAACCCTGTGACCAAGAGGCATGAGAGTCTCCTCTGAGACTGTAATCTCACTCTAAACAGCTCTCTGGCGGGTGCTCGTGAGTGGCGATACATCATGCAATTTTCTCCTTTAGAGGCTTGCGGTGTCATCTCCACCGTGATCCCTGCCCTTCCCGGCCAGTGCTGGGAAGCCAGAGGCCAGGGCCAGCCTGGGAGCACGTTCCTGGCACAGCACAGCACGGCTGGGGCACGTGTGGGGCCACGAAATGGTGTCAGCAAAACCTACCCCTTCCTCTTGGCCACCCAGCCACGCTCTGGCAGCAAAGATGCCTGTTTATGATGTTAGGAGACATTGCTGGTGTAGCAAAGTAATCCTCAGTAAGCTCATGACTTCTCTGTAATGGTATTTAATATGCAGATAGTCAAACGAATGCCACCGTGATATATTTTTATGGACAAATATTATATATTAAGCCCTGATTTATACATTTGAGCGTAATACCTGGGGCTCTGAGGAGAGCGTTTAATCTCTGTCAGCGAGGCAGCACGCATGCTAAAGCACCGAGTAAATCTGCACGGGAGCTGTGAACTGAGCGCAGCATATATCAGAGTTCTTCCGCCTGATAAAATTAAGTACACGAGAGCACCTTTCTGTGACATTATCGGGTTGATACGCAGGGGCTGGCGTCCGGAAATACCGATCTGCACTTCCCACTTTGACCCAAACCGGCACCGTCCCTGCTGCTTTTGCCGTTCCCACGTGGGAAAGGTGCCGCCTCAAGCTCCCAGAAGACCTTTCTGGGTGGAGGAGGGTTTCTGTCCGCAACTTGCCCCCTCTCCTTCCGTCACCTTGCCTCTCATGGGTGCAGCTGGGAAGGGGACAGTGCCCTATTTCACTTCCATCGGCACGTGTAGTAAGGTGAGCATCGTCTCATCACGGGGGTTCTGCATTCAATAATCTCACCAGCTCAACTGTTTTTATCTGAATCTCCCTCCTGAACTGATAAATCTAAATTGCACATTTTCTAACCCGCTTTAGCTTAGGGGTAAATCTCGCAGGTATCCTCAGGTGACGAGCGGGCTCTGCCGCGCCTCTCCAGTGCCATCTATTGTACCTTCCTTGGTACTGCCTCCCCTTCCCCGTCTGCCGGCTCACGATTCCCGCAGCATCTGCCCCTTCATCCCGCCGAGTTGGTGGAAAAACGGGAGCTCTAGTTTTGTTTGAAAGGCCCGGGGCCGTCAAGGTGGTGAAACAAACCCCATACGCGTTCATACAATCCTATAGATTGTATTTCGTCGTTTTAAACCAGTGACTGATTTTCAGTGCCTGGCTCGCTGTCGATAAATTGTTCACTTCTCTGTGCTTGGAAAGAGAAGAAGATGGAGCACAACAAGGTGGCCACCATCACTGAGGCTTGCCGTGATAGCTGGTGGAGCAAGAATTGGGCATATGGCAGGACGAGGGGCTGGAGGAGAGCTTTGTATGGGGAGGAGAGGGCTTGAATAGGAACAAGTCTTCTGGTTGCTGCCAGAAGATGCCAAGGAGGGACATCAGCTTGGATTTCTGCCATCTGATGTGGACTTAAAAGGTGGGACCAGAAGCAGCAGGATTTTCCTGTGAAAGTCCTCTCTCTTCTTTTTACGTTGAGTATTAAAAGGGAAACTGCTCTGAAAAAATATCCTACTTTTCCAAGCTCTGTAGTTCAGAGCTGACATGGAGGCGTTATGTGTCCTTTTTATATGCACTCCTATTATAGTGTGGTTTTGGCTGGAGGATGCTGTATGGTTGAAGATGACTATTACAACCAAAAATAGTATCAGAGCTTTCTGAATGCTATGACTATTATGGATTTTTATGAATAATATTTAGTGGCTTTACAAAAAGCACCAAAAGCTGGAAGTCAAAATCATAACAAAGTTGTGCTAAGGACTGTGTATGATTTTTTTAAAAATTTTTAAAAAATTTTTTTTTTTTAGAAGTCTGTTCATAATAAGTATTTCTGTAGGTTTTAGATTAACATAAAAATACTACCAGTCTTTTTCAGTATATTTTTTAAATTGAAACGCAAATAATCTGTTTGAAAAGAACTTGTTTCAATGGCAAGTAACATATTTTTCCACAACCCTTGCGAAAACTGGAAATTAGGTAGATTTGGCAGCTTAGCCTATGAAGTTCTGTGGCAAATCTGCAAACTGAAAGACCACAGGGTTTTGTCCTGGCTTTGATGAAGTTCTGAAAAGATCTAAATTAAATCCATGCTGTAGCCATATGTGTAATTTTGTTCTACTGGAATAGCTTATAGCTGTCAGTGAATTTCTCTGTACTCCCAGCATTGTGTAAGGGATGATACAAGAGCCTGAAGATTACTCTCTCCAATAGTACCATGCGTTTGCAGGCTTACAATTATTACAACAGCATTTTTTCATTTACATGGCTGGAGAGAATCTGTTTTTGCAGTAAATTTGTATTTCAAAGCAGATTTCTGTGTCCATCATTATTGGTGGTTTACAAGATTTCTCTTTTTTTTGCCCCCATTTGGGGATGTGGGAACAAATGAAATAAACCCATCATAAAAAATAATTTTGTCCAGGTGGAGCATAAATCAGCCAAAAAAATATTATTCTACATGGCAAATAAAAAGCATATGCTGTATTATTTAAAGCTCAGCCTCCATATTCACATACAAAATTAATGCTACAGTGGGAGGTAAAACTGATGGAGGCAGACAATGAAAATATTAGGAGTAAAACATCATGCCAGGAACAATTCAAGCAGAGCCACTTGCAGGGTCATGGTCGTATTCCATTTCAAATGGGCATGGAAATACACTGTGGGTTATTCTTCTCCAGAGATGCACACATAATAAGCACCTGCTCCCCATGTCTACTCTTCCCTTTTAACTGTTGATTTATTGGATGTTTCTGAAAGCTGTGGTCAGGCTTGTGAGGGATATATAACGTGGTGCCTGCAGGAAGAAATGGGAGCGGGCAGACGAGCTGCCACACTCTCCATCCCTACTATGTGTTGAAGGGCTGAGTGGGGTTCAGAACAAAAGCTGCCTGTTCCTCAGCTTCCAAGGGAAAGGATGCCACTGAAAGATAAATCATTGGTGTGCCTGTAGTCATTGTGCCTGGCTTGCACCATGAAAAGTCAGTAAAAAATCCCAAACTATGTTCCTTGCCTCAAACTGGAGTAAATGGTGGGTTGAGAGGAGAAACACACAGTGTTCAGCAGTCTAAGGCACTGAAAGGGATCTTTGCCATCACTAGCTATTTGTCTTCCACAGCATCGAGTTAAAAAATACATATCTATAAAACATAATATTGCATGTGTTTTAAGGTAATTTTCGGGACATTATGAATCCAACATTCTTACATGTGTAAGAAGGTACATACCACATACTACTACTCCATACTGCGTTGGAGACAGTATCACCAGCACATCTTTTATTCTCATCCTAGTTCTCCCAGGGCTGGGGGGGCTTTCACTCCAATCCTCCCCTAAACTGACAAGCAGCCTTACTAAGTAAGGGATGAACGTAATCTTCAGATAATGTTCAAGATAGGTCACTACAAAGAGATTTTAAATTGATAAGATGTTTATCCATCTAATTCAACAAAAAAAAAGAAGTGCACAGAGAATCTTCTTGCTCTTTGCCATGCTCTCTCACTCTTCTCTGGTATTTTCTTCTCTGCAGCAAGAGTAGAGCTTTTGAAGCTACAAGGTCTTGAGATGCTCTAGTCATGGTATTCCATAAGATATATATGCCCATTTGGAAAAAAAAAGACAGCAAATTATCTTTAATTAAAAATTTGTATCAGAAAATGTGGGGCTACCGAGAATCATTGTGAACTGCACGTGTTATATCAGTGGCTAAGAAAAAGATCCACTGTAGCAACTGGAGTAATGCATGGTTCAGTTCCCCCATGATGGTAAGGAGTTTATTGACCTAGAACTACAAAATCATTCAAAATGACATTTGGCAATGCTGAACTTCTGACACAAATCCCCTGATGTAAGGAAACAGAGAGGGCAGGCGGACAGCCTTCCACTGAGCCCTGCTGTGTCTTTAAACAGCAGCAGGAGAGGGGCACCAAAATCAGAAAGGTAGAAGGCAGCATAGGAGCAAGAGACGCTTGCATTTTAACCCTGGCTCTGACTCTTTCTTTGGTCCTAATCCAGTCAGCTTGGGCCAGAAATTCAGGTGTCAATCAGTCACAGTGAAGGTCAGGCTTTATACGGAGCTCCCTGTGCTCATTCCTGAACTCCTTGGACTGGATTTACAAACCCAAAAGAGCACCAAGGTGTTTGAAAACAAAGTTCTGATGCTGTGTGCTGAGGGTTTTCGAAATATGATCCCTAAGGTCTGATCTTGCAAGTTTGTGATGGAGCTGTGAGTCCACCCCACTTACTTATCTACTCCTGATACCTCTCGGGCAAGTATTATCAACTACAAGGTTCACAGCCTCGGACATCAGATTTGCTTCAAAGACCTGTTAGGGCATTCTTGCAGGAGTAGGGCCCACAGGACTCAAGGACCTCTGCACCAGGTCCCATCCCATGATGTTGGAGTGCCTTCTCTCCATTTGATACCTTGTGATTTTTCAAAATCAATTTATGAAGAGTTTCATGGAATACCCCTGACGATAAGGCCTCCTGGTAGATTTTACAGCCTAACAAATGTATCTCATTTTGAATAAAGCTCTGTCCTCTCTTTCTCAGTGCTTTGTGCAATCTTTCCTTGGCCATCATGAGCCAAAGACCAGGTTTGTCACCTCTGCATGTACCAGACCTTAAACCAAAGGTGTAGTCTGGATGACACAGAGTTGCTCATGTGCACAGTGAAGCAGAAAAAGGTCATCTCTTGCCACACAGTCTTCCTGACCCGGATCTGGATTCATCAGCACTCACATTGTAACTCCCTTAGAGATGAACCTGTCACAGCTCCTCCTGGTCGTCAAAGCTCATCAGCAGATTTCCAGGTGATCTGTGGGGCAGATGGGTGCATGGGCAGAAAGGAAAATCAGGCAGAACTTATCACTTGTCTTGGTTCCCGGTCATCAGAGGATTTTTAACTCCATGTGAATCTTTTTCTTTGGCAGGGCAGTTTCAAGGAAAACACGTTTCCCAGCCTGACCTTCACACACGCACCATGTAACTGGAAAGGAGATTTGGAGCACAGACCCACAGAAAGCACTACCAAACACAGAAAATAATACCTCCTGAAATAGGGGGATGTAAATTTACTCTCTGGTGTCTTTCAGCTCTAGTAATCTCAACTGGTCCAGTAATCTTGATTGCTATAAATAACACTGAAAATGTTCTCCAACAGAAGTGTTATCTTTTGGCTGATGGCATCCCTTTAAGTGCTAAGACACTGTTGTGCCCAGTTTTTGCTGTAGCCAAATAGGACTAGATGGAAATCAATAGTCCCATTTCGCTTGTCACTTATTTAAGCTTGATTTGAACCTGTGTTTGTAAAGCTGAAAGGCTTTTCTAGTCCATTGTTATTGTGCGTCCCACAGCCAGCCCACCTGAGAGAATTTCACATTCCCACATTTTAAAAAGAAATATGATGGATGATGAAAACACCTTTGTTTTTGTTTAATATGTTTAAATCAACAGTTTTTTCTGTTATTAAGGCTGGGCTAAAACGAAACTGCTTCAAAGGGAGACACATCTGCTCAGAGAAGAGACTTTCATAACTCATTCAGAGTTATTTGCCTTACCCACGATATTAGCGCTAAAAATTGATTATCCATTCCAACTTGCTTCATGATCCATAGCTTTTTTTTTTTTCATTCATATTGTAAGTTGGTTTATACAGAGTGAGACAGTGTTTTTTAAATAGCCAAGGATGAGCATGATATGTCTTACTAAAAGCCCACACCAGTAGAAAGCAGGATTTTTTCATGTTAGCCTGGTCCTGTCCTGAAGGTAGAAACAATATGGAATTGTAAAGTATTATGGCTTCTTTCAGCTCTGAAGAGCAAGTACCCTTCAGTTGGTGTGTGTGCACTGCTCACTCAGGTTTACTGCTGCATTTTTATCCCCAAGTGCAAAGTTTGGGGCTTGAAAAAGCACTTGAAGAACAGTTTTCTGAGATTCCTAGGAGAAGGTCATTTTGGGACTGTCACCAGCACCGCACAGAAGGCCAGGGAGAGGGGGAAGGACTGAATGTTGCAATGATGGAGTGAAAAATCAAAGGGAGGAATAGGGTTCAAAGCTTCTGCAAAACTTTCAGAGTGAAAGCTCTGTTTTGAACATCACACTTCAGCAACATGAACTTCAGCAACATGGAACTTCAGCAAGATGAAACTGTAAAGGTTGCAATATCCAACTTAAGCTGACATTTGGATTCCAAAAGTTAGTTACGGTGTGGGTACAGAGGTTACCCCTGAAATGGGGTAAGTTGTAGTGTTGCAGTTGTGAGGATGAGTTTATTGACATGACCAGAACCTTAATTCCCTGTTAAGGGAGTGGTTAAACCACAACACTCCCTTACAAAAATAGAGCAGTAACTTACTGGTCTGCCCAGAGATTTTTTTTTTTTATTATTTTATTTTTTTTTTTTTTACTTAGACCTAAAAGATTTTGGTTATTTGATCCAAAACTTGATCTTTCACCTTTCCCTCTGTAACTCCTTTTAGCATAAGCAGGTATTATCTGCACACAAGGAAAAGGAAGAACAGATTCCTAATAAAAATACCTCGCAGTTTAACTGCAGAGGTGGTGGTTTCCCTCACATAGTAAAACACCTAATGCATAGGCTGACATGAAATTGAAAGGAGAAGTGTTCCCACTTGAGACTTTTAAATGTAAATCTCTTTTTGTTTAAGAAGGAGACAAGTTTTGCCACCCAGTTGCTGGATAATCCCTTTTGGAGTGAGGACTGCATGTCTTGCACAGGACCTCGAGATCCTGAGGGCAACTGATGCCCGAACAACAAACGCCAGCAACAGCAATAAGGAAACCAGCCACCTCTACATCCATACCGGCCCCTGTGGTCTCCTCACCTACGGTGTTTATGAGCTGCATCCGATCTTTAGGGCGCGATCTCTGCGGTTGCCGGCTCCCTGTGGTTAGAAGGCGGGATGGAGGGCAGGGGGATGGATGTCCAGCCCACTTTCCTCGAGGTGCCCACGGGCTGTGCCCACGGCTGTGCCCGCAGCCACCCTCTTTCAGGGGTCCGGAGTGGGGGGAGGTGGGAGCATCAGCCCGGGCTGCGCCTCCAAAACTGACGCTGTTTTGCCATCTAGTGCCACGGGTCCAGATTGCAGGAGCCCGCCCGCTCCCCCATGGCCAGCATCGCACAGAAAAACAGCTTTATGGCCCAGCTAGAATGACAGGAACTTCAGCTTGGTTTGTTTTCGTGGTTTTTTTTCTTTCTTTTTTTTTTCTTTTTTTCCTTTAACGTTAATTCACATCAATATTTTATTGATTTTATTATCGTGCTGTAATGGCTGGACAACCCCAGCTCAAAGAGGTGTTTCGTGCTGTCCATAGAAATGGGAAGGGAATAAATCACTGGTGGCCACATGAGCTGTCTGTGGCTCGCTGGGAAACCCCTCACTGGGATGTGCAGGAAGTTCACTGGGGAGCTCTGGAGTCAAACAGATTTCAGCTGGTAGACTGGAAGCATGGAAGCACTGTACTAAGCCTTTTGGTCCAGACACACAGGGCCACAGGGCTTATGCACATATGTGAATTTCTAATTTACTCTCTGAAATCATTCTTCCCTGTTCATTCAGAGAGTGCTGTGTCTACAAACTTTGGGTCTGTGACATTTTTAAGACTAGAACTAGAAATGAAAAAATGCCTGAAATGCAGTCCAATCTAATTTCCTATAAATTACAAATTAATATTTGCTGAACCTTTTAGTTTTAGGTTTAATTTCAACAAATTCTAGTCACCTCTGAAATAGAGAGGGCAGAGATAAGTGAGTTTGGCTGCCTCACAATTAGTTTCAGCATGTAGAACTAAACAGTCTCATGCTTCATGAACTGAGGTTAACAGAGGTTAAAAAGGGACAGGTTTGGACTTTGAATACCATTCTCTTAAGGAAAAAAAAAATAAAATTTGTTGGCAAGCAATTTCCAGAAGAGCTTTAGAAATAAATAATTTCTGGGTTTGTTATATAAAGCTCTCTTCTGCAGCTGAACCCACATCAGTGTCTTCACAGACACAATAACTTGTCATAGAGAGGAGTTGGCACTGGGTGAAGGACAAGCACATAAATCATGAGCCAAACGGGTTAAAAAGTAGACGTTGATGAGGCAAAGCAAAAAGAGATTGAGTTAAGCTGGAGACTGAGAGGTGGTCAAAAAAAAGTGAAGACAAGAATAAACCAATGAACTGCATTCAAAACACCTCTAACCCTGCACAGGAAAACAGGGCAACAGTTGTACCACCATGGAGAAAACTTGGCAGCTTTCAGGTAAAGCCATACCACACCCTTTAGGCTTGGTGAGCTATGAATAACACCGAAGTTTCATTTTACATGCCAGCACAGGCTATATTGCCATCTACAATTCAAATCTTTACTTGGGAGGTTATTGGCTTTGCTATCAAGACAGAATAACAAAGAAGGGTTTGAAGACAAAATCCAGAGAGACTTGGTTTTCTACATATACATGGCTTAAAGCTAAGCATTTAAGAGGACTTTGTACTATGTATTAGCAGTTATGCTCACGCTGTAACCCTTTCCTCATCTGGGAACCTTAATAAGATCTTTTCCATCCACCTTCCTGCTTTCATGCAACCCACAGGAAATGTCTGTTTTGGACATCTTTGGCCCTCTGTCACATTTGGTTAAAGTGGATGGTGAGTTTTAAAACTGTCAAGGTTACCCGGACTCAAAATCAAACAATGGCTTGCGTTAGTCTTACTTAGCAAACTCGAGTTAATCAAAAAGACATGGAAGGATAAAGATTTCAGTCTTCAAAAAGGGATTGTATTGCAGCAGAAATTATGACCTTTTTGAAGCCAGGCAAGCATTTTCATCATTATCAACAGCAATGACTAATAAAATAATAAAAATACCAGCCTACCTTTTACGTAACAGCTTACATCTCAAAGTGCTTTTCAGCTTCCTTTCTCTGCTTTCAGAATAATTTTCTCAAAATTCATTACATTTTTGCAGTGTTGCTGAAGCCTAGTCTCTCCTTGGATAGGACAAAGACAATCACATGGATTGCAAAACACTGCACGTCAATGGAGGAGAGGAAATTTTAGACAAAGAGGTTCAGACAGATTCCTGTTCTGACATAAAATGTCAGGGTTTCTTTCATATTAGCGCAAAGAACCTGGGACTAAAATAGTAGATGTCTTATTCAGTGTTTTCTTGGTTAGTCTAGGCAAACTGTGAGCATTATTGTAGATGAGGCACCCAAAAAACAATCTCCTGTCAATACAAGGAGCTGAGTGCAGATCTGAGCTGTGCTGTGAATGCATAAGCACAGCAGTGTTGGTTTTATGAGATGTGTACTGACCTGTGATGGCACAGATCCTGAAATATCCAGAGCACACACCAGAAAATGCCTCAGATCCAAACTTGTAAATGCCTCTGTTCCAAGGATTTGTATGCCAAAGACCTGTTCAAAGGCAGAGAAGTAGCCAACTGAAAATCCTCTGAAAGGATTGCTGCTGACCTGCAGTTCAGTTTCACTTTTGGGGCAGGATATTTGCTTGTATTCCTACAAAAATATTATCTATGGAGACTCTGCATGTATAAGGATATACATACAAAGAGACAGAGAGGACAAATTGCTGAATACTTTATATTTCAGTCCTTACAGATTCTAGGGTTGGTGGTAGTTGCATGTTGAGAGGAGGCTGAGCTCTTGTTACTCACCTGTCATCAGCACACAGACATGAGTGCTTCCTCTGCCATTTAGCAAACACACAGAACCTGTACTGTAACACTTCTTAATCAGTATTACAGTGTTTCATTAAGGTATTATAATCGTAGTTGTTATTGTTGCTATTTTTCTCCAGGTAAGTGCGCACAGAGAATGACTATATAATTTGAACAGACAAAGCACGTTTGGGAAAGAAAAGGGTTTCTAAGCACTTCATTTTCCTCCATCCTGTTCCCTCCAGCAAGAAGAATAAAATCCCATGGTTTTCATGCAGAACTTTGTGCAGGAGACAGGAAGCAAATAATTAAGCATTCCTTTCTGACAGCCCAGCTTAGGCCCTGTCTGCAAACAAGCAGATAATGCCAGTGCAGAAACGAGGAGTGAGCGGCTGCTTTAGCTCACCCCTGTGCCAGAGAGTGTAAAAGGGGGCTGCATGCAGTCAGTGCTTGCACACTGACCCAATCCATGTCAGAGGATTGATTCCAAGCGTGGGTAAAGCCCCAGGGATGGACGTAAACAGCAAAGTGTAGTGGTCTTATATAGGGGTCAACACCCAGATGAATTCCATAAGCGTTAAAGGGAGAAAGGACTGGAATCATCTTTAACTTTCCTTGGGTTCATATCAAAGTGAGTTAACAGCATAAACCATGTCCATCTCCCTGAACTAGACACAGGGACAGCTAGGAGATGCTGAAGCAACCTCAGGTACAATAAGCCTGTATCAGCTGCTGGTGTTATGCCAGCTGTGATGTGCTGGGCATGAAGCTGATGGAGCAATGTGATGGGATTCTGAGTAGCCAGCCCTCCATCCAAATACTTCCTTCTGATAAAGAAACCTTGGCTGGATCATTTAAAGCTCGTTAGACCTACAGAAGCTCAGGTGTTTCTTTTGGAAGGGTACAGGATAAAATAATGGATGTGGCTGGTGCTGGGGTTGAGATGATAGACAGATAAACCAGACTGAGGCTTCCTTCTGTGCTTTGTTGATCCAAGCACCACAGATAGCTAAAATGAGGTGCAGCACTTCAGAGAGACAAGGACAGATAAGGAAAGGACTGAAGCACTTTTCAGAAGAGCTGAACCACTTTTCCATGCCAGTAATGCTGTGTCAGGAATTTCAACTTTTTTTCACCCCAAAATAAGAATATGTGGAGTTGTATGAAGAATGTTTGACAGGAAACACCAATTGTGTGTAAAGCTACTTCTGGAAGTTCTATAAATGAGTTTTTCAAGCAACTTGCAGAGATGCATGGTCAATTTTCATTGAATTTCAATGGGATTTGTGCATCTGTTGTTTCAGTCTTAAACAAAATTATAAACCTGTTGGTTTTCACAGCAGTGTTGCTTAACTCCTTTCTTCATTCTGTAGTAAAAAACATCAAAGTCCTTTAAATACAAATCAATATAATGGACAAAATTACCGTTTGAAAATTGTAGGCTACGTTACTCATGTAAAGAAAACATTCTTAATCTTGCTAATCCCTATTCAAATAAATCCAACAACTACTTTAAGAGACATATAATGATCTAATGTACTCAGCCAGCTCTGTGCCTCCTTGAATAACTCAAGGGGACAAAACAAAACAAAACAAAATTCCAGCCAATAGCCAGATGGGGATATGGCACAACTTAGTAAATTGATGGGAGACAGATGGAGGCCTTTTCAGAAGTCAGATTGTGGTAGTTGGAAAGGACAGTGATACTCTGACTGTGGTAAAATCCTGACTACCAATCACCCACAGCATATTGGACCCAAAAAAGCTGCAGGTAATGTGTGCTCACAGCCTGACAGTAAAAGTCTGTAAAGAGTTTACTTAACTCCACAGATCCCCTATGCCTCAGATATGAACTATTTCTTAGGAGCCTTGCTGGGGTACTTGGGTATGAGCATTGCTGAAACACTCAGGGATGCCATGGGGAGCAGGAGGGATTTCACATGGCTGATCTGAGCCCCTCAGTCAGCTGCCTTGAGATGGAGAGACCCCACCTGACTGCCCTTCAGGGCAGACACAGAGGTTCTTCTCACTGTCCACCCTGGAACCTCCAGGCTGTTTTCTCTCTCCACGTGGATGTCAGTGAGCAGAGTCACTGCAAAGCGCTTTCCCACACTCCCCCTTCCATTCCTTCCTTTTCAGCATCGTGGGAAACACTGTGCCCACACTTTCCATGAATACTCCCTAAATGACTGAATGTTCATGTTGGGAACATGTAGGGGGGGTCGGTTACACCATCTTGTGCTTTGAGGGTTTGTTTTTGTTGCAGAATTTCCTCTTTGGCTGCATTTCTTTCCCTACTCTTCCATTTTTGCTGGAGATACAGCACATTAGGCCTTACTGTGTTCACACGAGAGGCTTCTCCTTTCTCCAAATCATTTGATTGTATCTCATGAAGCTAAAACCACTGACAATTACCAGGTGGTACACTGGCTGCTATATTGAATTGACATTATTTTTCTTCCAAACTATCCACCTACTTCTAAAGGCATTCACGGTTACCTGCCAAGGTGCTACTCCCTGCCTTTTCCTTTTCTGTAATGCAGTAGTTGAGGTGCAATTTCTACTAGGATGCTACAGAGTGAGGAACTGACCATTGAAAAGAAATACTCTGGCCTGGCATGTCTTTCCAAACTGGTTCCCAATCCTTGTAGTGCCTCATGTGAAGCTCAGTACAGAGTACAGCTACTCGAGCCTGTATTTCCGGGGTGACACGCCACCTATCCTCTCTTCAGTTTTCCCTGTGAACATCCTGTTCTTGTTCTGTTTGTTCAGATTAGCAGCTTTCCAAAGGCAGAGACACTTGATCATCCTCTAAGCTTCACCAAGCATGTTAAGTCTGTGCTGCACATCAGCAGATGTCACACTGTTTGATGGATTAGAGTTTAAGAGCAAAAATATGGTCATTCTAATGAAATAGACACTTGAGAAGGTGGGAACCAGAGACCATGGAACATTTTACAGTCATTGACACAGCTTGACAGAGTCCTATAATTTATTTAAAGCTGCATTTTGGCCTGTAGCATGAGCCTGATTGTAGTGGTTGAAGGAGGGGAAGGAGGAAGAAATACTGAATGGTGATGCTTGTAAATGTTTCAGATACTTGTCCCCTCAGAATCACAGAATCACGGAATGGGTAAGGTTGGAAAGGGACCACATCCACCCCTCTAGCTTTCATAATTACTCTGTATCTGAGCAATGCAGTTTCTTTAGTAAGTGGTTTGAGTTGCATTGCTGGGTGTGAGCATGCTGACCTACTTCAACCTCCTTTGCGATTTCTAAATTTCCCTGTTTACCCCTTTCATTGTCATCTTGTTCACTGTTGCTTATAATCAGCAGGCTTTACTGGCTTTGTGGTTTATTCCTCCAGACATAATTAAATTGTCTGGGATTGACATCTGGCTCTGCTGAGGTTTGGGTTGTGTCTTCCTGGCTGCCTCAATGTCCTCCTTGATTTGGGATTCTGATCACTGCCTGCCCTGGCATGGCACATCATCAATGGGTCCTTTCATTCCTGCAAGACTCTCTTGCGACTACAATAACTCAGTGAAGTGTCTCTGGCTCTCAAAGCACTCCGGAAGGTTATTTCAAGGCAGCCTCAGCTGTGGTGCCTGTGGTGCATGCTGGAGCCTCCAGCAGGACTGTGTCAAACTACAGAAATTTCTAAGGGTTTCTGTCTCTTTGAGGGAGGGCTGTGAGCTCTCCAGGGCTGATGTCTTCACCTTCACACCCAGCTGGAGCTCTGGTTTGGAACATCCCTTGCTTCTTCAGTGGCTGATAAAATCCTGACAAAAAAACTGATTCATGGAAGAATTGTGTTTCTTCCTGCTGTCCATGATCTTGCCTAAGGGTCAAAGCAAGACCTGGTACCTCTCCTGTGCCCCCTCCTCTCCCCTGCTATTTGTTATGGTTTAACCCAAACTGACAACTAAACATCATGCAGTCTCTCACTCACTCCCCTGCCATTGGGATTGGGGAGAGACTTGCAAGAGTAAAAGTTAGAAAATTCATGGGTTGAGATAAAGACAGTTTAATAGGGAGGGCAAAAGCTATGTGTACCAGCAAAGCAAAACTAGGAATTAATTCACTGCTTCCTGTGGGTAGGCAGGTGTTCGGCCATCTCCATAAAAGCAGGGCTCCATCACATGTAACGGTGTCTTGGGAAAACAAATGCCATGACTTTAAGCATCCCCCCGCTTCCTTCTTTCCTCAGGTTTATATGCTGATCATGGTGCCATATGGTCTGGGATATCCATCTGGTCACTTGAGGTCAGCTGTCCCGGCTGTGTCTCCTCCCAGTTTCCCATGAACCTGCAACCGCCTTGCCAGCGTGGCAATACAGGGAGCAGAAAAGGCCTTGACACTGTTCAGGTGCTGCCCAGCAATAACAACATCTCCATATTATCAACAGAGTTTTCAGCAGATCCAGAAAACAGCTGCGTACCAGCCACTGTGAAGAAACCTAACTCTTAACCCCGGCCCAAACCAGCACACTGTTACAGAACCTTCTCTCATTTCATGTGCTACAAGCTATGCTATCTACACCCCTCTTCTCCAGTGCTTAATCCCTTAATTTCAGGTTTGTGAAAAATTGCAGGTGGCAGTAAGAACAGGGCTCATCTTTTCTGTGACATACCTTTATGTCTCTGGCAAACAGCCCTGTGCTTTTCATGTAGATGCAGTTAGTCCCTTGCTCCTGGGAAGGCTTTTTACCAGCTATTGTAGCTTTTGGTGACATGTGTACCCTTCTGGTCTTGGGCCTAACAGCTCAGGTACATGCCACCTCATGGCCTACTGCTTTACTTTGTCAAGTTCATTGACTTTAGTGCATTAAGTGACAGGTACCCAGTCTAGAAATGTTCCTCTTTGGAAAGTTTGGCATGGGAAGTTTTAATCTTCCTACAAAACTTCCTGATTTTTCTGGTCCTGTGCTTGCTTGCAAGGCCATGGTTAGCTATGACTGTCAAAGTATGTTTTCACAAGTGAGAGCCTTAAAAGCTGAGGGATTGTCTTCTCACTGCACTTGATGTTGTTCCCATCTTTCCTGTAAAGACCCTTCACCTTCTTCCTTCACCTCCCGGCTTTTCCCCCTCTGGTGGGAAAAGTTTCCACTCTGAACTTGTGATTCTTTCTGGTTGGAAGCTCTCTAAATTGTTCATCTAATCTATCTTGTTATCATTCCTTCTAGAAAAGGCTTCCCCCTTTCCCTTGGATTTTGTGTGCACTTTTCCTCTGTCTGCTTTACTGTGGCATTTCCAGCCACACACTTTGTGATGCCTTCTAGACACCACGTTACAGATGTGTTTGTTCATTTCTGCCTTGCCCAGTGTGATCTCTGCACCCACGCAGAGACTGCCATGTATCTTTATTTTCTATAGCCCAATAGGAGACATTCTACACGCCTGTAGGATGCTAAATGAAGATGTGTCAAGAGCTGATCAGTTTGAAGTTATGGGGTTTCTTTCATATGTCAGACTAACAAGGCTAATTATTTCTTTTAAGTCTGTTTTAAATATGTAGGATTTTTTTTCTCCCTGACTCCTTATGCAGAACATTTGTCTTTGGTAGATCATTTATGTAAATCATGTCATCGTTGAAGAAATATTCTTCCCTTCTTACTCTCAGCTCCCAACTCCCACAACTAAAACCAACAAAAAGTGCCACTGACTGTGTTCTTTCCCATTTTCCTACCAAGAAGCAGTCCTTTATCTGATCTGTTTTTCATGGTATCCTTCCATGTTCCCTATATTTAATCTTTTAAGCCTGTCAGCTGACCTGTAGCAAGATTTCTAAAGTAAGCAAAGTAAACTCATACAGCACACAGCCCTCCAACACCTCCGTGCTCTAGTCTGGCTGTATTTTGGAGCTGCTTCCCAGCTCCATCTTCAAAGCACTGCCAAAGTCAGATGGACACTTGGTGCCCCACAGTGACCCACTAGGAAATGCAGTTGCTTCAGATTTGCTGCTGGGCTTAACACTTCACTGGATATTATCTCTGTGGGCAGAGACTGAGCCTTGCACTTCACAGGCTCTTCCAACTTGCACTAAATGAGAAGTCCTTTATCTCTGCCAAGGTGGGAAATTGTATTATTATTAAGTTTTAATATTCGTTGCTCTGATCTCAAGCATGAGGGAAATTTATTGATTGCCACCCTTCCTGGCAGGGTTCTTCCAGGCACCTGAGCTATATGAAAGTCCAGACCTTGCTGTGAGAGCCCTGAACAAGCCCTGACTACATGGTGTGAGGGGCAGAGCTCTACCTGAGAGAGGCTGGAGCTGCTCTAGGCTTCAGGTGTTGGTGAGCAAATTTGTTTGAGAGAAGAGTGTCTAAACTCTCAGTTTTGTACAGTATAATTAGTCTATAATGAGAAATTTTCTTTTTTAACCTTGTGGTTCTGGTGCTGAAATCTTCCTGTTGAGTTCCCCCGATGATCAGTGTGTCTAACTGTGTATTTCAGCAGTACCTCATTTACACCTGGGCTCATTAGTAAGAGTGTGATTTACAGAAACATCCACTGCTTGAGAGTGAGGGTTCCTCTCTTCCTACATTTATCTTCCTGGATCCTCACTAAAAGTGCTCTTGGGATGAAGGGGATGGACCCGCAAATATGTGACATCCAGCATAACTTGTTTTTCCCCAGTGGAGCTGGCAGATCAATCAGCAGGAACCAAATTGGGAACCAGTTTCAGGTGACTGCCCTTTGTTTGCCATCAGTTTCAGAGCTGCCTCCCTGAAAGGCTAATGAGGGCCGCCGGGTGCCAGGCACTGCCAGGGATGCCACTTCCCCGTGATTGAACTGCCACTGTTTCACAAAGCAGCGAGAACAACTTTGATACGTGTGGAAAGGTGAAACGGCAAGTACAACTGTGAAGCTTGAAAGGGAAGCACCAGAAAGCAGAACACAAGCTACTGCTTGTCATTTAGCAGAGGCAAACACGAGTGCAACCAAAACAACAGCATTATCCGATTAGCAAGCACCTGCAACCCGACAGGAGCGGAGCTGCAAAGGCAGGGGATCTGTCAGCTGTCGTTGCAACACCACTGCGAGTGCCACAATACATTAAGTGGGGATGAAGGGAGGTGGTGTAACAGGTGTAATTGCAATAGCGCTGAAAGGGGCACTGTCAGAGCTTGCAGACCTGGAATTAGACCTCTCGATCTCCTGTGTGGGTGTGTGGGAGGCGCAGTGTTATATTGTACTGAGGGCTCTGCCCTGTGGCTCCGCTGTGACATCCAAGGATGCAAGAATCCTGAGCTCTGCCACAGAGCTTGCAAAACTCAGCATCGCCCTTGTTCATGGTCCAGGACAAGCAGAGGACTGTTGTAACTGGGAATACCTCAGAGAAAGTGTCTGGTACTCCTAGGCTTGGGACCACTGTGCTGACCTACCAAATACATCTCTACTGCTCTAGAAAGTTATGTCTTAGAGATACACACCAGCTTTAAAAGCACTTGTTCACTTTTAACTTGTCCTTCCCTTGGTGCATTCTCTCCTTTCCCATAAGGCAAAAAATGTATTCAATTTCAATCAGAGTATAAACTATAGAGATGTATTATACAATGATGATAAATGGCATAATGGCAGTCTTTCACACACAGCACAGATGTGAGTACCACCACACACTTGCATTATACTGTACAGAAAATAGTATATAAGACGTTACCTAAGGATGGTTTATCTGATCAGATTTTTCTCTGAAGGGTAAGTGGTAAAAATAATGAACATTTAAATTGGAAAGTCCTTATAGGGTTCATCTAGGGATCATCTGCTCAATAACCTGCATAAAACAGAGGTTCACATGATGGGCTGTTGTATCATGCCCATCTTCCTCTTTCAAGATTGTACATGCCAGTTCATTAAGCTTCTACTAATATAGTCAGTTTAGCCAATCAACCCCGGGTTTCTGGGCTGTTGGACTGTGCCTTAGATCCAGAGATGTGCACCCTCACTATTACCTTCCCCAGGTGGCGCAGGCATGCATCTTTCCCAAGGAATCAAAATTATGAGAATGTTAATTGTGGGAGAAGTCATAAAAAACTTGGGATTGGACTGTGGTCTTGAAAATTACATCGTCTGTACCAATGTGGGGCTGGAAGGGACCTCCAGGAGTGGGAAATGGAGGTCTTCTAGATCTTGGCAGCTGGGCCTCTGGGTCATGTTCTCCACAGCATGACTCAGATTTAGTCAGATAGATCAGACTGATTCCAGCATGGCAGAAGAGCCAGGCCCTTTGCCATTTGCTCCCATGTCATTTTGGTGGACTCACCACAGAAGGGCTGAATTTCCAAACGTCTTTTGGGTGCTGGGATCCCATGACACCATCAGGTGAAACTCTGCTCTCCACCAGCCTGTGTGTTTGCCAAGGAAGGCCCTGAAACTCCCAGCAGGGATATAAGTCCTCCTTGGCCATTTATCAGCTGCTCCCTGGCGTGCTGGTCCACAGGCGGGGGTGAGGTGGGGGTATTGCACCCGTGCCATGCAGAGATGCCCTTTGGAGGAATGTGGCCTTATCAGAAGATGAATGAGGCTCTGTGGATGGAAAGATCTCCTCATTCACCTGCTAAATATACCCTTACCTTCTTTGAGCATCAGGAATCATGGAATCATGGACCTTAAAGATCATCTAGTTCAGCCCCCCTGAGATGAGCAGGGGCATCTTCAACTAGATCAGGTTGCTCGAAGCCCCACTCCATATAGTGCCTTGTTGCAATCCATGTCTCAAAAGCAGCTTATTTTTCCCCCAGAGAGATGACAGAGTTTGCTGTAGTTTTTGGATACCCATGCACACAGCATGGCTTCTCCAACCAGAATCAGAGGACTACAGTGGCCTTGGGAAATTGATCCTACTTATAAAAAAAAAGTGGCTCTGATTTTTCTCAAATTCAAGATATTGCTTTACAAGAAAGAATTAGGGAGGCAGAGAAACAGCAAGAGCTGTAGCTTTTCCAGTTTAGAAAAAAGTCAACAGTGAGCACAACAGCTCATTTGTTTCCCAGTTAAAATTTGCCTCCTGACTGTGGTAACTGTGCAGGGTGCCCAGTATTTGAAGCCCTTCTGGGACAGTGTAATGGTTTTACCCCAGCTGGCAATTAAGTACCATGCAACCACTCACTCACTCCCCACACACCCCAGTGGGATGGGAGGAGAATCAGGGGAGAAAAACGTAAACCCTGTGGGTTAAGATTGTTTAAGAATTGAAACAAAATATAACAATAGTAATAACAAAACCAGCAATAATAATGATGCTAAAAGAAAAGGGAGAGAGAAAATCCAAGAAAAACAAGTAATGCACAGTACAAGTCCTTGCCTTAGTGTGAGCACCACTTAGCAAAAACTAAAACACCAGTGTGTTATCAGCATTGTTCTCATCCTAAATTCAAAATACAGACCTCTACAAGCTCCTGTTAAGAAAATTAACTCAATTTCAGCTGAAGCCAGGACAGATAGGCAGCTGTGTGCAACCTTCAGTGCTACAGGAAAGTTTATTGCAGGTCAACAAGGCACCAAGAGCATTAGTGATGATTTTGCCACCAGTTGGACAGGTTGAGCTTCAACAATATGATGGACTGTCACATTGCTGTGCCACTTCGGGCCAAGAGAAGTCTTAAATGGCAGTTCCAGCATTCATTTTTAACACAGACATTCTTTTAATATCTTTAGGAAAGTAAGAGTCTGACCATCAGGGACTGTGGTCTGAACCCCTGGCTCAGCCAGCAGCACTGCTGCAGCCACTGCTGTGCTCTGAACCAGTTGGTTGGTGCTTGTTTGGGCTGCAATTCCACTGCCTTAGTGGAAACACCGTCTGCCTCCAGAGGTGAGCTATTATTAATCACATCAGTTATCTGAAGAAAGATGTATTTGCCATTATTTAAGCAATCATCAGTTGATCCACATGGAAATAATAAAAAGAAACCCAGCAGAGGAACAGTTCAGGTTCAAAGTTACCATAAATTTGTGGTTCTTGTTGGTTTTTTCTCTTTTTAAGGGAGACTGCAACTCTGTGGCTGGAAGAAGCTGAGTTCCTTATTCCAGCAGCCCAGGGACATCCTGCATTTCTGTGCAGTTACCACCCTATGGTCCTTACATCCCTTTTTAACAGGGAAACTTGGGCACATCACATTCACCTCAGGA
This sequence comes from Myiozetetes cayanensis, assembly GCF_022539395.1. NCBI lineage: Eukaryota > Metazoa > Chordata > Aves > Passeriformes > Tyrannidae > Myiozetetes > Myiozetetes cayanensis. The sequence continues at coordinate 108,966,962 of NW_026087742.1, read as the reverse complement.
CTTGAAGGAAGCTATTCAAATACTCAAGACAAAATGCAAATAAATGAGCCATGCCCTCACTCTGTCAGCCTCTGCTCCTGGTTCACTGCTGTGCACAGTCATCCTTTGAAAGCCCAGCAAAGCCACTCAGATGGGGAAACATGGGGAGGATGAGGTGCTGGATGTGTGACCCCATGTCAGTAGCAGCATGCTGGGAAGGATGGTGACTGCCCTGCAGGCTGCCAAAGGCTGCCAAACCTGCCCCAGGGGCTGGTACAGGGCCACCCGGGCTTTCCATTTGCTGTGCCTTCCTGGGATAGGATCCATAAGTGTTATGTTGATGGGAGTTTTGCAGGGCAGATAATTTATAGGGAGGGTTTATGAGCATCTCCCACTTCAGTAATTGCACCTGTGTACTGGGTCACAGCTCCCACTGAACCAAAACATACTCACCCTGTAACTCCCCCTGGTTTGGAGCTTGTGGCTGCCTTTATGTCTTAGAGTCTGTCCTAGCTGCAGATACAAGCAGCTGGTATTTCTTGGGACTGTGGTTGTGATGTCAATAAAGGATACTTTCCTTTCCTAATTTCAACTATTCCTGCAAAAATTTCCTTTCCTGGTAGTGCAGGAAAATGAATGATGGAAAATATAGACTCCATCTGTATATGAATCTTTAGGAGACCTGGTCCTAGCCTTCCTTGGTTCTGTAATAAGATCACATAAAGTCTTCATCCATTGTTTGTTGAAAAAAGGAAAAATCAACTGAAAAAAGCAACCCTCTTTTAAGTGAAAACTGCAAATACAAATACATTAATTTAAAATATTATTATATTACAAAAAAATGTAATCCTTTAAATGTAGCAGTTAGGTGATTCCTAACTAATGTTTCAGAGTTAATTACAGCTTGTTTAACTTCTGAAATCTTCTACATTGGAGAAAAAAATTTCCCCCTTATAAAACTTTTCCCTGGATGTCTGCCAACCCTTCCAGCAAAAAATAAAGAATAAACTCCACTGAATATTAAACTGAGGGATCTTTTCTTTCTCTTTATACTAAAATCATGACACAGCATGGAAATCAGCCTCCCTAGGGGCCCGGTGCTCCACAGGAGCATTCCTTTAATCCCCATGACTCCCAGCCTGGCCAGCTTTTCCTGCAGCTGAACAGTCCCAGTTCCCCATCCCATAAAGAGCTGGTGTGACAGGCACTGAGGGGGTGGTGCAGGGATTGCAGCCCTGCTAAGGGTACCTTAGAGGATGGTTATGGTTCCACATGAAAAAAAAAAAATTAAATTCCCCCATGTACTTTTTTTTTGAAGTTAAGTAATTACATCAAAACAAATGTGTGCTCAAAGAAGCATACAGCTGCGAAATAAGGCATCCATAATCTATGAGATGCCAAAATTGAGATTGCCTAAAGCAACTGCAATGCAGCTCTGTGCTCACTGCGCTGATCCCAACAGTCTCCACACTGCCTAATTTCCTTTTCCTTATTTTCTGCCCTTGTTTGTTCCTGTCCTTGCACCTACAGCCTTAGCTCCGTGGCTTGACTGAATTTCCTTGACACATCCAGTGACACGGTGCTCTGATGCTGCGCCATCGCCTCCAGGCAGCACCATGCTGCAAGATGAGCAATCATTACTTTTACTGCTCATCTGAGGGGTTTCTCTTGCTGCACACAGCGTGGAGCAGCAGTGGAGACGTGGCCACCACAGAGGCATTGGGAGGAGCTGCCTATTAAAGTCTGTGCTGGCTCCAGAGCCGGCTGCCATGCTTTGCCTCCAGCACTGACGTTGTCCCAGGGGTTGCAGCGTTATCCCCTGGCAGCCCTCATCCCCACCATGGGGTGGATAGTCCCTGCTCCCCAGGAGAGAACAGGGATGGCTGGAAAGGAGGAGAGGCTGGAGGCATCTTCTTGGCTTGGTTAGGGGGGAATAAACTTCCTAGTAAATGAGCATGAAATGGCAGAGGAAGAAGTGGGCAAGGAAGATCTTCTCTGCGGCACATGAGTTTGCTGCTGGCCTCCTTAATTAGACCTCCCATTACCCTACGGTCCTGCCATGGGGAAAGCACTGAGGGCCAAGCTCCTCAGAATTGTGCTGGACCACTTCTTAATTTGGCTGCCCAGCTTGGAGAGGAGGATTCAGCTGTTCACTTGAATCCTCAGGTTTGTAAATGTAATGCTGATACTTCTAAATCCTGGCTGCAGGAAGCTGTGCCAGAGCCCCCTGGTCAGAAGTGGCAGACAGAGTTCCCTCCAGACCTGAGTGAGCAAGGCACACAGGGGTATCAGAGTGAAGCACTGCCTCAGGGAGCAGCAAGGATGCTCCCAGGACAGGGGAAGGGAAATTGTTGTTTCATTTGCTTGTTATGTGAGGGCTTTCCTCTGACAGAGAGCACTGCCCATGCTGTGCTTACCGCCCTGAGGAGAACCAGGTGGCCATGATGAACTGTCAAAACAGGAGAGCCACTGAATTGAGAAGTCAATGCAATTTTTGCATCTTCACTAACACCTGCCTCATTAGAAAATGCCAACAATCAAATAGGAACATTGAGGAACGAGTGCCGTCACCTGGTGCTCATTCCCTGTAGTGCCAATGGGTTAAAGCAGTGGAGACACCAGGGACACACAGCCCTCTGCCATTTGGCTGCCAAACACCTCTCAGACCATAAAATCAGCACATCCAAACAACCACACACATGAGTCGTGTTCCAGCCTGCCAGATTCTATAGGCACCATCAGTATAAGGCTGTGGCTGGTACTACTGCATCTCCCTTGGCTTCCTTAGCTCTGCACCCAGGTGAAAAATGAGACCCTGTTGGGTTTTTGTTCTTGTTGTTGTTGTTTGGCTTTTTGTTTGGTTTTTTTTGTATGCTTTGTTTCATCTCCTTTATGAGTAAGAAATCAAGTTTATTGCACTAATCCAAGCAAATTATTAATGATCTTTCATTTTGAAGCAAACAGCTCCAGTGCTCACCAGGGTAGGTTTGCCTCCTGTTTGTGACTGTCCTGCTGCCTCTGTTGTCAAACAACGTTGTTTTAGAACAACATTCATCTGAAGTGGATTATTATTGGGTTGACTACCCCTTGGGGTGTAATGAAAAGCATTCATTAATGCTCAGGGCAGGAGGGCTAATTACTTCTTTATAAAAAACCCGTGCTAATTGCCAATAACTTTTTTATTGAATGGGTCTCATAGAGATAATTTTGATTGGCTTTTTGATTTCCCTCTCATATTGTAGCACTTAAAATGCATAGTCCAAAGAAGCTGGGAACAGTTAGGTTATCCAGATAAGCATGAGGAGGAACCCCCACCATTACAAAGACCAGTGGACCATGCCAGTCTATGCTCTGTTCAGTGCTTGAGCTTGCTGTGGTGCTGGCCAGGACTTTCTGGGTCTCATACCTTCACGCTGTCTCAAGCTTCCACAAAGCAGGTGGAGACCTGTTTTCTGTACTCCCCCAAGGCACAGCACTGATTCAGGCAGGCTGTCGGTGCTGGCACAGCAGAGGGAATGTGCAAGGCTCAGGCTGAATTCCCTGCAGAGCTGAATTCCACCTCGCCTGCAGGAACAAGACAATTCCTGGCCTTGCCAAGTACCAGGATTGCATGAAGGCGAATGGAGTAGCACACAACAATAACCAGTTCCTACACCTGGGAGGAAGACTCATTCATCTGATGTTTGTGTCACACTGAACTCCAGGATGAAGAAAATTATGGACAATAATTTGTTTGCTTTTATTTAGAAATAACTACAGGGTTGAAGATACCAAAGAATCAACATAAGGACTAACCATGTTCTTTTGAGCACGCAATAACTTACAAAAACTACATGGAAAGCAAATCCCACAGAGGCACAGTCAGCCCAAGGGAACCACTGTCCAACTGATCCTGCAAAGCCTCAGGTAGTGCCACAGGTTGATGCTGGCCATGAATTTCACTGGATGTGCACTGCAGTAGTTTCTAGCAGTCTGACACCTACAGACTCCCCCAAAAGGCTGCTCTCACCATCTGGAGAATGTAAGAGGTGTCCTGGTAGGCAACAGTCCCCTCTGGATTGGATCTCAGACCCCCTGGCTGCAGACCTGAGCTGCTGAGCCTACTTACCTTGGAGCTAGAGATTGCTGCACTGCCATACACAATTGGGTTGAACTGCTTCCCACTTCAAACCCTTCTGACTAAAGGAAAATAAGTTTATATGTTTTTTCTTTTTTTTTTTTTTCTCCTCCTATCCCACCCCAGCAGTTCTCCTATGGGGCATCAGCCTTCTCTCACACCATGTTTTCTGATTCTCTACTCAAAAAGATAAAGCCCACAAACCATGCCTTCCATGCAAGCCAGAAAACTGTCCTTCCCTCCAGAAATCACAGTTTAAAAAATATTAATGTTTCTTTACTTGGTTGAGTGATCTCCATTTTAAGAAGAGATAGGGCTTTCAAAAATTACTTTTCATTTCTGAGTGTCCTGAGAGGTTTTGAAAGGGCTGGATTATCAAAAAGTTAGTAATTTGTCACTTTCTGAAAGCTAGGGCATTCTGTAAACACCTCCAGGGGGTCGCCTGAAATCTACTGTTCCTGCAAGTCTTGGTCAAGACACTGTGTTATGTGAGTATGGTGAATAAAAAATAGCATTTGTGTGATTTAGTAGTCATTTTAGGAATGCACGTCACGCTAGGAGTTACACTGTTGTACAGCACACCACAGATTCAGAGAATGGTTTGGGTTGGAAGATCATCCAGTTCCAAGCCCCTGTCATGGGCAGGGACACCTTCCACTAGACCAGGCTGCACAGTGCCCCATCCAACCTGGCCTGGATGTTTTGTGTGTGTGTGTAATACACACCCCCCAGTTATTGATCACACAGAAGGATGGAGAGCTAAAATAAGCACTTGGTTTCACCTACAGATAGATTTAGAGACCAAAAATAACCACACTGCAGCTACCACAGAACAGAACAGACTCCTGAGCTTGAGGAGTTGCTGCCTCAGCACAGCTTGCTTTTAATGAGCTTGTGTGTACCAAATATCTACAGTCATGCCGGACAAAAATGAAACGTCCTTTGAATAAAATGTTTCCTGGTTGCGGTAGGAACAGGTGCAACGACAAGAAAAAGGCAAAAGCAACAGCTTTTTTTTCTTCAAAATTAGGCCAAACTGGTGAAAACAGCTTGCAGAAAGTTGACCATACTTTACACATTTGGAGGGCAAAACACTCTTACAAAAAAGAAGTGTCATTTCTACGTTGAATCACGAAGATTTTTATTTTTATGATACAGGTTCATCCTGAAGCAGCCCTAACAGCCCTGGTAGAGGCCTGACATCCTGATGGATCCTGCCTCTCCAGTGGGATGCCAGGTATTTTATGCATGCGGCGTGGCTGGCAGCAAATTAATTTCCTGGTCTTAAAATTATCTTCCACAGTAATGAGACATTAAAGTCAAGGGGGAGAGTCACGGAAGACAAAAACATCTTTGGCACTGCACGGGGTTCCCCAAGGAGCAGCAGGCTGAAGTCCTGTGAGCAAAGCCAGTCTCCCCTGCAGCAATGCTCACCCGAGGATGGCAGCAGCCAGCAAGGCTCTCCAGCACAGCTGTCCAGAGCCACAGTTCGATGATACTGGGAAACATCACCTTCCCAGAAACTTACTGTCCTCTCAACAGGGCTCAGCGCTTTCCTTCTCAGCAGAAAAAAGCCCTGGGAGGCAGCTCAGGGCAGGATGCATGTTGGCTAGGGCCACTGATTCACCTTGCAGCCAAACTAAGCTAGCAGCTCACTGGGACCAAAACAAGGTGGTGCCCCTTCCTCCTCCCACAGTCATGCTTCATCTGTGCCAATGGTTTAGTGGTAGATTTGGCAGTGCTGGATTAACAGCTGGACTGATCTTTGAGGTCCTTTCCATCCTAAAAATGATTCTATAATGCCCCACTCTCCTTGTCCCCCAGACATGCCCCATTCCCGCCTGGGGTACATCCAGTTGCTCCATCCCCCGCTATAACTCCCAAACCTTCCCACCCTTGTAGGCTGGTCTGGTGATTGCAGCAGACACAATTTGCTTGGGAAGGGATCAGGCAGCCAGAGCCAGCCCAGTGCAGCAAGAGTCCATCTCCTTCGCTGCTCGTTCAGTTCATACCACAGGGTATGAACTCAGGCCCCTGAGGCAAAGGCCTCTGGTACCCTGTGGTAACTTCCCTTCTGGAGGGAAAATCCTGCATATCTGTTCCTAGCTGACATTAATCCATATTCAGCAGCTCCAGCTTTGTTTCCTGTATCCACTGTCTTGCTTCTCCCTCCAGAAGTGTGGGGATGCTCCACCCGGGCCAGCACAACCTGTATGGCCCCAGCTCGAGCCAAGGGGATTTCTCCAGGGAAGCCCAGGCTGTTCCTTCACCAGACTGATCTTCTTTAGGGAAGTTGCCAAGACCCCAATTAACACACCTACCCCATACAAGCTGGAGTGCTGCTGCACTGAGGGAAATTGGCCATGCACTGAAGGGCTTCGCTGAATGGACTTAATTCAACACTTTTGCCTCAAAGCTGAGAGCTGAGCACATGCTTTACTGAATGGGGATGGTCACGTTTGGGGGCCTGCTGACCTGTCATCCAACATCAGCATCTTCCAAAGAAACAGCTCTTGGCACAAACAACTCTTTCAGGAAAAAGAACTGGGAAAAAAAAAAAAAAAAAAGAAAAGAAAACCAAGGAGAGGCTGGTGCTTTTCCACTCTGGAAAGTCACTGGTGGCTCCTGAGGGAGGAGGCAGCAGCCTCACCCGCCTCCTTCCCCTCCATAGGGCAAGTGGAGACCTGCCCAGGAATGAATAGGGGAGGGAAACTGGGGCAGCTGGTGGGCCAGTTCTTTCTGGTGTGGAAAAACATCCTTCTGTGAACTTCCTGTGCCTACAGGAGAAGGGCATCACTCCAGCATTGTGTAGCCCCAGCAACCGAGAGAGTGGCTGTGACTGTTTTTTGAGCCCTCAAAAGGGACTATAAATGTGAGTGCTGTGATCTGTGCCGAGTGGCTTTGTCCCCAGCACAGCACTGCTTGGCTGCCCAACACCGATGCAGGACCTGTATTGGCATTCTCCATCTTTAAAGGTGGCTCCCTCCCTCACAGCAGATGCTTTATTGAGGGCAGATTTAAATTTGTGGACCAGCTTCCTCTTCTATTTGCAAAGCTCTTTTTCTCCTTCCTGATCTGGAAGGGCTCTCTGAATAAAGCCAAAGATGCTGCTGCTGGGATTTTTAAGACATGCTGCCTCGGCATGTGCCAACAAGGTTTCTGCCTGTGTGGCTGTGAAACCTTTGATAGCTGTGGGTGGGAGTGCACTGACCATGCCAGTAACCCTTGAAGGTTTACCAGGAGCTGACGCTTCTCCCCATTCTCATCAAATCAGAGAGAAATGCTTAATGCCAACCAAAATCACTCGCGGCACTAAGGATGGGATAATTAAACACTTCAGATCGTTAACAGTCACAAGAAGAAAAATTGCAAAGCAGAGGGCATTTGTCACATAATGAAAACAGCTGTGGAAGGTTTTTCTGGGAGTTTTGAAACAATTCCTCCTCTTTCTCTATCTTTTCCCCCCTCCCCCCACGATAGTAACATTTTTCTGTCACAAGCAAGTTAGTTGTTAAAAAACGCAGAAAGACATGTCACTCCAACCTGTGCCCAGGTGTTTCATTTTCAATTCCTACCCCCCAAAAAAAGAGTTTTCTTATGACTAAAGAAAGAAAAGGAAGCAGCTAGAAATCTGTAATGGTTCCATTTATTAATACGTATATCACAAATACTCACAATATCAATGCATTCTCGTTGGCATGCTAGACAGAGGCATTATTAAAAAAGTCCTATTTTTTTTTTAAAAAGGTTTTAAACTTTTGCTTTCCCCCAAAAATATTTCATATGCCTGTTGTGGTTTTTTTGTGATTTTTTCTTTTTTTTGTGTGTGTGTCTTTTTTTTTATTTCGATTTGATTCAACAATGTGTTTGGTGGCTGCAACCTCAATGCAAAAAGGAAGAAAAAGAAAGAACAGGAAAAAAGTATGAAGGCCGCAGTACAGCACAGTTCAATTAGTTCCATAACTACGTAATAAAAATAAAGGAAGCAAAACTTCTGCCTTCACAGTAAGCAACAACACAGCTTAATAACAGTATTACACAGGATCAGGTTCCGAGGCAAAATGCACTAGACAAAGCCTACCGGGATACGCACTAGGCATACAACACTGAGTAAGAATCAAAGATGTAGAAGAACATCAGGAATAACGGTTCCCTTCAAGCACAACATTTTAACATCGTTTTCAAGTATCTTTATGTTATGTTACTGATTCCTTTTTTTTTTTTTCTCTTTTGGGGAAGGAGGGGGCAGGCGCGGGGAAGAGGGTGGGAAAGGATGAAAACCTTAGTAAAAGCAATAAACAAACCCAAGAAATTAAGATGAAACCAAAAGAATATATATTTCATATACCGGTTTATATAAACGTGTGCAACACTTATTAACCATGGTGAAAGGCTAATTACGCCCTCCAGTCACTACATGCACAGCCCGATCAATGCTGTTAATGAATTACCTTTGTTAACTTACGATGCAACTACTGTGTGACCAAGAACATACAGACAGTGCCGTCCTACGCCGAGCCGAGGGAATTGGGGGGTCTGGGTCTGGGTCTGGAGGCCGAGGGGACCCGGCTGCTCTCGGTGGCACCGCGGTACTTCACAGAATGGCAACACTACGCATGGGACAGTTCGGGAGGAGGGGTGCGAGTGTGCGCGCGCACGTGCTTGCTCGTGGGGGTGTGCGTGCGTGCGAGAGACAGTGTGTGCTATAACATTCATGTCAGTCTTTCTCCAGTTCTGCAGCTCCTGGTCTTCAGGCAGGCTCTGGACTTCACGCTTCTGAAAGACTAGAGATGAGGAAAAAAAACCACAACAAGTGGGTTGCTTTGGTTGCTAACAGAAAAACTTATCCCTCTCTAAGACTACCTGAAAGGAGGTTGTAGCAAGGTGGGTATCAGTCTCTTCTCCCAGGTAACCAGCTGTAGGACAAGAGGGCACAGTCTCAAGCTGCACTAGGTAAGGTTTAGGTTAAACATTAGGAAGAAGTTCTTTACAGAGAGAGTAACTGGGTATTGGAATGGGCTGCCCAGGGAGGTGGTAGAGTCACTGTCCCGGGAGGTGTTTAAAAAGAGACTGGATGTGTCACTTAGTGCCATAGTCTAGTAGACAAGCTGGTGTTGGGTCAAAAGTTGGACTTGATGATTTCAGAGGTCTTTTCCAACCTATCTGATTCTGTGATTCTGTCATTTTGTAACAGCACTCACAGCAGGCATTTTACCCTCTCTTTTCAAGAAAACTAAAATGATGAAACAAACACTATATTTCCCCCTTTTTCTTCTCCCACCAGACACAATATTGTGATGAAAATCACAAGGCAAAGAAGCCCATTGGAAGACTTAATTCTCAATGAATATGCTGAGCATCTAAAACTTGCCAACTTTTTTCAGCAGAAGCAGCACAGCCACAACAACATACCAAAGCTTATATAGTATTAATGCTTGGAAAGCTGGGAAAGCTCACCTTGTTACACCATCTCGTATTGGTTAGCAGTAATAAACCGGGACAGACAGCATGCCAGCAGCATCCCGATCAACTGTGCAGGACAAAAATAGAGGTAGAATAGAATTTAAGTTAAATTGTATCAATGCAGAGCAAAGGAAAGATCATTGTAAATAAGTTTTTCATGTTCTGGAGTCACTATGCACAATGTATTTATGCTCTATATTAAGGACTGCTCTAACCAGAAAAACAGCATGAAAATCTCCCATCTTTCTGTGTCATATCTTCCTTTTGATTTTTATCTGAAAGTATTTATTTGAGAGGCAGCAGGCCATTTTGGTATTTTTCCATCCCATTGCCATTGTCTGGCCAAGCTAGACATGGATGGATAAACTGGAGGGGTCATCAGCATTCTCCACCTGGGTCCCTCGCCACCAGCCCAGCTGGTGGTCACCTTAACTTTCCTAACAGTGTGCCAGAGAAAAGCTTCCTAATGCCCCAGAGTAGTTATGCTCTCTTTATAAGTGATGCACCACTGTAGAAATGAGCGTTATAAATCCGGAAATAAATTTTAAAAAAGTTTTCCACTATTCCCTTGGCTGTCACTCGGATTGTTGAAGACAGATCCCAGGTTTCCAGTCAGTCTCTTCAATGTTTTGCCTGTTGCAGTTTCTTAGTGCTCTCTGAATATGCCAACAGCATTAATATACTGTAAATAATTCAGCCTTGCTTTCCTCACTTGGATTGGTCAATTAATTAACTCCTGAGCATAGCCAGACTGTTATAGCTCATCCCTGGCTAAGGAGTGAGGTGAGAGCGCTGTGTCTGCTGACGGACCAGCCTTCCCTGGACCTGGCTCCAAGCAGGGGCTGTCCCAGCACCTCCAGCTGGCTTGCTCATGCCCACAGGGCACCACCTCTGTCCATCTCCTTCTGTTGCAGCCAGACCACATAGCAAGGGGGATCATAACCTTTTGGCATCAGCAGAGCTCCCTCAGATCATGTCTAGATAATGACTGGCTGGCTGCTCATCCAAACTCGCTCCTTCTATTTCACTCTTGGGATCGTGTTCCTCTCCCCCAGACCAAGTAGTGCTCCCTGTTAACATGATCACCACCAAAATATACATCTTCTCTACCAGCTCACTGCTTGATTTGGGCTGGCATCAGCCCAGAGCAAGACCAAGCCAGGGTGACTCAAATCCGGATAAACTGTTTCCTTCCTCTAAGATGTCACAGTCCTTATCAGGCCATGTTTCATATGCCAGAAATTTGCTCTGTGTCTTGCTTCAGTATCCACCAGAACTGTTCTGGGCATCTCAAAAGGGCACAGAGTTACCTTTAAAGGAAGGCTAAACCCTTCTGTTCCCCACATGCATCCCCTGATTTTGGCAGCAAAGATGATGGTGCCTTGGTTATAACAAGATACGGGGCACAGGTAGTACCTCCAGATCAACCTCCAATCAAAACCAAAGCTAGCAGGGTTCAAGGGCTGTATTTTTAGTTGCCAAAAGAGATGTGGGTGCTGAAAACCCTCCTCAGGTTTGAAAATCTCCCTAGATACCAGGAAGAAATTTTAGCCATCTTGCTACCTTTTCTACTCAGCTTCTCTGGACAGGTGTTGAGGCAGGAAATGGACCAGAAATGATGAGAATACCTGCATTGTCTGGCTGGACTTTGGATTTCCATGCTTAAATACTCCTGCCACTGGGAGGATGATTTAATCAATTTGTTGATTTGGAAAGTGTTGCTGAAAACCAACCTCATTCTGCAGACTTAGTTGGGGAGGCTTTGACAGCCCTGCTGCTCATTTGTGCGATGTTTGTTTAGCTCAGTTCCATTTTGGAGAATGAGACTTTCAGTTTGGAGAGTGCTATATATTTCTCTCTGCTTTGACAGGCCAAACCAAGTGAGAGCCTCCGGGTGGCCCTGTCCCACCTGCCTCACTATTGCTTTGTTGTGTTTGTGGTAACTTTCAGCCTTTTCTCGCCTTCCTCATCTGGTCTCAGAAGTTACTTCTCTGCTTTACTGCATTTTTCAGTAAGACGAACTTCACAGTGTATTTCTACCAATTTACTTTCACTGAGTGAATTCTGGCCCAGACCCAAAACAGCTCTTCTCTCATTCTACAATGGTCAACAACACATGTAAATTCAAGTTGGTTTTTTGTTTTTGTTTTTTTAATACCTGTGGCACAAGGTACCCATTATCTCCCATGACAAGCACCCAGACTGTGGCCACTGTTGTTCTCAATCTGCTGCTTGTATCACGCTTACAATGGTCCAACCTGTACAAATAGGAAGCCACAGGTTTTTTTCCCCCTTCAGGTACAGCAGACCTTCCCAGCTACCTTTAATTAGGGATTCTTCTGTTCTACACAGTCTATAATTGTAGTAATCAGTGTGTTTAACCTTTGTAGCATTTTAGGTGCATAACCATGTTTTCTTTTACTCAACTCACTCCTAGGACAAATTGCAGGTTACTCATGAACATATCTTTCTGATCTTTGGCCCATTTATTAATTCTTGGCTCAGACCTTATGCTGGTTTAGACATTTGAGTAGTTATAATAACATAATATTTACCTTCTGTACTTCAAAAATAACAGCACGTGTATTGAGACATTGCATACATATTTTATACAGCATTTCTAAGTATTACTAGGACATAGAAGAGCTATAATAAATATCTTAGAAGTACTTTGAACACATATAAAACCATGTGTTTTCCAAGGTGTGGAGACTTCCACATTTAAATACAGGAGCACTGTTCCTCCTGTAGCCAAGAAGAGGTGATACTGTATTAAGCTGTTGAATTTTCCTCATGGTTTTCCTTCATTACAGTCATAACTAGAGTCCTCTGCATTTAAATCAGGTTAGAGGCTCCCAGACTGTGAACCACAAAAGAGCACTCTCCAGCCTGCCTTGCTCTCTGCATTTGTTCCATCATTTGCCTCTTCTGCTCTTCAGGAGGGGGGAAGCCCCTTATCCTATTGTGCAGCAGGTCCCTGCAGCTCCTTTGAAAGACCAGAAGGATCAGCATAAAAGGATTCCCACAAAGAAACTAGCTCCTAGGAGCCGAATGCATTTCCCTTCACTCCCATTATCTCTCAAAAGCCCCACTTCAACTTTTATACACTTGCTAATTTATTTTATTTTATAGTCTTGATTCTGGAATGCTAAGATGCCAAACTTGGTTCTGCATTTGTGTTCTCTCTCACTTTTCTTCTTTCTTACCTTTTTTTTCTAAGACTATTTTGGTCTTCTGAGCTATTATATGCAAAAGTGAGAGTTTGCCTTGGAATTTCTGGTCTTACCAGCAGGAAACTTGAAAATGCTGACAAATTCTTTGGTATTGAGCACTGGGAAACCCACATCCCTCAGGTGTGTTTCCTGTACTACCATCCTGTTGGCCACAGCTCATTTCAGTGCATTTCTTCATCTCTCCATGGTTTCTGGCAGTCACCTCAGGGACATCTTAGTTTTAACCACTGAAAGCCATCCACAGCAACTTCCTGGCAATATTATCCCTACTGTACCCATAATAACTAGCTTTTTAATACAAGCAAGAGTTAACATTGACTGGGAGTTGTCCTGCATGATATATATTTATTACATCTTATTATACCGAAGAGAAAGAAACTGAATTGCAATTTGAATTTCCATTTTATTTCTAGTCTTGAGATCTTCACAATTTCTCATACCTTGAGAAAACATCTATAAATAGGAACGTGTTGAACTAACTTGGAATTCATGAGCACATCAGCTAAGCTAAAACTGGTTTTCTTTATCCATCAGGAATAATTGTTTAGCTCAGTGATTTACCTTGCTATATTCTCAAAATGCAAATCTCCAAGCATCCAGGTTGTCTGGCTCTATTTTAGAAGACAGAGAATTTTCTGTGTCACGTGTCACTGATTTGAGTCAGCCTCCTGTGCCCTGATATGCCTCTGGCACAGGTCCTATCTTCATACTATAACCCACAGTGATTAGTCTTTAGAAGCAACCCTGTCTTATAATCGATTTCAAGCCACATATTGGATCCTGACATGGATCCCACTCCCTAAACCCTGTGCAAATAAGTGCAAGTCTCAGCCTCCCCATACTCAGGG